>NC_057853.1:26335000-26960000 GCF_015237465.2 Chelonia mydas
AAAAACAGTAGACCAACATCTGTGTGTTTTAAAATAGCGATTCTGGGCAAATGCAAAGTTCTGTGGTCCTATTACTCACATCTGGTTCAGTTTTTCTTTAGTTGTATATTGACCAGTGTTCTTTATTGCAAAAACACAGCCCCTATTTAGAAAAGTCAGCATTTTTTGGACTGGATTATGTTCAAGCTCTTCCCAATAGCAGGAAAATTAACAAAAAAACAAATTGATTGGCAGCACCGAACAGCCATGTTCAAAATAGTCATGGCCTCTGACACAAAGGAGATTGCTTTAAGTTTCAGTGAAGTTTATCTGTTCAATTCTTTAAAGTGCTATTATCCTTTGGATGGACCCCTATATTTTTAGAAACCTTTACACACCTTTTTTCTTATTGTTGTGATGTTGCCAATACCAATTTTCAATCTGCTTTTGCCAAACATTATTTAAGCCATTGGTTTTATCAAGAAGTGTACCAGGAACAGGGAGAAAACTCAGAGGAGTAAACTGGAACACAGGCAGGCAGTGTGTGGAAATGGAAATCAAAATGTTTCATCTCTATAGAGAAGCTTTCAGTTCTATGATGTCATACACATGCAACACAAGGGTTTGATACGAAGTGTGTAGAGTCTTTTCAGTGACTTCAATGGACTTTGGATCAGACTCCTTAAGACAGCGTGCCTAAAATATTGTAAATGTGCGATATAAACCAAAACTTTTTATTGGGGGCAGGTCATATTATTTCTCAATGATCATTTTTATATGAAATGGTGAAACAAACAAAAATAGTCTGTTTTTTAAAGAGAAACACCCCACCCCACCCCCAAAAAAACCCCAAAGCTGTTTCTATAGGAAATGTTACACATGCTGGCATTAAAACCCAAGTTCTGAACAAATTTAGAGATATGATCCTAATGTTTCACCATTTAATAAAATCTTTCTTTTTCTCAGCACTTCTATCAACAGTCCAAATTAATTTCACTTTGAATTTAAAACTAGACTGGAATCTTTATTAATATTTAAACATGATAAAGAAGACTTCTAGATTGTGATATTATTTAATAAAACAAATCCATGACAACTGGATCCAGCTACAAAATTAAATCTCTGTTTTTGTTCATTGTCCTACACTATTTTGTTTTAATACAAATAGTATATGTGCAAATTGGAATAATCTCTGGGCACAGGGAAAAAGGAATGGAAGGCTTATGTAACAGTAGTGACATATGACTTATGTATGAACTCCTTTGAAAGCTGCAAACTTTGACTTACTTTGTTGAGCCAGCTCTGCGGCTGGTCCCAGCATTCTGTAATCTGTTCCTTTAATTCTCTTGAGATAGCATTTACAAACAAAAAAGAAAAATCTAATAAATAAAAATATAGGGGAGGAAGGGAACCACACTCGATGGTAGCGTGAGGCTTGGTAGATGTAGTTTTAAAAAAAATTGTGATTACAACCTGTAATTCTAATTTATTTCGCGTAATCCATGTTTCTGTTACATGAGGGCTGTGTGGGTTTGTTTATACTACGCTGATAGTTTGTATATCTGTTGAGTCAAACTCTGCTCTCAGTGATACCCATGCTATCGACTTCAGTGGCACTGCGTGATCCTAACTGTTGGGAGCAGGTGGCTTTTCATATTGCTCTAAAGTGTGTATGTGTGTGTGAGTGTGTGTGCCAGTAAACCACACACAGGAAAGTCTTTGGCTGCAGCTGAAAAGCAATAATACAGGATGGTTGTATTTTCATAGTGACATTTCTCCCTCACCATAAACCACCCACTTACTTATGTCTGATCCTGCCTATCATAGGGGGAAGTCTGGCAAGATTCTATGCTGCTTCTCACTTTTAAAATAGTTATTTGTCATATGCAAGTTCAGATTCTTTTTTATTAGTGAGCTAAATTTAGGTTAGGTTATCTAAGCAATGTGTCCCTTCTAAAAACTCTTAACTTTGATTTTGTGTAATGTTGGCTAGGGCTTGACTAAGTGGGGTGGTGTGATGTTGTGAAGTTGCTTCTGGAAATGCTGTTGCCAAAACTTGGGACCTGAGGTAATGAGTACTGGATCATTTACAATCAATGTTGCTTTATGATGTGTTGCCTTTCCCAGCGGTTCTGCTTTCTTGAGTAGCGATTGAACGGCAGTAGTCAAAATATTCAGCTGATCGAGAACCCCTGAAGGCTCCTGTAGACAGAGTTACTCAAACATTTTCTGAACCAGTTTGACCCATTGCTGATTTATTCCAGATCCATTTTCAAGGAATTTAAAATATGCAAACCGAAGCGTAAAGTTTATAGCACAGCTCAACAGTTTCAAACAAGATGCATCCCGTTCCAAAAGGGCTTCTTTTATTTAGAATAATTTTTCACCGTCTTTTCATGACAAAGGAATAGTGTGGATGACTGGAGACTGTTCCTGTGATATAGTTGTGGTATGCACAGTGCAAAAGTAGCCTGTCCTGTTGACTTCCAGGTCCTTAATGATTCTCCTCTGTGCAGGGTTGCCCTCCTATAGAACCTTTCCCCCCAGCACACTCTCATGGACTATCCCTTTAAAGTTGGCAGAGCCAACCAGCTGCTCCTCAAAAGTGACTATTTTGCTACTGGTTGCAGTTTCCTGTGTCTTTTTCTCTTCCAGCTGGTGAAGCACTCCTACCTCCTGGTAAGTTTTTCCTTTCTTTTTCATAAAGAGAGTGGCATGTTCTCACAGTTTCTTTTCCCAAGTAAGGTGGGGTTTGCTTTCAATAACTACCCATCTCAGCAGAGATCCTGCTTGGTAAGCAAACATTTTTTAGGAATCCTCCAATGTCTCGTTACTTTGTAAATTGGCAGCCTTGCAAAAGTAAAGAGTAATGCTTGAGCAAATTTGAATTGACCACTACTTGGGAGTAAGAAGGGAGAGTTCAGTAGTACTGTAATTTACTATCGAAGCTACGGGCTATAAAACTGAGCAAGTGAGAGATGACCCTGATTTGAGAAGATAAGAACTAGTGGATAAAGACAGTGGGTAAGCAGAGTCCAAATTATGTTATGCAAATATAGTGACTTAGTATGCCAAGCAAGGAACTGTCTCAGTCAAAATTGCCTATAAATTCATGGAAAACAGAGAAGACGTATAGTTCTGCAGCTCTGCTTTTTAGAGGGAAAAGAATAATTCCCCCATTACTACTTTTCATATTCTTACATCGTACATTGATGGGTAAAGAGTCTGAAAGTAAATCAAATCTGAGAAGTTAATGAACTGGAAGTAAAACCATAACCAAAAACCAGGCCTGATAAAAGCCACTATAAAGAAGATAAACAATGCAAGATGTGGCAGACGAATATACTTTTCTTAAGAATTAGTGTTCCTGTAGCTCTCAAACAGACAACTGGTTACTTCTGTCAAAGACAATATATTGCTAATAATCTGCAGAGCTGTCTGATTTATATACATAAGACTAGACAAATGCTGATGATGATAGGCTTTGAGTGGTTCCTGGGTGGTTATGTGCATTTTGTGGAAAGATGGTTAGTTATGAATTCCTACAAACCTCAGTCTTCATGATGCTGTGTTGACACCTAAAAATGGGGTGAAGTTAATTCTTTCTTGTTTATATACATCATAAATTGATCTTGACTTGCATCACAAAAGGTGTCTTAGTCCTTGTCTTGAGCTCTCTGATACACGTAGGAGGCCGTCTCAATGACCGTCTACAACAAACACTCCAAGCAAAATTCTGGCATGGGTAGCAGACAGTAACACTGTGTGGGGCATGAGGAGTGTCAAGTGAAAGTTTTTTCACTCCTGCTTTGGCTCCTGTAACCAGGCCATTTTGAGGGGCTCCTTGTGAGACAGGAGCTTTGGAATGGTGCAGTGGGGCCTGGGAATTAGAAGGCATGATCCGTGCTTTGGTAGACTCCTGTTTCATCCAGCACTGTCACCTTTCCATGCCCCTCTCCTCCTATGCAACTGATTCTACTCGTAGGTGAAATCATGCAGTCTAGAGCCAAGATCAAATTCTCTGTTACATCAGGGTAAATTCAAACTAACTCCACTGAAGCCAATGATAAAGTGAGAGCAGAACATGGCCCTCATTTCCAACTTATTTCTTATGTAGGCAGAAGACCTTGAATGGATTTCAATAGGAGTTTTGCTTCTGCAGGAACTGAATGAGGTCTTCAGGATTTGGCACCATTGATGCTGCTAGTTCATACCTCCCAACATTTGCAGTGGCTAAATTGGGATGGGTCCTGCCTCCCAGGGATTGGGGGCTGTGCAGGGGGGGGAGAGTGGAGAAGTTGCAGACCGAGCCCACCCTGCATTGACCCCATAACGGTGGCTCCAGTCTGAAGGGGCTAGCTGGCTTCAGCTCACCACTCTAAGCATGGTAACTTGGCCCTTGGGGTCACTGCACTGCTCTGGGCCCCCTTCATGGAGGGAACAGCTGGGCCAAATTTGAGTGAGTGATTCCAAAATAGGATTATACAAGGATAAAATAATCAAAAATCCTACCTCAGATACCATTTTACTGTAGGAATGTTCCGGTACAATTAGGATGGATCATGTTAAACTTTTGTAGCTGCTGGAACAGTGGGCCTATTTTTTCCACTTTAATCTGGTGTAAACCAATAGTAATTTCATTTCAGCCAGCTAATGAAAGGTGAATTAGGTCCAACCCATTGATAGCAACTGTGAATTACTAAAACCTTAAAACCCCTCATTTAGAAAGAATGGGCAAAAATTCAGAGGATGCTGAATAACTCCAAAGCACTATAATTTTTTTTTATCAACCGCTAATGATCATTCACTGTTGAGTTACATTTTTACTGAAAAATACTTAATCAATCAGCTCTGTGCAGAACACAGCGTATTATGGCTGCCAAATATGTAATGAGGAAAGTAAAGGTGAATATATTGTTCTGATACTACTATGTAAAGATTACAAATACATTTGTAAAGATTCATTAGATAACTCTGCAGTAACCTTATCACACACCAATCTTATTTTCATGACTTTCAGGGGCCAGCTGAAAGTATGCGATGTTACTCAAGCATGTTTCATTACCACAAAAACATCCATGCAAAATAAGTCACAGGTTTTGAAATGCAGAATCTAGCACAAAGTTAGAATAAGAAAGAAAATTATACATTTTGTCAATGTTAATATGTGTTTTTTTTAGCTAAAAATGTGTGCAGATCTCATGCAGATTTGTCAGTGTTGATGTTTATTAATTTAACATTTAATCTTAGAAAAAAAGAAAGAAAAACCACACCCAAACTTCAAAGCTCAAGCTGTTCTTTAAGAGCAGTCCAAAAATGTGTTTCTCCAGGCCTAAGGCAGTTCTAAACCAGCTACAGTTAAACAGAAACCGTTTCTCTCAAACTCTGCAAATGTTTTAAAATATTATAAGTGCCTCCCCGCCCCATCCCTGCTGGTAACCAGAGTGGAGGGAGAACTATTAGGTTTTTTGTTGCTGTACAGTAAGGTGAGATTTCCTTGTGAAAAGCTTCAGAATGATCACTTTTATTTAGTTTTTTATATGTTCATCTCTGTGATGGGAGCCCTCTCTCTACCACTATCCCTAGATTCCCTGTTGTGAAGGTTTGTCTGGCTATACCGAAAGAGGGACAGGAGACATTTGACATGGGTTTAATCAGGCCACAACTTTATTATTAGATGTCTGGGGCTACCCGGCCGATAACAGTGTACAGTGCAGGTAACCCCCATGTTTATTCCACAATTACTCCAGGGGGCTTTTATCAGCTCTCACTCTTTTTCCATCCAGGTCCCTCCAGCAAATCCATTGCCAGGACTTTACCATCCATCCCCACCTCGTAGGAAGGTTAAGGTGGGCTATAAGAATGGGGAGTTGGCTCCCTGCCGTACCAATCATAGGAGTCTCCAACCACCCGCCAGTTGTTCCTTTAATGAACACCTCTTTTTAAGTCCTTTTCCAAGCCATTTATCCTGTCACTGTATACCTTTCCTATGGAGTACCTGTAGTGGACATCCGTCCTACGCTTCCATAATGAGTTGTGACATACGGCCTCCCGCCCTTCATGCCATGCATGAACAGAGCCCACCTGAACCAGCTGTGGGGAAGGCAAAAAACCCCCAACTGGTGGTAAGGGAGCCTCAGCCTGCTCCATGTAAAAGAGAGGCTTCAGGCGCAGAGCTGCCCCTTTTAAACCCTGCATTCGCAGGGGATGAGTCAGCGACTATGCTGACTCTTTTGCAGCAGTTTTCATTCCCCACCCAAGCCATAAAGCACTGTTCCCTTCATTCGGCCAGCCAGCCAAATATCACGCTCCTGCCCACACCGCTTAAAAGTGCAGTGTGGTCATTACAGAAGTCAGCTTGACAGAATTACCTTTCCAGCAAGAAGATCGGACAGAAGTGGGCCTCAACTAGTCTCAGGGCCTGATGGGAGACTGCCTTAACATAAAATCCCCTGGTGGAAGGTATGTGGGGGAGGAAGGATTTCTGAGAAGTTATAACATTGCACTGGGTTCTGGCTAAAGCGTGTTGATGGTGTTTAATCACTTTATACACTATATTTGTGTTCAGCGGTAAGAGAACTTTGGTAAAATAGCTTATTTGTCTTACTCGTTCCTTTTGTTTTACATGGGCTGTTACGAGGGCAAACGGTGCAATTTTAAACATCATTGAAGACTATTTGTTACAATAGTTTTGGCATAGTCTTCATCAATTCCCCGAGGAAAGCAGGGTATTTGTATTATCTGACAACATGGTACTAAGGGGAGCCTTTTATACAGGCTCTAGGTAGCTAGAAAAGTTTTCAGGAGAGCTGCCTCATTACTCTAATGGGCCAAAGCCAACCTCACTGTTCAGCATCAAGTTTGGGGAACATTTCTTTGTTTAAAGAATTCCCCTGTAGGCCTTAATTCCGCAAGGTGCTGCTGAATATATTCTGCTTAGGGCTAACCCGCTTCAGCTTCTACTGGTGTCAATAGAAATTATGGGTCCACTGCACTTTCCAAGTCTGGCCGTCACTGAATACCTGCACTGTGGGGGAGTCAAATTTACTTCTCCCAAACAATTGCATAATATGTATTAAAATGTCTACTTCTGCAAAGATTTCCGTCAAATGACAACTATTTGTGACCACTCCACTGCAAAGAGGTATCTGGGTATAAAGCACAATAAAAGTTACCAATCATTGACATATTTGGAGCAGTGGGGCCAATAACCCCCTGCCCTTCCCCAAAAGTTTTTGCACTTGCTCAAAGTGGTCCTGTACTAAATCAGTATAGCTACTACAGCTGCGTGGTCACAACACCTCTGAAGTGTGACCCAGCCATCTTTCCATACATACAGAGGGTTGGCCGGGCCAAATTTCAATGAGTAATGTTGCAAGCTGGTGCATGGTGTTGTAACCCACCACTGCAATTTGGCCTGGCTGCCTCTCGGTCGAAATGGAGGGGTGTCTGAGCCAAATGGAGTTGTCGTGCACGGGGAATCTGCTCCTGTATATCAGTGTGCAGGGGAGTTCACCAAGAAGTCTACTGGCAGCACCAGCTCATGCACTGGGTGGTAAGATGGGGGCAGACTCCCTGACTGAGGGATACTCTCAGTCCCCGGGGAAGGAGGGAGGGATAAAGGGGAACAAGAATGGGGTCCCTGTTGGGTGGGGCAGAGACTGGAGTTCCCACACTCCCCTGCCAAAGGAATAGTTGACTTGCCACCACTGATTTGGGGGCTCCCTTTCCTGCACTGTTGTCATATGTTCACCACCCAATAGCTTCCCACAGTTCATGAACTGGGAATGTAATTTGAATATCAAACATTGTCCCACTTTGGGGAGTAATAAACAGCATGAGACCTCGCTGATAAACCCGGCCTCTAATCTTGCACCCGCAGTTGGTTCTGGGTAGAAATGAACATTTGGAAACGAACTCTCTCGCTTACACCTGGGAAGGAGATAGCTAGACACTTAAGTGTTAACAATTAACCCAATTTTTTGCACCTGGATTGTGAAATGCATCTCTGTGCTGCAGGCCAGGGGCTATGTACCAATGGTATAAAGAGCTGCATGCTGGAAGCCATGTGGAGTGCACAACGAGCCACTGTAACTGGATCTAGAAAACCTATGAACAATGCTGAATATTTTTGTGTGCCATCTACTGGCACATTACTTATTAATAAGGCTAATTTTTGTCAGGGACATTTTTAGTAAAAGTCAGGGACAGGTCACGGGCTTCCATCAATTTTTGCTTATTTCCTGGGACCTGTCCCTGACTTTTACTAAAAATATCCCTGACAAAAGGGGTAGGTGGGTTGAGCACCCACTGCCGCTGGGGCTCCCGGGTTCCCCACCACTGAGGTGTGTAGGAGCTCTGGAGTCCCCCTGCCTGTGGGGCTGGGCTGCTGCGGGGCCTCCTCAACCCTGGGGCAGCTGGGAGCTGCAGGGTCCCCCAGCCGATGGCCATAGCTGGGCAGCTGTGGGGTCCGCTGGCTGTCCCTAGCGGCTGGGCAGCTGCTAGGAGTCTGCCAGCCACGCCTGGACAGTTGCAGGGAGTCCCCCGCCGCCTGCCGTGACTGGTCTGCCAGCCCCCTGCTGCAGCTGGTGGGGGCTGGGAGCTCCAGTCCGGGGCAGAAAATGTCTTCCGTGACCTCTGTGACATAATCATAGCCTTATTTATTAACTATCTTCATCTATACAGACTTCTCTTTTGTAGAGTACTCATGCAGTGCTCATTAATCAGACTTACGTGGTGCATAGGTCAGGTGCTGGCCCAGCGTTACTTTCATGCCCAGTGAATTGCAGGTGCAAAACTGGGAGCTGTAATTCTGCCTCTTGTTTACACCCAGTGTATCTCCCTTGGCTTCAGTGTGTTAGTCCCAAGTCACACTGGTGTGAGAAGAGAGTGAAGTCCTTTATTTCTATGTCTGGCTTAGAAAGGGAAGAATGCTGTTTCTTTAGTTGTGGCAGTCAAATTAACTTCTTTTAACTAACTTGCTTGCCTGCTGTTTTCATGATAGACAATAGATCCAGTCCATTTTTATATTGAGTTTTATACAGTAGAATGAAATATTTAATTAGAAAGGAAAATATTTAAAATAGCTTTATGTCTTAGTGTCAGTTTACATTGGCATTTACTCATGTAGCCACATTTTTCCCCCCTTGGTCATTAATCATTATTAGGGAAGTTGTGTCAGAATTCACAATTAGCATCAGCGCCTACTGTGGGTCTCATTTCTTGATCAATTTTGGGCTTGTAGGACCATATGAAAAAATGCAATCTACTTGAGATTTGGTTTTCATTACATAGTACATGTTGCTTGTAGAGATAGATAAGTGTATTTGCAGCCCATTTCTCATTGGAGGGTTGAAATAATACATTGGAGAAGATATTAATGATGATGCTGTCTCTTGCTACGGCCTCCAATGTGAAAAGAATGGACATTTTTATTGCCACTGGTCCATTTTGGGAATCTCAGATATGCATGAGATAATGTTGTGACAAACCAGTCATCCATTTCTGGGGAGTGACCTTGCCTCAGGCTCAGCAAGTGGAACTCTAACAGAAGGGGATGAGAAGAGGCCAAGAAGGTTAAAGTCAGCAGAAGCAGGAAATGCAATTGTGTGGGTTTTATTTTTTGTCTCCTCCTATTGTTGGTGTCCTAAAAAGGAAAAGAAGTGTAACTCCCCCATGTCTGGGAGCAAGGTCCCTGCTACAGATGCGGAAATGCAGTTCAATTAGCTTGGAAAAATTTCACCTGTCAAGCAAACTTACCTTTCATTTTATTTAATTTTAAAAGGTGGTGATCTCTAAAAGGTGGCAGACTTTAATACACTTAACAGACTGTAATCGGGGGGTGCAGTTAGCCACGGGAGATTCATGCACTTGCTGCCTGATCTTTTGCCCCCAAACACATGCCCATTAGTAGACAGATGACCTCCTAATGCAGACATACTGTTACACATGATATTTCCACTAACATACAGCATCAGAACTGGTGATGTTCGAGAGCTGTCGGTATCTGGAAAGTTGTTAATAAATGGCCTGATGAATAATACGAAACGCTGCCAGTGTTCTACAAGAAATGTTAAAGTGTAAACCACAGTGTAGGTATATTTTCATCTACACCACAGACTTCTATAAATTCAGTTTTTGAAACCCAAGTGCTTACCAGAATTCAATCCACCTTCCCTTCTAGTACCGTCTGCTTCCCTGCCCCCTTTTAGTGATGTGCTGGCCGTGGCTTATGTGCTGGCTTAGTGAGTTGTGATTCTCTCTTCATCACAACGCTAATGGATGAATGGCAATACGCTTGCAGTTTTGGAGAAACTGGCTTGGCAGTTTCAGTCTGCAGTTCTGACAGGAAATCATTTTTCTCCCTTGAAGCATGATTATTGGGTTACTCAAGTGCAATCTAACCACTGTTCAAATGTTGTTTGTGTGTGGTTTTTTTGGTCTTATGAGAATCCTAAACTGTCCCAATGCTAAACATAACATTGGATAGATCTGCAAGAAGAAAGCAATATGTCATTTCAGTGATTGCTTAGGATTTTACTTTATCACTATTCTTGCCTTGATATCCTCTTCTGTCGCAGCTGGACTTGGGAATCAAAGCTGCTAATAAACCATTGACTGCATGTATTAGCTGACCCCTTTGGCTTTTCACTGAAGTGTAGGGATGTCACAGTGTCCTACTGGAGACACTTGTGAATGAGCAAAATAATGAAATAAGTTGAATTGATTTTAGGTCTTACAGAGGTTTCCCCTTGTATCATTTGGTTACGTCTTGAGTGCTCTGGTACAAATATCAATTCCTGCCTTTCAGCAGCATGGACCAATAACTTACTTTGATGTTCATCTATAAATCGATGGTAGTGTTACTGCCTCCCCCTTCTTCAATCTTCTCCCCACTTCCCCCTGCCCCGAAAGTTTATACGAAAATACTTAGCGATGGGTAAAGGGAGCAAAACAATTGTCTGGGTTTGATTTAGTGAGAAATAGCTTAAGTTAACATTTTCTCACAGTTAAAATTCACATCATGGAGCCTAGATCCTTTTTTCCTTTGTAATCATTTACAATTAATAGCCATATTGCACATACCCAGTAAAACTAGTTCATTATTGGTAATATGACTTATTTTTGGTATGTCAGCACCCAGGAATTACCGTCAAGGATCTGGGCTGTTGATTTTTTACTTCTCACATTTATTTTAGTTATTTCAGATTTGGTCTATTTAATGCCTTAGATATCTTGATGCTACTGTCCTGTTTAGCTGAACAATCTTCTAATATAAAATATTTTGCTCTGAGTTCTGCAGATGCTAATAAAAAAGTATTAATGGAGCCTGAGAGATGTTGCTGGCATCTTCTCTATAGATTTTCAAAGAGTAATAATTTAGGCCCCAATCCTACACACACTTAACCACATAAGTAGCCTTATGAGTTTAATGAGACTATTCATATTTGTTAAGTTAAGCGCACATGTAAATGTTTGCAGGATCAGGGTATAAGAGTGGTGGATGGTAGAAATGCTGCTGACTGAAGAGTTTTGCCCATGTTATGAAAAGTTGTGAGATTTAGATTATGCAACTACTGTAGATCTTGATTATATTTTGCAGTAATGTAATTCATCTGAGGAGCTCAACCTGCTTTGCAAACATTAAATAGCAAATAAAAAGCAACTCGTAGGTAGATCATTATCATCATGCATATTTTATAGATGGATAAAATGTGCAGAAAGATTACCTGGCCATATTGAAATCAATCGGACTTCAGTGGGGCCAAGATTCACCCTAAAAGTCTTGCCCATCCACATACAATGAGTCAGTGACAGAAACGAGAATAGAATGAGTCCTGATTCCCAGTACTCTGGCTCTATGCCAACAGATACAAGGCCACTCTAATAAAGTTAATGTTTATATAGTTAGCAATGAAACATACAGTGGTTGGTTATGAGATACTTAATTTAAGGTATTACCCAAATACCTATGTTTGTTTAATTATAGCAACTCTGAATACATCATTTTCTAAAGAAATTTAGTAATCAGAATTAAAACAAGTCCTCCAGATTTTCTCTCCTAAAAGGGAGAAAAGCTTCACTATTGCTAATCTGGTGATGTCTAAAGCCTATTCCTTGTGGTTTGGAAGGTATACATAATGTTATACTTAGATACCAAGTTCATCTTACATATAGTAAAAACACCTTTCTACTTTAATAAAGGAAAATCAATCTCATGGCCACTTTTATTACTTACATGAAAGGAAATTTGCTGTAGGAGAGAGAAAAATGCTGTCAGGAATAGTCCACACTTTGAGTTTTATATCAGGCACCCCCCCCCCCCACACAAGGAGTATACTATTCCAAAAGTATGTCCTCACTGCAAAGTTAACTGTGTCTTGGTAGGACTTCTAAGGGTATATTCCATAGTTCTTTGTGCTGCAGTAAGCTGCTGCTTTATGTCCCCGTCCCGATTATGGGAGAACATGTAGCCACTGGAGGACTACCAGCACTGAACTGGTTTACCCTATGTCCTCACTACAAAGTGGGCAGGTTATCAGCTCAAGTGAAAGTGGCATCTGAGCTCTAGCCTCTACCCCATCTGGGTCAGCTAGTCTGGGTGTGAAGCATCATGAAACTTGGGTGAGAGGGTTTTGTGTGTGGATGGGAGAGGGGTTAGCAGTAACACGAAAGAAATTAGTCAGATCTGCAGCGAAGACATTACAGCAAGAGGTGATTTTTTTTTTCCTGACTGCTGCTGGCTCAAATACATGATGTGTCTCTTCTGATAGTATTTGTACTGAGCCTTGTGGGTCATATACTCAATGACTTGAAATTGGTGTAGCAAAGTCAATGGAGCTATGCGATTTGGGATGGCTCTGATGGGATGACTCACACATTTGTTTACTAAGAGATGGACCTTTCTCTTGAGTTTGGTATTGGTGCTATTTTTAGTTGTCTGTTGTTGTTATGAGCCTGATCCTGCAGTTCTTAAACAGATATAATAGCATTGACTTCACCAGGAATGAGGTATATTTAAAGAGTGCAAGATCAGGCATAGAAATAACGTGTTCTTTCTCAGAAGACAGTTAAATATAAATAGCATAACGATTGGAAAACAAGTTTGTGGGCTAAATTCAGACCTGGCATAAATAGTTACATCTAGAATTCTGTACTAAAAGAAGTATTTCTATATACTGTATATGTATATGTAAAAAGTTAGTATATGGAAAGATTGTCATCAACTGGTATGTAAGTATTGTTCATAAATAGGTTGGTTCAATAAAGTTGTTGTTGCACTGCTAATGACTTTCTGTCTGAGCAGCCCTTAATACTACTAAAATAGTAAATACACTACAGATGACTTTGGTCCATTAATTAACTCAGTTGAAATTGCCTTTCTTGTTTGCGGTTTTGTTGTTGCTGTGTTGAAGACCCCAGCTCAAAAGCTTGTCCTTTTCATCAACAGAAGTTGGTCAAATAACATATATTATCTTACTCAATTTGTTTCTCCACTTAAATCAACAGTTCCAACAGAGATTAATATGCGCCAATATGCTAGCTTCAGTGTTTTACAGTGAACCTCCTGATATTTGTTGTTCTTAGATCACCAGCTGCTGGAGTCAGATTACTGGCTGAGAAGCTCAGCTTTCATTTAAAGTGAAAGTAAGTTTCTAGCCCTCATGACTGTGGAGAAAAGCTTGAACACATGAACCTTAAATGCTTTAAGAGAGGCACATAAAATGAATCTACCATTTTTATCTTATTATTTTAAGTCCTATCTTGTGATTTTGGGGGGCCCAACTCATGATTTTTGAACATTTGACATTGGGAAATTATTAATGTTTACTCCGGGTCATGTTGACTTTCATTTCACATCAGTTTACTATAGCAATGCATTATAGTTAAAATGTATTGTACAAATTGCTGGGATTTAATTTTAAGTGGGAGCCGCCTTTTCAGTGATGTTACCTTTTTAATATCTTATATTTTAAAATTTTTCTTGATGATTCAAAAAACGTATTTCCAAAGTTTAATGGTATCATTCATTATAAGATAAGTGCTGTTACAGATCGTATTTTTTAAACCAAGACTGAATATTTTACCAGCTTTATTGCATTTAACAGGACACAATAGTGCCAACATTTTAATACAAAGTAGCTCCATTACTGGTACAAATTAGAATTAATACCACACAACCGATTTTTGTATTGTTTTGAAAAAGGAAAAAAGTTTGTGCCAACCTGGATAAGCATTATTTTATGCACAATACCTTTTCAATCTGACTTTTGTTATGCAGAGTATTTGAACTCTCAGGCTACTAAGAGAAAACACATGGTCAACTGAAACATGAGACAGCCTTTTAAGCATTGTGTCTTTCAAGTCTGCAACCATCCCCCACTGAGTCAGAATCTATGAGCTCTTATGAGGTAAGTGGGGTTGGGCCTATTCAGTACTTGCTTGGGAGACTACCAGAGAACGTTCAGGTGTGATCGAGTAGGTAGGTGACTTCTCTGAGTCAATACTCGATGAATACTTCAGCACAGAGCTGACCTTCATGAGGTGGCATCTTTTGGATGAGACCACTAAAGGCTCCCATGAGGGTAGTGTCCTGGCTGAATTCCAATTTAAGATGGAATGGGAAGATCTGGCATCTATATAAGCCTCCTCCCACCTACTCTAATTTTAATCTGTAGAAATAGCCAATTAGGAGAAAATGTAATTTTTCCCTCTACACAAAATTCTTAGTTTAGTGCAGGGATGTATGGATTTCCTTGACTTCCGAGAATACTTTGATGATAGGCCAAGTGAAAAACCATTTTTCTCCTATGGTATATGTCTTAGATCTGATAGGGAAAAATGAGTTTCTTAATCATATGAGATACTAGTGGGATTTGATCCCTGGTTTCCACTCTGCACATATCATTTTTTCTACCCAACTTCTTGCTCTTTTCTTGCCACCCAAGACTCATTAACTTTGTATCCTTCTCTCACTTATATTTTTGGGCATGCAGCCATGTGCAACAGGCAACCCCCCCACCTTCTCTGTGTTCAAATCCTTTCTTAAAACCCACTTCCTCCATGGAAATTTTCATTATTAAGTCACTAACTAAATTAACATTTTATAAAAAGATCTGTTCCAGTTTGAGACTGGACCTCCCGCTCTCTGGTGGTCACCTCTCATACTGTTTACTGTGCTGTCAGTCCAGTGAAGGGCCTGTCAACATTTACTTTAAAGAACAGGGCTGTAACACCATTCAGTAGCATGGTGTACACAGATAGAAGCAAACCATATTATAATATATTTGGGAAATTACCATGTTATAACATGATTTTCCCAACCTAGTACATTTTTCTCCATGCTTGGGCCCTAAACTCCTTAGAGAAGGGGAGAGGTTTCATCAGTGTACTGTGCACTGTTAAGAACACTGATGATCCTCACTATATTACAAAATAATGTAACTGCTTCTCTAGTGCTGATGATCAGGGGTATCCCTAGTGGTACTCATGCGCTAGGCCAGAAAAACCCAAAATAAAACACAAACAAGCTGGGGTAAGTGCCTGCTCTGTGCACCCGAGCATGGTGATGTAATGCACTAATGAATGATGGCCTCAAGAGCCTGCTGTCTAACATGGCATCCTGGAATCGTCGGGAGTCCCAGGGCTGGATTAATGCAGAGACTTTAGAAGCTACAGCCTAGGGTCTTGCTTTTGAGCACACCCCCCCCCCCAAACAGACATAATGTCATAGAATATCAGGGTTGGAAGGGACCTCAGGAGGTCATCTAGTCCAACCCCCTGCTGAAAGCAGGACCAATCCCCAACTAAATCATCCCAGCCAGGGCTTTGTTAAGCCTGACCTTAGAAACTTCAAAGGAAGGAAATTCCACCACCTCCCTAGGTAACGCATTCCAGTGCTTCACCACCCTCCTAGTGAAAAAGTTTTTCCTAATATGCAACCTAAACCTCCCCCACTGCAACTTGTACAGCATTATTCTTCAGCTACTTGGCCAAAGTCAGCCAGGAGGGCCATCAGCTGTTTGTTCATGCCTCATGGGACGCAGCAGCCAATCAGAACTGCTCAGGAAGCAGCAGGGCTCTCTCTCCCTTTGGCTTCAGGAGCCTAGTTTAGTCTTGCAGGGTGGCTTGTATCTCAGGGTGGCTCCACTACCTCTTTCCTCCCACCCCTCCTGTGAGCAGGGATGGCTCCTCCCCCTTCCCTCCCTGTAACACCCAGCCCGGGAAGGAGGCGAGGGGTGTAGAACCCCAGAAGGAGCAGAGGTGAGCCCATCACAGTGGGTGGTGAGTGAGTGGGGTAGATGGGAGGGCTAGAGAGTGGACCGAGTAGGTGGGAGGGCTAGAGGGTAGGACTGGACAGATGGGGAGGGGCTTGTGGCAGATCTGATGGAGGATGCTGGGCAGGGCAAGTGAATGTCAAAATATCAGGCCATAAGAAAGGGAAAGTAGATGTCCATTCATTTCTTGTGTGTTTAACTTCAAATTTTAAGTTTATAGTTTAGTTTTTATAGACTTGATAGCATGGTGTTTTAACAGTATTACAGTGTATTTGTATAATTATGTGTTTGCACAATTTCGTTGGACTATTTTCTATCAGCATGCTTAACCTTGTCATTTGAGATTAATAAATACATTCTGGCACCCCACTCTTGAAAGCTGGTGACCCCAATCCCGTGGCAGGCGGTCACAGTCTGGGGTGTAATCCATCCCAGTGATGGGCTGTGTCATCATCTGCCCCGCAACCTTGGGTGCCTCACAATGCTTTGCTGTTGTAGTTTCAAGTAGGTCTTCTCACAAACAGTCTAACACAGTGGTTCCCAAACTTGTTCTGCCCCTTGTGCAGGGAAAGCCTCTGGCGGGCCGGGCTGGTTTGTTTACCTGCCACGTCCGCAGGTTCGGCCGATTGCAGCTCCCAGTGGCCGCGGTTCAGGCCAGTGGGAGCCGCGATCAGCCGAACCTGCAGGCGCGGCAGGTAAACAAACCGGCCCGGCGCACCAGGGGCTTTCCCTGCACAAGTGGCAGAACAAGTTTGGGAACCACTGGTCTAACAGCATGCAGGTCACACCCTGAGTGTCTGTGTATAATTGCAGTCCTTGTCCAGCAACTCTGACCCCCGCAGTCTGTCAGCAACACTACAGTCAAACTCTGGCTTCCAGTTACCTTGGTAACTACTTGCAGGGTGACCCTCAACACATACCCCCAGTCCCCAATTTTCCCAGAACATATGTTGTGCACGGTCCAGCCCTCTCCTGGACAGTTCAGATATTAAAGGTCCATTGCCCCTATAAAGGGTCAATATTCAACAGTTTGCTACTTTAACTGGAGCTATAGAACAGTTTAGTTTAAACCCAGCACTGTATTGGTTCAGATTAAAAAATAAAACAAGTTTATTTAACAACAAAGAGAGAGGGTTTTAAGTGAATGCAAATATAAGGTATTAAAGTCAGAAATGGTTACAAGAGAAATAAATATAACACAGTGCGAAAACTTAACAAGGTAAACTCCTTACCACATGGTCCCAGCCGCAGGGCTGACCAAATTCTCAGGTCAGGAGCTCCCCACTAAGTCAAAGGGCTGGTTCTTTTGTCTTCTTAGATGAGACAGAGCTGGCTTGGGGGTGTTTTATAGTCTTTTTCTAGTCCAGTCACACTTTGAAATACATTTTGCTCAGGGTTACCCCTTGATAAAGTTCATTCCTGCTGTGAGGACAGAGACATGGAGTCTCATGGTGAAAGAAGTTTGATGCTGGTGTTTGCTAAAATGAAAACCGATTTGTTCCTGTCCCAGCTTCTTTGCTAAAGAATGGCCACTTGACAGGTGATTGCCAATCACCTTTGATGACACCTGGCTAGACCCATCAGTTTGTCCTTTGACTTTGAGAAACAGGTTTAGCTCCCTCCCTCACTCGCCTGGTCAAACACATTGTAGTCCTAATTTCAGTTTATGTTCATAATTCTTAATATACATTTTGTACATACATTATACAAGAATATTAATGATCAGCATGTTACTCATTTTTAAATTATACCTCACAAGGCATATTGTGCACAAAGATTATTGCAATAATATGTAGGGTGTGAATATAGGGTGTTTTCGGTTTCAGAGGCTCATGCGAGAGCAAATACCTGAAGAGCCCTTTGGCTTCCCAAGATTTGCACACTGCCTTATCTGGCCTTCCAGAAAATGTAATTCAACACCACTGCTATAGGTAATTAAAGCCATAGCATCACTATGCCAATTACGTGCTGAAAAGAAAATACTTTTGTTCAATTTAACTTTCATTCCATGTTAAAACGGGTATATCATATTTTAAAATGGGAACTGAAATAAAGTGCGGTAATTTAACAACAGCATGTTTGGCTTCTGGCATGGGTGATGGTAAAACAGTTAAAGGGAGGGAACTGAATGTGCAAGCGGAGGCCTCATAAAACTTAATCCGGGTGGGTGCTTACACCACCTATATCTAAAGATGTTTCTTCTGATGGAGAAAGATGTGCATGAGCCCTAATTCTGAATTAATTAGAACTGAGCATGAGAATATTTCTGTGCCTAGTTCACGTGGCAAAATGCAACCAATTCATGTTTGCCATGGAACAATACACTGGATCATGCCATCTAGTGAAGTCCCATGCAGATTTTGTTGAAGAAAGATCTTCCATGTTGCCATTTTGTGCAGCCTTGGGACAATACCAAGCTCTTCTTTTGAAGGCAGCGAATAAATTTCTCCCATCAAATTTGTTTCTTTTTATTGAAAATTCATGCCCTTATTTGAATTTTGCATTTAAATGTAATACTTGCCACCCGCAAATATTGCTTCTCATGGAAGTCATCACTCAGTGGGAAATGTGCACACCATATGCATCCTCTTGACTCCAAAAGTGGCACCCAAGGGTTTTTTAAAATCAGCTCATAATCTACAAATGCTATGGGGGGAGAAGAAAAGATAAAAGGGGATATTTTAAGATGTCGTAAAATATTTTTTAAAACTATATCAAACTTCTGACTCTGGTATGAGGAATCTGAGGATTATTTAGCCTTTGTCCTGAGCATGGGAAAAGATAGGAGAACATCCCAACACACTATGAAACATTTTTTTAGCATTGCAGGGGTAGGGAGGTTTGTGTTTGTTTTCCAAGCCAGAGATGTCTGAAAGTGTTGAGTCCTTCTGAATATTATCTCACATCACATATTTCTGGTCAGATTATATGCAAATCACATGCCATGTTGTGACTGATGGTTATAGCTTCCTTCTAAAACTACAGCATTAGAAAGGGCTTGATCTTTGTGCTGTATTCGATTTTTGTATATATTCATGTGGTAACTGGGACAGCTTGACTGAGAGGAGACTTTCCTAGCTTCAAGCTAATTGCATGATTTGGGATTGACAGGATTCCAGCACGTTCTTTGACAGACGGGCAGAAAACTGGTCTGAGCAAAATGGTTCCCCCCTTCTCTGGTCTTGGGGTATCTGTAGATGGGTGAGATTGGAGTGGGTCATCCAAATAAAAATTAGAAACAAAAATAAGAGAGAAAAAGGGCCGGGGCTTCGGTGACCATGTCTAGGAAAAAGTATCGGGCCTGCTTCTCCACTGCCTTGTTCCTTATGTTGTCACTTACACTTGTGCAGAATGGTTACACATGAGCTCCAGTGTGAGCAAGTGAGGGGATAGTGCTGATTGGGCGATAGTTTTACACCCACTTGGCAAGATGTGTATAACTACAAAAAGTGCAAGGCTATGTAGAATCAGGCCTGCTGTTTTAAACAATGTTCACTTTATTTTAGCAGATGGCTGCATACCTTTTGTTTGAACCAAGACTTCAAAGGCCAATGTTTTTCACAATATCAGCCCTTTCCATCCCACTGTTCTGAAGCAGTGTTTAAAAACAAACAAAACTCTAGGTGTTGGGAGCAGCTGGGATGGGGCATCATATGTTAAAGAAGTTCCATCAAATTTCAAGAATTAACTGCTTCCCATACTGGCACTGAGGATACTAGGTATGTGGGGTTGACTCACTGCTCAAAGGCTGGCTCATCATACAGGCTTTCTGTGCTACTTTTCTAAAATTGTCTTTTTGTAATTAGTTCAGCTCACATATTCAGCCTTGTGTATACTTGTGTGTCCACTGCTATTCTAGGAAACAGCTCCCAACTTAATCAGAAAGTCAGGGTTTTTTTGCTCAAATGGCCCACTCAGATATGTCAATCATCAGTTTGAAATCAGATTTGGCTGATTTTCCCCTCTCTCCAGTTCCTTAATTAGCAGAAGTGATTTAGGCTATTGCCTGGTCATCCCTTTATTGACACTCACCTATGGAGTCATTAATTTATTTGATTTCATATACATACTTCCCAATACCTAGCTGTAAAGAACTGAGGATGGTTGGGACCTTGAGTACAATGTATTCAGACAATGTACAGATCATACAAAATTGTGTCTGGGGTTACAACATTAAGCATAAATAAAGTCAAAAGTTTGAAAGAGCTGTAAACACTGATGCTTGTGGGCATAAGTTAACCTCTCTCTGATGGGGATTCAGAAGAATCTTTCTCTATAGGCCAGTTATTCCATAACTGCCTGTTGCAGCATTTATTGTACCATCCTCTGAGGCATCTGCTTCAGGCTACTGCCAGAGATAGGATACCGGACTAAAAGGACCATTGGGCTAATCCAGTATGGCAGTTCCTATGTTTCTAAAACTGTAAGTCTTGATTGATAGGGCCATCAGTCACAAACAGAAATTCACGTCTTGTTAATTTTCACGACAGAAATTATTGAGATTATTGGCTGCCGATTGAGATTTTGTTTGGTGTAGAATCCCCGAACGCTACAAAGCATGTTGTATGTAAAAGATGAAGGACCCCTTAACAAACATGTACATGAGCTAGAGCAGTATGCTGACAGCTCAGCTTATTGTTTCAACATTCTTAGATTTACTAATAGTGGAGCCAATGAGCAACTACAGGTCATAATTTTTTCAGGTGTCCTGCACCAGATCCTCAGCTGCAGTCAAGGAGCACTCAAGGGAGCTGAAGAGAAGGTTGCAAAAGTGCCTTTTACAAGCCGCACTCCAAGGCTTGCTCTGAACAAACTGGTCAAACCTGCACCAGGTGCCAGTGGCTCTCAGGGACCAGGTGTAGAAAGGGTGGGGCCATGCTCCCTTTTCTCTGGCTACACCCCTCCACCAGCTGCCAGGATGAGATGGCATAGGAGCTGCTATTGTAGCACTTTGGAATCCAAGGATAACCCTGGGTTGGATGGCTCTTCTCCTGTGGCTAGTTAAACCAGCTTTAGGCCTGTTTTGCATTGGGGAAGCAGCACAAAGCCTCTCTAATACAGCTCAGCAGCTGGCCTACTACTTTTATGTTAAAAACACACCCTATATGATCCTTTGATTAAATGGATGGATGCTTTTTATAAGCCCTTGCACTGAAATGCTGCTTTTTGAAGCGCCTAATATAGAACCAGCTGATGGTTACTTTGACTATTTATATTTTGGTAGCTGTCATCCTGGGCTTGAGATAAACCCTGAAAATTTTGTGAATGGTTTTCATTTTTCTGCTGAAATGGTAGTTGGCTTGCACCTGGAAAGGCAAGAGGAAGGCTATAATTCCCTTGACCCAGTGTTTATCTTTGTGTGAGCCGTTATTTTTACAAAAATCGTAGTTTTGCCATTCAGCCTCAAATCAGGTACAAAATTAGGGCAAAATTCTGCCTTTGGATAGTCACACCTGGGACCTGACTGCCAGAAGTACTGAGCACCCACGAGGCCAACTATAGTCAAGGGAGCTGAGAGAGCCCAGCACATCTGAAAACCAGGCCAACAAAAACAACAGGAGTTGTACATGTGTATCTTAGGTCATAGTTTGGCAGATAACCACAGTCATCTTGCACACTTGTCTTTTCTATTTTGCCAGGGCCTGACTTTCAGAGGTGCTGAGCCATTCAGCTGAAGTGCCTCTGAAAATCAGGTCTGCCATTTCTGCCTATAACTTAGTTTATAAAGAAATATTTTATAGAGCCGTATGAAGGCAGATTATAAAGACACATTCTAAAATATCATTTTAAAATTAAAGGACTTTTTTATATATACTGGTAATCTGTATTTCTTATCTGAACACACATTAAAATCTTATTTTTATAAGTACTTTTAATTGTTTTTCTTACCCAAGGGTGAATAGGTAAATAGCGGAAATGCTGTTTGCTCTTAGTTTATGCTGGTTTGTTTAAGCATTTTTAAATTGAAATGGAGGGAGTTTAATGCACAATAAGCAGAGTCCTTGATATCTATGCTGTGATATTATTTCCAGCTGTCCACATTTTATAGACATTTCTATCTATCATGCTAGTTAGGAGTCCTCAGAGTGCTCTATATGGCAAACTTGTGTGTTGACCTGGGTGTTTTGATGTTTTTTTATAGTGTGGATTAAATTCATTTTTATAACTGATGTGGTTTTTGGACTATAAGAAATTTAGTGCAATCCTGAAAAGTATATGTAAAAAGAATCATATCAGTTTTACTAGCAGATGCAACTCGTATGACTCATGGCAGCATTTACAGTCATGAGGCTAAATCCTAAGGAGCAGAACAGCCAAGATATGCTTGATGTTGTTGGAATGGGGCAAAGGCGGCTCCAAGCCACCTTTGTGTTTGCCTGATCCTGGAGCCAGCTGTAGCCTGGCTGGACATCCAGTATAACCCAGAGCAGCCTTATGGTTGCTCTAAAGTACACCCATTGACCTGAGGGGCCATTCCAGCAGCCTGGAATTATTGAGGCATAGAGAAGCTCCTTTTGGATATTAGGACCTGGCAAGTGTTGGGGGAATTGGAAAGGAACAGCTATGGCAGCCCTATACAAACAGAGCATTCCCGTATGTTGGGCTGAGGATGAAGCTGAGGTGCTGTTGTGGTTTGGATAAATACCTGACATACAAATTCTAATGCTTGTTATCTTTAGAGCTGAACATTACCATCCCGTGCATTTTCTGCTTCTCAGGAAGACAAATGTCTTTATCTTTCTCAAAATATAGGTTTTTTTAAAAGCCTTCAGTTCTCCAAATGGATTCCAAATAGGTTTCCAGCTCTTTTTATTTGTCAAATTTTATCCTTAGAAACTGTACCTACCATTAACTTCAATGGGAACTGCATATTTACCTGAAGGTAAAATTTGATCCGGTATTTTTCTGAATTACTTGGGGACAAATTTTCTCTTGGTTGCACCTGTGTAAAACTATTGGAAGTAAATGAGTGCAGAATTTGTCTCAGAAGCTAAGGTTCCTATCTAAATATAATGCTTTAAGACATAATGTAATTCAGTTATAGGAACATGTATAAAATGTTTGGAAAACAAATGTAATGAACCAAATTCGGTATTCCATCCACAGGGAAAATTTCTTAGGCTGTAATGTCTATGTACTTACTGCAATTGTTTATTTTAATAATTTATTAAATAAATGAATAATACACCCCCCCCCCCCGGTTTTCCTTGTAAAATGCAATGTTGCATTTTGAATCCTTATATTTGTTTTATCAGGCATTGACCTAGCAGTCCACATTCCAGCAAAACTCCACATTAAAATCAATGGGTATTTAGCCTAAGGACTAGGGTTCAGATGCTCATACTGTGCTATTTTTCATTTGAATGGAGTTGTACTCTCAATATTTTATTTATTTGTACCTAGTTGGCAGTAATTTTTTTTAAGACCAAAAGAAAGAAATTTAATGTTTCAGCCAAATAGTCTACTTCATGTCAGTTTGGGTAAAATGTTAACTTTCTCAGTGTGATTCTGTAATAGCAATTACATCATGATTAAATTCAAGTATGTTTTTTGTCCATATATCGCCCATATTTATTTGTGAGTTTAGTGTGCAGGAAGCAACTATTTCCCCTCTTGATTTATTATTATTATTTATGGCACAGCGCTTTTGAACTATGTGTGCATGCATATATAAATGCACACATGTACACATGAACATTTTACAGTATCTGAGATAAAACATGCTGAAGTATGGTTGTAAATAAGTGCTCTTGGCATAAATTTGGCATGCCGAGATTACTCATGAATAGCAGTTAGTTCTTGCCAATCAAAGCTTTATACTAACACATATGAATGTTAAATATATGTATACTTAATATTCTATATAGATATGTTATGTAACACACATGCACTGGTTCTTTTCTGAATATTTTCATACTTTTTGTTGAGCGAGAATGAGTGAGCTTTTATTAAAAAAAAAAAAAAAACAACTTCAAACAAAAGATCTAAACGAATGTCTCATATATGGCAGTTGCAGAGGCCAATTTGCTCAGTCCCATCTACTGATTGGCCTTGTTCCTGAGGAAGCCTTTCCTGTTACTCTTAGCACTCACACAGATGGGGATAGGGAAGACAAGGATTAGCATTCCAGTATGAAGGGAGTTCCTGTGACCACATAAAAGGCCTCAATTCTGCAAACACTTATTGCTGTGAGTACACCTAGTGATTGAAATGGTCTACTCATGGAAGTACAGTTAAATACATGTGTAAATGTCTCCAGGATCAGAGCCTAAGGCTATATTTCCCATAAGCCTTACTATCTCCACTTATTTTCTTATACTTTGTATCTGCCACATTTGTGACGAGTGTGTAATATGCAGGTTGTAATTAGTTCTCAAAAAGACACAGACAAGCGATTCTGTTGGTCAGCTGGGTTCTTCATGTGCTTTTTGATGTTTGTCATTAGTTTAAACATTTTTTTTTCATTTGCTGTCTTAAAAGCACTGTCTAGAGTATTTGGTAGCATGGCAAAATAGTATATTATAATTGCAAAAAGGTGTGTAGAATATTTCCAGCTGACTCATTGGAGTAGTTTGACATACAGCACATTATCATGCTAAAGCCTTAGTTTTCATTCTTATTTTTAAGCCCTCATTTAAATATACCAGATTGTATCACATACTGTCAAGCTAAATTCTGTAAGTACTGATTTAACATGCATATAGCTATTATTAATTTGCCAGCCAGTTGTGGGGTGTACATTTATCTGTACATAGGAGTTATATGCCACATAACAGAATGACTGATATCTGTATACCTAATATCAGTATTTCATCATATGACATGCAAAGAGAATCCAAGCTTAAAAAATACAATGGGTGAAAGCTTACCCCCATTGAGGTCAATGGGAGTTTTGCCATTGGCTTCAGTGGGCCAGGATTTCACCCAATGTGATCTTAATTCTTGTGCAGATACTTTGAATATTAAGAGCTTTGTTCTAAATTCAAGCTGATGTCTAAGGGAAATCCAGACCTTACATTATCTCATATCTTCTACTGCAAGTGGTTTTGTGTGGTAATGTGATAGATGACATGGTGCTATGGTGAATGGACCTCCATTTAAAAAAAAAACTAATTAAATTTTATTAATACCTTACACAGGAAGAGAAAATGTTGATTTTGCATGTTTCCTCTAGATGAACAAAGATTTTATTTGTATAATCTTAACAAAACACTTTAGTTCAGTGTTAACTATTGTTTCACCAGCTAGTAGAGAGATTATGGTGCCATGTTGCACATGCTTTTTGGTTATTTTTAAATAGATAGTCTTACTTTAAAAGAGGCTTTAATTTTTATCACGTCTGTGGTGGATTTACTACACTTCCTGTAAAATATTTACTAAGGTAATGAGAAAACATTAACAAAGCCTACATTTTATGTGTCAGTCAACATTACTTGATTCTTTTTCCTCTCATTCTGTTAGATTTCATTTGCATTTTCTTGTGAACTATTTATACTTGAATGTATTTAAAAAAAGTAAACTACACCCAAAAATATTTTAAACAGAGCCATCAAAGGCACTTGGATATTAATATAAATTGTAATGTTTGTCAAATGTGACCCCCGCATCCATTTTTGTTTCTGAAGAGGTTTTTAATATCAAACAGAAGAAAAATGTTTGTATGTATTAATATATATATATAATTCAGATGTAGAAATATGCTTCATCTTCTGTGTATGTGTGCTTGTATCCTTTTCAAGAACATATAATAGAGATATAGAAATAGGTAATATAGATGAATACAGAGAAATATTATATATGGAAATAAATAATACAGCGTGCATACCTCAATCATATTTCTATATTACTGTATATATTTACAAGGATAGTACAGAATCTCTTTTTCTCTATAGACTACTTTACGCATATCTCCATATTAGAATTTGGATTCATTTAGAATGTATTCTTCTGATGACATGTATTTTTTCCCATTACCTTCCCATCTGGAAATTCACTACATCCTTCCTTTGACTCCTTCCCCCACTGAGCTGCTCTAAAATGTGCTGGTAGGGGGTAATCTGCCTTTCCTCTACACAGTTAGGGTAGTGTGCTTCTTTTTAAATGATCCATCCTTGAAACTGGGCCCTTCCTTTTTCAATAGCAGAACACTGCCTAAAATAAACTTTTATTGAAAACAAAAACTCTACACTGAGCATTAAACAGGGGCACAGTGCTTGGAGGCTCTCTTTCTGTATTTGTGCATTTCAGAGCAGCAAATGCAGGGAATGTAAAGTAAAATTCAGTTAATTATTCCCAGGTCTTATCTATAATTTGGAAATGGTGAGGGTATGAATGAATGAATGTCAATACCTCCTGGAATACTATTTATTTGATTCTTGTACTAAAAGATAAAGGTTGTACCATGTGTCAATGGAACAGGAGGTTTTTCTTGGATTTGACCACCGACCTTGACCTCATGATAATTTGGCCATTCCTCCTATATCTGTTATCTCCACTAGCTTAAGCATGTTTACCAGGTATTATGCATTCAGATAAACATATTTTTTTTCATATTGCAATTTTTGCTGGTAGACAGTTCCTCTGTTTTTTCCAGACCACATCCACTTGCAGCCACCCCCTTCTGTTCAATCTGTCATTTTGAAAAGTGTCTCCACTAGGGAGAGGAGAAACCAAGGCCCTAATCCTGCAAACATTTATGCATGTGCTTAACTTTACTGCTGTGTATAGTCCTATTGATTTCAATGGTACTACTCATGGGAGCAAAGTTAAGCATGTGTTTTGGTGTTTTCAGGTTTAGGGCCTTGTTGGCCAAGTTCAGACTTACTTGACCATCATGATTTTGAAACTTTGACTCAAACTCAAAGGTCATTTGGTTCGAATTCTACTTAGAATTTACTGTGGGAAATAAGAGGAGCAAAGATGAGGCGGGAGAAAATATTCCAGTGAAAGCATAAGGTGAAAAATAAAGCCAAAAGAGGGCAGAGAGACAAATGCAAAGAGACACTGTAGGAAAACAGTGGAGAAAACGAGCGAAGTTGTAAGGAAAAAAACAATTAAAAACAATCATATACAGGCCGCCCACTTGCGCCAGCTAAGCTTGGGTGGCGGGAGGCGGGGGGATGTTTCTACTGCCTCTAATATATACCACAGGCTTCCCTTTAGATAGAAAAAACATTAAAAATGTATTAATCATCCTTAAACAAAAAACCATGTGTTTGAATGGCAGGCAAAAGGCTTGCAAGGTCAGAGTATTTGTCTTGTGAACTCTGAAAAATAATTCACAAAGTGCACAAAATTTCTGATTCTTTGAGATTCACCCATCTTAGGCCCCAGCCTGCCCTCACTGATATGCATGATAACTATACATGCGAACAGTCCCATCGGACTGGGACTATGGACAAGGGAAAAGTATAGGTGCTTGCAAAATGGTTCCTTAGTCCTTATCTTGTACATCTTATACCTATACTATAATATCATCAGGAGAGAAAATGAAACAGAATAGCTTTGACTGGTTCTGAAACAAACAGCTTGTATGACCTTTACTTTACTTTGTCATGTAGGAAATTGTTTATCTTCCCATATGATAGTGTGCAGAAGTGAAAGACTGGAAGAACCAGGCAGTCTGAAGGAATCTGTTGCCTTTGCATGCAACTCAAAGACTTCTAAACCAGCTGAATTTGCGGAGTTAATGCAGAGTAGTTAAGGCATGTGCCAAAGCTGTGTTTCTAGATTCAACAACCTGCAGGTATTGTCTATTTATATTACAGTAGTGCCAGTCAAGATCAGATACCCATTGTGCTATGTTCACAACAAAATCACTGTGGCTCTGTCCATTGATGCTGGAATATTCCTTGGAACTGATCAGCTGTGGCATCCAAAAGATATTTCATTGCAGACAAACAGAGAAATGCCATTGAGTTGCACATAAGACCGTGCTTCACTCAGCCAGGAAGTAGATTTTGGCAATCCCTACTGGCCATCAGCCTAGTTGTTATGAGCCAGTAACGTCTCTTAGGTGGTATGCCAGAAGAGGGTCTTAAGGAAGAATTGGGAAGCGAAGAGTGTTTTTGGCTTCATGGTCTAGTTCAGAGAGGGTGTTTCAGTCATGTAGAACAGCATGGAAGAAAGCAACGATAAATTTGAGCTGAATGGCACAAACAGGTGGTATCATTGGCAGAGCGAGTGGAGCTAAGATATAAGAGTGGACAAATAGGGATGTGCAGAGTTGTCAGGGTGAGGATGGCTGCATTTTTCTGTAGAGGTTCTTTATGCCACACTTACCACGTTAATATCTGAGTGCATTCCAGTGGTGCATTAAGTGACATGACTAATGTCTGTCACATTCTGTTTGCTTTCTCATACTGTCCCTGGGGGAAAAATGTGTGCAGTGGAATGCTTTCTTTTGGTAGTTTATATATGTAAACCATGTGTCCTGAAGCTCTAAAGAGTAGGGAGCTCACTATTGACACCTGTAGGTGAACAGGGAAAAAGGCAGCTCAGAGCTGCTTGAGAACTCCAGTTGGACAGAAATTCCATAGAGAGGGAATGCTCTGCCGGCATTTGTTGGTGAGCATGAGGAAATGGCTGAAGGGGCCAGGCCCCATCTGCTTTTCTGTTATGTGATAGTTTTAGGCATTTTGGCTAAGTTTGAAGTTTGGGGTGATGCAACTTTACTAAACCTGTTGGGAAACTAACAGGCCAGGGAACTGCCTGAATGTGCTTGCAGCAAGGAGTCACCTTGACCATAACTTTAGTCTGTCATGTTTGGGTAAGATAGCCTGGAAAGACTAGAGACAGATGAGAGGTTTCTGCTTTGTGCTGGGTGTATATGCTGACGCTCCATCTCTGAAGACTCAGGGTAGAGCTGAGGTGGCAGACATCATGAAAGCACCTTCAGGAAGCAGCTAGTGCAGAGACAGCATTGAAGTGGGAGATGGGGCAGAGTCAGCTTGGCTGAAACTGCAGAGAGCAGCAGCCTAGCGGAGGGACTCTGGTAAGGGCCTCCCTACCCACCACTTCAGCTGCGATAGGTTGCTGAGCCCTTGAGCATTCCAGGCAGCACTTCCTTTAGGGAGTGGACCCTCACCTGCCTAATTTTGGAGTCTGCCAACCTTGGAAAAGAAACTGCAATGAGGAGCAGTGGAGAGGGAAGGAGGGAAGTGGCTAATGCTAGAAGGCATTGCCTCATTAACCACTCACAACCGTGAAAGGAGGACTAAGGTTAAGACAATTGCCAAATGCCAAGACACTCTGGAGGGTGGGAGTCTTACCTGATATTGTTGATGATGTAGTTGCTGGCTTTCCCAGATTTATGCTTGTGAGTGGGGCAGTATTGCCTATATAGGATGCCCAAGGGAGCTAATTTAGTTTCCCCAAGTTTCTGGTTGGGGCATTGAGACAGCGTCGTTTAAGTTTTCAGAAGGAACCTCTAGGAACCTGGCCCTTTTTGCTGCCAGTATCTGGCAGAATGCTCTGATATATATTAGAGAAGTAAAGGTAAAAAAAATGCACCTTGCCTAGGAGAGGAATTTAGTTTGTGATGGCCCTTAGTTCTTGAGGGGAATTCATTCCACAGGCTTTGTCTGGTCCCTGAGAAAACTCTGTCTCCGGCACAGATAAATTTTACCCTTATTGTAGGACCTTCTATTGTGCCACAGGAGTGAAGAATCCTGTAGAATCTGTAGACTTTTTCCACGGTAGTCTTCCGGCAGAGATCAAAGTAATTGATGCCCAACCCTCCTCCTAGCAGCACTGCAAATCCTTAAGCCATTGTGCAAAAAACCCCATCAAGTTTCCCAGTTTCAGTTTTCTCAGGCGCACCAGCTTTTCTTAGATTTTCAATTTCTGGCTTTATATCTACTTTGTCCATCTTGTATTGTAACACGTTATTTTCCTTGAGCAATGTATTAAACATGCCAACATATCCTCCACAGCTAGTTTGCAGACCAGCAAACCTGTTTTCAACACCTACTAATCTCTTAGAAAAAGACTCCACTTTATTTTCAATAGCAGAGACAGTCTCTGAGAAGTCTAGTCTTCCATATATCAAATCCTGCTCTGCAATATGACTTGTTTCAAATCTAATGTCCGAGTCTCCCACACAAGGACTTACAATAGTGGATGCAGTTCCCAGTGTAGTCTGCCGTGCTGCTTGGGTGGTGCTGGAAGTTTATTTTTAGACATGGATGGAAACAGAAGGCTTACTTACCCTTTTCTCAAGTGCCAGCTCTAGCAATCACAAGAAAATTCCAAAAGAGCAACACAGAAATGAGATCACAGAACTGTGTCTGCAAACTTAATAATCTCTCCACTATGGGCTGGCAGCAAGAACTGAACTTAGGATCTTCATCACTAAAATCAGAAGCCTTGACTGCTTGAATTAAAACAGCAACTAGCGCTTGCTGTTGACTCTTATCCTTTTATTTGAAACTGCCACTCTAGGGGAGCACACAATACACAGTGAGTTAAATATGCAGAACCACTAGCTACCGTCTTCAGAGACAATGAACTACAACAGATCTGTGCTGTATCTGTAATACAAACACAAAACCTGTTGGAAGTTACACCTATACGTTCCCTTCAGGTAAACCATACTGATGGCCTAATATCTGTGACGCAGTCCATACTGTGTGCAATCAGAACATCTAAGAGGCTAAAAGCACCATTGTTCACCACACACATTCAGTGTGGATTGACACTCTACATGTTCTCCTAGTTTCCGTATTTCCTCCTCTACAATACGAAGGAGAAAATGTCCCCCAGTAGCCAAAATATTGGACCGTTCACTCACTCCCAAAAGGCTGCAGGGAGTTTGGAGAGGTGAAGATGATGTCAGGAAAGTCCTGCTAATTAGCTTCACGTAGAGGTCTGAATAAATCTCAAAAGGATATGGAGCATAAAATGTAAGTTTTTTCATGACGTTTGCATTGTGACACACATCACAACTTCTGTACTTCCTGAAGGCACATGAGGAAGAAGCACTAACTACTCATTTTCAGTAGTAGGCAGAGCTGTACACCAGGCCTACTTCAACCACTGGGTGTGGTCCTCGGCATGTTGCCAGAAAAAACTCTGGGTGCAACAAAATTTGATCACCATTGCTGGGGAGCATTTTAATTGAAACTTTACCTGAGCCCCTATTAGTTACTTGGGTTTCCATTTCCAAGCGCCCACCTTAACATGGTGCTATTGAGCTATCTAGCTGTCACTGGAGAGAGCTAGTATTGATAAGTGCTGTGCAGTCAGCTAGGCTGCCCTTTGTAGTCGAGCTTCCTCCTACTAGAACTTGTAATGAGGAAAATTCTTTGAAGTAGATGTTCTGCAGAATTAAATAGGATCAATATGTTCTGCTTGAGGTCAAAGACACTTAGACTTATAATGAGGGAATCAGAGGTGGGTTCCAGATCTCATATGCTGAGACAGTTGAGCCATTTGAGATACTTCTATTTAGCAGCCTTGGTGGCAAGATAGCCACCTAATCAAGTATAAAATGCATCAGGGTATTGAGATAGTCCTGATATCTTCCTCAGTGACTGTGATATTGAACACAGGAATATCCCCAAGAGCTTAAGACAGTACTACATAAACTGTCTACTAGCCCACATCATATACCTGTGTGACAATTTGGGGACTCTGCCTATGTACATCTTTTGAATTCAGATTGATTTTATGAACCCTAAGTATAACTTCAGCCCTCAATGTGTACTGAAGTAGACATGGGCAGTCAAGGACTCTCTCATGTGTAATACACCCTGTCTAGAAAAAGTGACAGGACAAACAAAAGCAGTTGTTAGCATTCTAATGACTCTACTCTGGCAGGACTATGGGCAGGCTAAGATGCTGGAAGACTCTGGTTATTCAAGGTGGTCTGCAGGGAGAGGGGTGTTGGAGCAGTGGAATGAAGAACACAAGTGTTAGTACTAGCATTTAAAAACTCAAAGGAAACTTTGGGCAGGAGAGGAACAGAGGGGCAGACTTTTGGCGGGAGAGGGGATTCTTAGTGGGACCAGCCAAAGCTGAAGGAAACTGATGTCACAGAGCGGCTCCATCAGTTGGAGGAGACACCATGAGTGTCAGGAGGGGGATCCTGAACATCCTAGAGGACATTGACCAAATCTCAGAAACATTTAACGGTGGTGAGTAAACTGGGGCAGGGAATGATATATAGGCGTTTTGTTGTTTTACCTAGATCTGTAAATCTCATGTACTATCTAAAGTAAAGAGTAATTGTTTTAGAAGGCCTCTGAAAAGCCTGTGTCTGTTTACTTCAATTATCACATGTCCCTGAAAAAGTAGAGTGTAAACCAGAGTGTCCATAAAGTTGGAGCTCTGGGAAAGGCTGTGCTTAAGAAACTGGGGAGTCTGGGGAGCCATCAATAATCATAGGACCTAGGTAACTGGACCTTCAGGGGGGTCAGCCCTCAGAATGGGATGCTAGAAAAAGACTCTGCCACTGAGCATATGCCTAGAAACCCAGAGCTTAAAAGTGATCTATGTGGAATCCAAACTTAGCAGGCTGGAGTGAAAGTCCAGGGCAGCTTGACCAGGGCTGTGATATTGAATACAGTAGTATCTCCAAGAGCTTAATCCAGCACTACATAAACAGTCTCCTTGTCCACACCGACACATGGCAAGAGCCTTCTCATGGTTTCTGGATCAAAACTAGAGCCCAGCACTAGTGACTTTGAATCTGCCTTTCATCTTTAAGGCATGATGAGGCTTTGGAAGAAAGATCTAAAATAATAAAGAGTTGGGGAGCTGTACTGTGTCATCTGACCATGTATCACCTGGGAAGACCAATGCACTAACATCAGCATTCTCTCAGCAGTATAGATGCGCAGGTCATGAAACACCAACTCTACTGGGCTGGCCACTGTGTACATATGCCTGACGCTTGCCTCCTGAAGCAAGTACTTTTCTCTCAGTTAAGTCTGGGAAGAAGGACTCTCAGAGGGCAGCGGAAGCACTTCAAAGGCATACTGAAAGTACTTCCATCTTAAAAAGAGAGGCATCAACCCAACAAACTGGGAGGACTTGGCGTGGAACAGCACACAGTGGCATCACCCATACACCAAGCAATAGCTCACTTTGAGGAGAACAGATGTGCTCATGAGACAGAGAAGCGACAAAGGAGGAAAGAAAGGGCACAACCAACAACTGTGTCTCCTCCAAGATTACACTTCTGTGGGAAAATCTGCAGGGCACAAATTGGGATCCTCAGCCACTTAAAAACCCACCAATGAACCCCCCTTAGCAGACATCATCCTCGCATTGAGGGAGAGCCAAAGAACAACTGTGGGTGAGTCAGGTTTCCCCAACATGATAACTACAATATTCCAGCAAAGTGAACTAACAAGGAGCTATGAAGGTAAGCAATAAGTGCTGGATATTTGGCTACCATATTGCAGTTTTAGTCATGAGCATTTTGGAAGGGTCATACCTATTTCACTATTATCTTGACAAAATACTTTGAGTTTTTAACTTCTGGGATAAACTATAACAGTTTTTTATCATTGCTTTTACTCATGCTTTCAGCACTTCTCTCCTGTGACATGATCTAATTCTGTCTGCTTGCCTGACAGTAAATGAAAACATCTTGGGAATGCAGGATGGGCACAGGTACAAACTTTAAAAGCAAGTAGTGATCAAAGACTGTACTGGCTAACCACTGAACAATTTCTAATTAACTTTCAGCTATCTTTAGACATAGTGATCTGAATGATAAAGAGCAATTATTTGTATGGAAGCCACATAATAAAGACAATGACATGTAAAATGTAAAACTCAATACCTAGCAAAGATACTTACAAATTAAATAAACTAGAATAATTCAGCCATATCATGCCATCAGTTTTTAAGTAGAATTACATGGAATTAAAGGGGAACTCTGCTTAAAAACCAATGGCAAAATATGACCTATATAAATTAGAGATGGAAAAGACCAATGATTTAAGCAGGGCTATCCCCTTCAAGATTTTCTAGAGGGCTCTGTCCAGTATAGTTTTAAATGAAGTAAGCATCAGGTCTTTCACTTGCCATGGGAGACAGTTGCATGGTCTACTACAAGACTGCCAAGTTAGGTGTATAATATACAATATGTAGTACACACATACTCCTGATCTATAAGCAACCATTCTTTTATATTGCATCCCATTTCTTATTTCCTATTCATGTTTTTAACCTCTTCAAGTCCTTTTGTATTCTTTGTCCTGACTGGGGTTTGCAATGCCTCCTAAATTAGTATAATCTGCACATTTAATTTGTATGCTGTTTCCCCCCCCCTTTTCAAGATGACTAATACAGATCTCAAATAAAACTGAGGCCAACACCGATCCGTCTGGCATTCCACTGGATCCCTTTTCCCAACCCCGTGGAGACTGCTCTAACGTCATGGTCCTCAGTCAGTTTCCCATCCATGTGTAAGTGCACACACCAATCTGAATTACTTTTTCAAGTGAGACTGAGCGACACTGTGTATAAGATGTTTCTGATGTCTCAATACATTCCATCCACTGCATTCTTTCCATCGACTACAGCAAGATTCTCTGTTCATTTGCATTGCTGTAAATCTGGAATAATTCCATGAACTGCAGTGGAATCTCTCCTGAGTTACATCCAAGTAACTAAGAATAAGAATCTGGTCCTGAGTTTGTAAATTGCTTTTAAAATAATCAGATTAACCTGGTATAATTTGTTTTTGATAAATGTCAGACCAGATCCTCAGATGGTGTAAATCAGCATTGCTATGGAGTGATGTTGATTTACACCAGCTCAAGAGCTGGCCCCTATTGTTTAGTGCATGTTCCATTCTCCTCTGTTTACCTAGATTTTTCTCTCTTGAATTTGTTTCATTATTTACTAGGGACTAAAGTTAGAATTAATGTGCCATAATTGCAAAGATTGTTATTTTCTCCCTTTTTAAAGATTGAATTTTTCCTGATTTTAGGATACCTTCCTGGTTCTCCTTGACTTGCTACCAGTTCAGTGAATCAAGTGAGACTGAATTTTTTCTTTCTTATAGTGAATAGCACATCAAAATTCCTTTCCTAGGAGCAGAAGTGGCAACAAATAAACTATTTTAAATTAAGTATTTTTCAAAAATACTAATCCCAAACGCAAAATTTATCTCATACTGGAACAATTCCCCTTGAATTTTTACTAAGACATGTATTTCTTTCCTACAAATGCTGGAACAGATTTTAAAGCACATAAAGGTGTATACAGAATGTCTATGCTGATCATTACATTCATGCAGGCATGTAATGATAAATAAATTAGTTTCTAATATTTCATCAGTTTGATTTAACTGGCTCTTCCCATTAAATCTTCTTCATTACAGTAGAATGATAAAAAAAAATCACAGGATGGTATTTGAGGGTGCAAGAATACTTCAGAAGAAGAGCAGTGAAAATACTTATAGCATAGACTGGATTTCCACTATGTTCAGGGAAACAGGGACTTTACATAAACTCCAGCTAGAACAGAATGTGGCTGCCAGGTTTCTTATGAAAAGGAGATGACAGGAGCACATTTAATTTATTTTGAAAAAGTTGCATTGGCTGCCAGTCAAATTCCATACTGGTTTTGAAATTGCACTGCTTGTTTGCAAGGTGTTACATAGTCACGGCCTATCTAATCTTTGATTGTCTTAGTCTCCACATTCCTGGTTGTTCTCTGAGATCTACTGAAAAACATTTTTTGGTTGTTCCATGTTTTGCCTAAAGAGCAAGGGCTTTCACTTTTTATGCTTTGTCTCTTGTACCAGAATGATTTTAAGCAGAGTCCTTCATTTTTATACAGGAAATATTTGTTTCAATTCAAAGTGAATTTTTTTTATTCAATGTTTGAAAAAGGAATATCTTTTAAAACATTGTAGCCGTGTGTGCCGCTCCCATTCCCCCACCCTATTGTTACTGTTTTGTAACAGAGTGCATGATATTTGGTTTGGTTTTGTTCTCTGCTTTTGCCTCTTTCTTTTCCTTTTCCCATTTTCTATTCTGAAACTTCTCAAAACTTCTCCAACTCTGTAAAATTTGTAGAGTAACAAATGGGGGGGGGGGGAGGAAACACTGTAACTTTGCCCCCTGTAACATTTCAAAATTCCCTCAACTTTGGAAAGTTGTAGTGGCAAGTTACAGTCATTCATAGTTTAGCTTCCTTCAGTTCATCTCCAGAAAATATTTTGACTGTTCCTTGCGTGTAACTTTTAGCATGGGTAGCGCTACCCTTTTCTTCTGTAGACCTGAGTAAGTGTGCTTTTTTCAGAAGACACTTATATGTGTTAACTTCCTCTTGGACTTGTTTTTTTCTTCTTCTTTTTCTTTTCCTTGAGAAAGATTTGCTTTAAATAAAGGCAAACTCACCTTGTTATCTCAACTGGCAGTGCAATGGGTGGGACTGGAAACTGTTGATCTATTTTTACCACCATTTCGTTTATTTTCTGCAAAGCACTTGATTTATTGTTCTTGCCCACAGGGATATCATCTTTCCAACTGTTATTTAATGCTTTACAGTTTAATTAAGCTCATTCCATAATTTGAAAACCACAAATAGGCAGCTTTTCATGCTAAAATAAGATGGTTACTTAGGATCAAATAAGCCAATGTTAGTGCCACCCACTACTGCTACATACAGTGACCTAAAAGAGACTCAACCCGTATACCTGCAGAGCAAGAGCTAAGGAATGGAACCCATATTAACAGGTTTTTGAGCTGCGTGACTAAGACCCTACTTAGAAAGAAGGAGCTGGATTCAGACCAGATTTTTTACCATGCCAACTATATATAATAGTAAAAATTATATATATAGTACATATATAGTTGGTATGGTAAAAAATCTGGTCTTAATCCAGCTCCTTTATATATATATATACACATACATACACACTTAATAAAGACCAGATAACTGGCAAACTCTTTTATGGTCAGGTACTGCAGCGAGAGCTAGACTGAATTATTTACCGTGTGTGCTAGTAATTAAGTGCATCAGACAGTTCAAATCAATGACCTCTGCCTGTCCTCATCTTTTATATGCAGAATATAATTCAGCAACAACAATAATAATGAATCCTCTCTTTCCTCTTTGTCTGACTACCATAGAATGCTTTCTCTCTCTGGGGAGAAAGACTAGGATACTTAGCCAAGGGTGTGTTTTACTTTACTCAGTAGTTCTGTTTCTTCTTTTCTTTTTTTCCCCTTAAACCAACATGTTGTGTGCTCATATTTTTTATAACATACAAAAATACACATAAATACCACTGTGCACAGTTAAGGTTTTGCCTTGATGATTTTTTCCCTTTTCCCATTTTAATTTTTGCTGGAAAGATATTCCTTGCTTCATTCTTCTTTCATCATTATGTATGAGTAGAGTATTCCTGTTCAATTTTAAAACATATGAGTCAATTTTGTACTTGTATTAGAGATGGACTAACAGCACTGACTTTTTCACATAGCCCTGTCAAGGTACCTCAACTTTGACTGGCAGTACCCCTTCCATTTCATTACTACACTTCCACTGAGCTGAGAGGCTGTCAGTTTTGCTAAAATGTACCAGGCTCTATGGTGGTTTTGTGATGTGTCCAAATGTGGACCAGGATGAGACCACTAAACACACTTTCATTTGTGACCTAAGCCTATTTGAACATAGATCTATGGAATCAAGAGCTGTGGTGGGCAAAATTGGGATGGTTTTGGTTTTGTAAAAAACTACTTGATCGTAGTTTTGTTTTTCAAAACCAAAACCAGGAGTGGTTTGGATCTAGGTCCCATTTCATCTGAACTCCCACAGATCAGGGGTGGGGCAGGGAGAGGTTCTGTGAAACGGTTCTGTCTTTGGCCAATTTCTAGAGGAGAGGCAAGTGAACTATTGTACTAAATCACCAAGCCTTTAACATGGTTTTACTTTTTCTTTGTCAACTAATGTATCTTTCCATGCATCCCGTATTCACTTCATCACACACCTCAACAATGGCAGTGCTAGAAATATCCCCAGGAGAGCAGCAGCCTCTCCTCTGCTGAGATAGGAGGATGAGAAAACAATTAAGCAAGCCCAAACCAGCTTGACCCTGGAATTTATACTTAAAATTCATCATGCAACTAGCCCCAATCCCTCTTTCTACAGGGAATAACTAAGCAGTACCCACAAGCAGAAAAAAAGTCATATAAAACCCTGTCAACAAGCTAATGTGGTCTCTTTCTTTTATTGTTTGTTTATTTCACTTATAAAAAACTTTTTTTTTCCTGACAAATCCTTTAGCTATTCAAGATGAGCTGCACCAAGTCCTTCATTCTTCTTTTGGAAAAGTCCTGTAGCTTTTAATAAAGAACAATACATTTCGTTTACCCTTTTTAAAAAATCATTCTGCAGAATTTAATACAGAATTGTATCACTTGGATAGAGTTTTATAGGGTGGTTCAAAAAGTAGAGGGTCCTATGGAAAGTAAAGAAGTAACTTTTAAATTATCTAGGGATTTAGAGTGGTTTTTTTATGCCTCACCATTGGTTACTGCCCTATTAAATTCTATAGGACTTTGCCAGAAAGACTATGAGGTCAACTTTTAGGGTTTCTTGGGTTATAGCCTTTGTGAGGTGTGTGTGGGCAGCTATGTGCACACAGGCACTTGTGTGCATGCATGCACATGCACACACCCAGATGGAGATCGTTTTGATGTAACTTTATTAACAAAAAGTCGGAGGAACAATGTCTAACAATCTGGTGTATGGCTATATCTACGGAAAACCATTAGGGGGAGCTCTGTTACTTATTCCAGTAAAATCTGTAAGATTTGTTACAATGCTTTAGGTATTTTATTTTTTAAAATGAGGAATCCATATGGTGAGAAAATTCCAATTTAGGCCCCAGACACAGACAGCAGAAGAACATTTTCATTCTGAAAGTTGACCTCTTCCTTTTTAATTACACTAATATTGGTATGGCTGGATTCATGGGGCATAAAACAGCTAATACTTTTTTTTAGGGTTAGATATGCTGCTCATACAATATCAATATTACAGCTCGAAGAATTCGAAAACTGAATTTTCCCTGCTCCTTCCTCCTCCCCTCACCAAAAAACATCAAAAGATTGGCTTGAAAGACATGAGAATTTAAAAAAAAATGTGTGTGTGATCTTTCTTCTCATGCTCATGATACACACTGTGTGTGGGTAATTTTGCATGCAGGAACACATAAGGCTGCATAGTTTTAAAAGGAAGTAGAAATAGAGTTGAGGAATGGGTATGCCTTTATCTTGTATTAATAACATGTTGAACTGAGAAACAGAGTAAATGTCCATATAATTACATTGGGTAATTCAGGTATAAATCTGCTATAATTTTAAGGATTTGGGTTTCTATTTTTTCTCTTGTTTGCCTGAATCCTACAAACGGTACACTGAATACTAATCCTGGGACCTAGAAAACATTTCATTTGTTTTCCATGTACAGTAGATTTGGATAGAGTTCCACTATTTTAGGACTGTCTTAAAAGGTTCATTTATTTCTTACAGAGGTTACCGATGAGGCTACCCTGAAATCGGATTCAATATCAACATTTGAACTTTTTGGCTATAGATTTTGCAGGTCAAGAGATGTTAGCTGCTTCAAGTGATAAAATCCAATACATCTGTAATAAATAAACACATCAATGGACAAATGGTACCCTCTGTCTCATATGCCCAGGTCCTGGGGCAAGGACTATCTTTCTGTTTTGGGTTTGTACAGTACCTAGCACAACAGGGTCCTGGTCTGCAGGTCCTGGTCCATGACTGCAACTCTTAGGCATTGCCAGGATACTAATACTGACAACAAAGTATTTGAGTTTTGGCCTGATCTTGCAAGCTGCTCAGTGCCTTTGGGAGGGTGCTGATTACCTTCTTCTCCCAGTGACTCTGCACCACACAGGACGATGTCCTTAGGGTATATCTATACTGCAATAAAACACCTGCGGCTGGCCCACGTCAGTTGACTTGGGCATGTAGGGGCTTCAGCTGCAGGTCTGTAATGTAGTCGCCCGGGCTCAGGCTTGAGTGTGGGCTCTGGGACCGTTCCCCCTTGCAGGATCCCAGAGCCAAGGCAGCCTGACCCCAGATGTCTACTTGCAGTTTTACAGCCCTGCAAGCCCAAGTCAGCTGACAATGGCTTGCTGAAGGTCTTTTACTGCAGTGTAGACATACCCGTAGTGGCTCTAATGGTTTGAAATGAGTAAATTAATGCATTTATAAAAGTGCGAGAGGTGAAGGTGAATAGCCCAAACTGGTTGTCTCATTTGTAATATTCCTTGCATTCTTAGGTAAATAAAGATTGACTGAGGAGATAAACAGGTTTAAACTGCACCAGGAACTATTATTTTAAGAGATATCAGCCGTCTTTTAACAAACAGTCATTGGCACCACTTTCCCTCTTGTGCAACTTAGCTGCTTACACTTCTGGTAGCTTGTCAGCACTTTCTCTAAAGGTAACAGAAACCCTCCTAAATCTACTAACCTGTAAAAAATGAATTATATAATGCATAAGAAAGAAGATCCTACTTTTAATGACTGTGTAGAAGAAGCCTCAGAAGCCTTTTTTTTCCCCCCCAATTTCGAGAGCTCGTGTGCAATTTAGACCAAGGTTGTCCTAGGAAAAGTGGCCAGGAGGCTGGAAAGGGGGAACATGAATCAATGACTTTGGCTCAGACATATTAGACAACACTCTGGAAGGGACAATAATGACAAATAATTATGCCAAATCATTTAGAGGCAAATGCCAACCCCTTACTCACATTGTACCTTACTCTGAGTGTAATCCTATTGATTGAAATGGACCAACTTGTGGAGTAAGACACTATGCAAGTGTAATTAAAGGTGTCAGATTCTTGTCCGTAAGGAGCATAATTGCACAATGTAAAAAAAGTTTTAGAAAAATCATTCTAGACAGACACTGAAATCATTATTTCTGGAATTAAAAAAAAGTGCACTGGTATGTGGTTATTGGTAAAGTATGATGATGGAAAAAGGGTGAATGAGAATGAAAAATTACCTAATAAGCTTATGGCATAGTCTATCTAATGTCCCTCCTTCCCGCAGAAGTGGTATAGAAACCCCTTTTGCTAGAGCAGCCAACAGGGGAACTGGGTAATTTCAGACGTTTATCACTAGCAGGAAAGGCAGCAAAATGTTAATGGCAGAGCCAGTCTATATTTATAATAGAAGAGTACTTACAGTAGGATACTGTACTGATTGATTCCAAGGGGAAATCACTTAACCATTTGGGAAATGAACAACTAACTCTGACAGGCTTTGGCAAGAATTAGCAGGTCTGTACCTCAGTGCTTAGTAAATTTAATCTTACCTTTAATGTTGTACGACCAATTGCTAAGTGACTGAAAACTCCCGTGGTGTGCAGGAAATGTCAAGCACATCACTTTCCTCAGAAGTGTCATTAACAAGCCTGCTGAGGATACAAGTGATCTTACGAGTAAAAATAAAATAACGCGCACACATTCACACACATCCACATCTCAGAAACCTGAAATGGGGAAAGACTGAGTTGCATGGAAAAATGTTGATGGACATCATTACATCTATAATGGAGCAATATAAATTGCTTAAATATGATAAAAGGGATTCAAATACTGTTAATGGCCTTAACAGAGTGCCTCAAAATATCTTTCAAAGTGACTTGCTTAGCTTCAATGCTGCCATTTCTTAGTTCCCTAGATGAATAGCTACTTAACATGTTCTTTTTATGATGTGGACCAAGATTTTGTGCAAAAAAAAGAAAGAAAAAAATCCTAAATTTATATACAAGAAACTACATTGCTGGATGGCCGCCTTCCGTATCCCTATTGTGCCACCCTGGTGGAGACTAAGCTGAACAGCTGCTTTGATCCCCACCTAAGGAAATAACGTGTTTTAATTTGCCAATTTTAGCAAATGGCACAGTTGCAGCATTTTTCTGATGCACACAGCCTTTTTTTTTTTTTTAGGACCCTCTAATTTTTTTAAAAAATGAATCTAGCAAAGGCAAGTAATAACGCTGGCATAAAATGTTGATTCTCTGCAACATTTTGAATGACTTTTTTTTATTCTGAAATCTGATGTCGCATGGTCTTATAGGCCGAGCTATTGACATGCATTTTATGGGAAACTCCAAAAGGGAGTAATTGCTAGTTTGTTGGTGGTACAAATGCATCTACGCTGGGGCTTTTGTTGGTATAAAAAAAAAGTCACACTCCTAATCAGCATTACTATACTAGCAAGAGTTTTAAGTGGAGACCGGCCTCAGAAGGCATTGTGATGCTAGCGGGAAGCAGGTAGAGGGAAAGCAATAGTAGAAAGAGAGAGACTTCCAGATAGTCTCCTCTAAATGCATGCCTCTGAGGGCTTGTCTACATATGGAACTGTACCAGCAAAATTATACTGGTATATTTTTCTGTTATAGTATACCTTAGTATAACGCCCCATGTGGATACTCTTACTGGGGTAGCAGAGTACCTTGTTTTGTTTTGTTTTTGTTTAGCTTAATCTGTTTTCAAAGTAAAAAAACACACGCAGTCTGGAAGTGAGTGTTCACATGAGGAGTTATACTGGTGTAACTATAGCAGTAGAATTATACCAGTATAGTTATGCTGGTAAATTTCCTTGTGCAGAACGGCCATGGTGAGGATTTCCTTCCTGGAATGTCATAGTATCTGTGGGGTTGAGCGATTGCTGCCATTGTCCCCATTGCCCTTAAAAAAACCAAGCAAACAAAAACCCTTCTCCTCAGGGGCTGAAGAGTTGTAAACACTTGACAGAGCCCCTCGGCCCCCCACCCTTTTAAGGTTTCTTTGAAGCAGGGCTGAGTTAACTCTTGGTTAGGCAATGACAGCCAAATTGTGTTCACAGCAGGTGCATTTTTTTTCCAGAGCACATGTGCTCAAAAATCTGTTTGGTCACACATCTGAGGTTCCTTGGAATCCTCAGGGTTTTTCTAGTTTGCTTTGGGGAAAAAAGTGTGTCAATAACGTGTCCCAGTTCAGTGGTTGCCTCCTGCTCGCCCACCCCGTTCTTGCCATGTACTTTTAAAAGTACAATGTGAAATGGGTTAATAAATACTTACCTAGTTTATAGGAGTTGTGTTAGACTAAATTCTTTTAGGTTTGGAAAGTGCGTTGACATCACCTGTTCAAAGGTGCTATAGAAACGCAAAGCATTTGCTGTTGTTTTAGTTGTTAATGATTACTCTGGACTGAACAATGTTATAGCTTCTCATTCAGCAGGTTTTCAGAGGCATTGTACTCAAACCAGAAACCCATGCAGGCAGGGCAAGTTTTCACTCTGAGTCTGAACTTTCAGGCTGACCATTTCTAGAACGGGCCATACCAAAATCCTGGCTTCCAAACCTCTAGAATGAAACTTTGGGATGGGCCCATCTTTAGTTCCCAGAACTGTTGCCCTAGTGTTACTGTTGGTCATTTTCAGAGAGAAAAGATGAAGGATGTGCTTGTGATTAGAGCATTAGACTGGGCATCAGGATAGCTGAGGTCTCTTTCTGCCTTGGTGCCTGACTTCCTGTGTGACCATAAGCAAATCATTTAACCTGTCTATGCCTTAGTGTCCTCATCTGTAGAAAGGGGCTAATCACACTTGCCTGCCTCACAGGTGTGTTGTGAGACTACATTTGTTAATGGTGGTAAGATGTACAATGATGATCTCCACTGACCAAACAATTACACGGAAGTCACTCAGAGTTTGAGACTTCAGGAGGCACCTGAATGGGCCATGCTAGTCCTACATCTGTTCTTTTGGCAGCAGAATGAATCCTTTCACATCAGATTCCAGTCTCGCATGGTGCCATGACACAAGACTGAGGGTGTGTTGGGCATGCTTTCACAGTTAAGAAGAATTTGTAATTTGCAGAAACATTTGGAAAGTGAGCAGTCTAAGCAGGCCTCTCCCTAATAAAGAATTTTTGGCAAAAGTATAATTTTTAGTTTGAGTAATATATCGTGACCATTTTGAGATAGCAGAGCTGAAGAAGATTCTTGCTTGGTATTTTTAAGCCAGAGCCTTAATTTGGCAACGATGTAGGCTGGCTAATGCATGAGATTGGAATATAAAAGCAACAGCAGAAATATTTCATTTTAAAATTCATGATGCAAGCTATGGGCCCAATCCTTCAACTTTTATTCGTTCAAGGAAGCATTGTATACACGTCAGTAAAGCGTTCAGGAGCGGGGCATGTGAACAGTCCATCTAAACTCATTTCTCCAGCCCGTGGTCAACATTTTGTAATAAGTGACATCGAAATGTGGGCTGCTGCTTGACTTGGGTCTGGATTGTGCAAACTGCACATTGCCTGGGATAAGGAGTGGGGCAGAGCTATATCACTGCTGTGGGAGGAGAGGCAGAATAGCTCAGCAAGTTCCCTGGCACACAAGGGGAAGGTGGCATAGCATACGTCTTCTGGTCCCGTCTCATTTTCTGGGCTAGCGCAGGGGGGATGGAGCCATGGCCCTAGCCTATCCAAACCTGCTTTGGGATGGATTGCAGCCACAGAGACGTCAGGGAGGGAACAGTCCATATGCATCACTGAATTTAGGGACTGCAATTTTGACTGATTCTTATGTGAACTGTACAGGGCAAGTGGGAACACCTTCGAGCTTACCCACAAAATAGCCAGCCTCAGTGTGGCCTTTAGGTTGTAAACTCTTTGAAACAGGGATCAGGACTATTTGTGTAAACTTTGACAAATGCCAGTCAAAGATAGGGCAGTACATAAATCAATGATCAATAAACAAAAATACAATAGGTTTAAAAATGTTTATCACCCCTAACTCTGCTTTTCTCCATTCTCGGCTAGGAGGAGGGAGAAGACTCTGCTGCCCAATAGTTCTCAGTCAGGTCAACTTTCTCTGACAACGGTGAACTGGCTTGGCCACTATAGGACAGCTGCAGCGGTGGTGTGGAAGGCTACAATCCTGTATACACATAACTCGTGGGTGGAGTGCTTGGTATTCTGAGTCCATTCAATTGGACTGTATATAGTAATAAGCACTGTACCTGGTAGAGTTTGCAGGAAAGTGTCCAAAGGGCTGTCACATGTCAGGAAGTGGGTTTAAGCAGCTAGAATTGGCACAATGAGGAAGTCAAACTGAGCAGTGTAGCAGAAGAAATAACTTGTAAGAGGAGAGTGTAAGTAAGAGTAGTCAGCTCCTCCCTTAAACACTTAGAGACATGCTACAACTTTGATAAGTTTGGAAGTTATAGTTTTATTTACTACCTCATTACCTTACAGATTAATGACAGAAAATAACATTCTAAGTGAAATCTCATAAAAATAAAAGCACTGGTTTGCATGACATAGTGAAGTTAAGCCATAAACAGGTTTCACACAAAAAAAGTTCAGGGTATCCATACTGCTGCTACAATATGTAGTATCAAATAAGAACTGAGTAATGTTTCTAGACAGAGGGAACAACAGTTAAATATTTAACTCCTAAGTAAACATGCTAGATTCCGGAATAAATGAAACTAGTTCATGAGAAAATTTTTTTTAAAAAAATTGTTTAAAAAAGTTTTGCTTTAAAAAGGAATGGCCATCCTTTGTATTTTTTTAAAAAACCAAACTACTAAGGAAAAAAAAAAGTAAAAATCATTACCACAGTTTGAATAATTTACTACATATGATTTTCCCACCAAAATGTTGATAGGCTAAATGTTTAATTTATTTTTGCTGTGTATTCTTCTTCTCTTCAGTATCTCATGCCAAATTGCTGTCCTGTGGTAAAAGAAGTCAAGTAGAGTCAAAAAGTATATTTTAATTAAAAATATCTGGCAGAAATTTATTAGTTTTCTTTTTTATTAGTAACAGATTGTTGGCAGAATTATTTATTCAGAAGACATGTTATTTTGCTGAAATAATATAAAGAGTAGGACACTGCACGTGATAAGTGGTTGTGCTGGCAACCTTTTTTCCTTTGCTGCTGCTACTTTGTAGGAACCTGGGCCAGATCTTGAGCGAGTGTAAATTGATGTAGCTGCCTTGCCATCAATAGAGCTATGCCAGTTGAGAATCTGGCCCATGAAATCAAAGCTATTAATCTGACCTCATTTGGCATGTGGATGTAGAATTGAGCTTTGGGATGAGACCATTTGGGGTCATTACCTTTGAAACTGTCATTAAAAAAAAAAAATCTAAACACATTGCTTTCGCCAGTTTTTTCCAGAGTTGGAATAAGAACTTAATTCTGTTAAAGTTAAGTTATTAAAAAGTAAGAAGTAACTAAAGCTGGCGAGAAAAGTAATGAGATTGGTTGCAATGGTATCATGGAGTATTATTATAAAAGTTGTGTTACTGACACAACATAGGCTATTTTTTTATCATTTTCTTGCCTTATTTTTCATTGTTATCAGTGTGAATTATGTAAACCTGACACATTTATATGTGTGAAACAGATGCAGAATGAAGCAGTAGAATCTGTTATGACCATATTTTTCCAATCATAGACATGATTTATGGAAATGTTCTTTTATGTAAAAAATTTAAACAAAACAAAACCCCACATTAATTATAAACCTAACATTCAATTCCATTTGATACTTTAGGGAGCTTGGGGATGTAAAACTTTTAAGCAAATAAATAGTTTCTTTACCAAATCAGTCTTCATTAAATGCTGCCTGGAAAACAGCATGTGACTTCAACTTAAACTACTAGAGAACTAAATTAGATGTTAGAAATTTGGTCTTACTACAAAAATATTTAATATCTAAGGTTTCCATCCAGCACAGTGAATCTGAGCCAAACAAGCTGTGAAAGGTTCTGGATGCTGGCTCCCCAGCCTATTCCCGCTTCTGATCACGTTACTGTAGAGTAAGCTGTAAACAATCCTGGGTGCAAGAGAATTGTAGAGCAGTTCAGGATTAGTAAGTAACTGTGCTCCTTTTTCCACCCCATGCTCTGCTACTCCTGACACTGGGGCAATCCTTCTTCCCCTTTTGGGGATGTGCCATTCAGTCAAATTGTAATAATTCCCTGGCATCACTCCATGAGTGGGAGAGAAACAAAGACTTGGATGACGTAGGAGAGTCTGTGGAAGTACAGGACTTCGTGGTTGTAAATGAGATAGACATCATCTCCGTTTGCTTCACCACTTGAGCTAATGAGCGCATCAGTTGAATAGGTATGGCAGTTCACCCAGTAAGTGACCATGTTTCCTTTTCAGGATCAGCCACTCTGTATATAAAACCATGTAAACAATGCTGTTAGTTGGCAGGGGTCTCTCACCCAAAATCTCTGGAGAGAGGCAGGTATTTGTGGAGAGTTCTGTATTTTCCATACACATTTTTTGGTATTCAGCCGGTTGGACTCTCTCTTACTTTGCTGATGGGCCCCAACACCCTTAGTCAGGGAGGCATCTTTGTCTGTGGGGGTCTGTAGCAAGGCGCAACTCACCGGTGTGGCGCCTCCCGCTGGTCATTCCGGGAATTAGCTCTCCAGCCTCCAGAGCGCCCTCTGCAGGCTGGTGTCCCGCTTGCCTCAGGCCCCTATGTCCCTCCCAGACCCCGGTGTCCCTCTACATCAGGGTTCTGCCCCCTGTAGCACTCCCACAGTCTCTGGGTCTCCCCGCCCCAGGGAATCCCCAACCCTCATTCCCCCCCTTGCCTCAGTGGCTACTGCCAGTCATCATCTAGGCCCCGCTCCCTGGGACAGACTGCAGTGTAATGGCCACTCATCATCGGCAAGGAGGGTTTGGACCTGCTGCCTTTGCCTAACCATGGGCTACCCCTCTGCAACCCCAGTGCCTGCTTTAGGCCTTCAGCAAGGCATGCAGGCTTGGGGTTTTCCAGCCTGGAGCTCCCCAGGCCTTTCCCCAGCCCTGCTTCACTCTAGGTACCCTGGTGAGCTCCCAAGCAGCCTGGCCCATCTCTCTCTGCAGCTTGAGAGAGACTGCCTGAGCTCCTGGCTCACAGCCTTTGGCCTGATCGGGGCATAGCCAGTGGTGAGCTGGAGCCGGTTCGCACCGGTTCGCTAGAACTGGTTGTTAAATTTAGAAGCCCTTTTAAAACCGGTTGTTCCGTGAGGGACAACTGGTTCTAAAAGGGCTTCTAAATTTAATCAGCCAAAAGTGGCGCCTTAGGCGCCGACTCTACGGGTGCTCCAGCCCTGGAGCACCCAAGGGGAAAATTTGGTGGGTGCAGAGCACCCACCGGCAGCTCCCCACCCCACCCCCGGCCCCAGCTCACCTCCGCTCTGCCTCCACCTCCTCCCCTGAATGCGCCACCCCACTCTGCTTCTCCGCCCCCCCAGGCTTCCCGCGAATCAGCTGTTCACGCAGGAAGCTGGAGCAGGCTGAGAAGCAGGCGACGGCTTCCCACTCAGGCCCAGGGAGACGGAGGTGAGCTTGGGCCGGGGGGAGGGGCCCGAGGATGCCCGCCCGCGCTGCAGCAGGTAACCCAGGGAAGGGGTGCGCAGGGGAACCGCTCCCCGCCCCAGCTCACCTCCGCCACCCTCGGCCTGAGTGTGAAGCCGCCGCCTGCTTCTCAGCCCTCCCCGGCTTCCCACCGAACAGCTGATTCACGGGAAGCGGGGCGGGGGAGCAGGGGACGGAGAAGCAGAGCGGGGCGGTGCGTTCAGCGGAGGAGGCGGAGGCGGAGTGGAGGTGAGCTGGGGCCAGGTGGGGAGGGGAGCTGCCAGTGCACCCACCAAATTTTCCCCGTGGGTGCTCCAGCCCCAGAGCACCCAGGGAGTCGGCGCCTAAGGCGCCACTCTTGATGTGATCAGTGGGGGAGCGGCCGCTCCCCCGTTCCCCCCCCAGCTATGCTCCCCCGCCCCTAGAAGCCAGAGGGACCTGCTGGATGGTTCCTGGGAGCTGCCCCAGGTAAGCACTGCCGGGACTCCCCATCTCGCCCCCCGGCAGGTGCCTCTGGCTCTTAGGGGTGGGGTGGGCACCCACTACAGTGGCCCACGAGACCCTCCTGCCCAGTTCTGGGGGCAGTGAGGGGACAGGAGAGGGGGGTGTATGGGGCAGGGCTCCTGGGGAGGGGCAACAAGGAATGCAGGGTGGGGTTGGATGGGGCAGGAGTCCGGGGGGCGGGGAGGGCAACGACCCCGTCGTGGGGTGAGGAGGGAACCCGTTGTTAAGATTTTGGCAGCTCATCTCTGGGCATAGCCCCAGCTGTGGCTACCTTCCCCATCAGCCTAGCCTTTGGCTCCCCAGCCCTTTCCCCCAGCTGTTTTAACCCTGTCAGGGCCGGAGCAGGTGACCACCCCACTACAGGGCCCTTTTAAAATTGTTCCCCAGCAAATATCAGGTGGCATACCTCATTCACCTCACCTCGTTGTCAGGGTGCTGGCACAGTCTCCTGCGCACTAGCCTGCATAGCCAGGGAGGCCACTAGCATTTGTGGTGTCAGCAGCTGTGAAAGATCCCTTTCTACTGGATGAGGCCCTTGGCTGTTAGCAGCATTCCCCACTATCACAATTTAATCTCACATCTTGCAATATTTGGTGTTTTCCAGAGGCATGTGATTACTGGAGAGCTCAGCTTGGTTTTTGTTTTGTTTAGTTTTTTTTATTTTTTTTAAGTTTCTACCCCTCATGGCTGCAGAGCAAAGTTTTAAAATGTGAACCCTAAAGGCTCAGAACCAGCAGGCAACTGAAAAAAAAAGTATTACTTTTAAATCCCATTATTTTTAAACCAATCTTATGATTCTGGGAGTCTGACTCATGATTTTTGAATGTGTGGAGCCAGCAGTATTGAATGCCGGGAACCTAATTCAACATCGTAGAACTAATCCCCCGTGACAGCAGTTCTTGGACTGCGGTCTGTGGAACACTGGTGGTCTGTGGCGAGTGGCTACCTCTCTTCTCCTTATTTCCACCTGCTACATCTCATTAAAAGACAGCTAAAAATGCATTACACACTTTCTCTTGTTAGCAATTGCTGTGCTAGGGATACTATGCAATGAGATATGAGGTGGCCCACACAGTCACTAATGGGAGGGGAGGTGTCTGTGAGACAATATATTAACATGTATTCCACACTATGAATTATTTTGAGGACCTTTGCCTTATAATAATTTGCAGTATCAATATTACGGCACTGTAATTGTCTGCTACAATGAAAAGGAAATGGCTTATGCAATATCTTTTTAATAAGTAAACAGGCATAACTGATTCAAATTTGTTGAGTTACTTTCTGATATGACATGCGAGAGGGTTGTAATTATGATTTAGTGAGGGAAATTGTTCCTTGATTTATCTAGGAGGCTTGGAGGTGGGATTATTTAGATTTCTGTTCACATTATGAGCTCGACAGGATTGAGAACTCTGTATGCCCTTGAAGCAAACGGTCACAGATAGGGTAGACCGATAAGGAAGCCAAACAGAGGACAACAGGAGCTAGTTTGCAGGGAGAAGGGGAGGCTGCTGATCTTGGTCTGGGTGTGAATCAAAAGGAGACTGGCTCCCCAGCTTGGCAGTGTGTATGTCCAAGAGAGGAAAGGGGATCACCAAGTGGTCTAGGTTGATACCCTAATAAATGCACTAAATTCATTTTAAATGCCATACCACCCCTTCCCTTGCTGTCTTCCTGTAAAGACGAGGGTACCACAGGAGCATACGGAAGTCTGGTTTGGGGAACATGAGAGAGGAAGGCTGATCTGTTTCTTGCATGTCATATATTTTAAGCCAGAAACACATCTTTCTAATTAGATGATACTATCTAGTTACAAAGTGTACGTTCCTCAGCTCCAAACAGTGAAAAATGATCTTTTGCATCCTAAAGCTACAAATTGGAGAGGCTAAAACTGTCCATTGAAATTAATAAGGACTGGTTGATTTTTGCCTCAGATTACAAGAGTTAGGCACATTGGGAATTGGAGGAATCTTGAATCTCTCAGGTAAACTGTGAGAGATGAGAAGTATGAAAACATGGTGCAATGCTGACAGGATGGTATGCAGGCATTCCTGTGCATCAGCAATGTCAAAGAGTGGAGTTTATAACTGCTGTTAGTTTTTTTCCTCCTCCATCAGTAAACACAATCTCTCCACTCCCTTAATCTAAATCAAACTGCTGAAAAGTCATGGGTTACAAGAGCAAATTTCCACTGGATTAATCACATATCTAGTCCAAAACATTTCACATCTAAACAGAAAAGACTGAATAAAACCAGTCAGCCATACAAAGTGGCTGTTTTAGAGATATTCTGAAACAGATCCTCAAGTGGTGGAAATCAATGTAGTTCCATTGATCTAGAAATTGAAGTGTAAATACCAATTTACACCCCGAAGGATCTGTCTCTTTCCATGAGTGACTGGTTTAAACCCTGACTTTTTTAACATGTGAAATATCTTGGTGAGAAATATTTATCCTTTAGAAAGATAAAGTGGTAACAATTAATCTATAAAATACTGTTGAAAAAGGTTAATAGCAATTTGAATGAGAATAAAACTCTCAACCTTTGAAACAAAAGGCAATGCCTTTAACACCTCAGCCATTGTTTGGCTGACTTTCCAATGTACCAATGTTACATTAGCTGTAGGAGGGACTTCATGTTGTTCCTTGAATGTAATTAGAAGCTTAGTAAAAATAATAAGGAAAAGTATTAACAAATAGTCATACTAGACCATTGTGCTTGCAACACTAATCAGACTTTTTAAAGAAGCAAAATGCACAATAAGTTCAGAGAGGACAAGAATACTACATTTAGTTATATAAGCTATATGAAGTGCTCAAGAAGATGAAAACATATGCAAGTGAGTTGACAGTGAAATATGCCAAATCCATTTCTGGGATGTAAACTCATTATATATAAATGAGATTCAACAATCAAGTTTCCCTGAGGAAGCAGAAATTGAATGTTTGCACAGGCAATAAGCTGCTGCAATGAGCAGTGAACCCAGAGCAGAATGTGTTGTATGTACAAGGAATTCCTTTGGTGCTTCTCGCTGTATCATTTGAGTGCTACACAAACTACAATCTTTTAGATTGGGGCAGGAGTGGTCATGTGTGTTTGTACAGCCTGGAGGTGCTAAATACAATACAACACAATACAAGATACACAGGGTTGATCCTGAGAGGTGCTAAGAACCTGCAATTCACAATGAGGTCAATGCCAGTCACAAATGCTCTTCACACTCATGCTAATATTTTTGATTGGAAATGTTGATAAATTACCATAGTTTAGGCTACAGACTTTTTAACGACTGTTTTGTGCATATAATTTTTAAGTAGTTTTGATAGAGTGTATAATAGACATAGCATTGTCATGAAACCTTTAGACCAGGAATGGGCAAACTGCGGTCCACCAGCTGTTTTAATCCAGCCCTCAAGCTCTCACGGGGGAGCAGGATTGGGGGGCCACTCCATGCAGCTCCCAAAAGCAATGGCATGGCTCCACTCCAGTGCTCCAGGTGGGGAGCAGGATCGGGGGCGGCTCCACGTGGCTCCCGGAAGCAGCGGCGTGGTCCCCCTCTGGATCCTAAGTGTAGGGGCAGCCAGGAAGCTCCGCTCTGCACACTGCCACCACCCCAAGTGCCACCCCCGCAGCTCCCATTGGCCAGGACCTGCCGCCAATGGGAGCTGCAAGGGTGGTGCCTGCAGATGGGGCAGCGTGCAGACCCACCTGGCTGCTCCTCCATGTAGGAGCCAGAGAAGGACATGCTGCTGCTTCCTGGAGCCGCTTGAGGTAAGCACCACCCGGAGCCTGCACCCCGATACCCTTTTCTGTAACTTCCCCCTTCTCTGTAACCCTCACAGCCCCAGGCCTCCATTTCACTAATGAATCACAGCCTTTTGTTATTCGTTTGGCAGCTAATAACATGGCCTTGGCTGCCACGCTATTACAAAATAACGAACAGAGAAAGCTAGTGCCGGAAGCACATAAATCCAGGAAATTACAAGGAGCAAAAATAAATTTTGATCCCTGTGAGTGTCTAGCAGCCGTCTGGTCAGTACAATCTTTTGAGCCTCTTACGGGAATGGCCCCTATCACTATCCAAAGCACCCACACTCCTCTCAAGTACATTTTATCAGAAAAATTAATGGCAGGTAAAGTCTCAAACACCTGAATGGCTCAATGAATGCTTACTTTAATTAACCACAAAAACAGGTAATTACAAAAAAAACGGGTAACCACAAAAACAGCATCCAAGCTGGACATGCCAACACATGCCGTAATTAAAAAAGGGACCCAACATAAATGTCCAGAGGTCACTCTGAAGCAAAGAATTGCCTTGGTAGCGGCACCCCCACTGGAAGAATTAAATACCGTGGGCCAAAAAAAGCACGTCTGCTTTACTAATGGAAGTGCAATAGTAGTTAAAAAAAAAAGTGTAAAATACGTTGTCATTAACTTAAAAAAAAGTCATTCAGGGACATTTAAACCATGGATCAGCTCAGCATGCCGAGCTCCACGCAATTTATCAGGTTTTAAGGCAATATGAAAATTCCCCACGGCCCGTGTATATTTATGCTGACAGTAATTTTTGTGTGAAGGCAATAAATACATAATTGGTATAGGAACGGGTGGAAAGCAGCAAATAAAAAGAATATTGCATATTCAAAGAAATGAAAATGAATTTACCAGTGGGTAACAAAAAACCCTAAACAGTTAAAGGTGCGTAAAGGCACACAGTAAAGGAACGGGAATAAAGGCCACCTAAAATAATCAGGTAAATACAGTAGCCCAACAGCATGGCATAGCAGTTGTAATCAAAAGTCAAAAAAAGAATGTCTGTGCTAACATATATGAGCCAACAAATGGCACTACAAACCTCCCTAACCAAGTTCCAAAAAAAAACAAAAAAAAACAAAAGTTACTTAATGTAGCCCATCAGTTTATGCATGAAGACGTAAAAAAAAAAACTTTCAAAAGGCTAGAGCAAGTAGCAAAATGGAAGTGTATAAAAATTATGTTAAAACAGTGCAAAATTGTGTGCGGTGCGCTCAGGACAAGGCTCGTCCTCTGCACTGGCAACCCATGACGCACCAATGAAGGCTCGGGCCATGGCACAGAATTCAAAGGAAACAAAAAAAGTGCCAAAAAGTAAGAAAAAATTCCAGTATTTATTGGTAATAATCAATTTCTTGTCAGGATGGGTAAAGGCATTTCCTACTAAAAATAATAGCATCAGGGTAGTGGCCAAAAAGTTTTTTAATAAGGTAGTATGTAAATATGGCACCCCCAAAATAATAAATTCTAATAATAGGGAAGCCTTTGTAAAAAAGAAAATCTTTACAACAATAATACAAGCCTTGAAAATTAAAGAAAAGCTCCCTATACCATACCAGCCTCAGTCCTCAGGCCAAGTAAAGCGTATGAATCACACTATTAAGGAAGCGCTCCAAAAGGCAGTAAATCACACAGGAAAAAACTGGCCAAATAAACTGCCTCTGATTTTGGCTGCCATTTGCAACAGTAATAAACTAAGGACAAAAATTCAACCCTTCCAAATCCCGTTTGGACATCCAATGCACCTAATAATTAATCCTAGTTACCTGGTTCAGGGTCAAGAAGAGAGCTCTAATATAACCCAGCATAATTATTTTCAGTGGCTCAAACAGTTACAAAAAAATAAAAGCACCCTCTAGTATAGGGTTAATCAGGCCACGAAACACATAAACAACAAAATTCAAAAACAAAGGCCCACAAGGGCAGCCCTGTGGGAAACCAAGTCATGTACCTTAAAATAAAAAAAAGGGGTCACTCACTGGAATCAAAATGAATAGGCCCTTACTCCATAGTGAACCTATAGGCGCTGACTCCCTGGGTGCTCCGGGGCTGGAGCACCCACAGGGAAAAATTAGTGGGTGCTCTGCACCCACTGGCAGCCAAGCTCCCCTCCCCGCCACCCTTCCCCACCTCCTCCGCCTCCTCCCCTGAGCACGCCACATCCCCGCTCCTCTGCCTACCTCCCAGCACTTGCCGCCACCAAAAAGCACGCTCCAGGAGGGAGTGGGAAGGAGCGGGACTGTGGCATGCTCAGGGGAGGAGGCGGGGAAGAGGCAGGGCCAGGGTGGGGATTTGGGGAAGGAGTCATAATGGGTCAGGGAGGGGGTGGAGTTGAGGTGGGGACTTCGGGGAAGGGGTTGGAATGGGGGTGGGGAAGGGGTGGAGTCGGGGCGGGCCGGGGCAGAGGGGGTTCGAGCACCCATTGGCACAAGTAGAAGTCAACGCCTATGAGTGAACAACCTTAGCCCATTGCTATACCATATTTAAAAAAATGAAAAACTCAAATGGGTACATGTTTCACAAATTAAATTGTTTACATAAATAATAATATTTAAATTCTTTTCAAAAAGGGACATCCCAGAACCTGAGCACAAAGCACTGCTTAACCACCACAATTTTAATCCACAAAAAATAAGGCTCCAGTGTAAGGTCTGGTTTTACCTGCTCCTCAAAACTTTTAGTGCCCAAATAATTAAAGCAATCATGAAAAAAAATGCAGCCAATATTATATGCCAATATTTAAAATATAATTCACTCCCCGCCAACCAATCATGATTCCTACCCGTAATCCAGTAATCCTCATAAAATAATGTAATAAAAATACTAGCCAACCCTTAAAACCCTTAAAAAATACCAGTATGTATGCCTAAAAAAGAAGAGTGGAACTTAAGGTTCATCTTATAAACACCTCAAAAATACCAAACCACTAAAAAAATAGGGGTTAAAATAAAAGGTCCCTATAGGGATATCACCTGAAGTTCCAGCTACCCACAATTTCCATATCATAAAATAAGCCTGTTAAGACAGGAACAAATACTAACAGTTATTGTGGAATACTGTCCACTACCCTGTAGTAAATTGAACCTATGGTTCCCGAACCCATGCTCCAAAACCTGGACCAAAAATATACATTCAAAAAAGAAACCCTAAAAAACCTAAAATTGTTTGTAATTCAAAATAATCCAGGAAAAGTTTTGTTAAACCCACTATTAGTAAGAATAAAAATTGGTATGGACTGGACTCAGTTGAGCGTGTCTAAATTGGAACCCAAAAGTTCACCCTACTCCCTTCCTGTTATAACGGCCTCACTAAAAACACATCAACACTCCAATGGCCAAGCCAAAAAAAAAAATGTAGTAAACACCATATTAAAAGACGTTAAATTTGAAGTAAAAATAATAAATACTATAGACCTAAAGGTAATTAAAAATAAATTGAGCTTCTTGTCACAACTGCAAGATAGTCTCATTCACAAACAGGCAAATACTACTGTGAATTTGGTACAAATAAATCGGGGAAACCTAAAAGCAACATAAAATATGTGGCGGTGGCTAAACACCACCTCCTGGCTGCTATATAAACAACAAATAAAATTAGAAAATAAAACTGCCTTGGCCATAAAATGTACAAAAATGCAAATTCTTAGTTTAGCATCACTTGAACACAAAATTTTTGGGTAATATCTGGAAATGTTTGGGTATTAACGCGTCTTTTAAAACAATGGAAAAGGTCCTTGTTTAACACCTACAAATATAAATGAATGCCGTATGTTTCCAGCATGGTTAAGCTTAATTTGTTATTAGGTAAAATTATTGTTAAAATTGCTCACCAACAGTCTGTAAAAACAAAAATATGGAAAGTAAGCCCACTCCCAAAACTGACCATGGAATCCTTTTGGCTACCCTGGGTTATGGGTCAATGGGTTAAAAAAAAAATTATTGGACACCCAAGGGTGTACGGAATGGAGCCCTCAAAAATGGGTATGCTTATCCCTACCTGTCACCACAGAACCATGCAGCAAAAACACATCATAGAAAACATGTGTATAAAACAAAGTAAAAAATGCAACACGTGTTTTGTACAATAAACAATGTGTATGTGTTACATCCTAAAAAAATGTATTTTTAAAGAATGCAAGTATTAGCCAACCGCCAGTGGATGAATGTAGGTTTAATGCCCTTGTATTATATACTAGCAATCACACATACTATTTTCCAAAAATAAAAAAAGCACAGAGCACTGTAACCGCCACCCCAGTTAATTTCTCTGTTACCCTTGGCCTGAATTGGCACAATCTATCTAATCACTTATTGTCAAAAACAAAGGTGACTCCGTTTTTGCAACAAACATAGAAGAATATAGAAAAGTATGTCATTCAAATATCACATGCAAATGAATATATGCTAAAAATTGCTGAATCTAAAAAAAAAAACCTGACAGCTTATCATTAGTACAATGTTTTTACAGGCTGGTCCCCGACCTCTGAGGGCATATCGTCTATTATATTTCACCCCTTACTAGTCGTGTTAGTATTGTCCTGTGTTTTCTTGCTAAAAATGTGTTGTATGTGCTAGTAAACAAAAAAAAATGTTTGTTAAATTACAACCACAAGCTCATATTGTCTCTCAGTATGTTGCTATAAAACAATTGTATAAATTATGACCCACTCATGAATTGTTCTTGAACGATCAAAAGGGGGACATGTAATAGTAAGATTTTCTGTTTGTATTTTATATAATTTAAAATAAAAATAATAATGTAGTATGTATTAAATATATTGGTGTATGAGTTGATCATATCCTGCCAGCCACCCTTTTTGAATAGCAGAAAGGAATGGCCTAATGGGCCATTGGTAGAGATACAGCAGCCACAATCTGTGTCTGAACTGAACAGGTAACAGAGTCACCAATTTGTTGTAGGTTTAGCATTTTAAATTAAGTAAAGGAATGCCATGATTGTTTTCTTTTGCATTGCAATTTGATGTTCCTGTTCAAAATGTTCTGTGTAAATTTATTCTGTTTTGTGTGTGAATACGGAATGTGTGGGTTAAGAGAAAAGTGTAAAGGCCATTGCTGAACCTAGATGGTCTAGGGAGCAGCAACGGCACCAGGGCAACACGCCCCTATTAAAATGTCAAAAGAGGGCAGATTGATGACTCTAAAAATGAGACAGGCACTTATCAATGGGGACAAAATAACGGTAATCAAAACCAGCATGGAATAACTCCCTAAAACATTTAATAAAAAACAAAATAGCAGTCATAAAAAATAAGAACAATTTAAAAAAACAAGCACTCAAACAACAATTAATTACAGCATAATGGTGCAAAACTCATTGGTCCCAATAAAAAAAATCCCTATATAAACAAAATGCCTTGCCATGAAACTTTGGGTTTGTCCTGCCAACACTTCCCCGGAGCATTGTGTCGTGACCGACGGGACTCAGCTCCTTCCTACTCGTGATCAACCTAGTTGGCCACTAAATTGATCCAAACTCTAAACTGGTAACTATAACATCAACGGCCAGGACAGTGTGTGTGTGTGGTGTAATTAAATGCATATGCTAATTGTTGTATCTTCAATAAACGCGGCGTATTGCCTTTTCCCCTGAAAAAAATCCCATGTGCTTCTTATAAGCATAACACAGCCAAAAGCAGGGAGCACAGGGATTATGGCAGAGGCAAATGCATAACACTGAGTTAACATAGTTAAACAGCCTGATAACTAGGTATAGTTTTTAATTTTATAAGTGCTTTCCAACACAACCGTTATCCAAAGCATAAATGCAATTGAGATCCACTAATCTAGTCTGAACATTAAGCTTTAGTTACAAAACATATAGGATAGGACATAGGCTCAGTACCACTTCAGTGATATACTTTTATCCCTTCCTTTTACATTTGTTTCTCTTAACTTACAGTGGATGCATATTTTTTATTAAAATACATTTTGTATTCTTAAAACAGGTGGATGGGGGGAGAGTTTTTTAAGAATACAAAGAAGCCACGTAAAGATTAGGGAGAAAAGCTTAAAAACATCTCATACGAGAAAACAAAAAAGACACAAGGTTGGCTCTGAACCTGGGAGTTCAGTGCACTTGTGCATCTTTTATAAATTCAGGGGGGCAAATTTTGCTCTGAGTTACAGTAGTGTAAATACAGACTAACACCATTGGTTTCAGTGGAATTACTCCTCCCAGAGCAGAATTTGTCCCAGAGTTTTCTTTTTTTGTAGTAATAGCTTTGTACAGCCTGGAGCATCCCTCCCCTTCATAAAGACCATAAGACCAAAAGATTAGCTAGAGGCTTTGAGGTGGCATGTTAAGAAAAGTGAGGCATTATTTGCAGGAGTATAACTGATAAGTGCTGCAGATGGTTTATAGATAGACTGGGAAACCCTTTAAAGATTATGAGCTCTCATAGCACCCAAAGTGACAGAATGTATCTCAGATGGAGAAGAGAAGTTAAAATAGTTCTCAGCTTGGAAGAACAAAATGATTACAAGTCTGTACACAAATATTGCTAAGCTAATTCATTTTTTAAAACTGCAAATGTGTTAATTTTTGTATCAAAGCCACGTAGACCACTTTTCCCATGTGGTTTCAAAGCACAAATAGCCATTCTGGCAAAAATTCACATCAAGCAAAACTTGAGGGCAGGAGGTTATGATGATGATGTATGAAATGACTTACACAAATTTTCAGCTGAAATTCTGTAAAACAAAATTTCTGAATTGTTGCACAGCTTTAATAGAGCTCAGACACTACATGGAACTAGGGTAAGCTTCATTGATCAATCATGTTGGGGCAGGGGGAGGGGAGAGGACTGGGGTTAGGGGATTTAATGCACCAACAGACAAGGCTAGTGAGGTAGTGTCTCTACATGTGGAAGTCCTGACTGCTGCACCCACACCCCTGGATCCCACAGGGTAGAAAAAGAGGAAACAAGAAATTTGGAACAGATCCAGTATGTTCTGGCTTCTTGTTGTTTGTACTGTTAGCACCTAGAAGCCCCAGTCAGAGATCAAGGCTCATAGCACTAGGCATTATAAGCACACACACATCACAAAAGATGGTTCCTGTCCCAAAGAGCTTAAGGAATTTTGTGCAAAAATTCTGACTTAAAAAGGCCAGCTTAGAGTTGCACCATTGATTTAATGTAGATTTGGTTCATAGTTTCATATTGCATGAACTATGGTTAGTAAAAGAAGAGTATGGGCAAAAACAGTGACAACTGTGTGTTGAGCATTACTAGGAATTAAAAGTGCGTGGCAGGTCTGGAGATGAATTGCCATATGAACTCCACTGTGAAGCTGAAAAATATTTGCATACTTCAGGCATACCTCAGACTGAGAAGCTGGAAGACAGAATGGCATTGCTTGTAAATAAAACCATTGCAACAGGAAAGGAGAAATATTTTCTACATACTGAATCAGTTATTTAAGCACTTTCTACCTCTGACGGTAAGACAGAATCAATCAGCTCAGCTGAGCAACATTGGCATTGTATACATTTATTCATACCATCTGGTCGTGCGTCAAACCCAAATAACAAAAGCTTTTATTTTCCCACAAAGGCTGAAGGTTACACAAGTGGTACCCACATACTTGTGGCATCCCAACATGTTATTGTCATGTGCTGCAGAGAGAACACAACTCCCAGATCAGTACAAAACAACCAACCACCCAAATTCCTGCATCACAATTGCTTACCAATGCCTTCAAACTTTAGAAACCTTGAAGAACATTAAGTAGCTCCACCCCTTTCGGCACAGTTAACATATACAGTTCAACATGACAGACATCTCCAGTGGTTAAATTCGGGGGAAGGCTGCTTATTTTTACTCATTTGGGATGACCACCTATTTGAATTCACTTATGGCTCCATTTCACTCAACTGCTCATAAATTAAATTGGCATCTTGAACCGATGAAAATAAATACATTATTTGTTGCTACACCCATTGTACAGTCAGTTTGAGTTTCTGGTTCTCTTTTCAAACACACACACACACACACACACACAAATCCTGCTGTCTTTAGCCATATCTATAAAGCTACATATGAATAAATTGAGGTCTAAATATGGGATACAATGTAGAGCAAATGCCAAATTGAATGACACAGACCAGATGACCTTACAGGAAGCTTAGTGATGTGGGATTCTTTATCAAAAGTAGCATTTTCTGTAACCTAAATTTCATAATTCAGTGTTTCTGATATACAAGATTAATAGGGCTTCTGGTTTTCAGTTTTAACTGAGAAACACCAATAAAATACCTGGGATACAAAAAAACCAAAACCCTACTGTATGAAATCGGTGTTTATCTAATAAACACTGTAAATGGTTACTTATATCCAAGGACATGTCTACACAGAGCAGTAATGTGGAGTATGGGGGGGTGTGTGTGTGTGTGTGTGTGTGTGAGAGAGAGAGAGAGAGAGGTTTCTAAAGTGCACTAACGTGTTGAGCATTAATTGGGTCCTGTAGACCCTACTGATGTGCGCTAAGAGTTCCCCGGTGCATTTTAATAGAGTTTGAACTGTTTGAAACAGTACTATGGTAAAGTACACTAGGGAAAATTACAAAGCGATTGCTTAATGTATACATTGCTCATTAAAATATATACAGAACCCTGGTTATTGGACATCTACATAAAACTCAAAATCCTCAGAAATGAATTAATCAACCCCTAAAACCAGAAGCCCTAAAGATTATACAGACTTGTGTGGAATAAAGACAGAGTTCTGAAATGCAAGAAGGTGAAGAGTTATGTTGGAAAGTGTGTGGATACTTTTTGAATCCAAACATTTTCTCATTCTTCAGGCATACCTGTTGCCAAGCCCACTGTTGCCCTTATGAAACATTCCAATACTTATCAGTTAATCTGGTTTCTGTTCCATGTAAGGGGCCTGATCCTACAAGCACAGCATTCTCAGGGAAATAAAACAATTGAATTCCAGTGGGAGTTCCATATGTGGTGAGTAGAACTGGCTGGAATTTGTTTATATGCAGAGAAATGCAGCAAAAATGGAAAAAAATAAAATTCTACTTGTTGGCAATGTAAGCAGAGTCAGGATGAGCTCCACCCTGACATCTGGTGGTGAGGTGTGGCAAGTTGTGGAAAAGAACTTCAGGGGCTGATCTCATTTGCATAGGCACACCCGCCCAGCCCAGAATGAGGCCATAGCTGCCCAAATGGTCACTTTGGCTGCTGTGGGATCCCCAGTGTCTCTGTTATTGGGGCAGGAAGAATAAATTGTTATTACCCTGATTATGGGAATCAAGGACAGTGGAACTGTACTTGGTCTTTTGTTATGATGGAGGGACTCACCATCAACTAAGTAGCACTCGCTAGGCAAGGGACATGGGTTCCAACACACTGTGAATTGAGAGAGGCTGGGGATAGGTATTAGTATCTGGTGGTGTGGGCCCCCTTTGTGAGGATCTAACATCAATTGTACTGCTGTCTCTACACTGAGGAATGTCAGAGCTAATTTTGGGTCTATTAAGAGTCTAGCTACAAGTGCTGTGCTGAATTCACTTTGGCCTTATGGTTCACCAGCACTAAGGCTTCTACTACTACAAGCTGAAATCACTAAAGAGCTAAAATTACTAAGAGCTGAAATCACTGAGCACTGTGTCAAAGTAGTGGGGAGCCTGAAGATCTAGAGTGCAGCGGAGCTGTTCGTGGGATGGCGGGAGCTGCTTGCGTGGAGGGCAGCGGAGTGGAGCAGTTCGTGGGGTGGGTAGCGGATCAGAGCAGAGCGGCTTGTGGAGCAGATCAGAGTGAAGCCCTGTGGAGCTGCGGGGAAGTCAGCTTCAGGTCACGTAAGGTGCCCCTTACCTCTTCTTCCCCTCCCCCTCCCCCCCCGCACATTTTTACCCAGACTGGGGAGTAACACTCTGCAGATGAACTTTTGAACTCTGGGGCTGGACTTTTGGGGTTGTTGGACTTTTTGGACTTTGGGTGATTTTTGGATTGCTGGACTCAAGAGACGTTTGGGTTGGGGGACTCAAGAACCCGAGGGAAAGGTCATGGCCCAATTTGCTGGGGTGGGTCTTTGCTCATGGTTTAGTTGATGAACCCTAGTTGTGGTGTTTTCCCAATTTAATGCTGATGTCGTTTACCTCATGTTATTAAAGATTCTCTGCTACACGGAGACTCTGTGCTTGCGAGAGGGGAAGTATTGCCTCTTTGAGGTGCCAGGGGTGTGTGTAAGATTTTCCCAGGTCACTGGGTGGGGGCTCAGGCCAGTTTTGCATTTGCTTTGATGAGAGGGAACCCCTATGTACTGAACCCGGCCCTGGCTGCTATCAACTCGGCCTGGCAGAAGGATTACAGCAAAAAAAAAATCTAAATACGAAAACTTTCAATTGAAAACCAAAAAGTTTGGGGGTGTAAAAACCTGAAAAATTTATTTCAAAAATGTCACTGCAGTGCTTCCTGGGAGTTGTAGTTCAGGTATTTCATTATCTCATTTGCCACTATGTTCTGGGATCTCTGGCCATACTATGTATCCTATGATCACGATCTCCCCCCTTGTTGAGAAGCTGTGGTGCACCATGGGTCCCATAGCATTGACGCATCATGGGAGCTGTAGTCTGAATGGGACCCTGGCCTATAGAAGAGAAAGGGGATATGAGACTGAACTACCATGACAAGGCACTGTGGTGGTATACTTCCAAAGCAAATTTTGTTGGGTTTCAGCCATAGAGAGAGAACTTTCCAGTTTTTAGATTTTTTTTTTTAAATGAAAAGCAAACAATTTCAGGAAAAAATTCATTTTGTAAAAAAAAAAAAAAAATCTGTTGAAAAACACTTTTGATAGAAATTTTTTCACCAGCGCTAGCAGAAAGGATGCATAATTTGGCCTATTTTTTTTTAGCTTTAAAGGATTTATTGAAAGATTAAATTAAAGTAATCCTTTTCTCCTTCACCCTTTTTGTTACTTTCTTTTCATGGTAATGCTCATGGCAGCCTCTGACATTAGTCCCGAGTTCAAGTTTTTGGTGTTTCATCTCCACTTTTGTCTATATAATTTATCCTCTGTTTCATTGTTGTTGTTCAAATAGTTCAATCTTGAGCAGTTTGCTGTCCAACTCTATTTCTGCTCATTACTTCTCAGTTCTTAAATTATCCCATTCTAGCTTTACTCCTATTTCTTCATGTTAACTATACCAGTATTGGCAGTTGCAGTTGCAGAAGTGGGGTTAGAATCAGCCAAACCTTCACTGCACAACTGCATGGAAAGTAGTGGTCACAAATAAGTACATATAGTCTGGTGAAATGACACAAGTTGCCCCCCAAAGATTGGGAGCTACTTAACTGCACAGTTAGTAGTAGATGACAATGATTAAGAGTTGGGGCCAGTGAGCTGTAGCTCACAAAAGCTTATGCTCAAATAAATTGGTTACTCTCTAAGGTGCCACAAGTACTCCTTTTCTTTTTAAGATAAGAATTGATTCTTTCTTTACATTTTTTCCACTCTAGGTATGTAGTGATCGTTATCTTGAATCTCACTCTCCATTTGATATTACATTCAAGATAATTAAATAATTAAAAGTAAACTATTTCTGGTCTAGCTGTCACTTCATTAACACTTCATGTGGGGGCAGGGTGAGATGCTTTTATTTTCCACTGTCTTTTCATTCAACTAAACTGGGTGCAGGCATCAGGCCAGATCAAATATAATGCTCAAAGATGATCCTAACTTTTTCCAATGAACAGGCAAAGAATTTCAAGTCCAGTGAAGATCGGGTCACATGGATGGCTACTGCTAATGCAAGTGGGAATTTCCGTCTCCCATTGGTGTTCATTCACAAAAGTGCAAAACCTCGCTGCTTTGCAATCACTTTGTCAATTCCACCCATCTATTACTACAGCCAGCACCATGCTTGGAGGGATAGACACATTTTCTGCAACTGGTTTTTGAAACACTTTGTTCCACTTGTGAAAGACTACCTTATGTCAAAATCTTTACCCGTCTGAGCTATGCTGCTCATGGATAATGCTCCATCTCACCCTGCCATTGAAAACCTATTGACGGAAGACGGAAGCATCCGGTGTTTGGTTTTGCCACCAAATGTCATAAACCTCATTCAGCCAAAGGACCAAGGTGTTCTGGAAAACATGAAACATCGATACAAGTGAAACCTCTTACGGTGATTATTACTGGGATCAATGCCATTTGAAACTTACACAGATTTTTGTAAACAGCTGACAATCAAAGGATGCTGTCTACGTCTGTGCTGAGTCCTGGAGTGAGATGCTGGTGGAATGCACTTTGGCCATGTATTGATAACACTGAATGAGATAATTCGGAAAACAATGATCAGATGGAAATGAATCAACTAATTTTTTTCTGAAGAGCGACAGTTTTTGGATATCACCATAGAGGAACAAGAGGAATGGCTAAACGCAGATAAATATGAGAAAGGACCCCCTCTTCTTAGTGAGCATGAGATAATAGAATTGGTATGAGAAACAGCAGAACCAGAGAGCAACAGCGATGGTGACAAGAAGGAAGGGGAGAACACCAAGAAGATCCCACACATGCAAGCAGAAGAATGTTTCGCTACCTGTCTTCAGGGACTTGAACAACAGCCATTGGATAAATAATGAAAGAGTGATTGGAGCAGAGGGATTGGACCCTAGGTCTCCCAGGTGAGCGACCTAATCACTGGACTACAGAGTCAGTCATGTGCTCTCTCCCGTTATCCCTAAAAGACTGTTCCACTGTGGGTAAATACTTAAATAGTCATTGGGCCAGAGAGAAATTAGGCTCCTACAGGGTTCAGCGGGAGTTTTGTGGAGCCAAAAAAGTGGGACTTTTAGGCATCGAAACCCCAGAGTTAGTTGCCCAGACCTAAGCATCTTACTGTGAGACAAGTTCCACTGACATACAAGGGACTATCAAAAGCGGGTGATACTACTTCGGTCCTAAATGTCTACGGAACCCACAATCTAATCCATTATGTTTTAAGAGCTATGAGCTAATACAATTATGTGAGACAACAGACCAGAAGTAGCATACTGAGCTTTTACCTGATTTTAACACTTTCATTGGCAAGACTTTAATATGTCAAAGTATTCTGCACCTTTTTCCTTGTAAACCATTAGAGTTTAAAAACAGGCATATCCTTATTTAAAGCATCCTTGAAGAAGAATGAGGAGGAGGAGACTCCTTGTTTGAAATCTCACTGCTGCATTTAAAAAGTTACTCTTTAAATAAAATGCCTGCAAACTATACAATTTATTTTTGCATAACAGGAATATAGTTTTTTTTCCCTTTCCACAAAATATACAAAAACCGGTGGCTAAACTTCCTGAGAAAATTAATTTTAAATGTTAACTTGTTTTCAGCTGTATTTAAAAGATCTAAAAAACACTTTACATTGATAGAAGTTGTTGCAGTACTTTCTGTTTTTAAACTGTAGTCTTAGGCTTTTCTAATATTTAATTGTTGATTTTTCTTTACTCAGCAGTTTTCAAATTATACAGGATGGGATAAAATTCAAATAAATATTTTATTTTATTTCTATATGAGGTAAATAGATTATTTTCAGGTTGGAAACAAACACTTCAAATAGTAGTGGAGAAATGCAGTGTTGTGTAACATTTCTCAAGAATTTTGTTAGGTGATTCCGGATAACAAGGACTGTCTACATATATAATACTTGTTTGTGTGACTTAATTTAACTTTCTAATAATTTAAAAGTGCAACATAGTAAGGGACTTCAGTCGGAGCCATACAAGAATGCTAGCCAGTAGTTTTCAAAAACTTAAAATGTGTTTTAAAAGAACAGTAATGTTTAAAAAATATTAATTAATTAATATTAACATTTTTTTTTTTAAGGCTCCAGCGTGTTGAACCTGGATTAGCAAAAAGGATGGTTTGGCTAATCAAACAATAAAATCTTTTGTCCCACAAAAACTTGGATGTATCCATATTCCTAAATGATATTACAATTTGACAAAGAGGCCTTCTTTCTGTGAAGTTCACAAATTAGATTTAGTTAGTGGTTATGTTGCCATTTTTGGCAAGCTTCAGGTCAGTGAGTTTTTGGCTGAGCCTCCATTTTTAAGCTCCAATAGTTTTGTCCCCACATTTTACATTGTTGTATATGACAGTGCAATGACACGAAATACAACAAAGTGGAATTTCTCTTAAATTACTCTTAAATCTTACTGGTGCCTTTAAGCCTTACAAATTTAGGACCAAATCCTGGAGTCATGACTGGATAATTTAAAATGCTGAGAATCTCCTGCAAAGTGCTGAGAGCCCTCAGCTTCCACTGACTTGGATGGAATTAGAACACATTTAATACCTTGTCTTTTAGGGCCTTCCCTCTTTATTCAGTCAAATCTTCCACTGAAGTGCCAGGATTACACGATTTTGCTTTACATTTGAATCTTGCATAGTTCAATTTTTACCTCTGACTTACATACTTAAATGCACACATTACATTGCACAAGAGGAGAGCGTACCAATAGCTAATGTTGTTTGAGCAGAGGGGTTGAAGAGGATTAGTATGTACAGTATTCCTAATGTAGTATAGAGGCCCATTTACAGTAGCAGGTTCAAAGTATAATTTCAGTACTACATTAATTCATGCAAAAAATTGTTCTGATGTGGATGCTCCATGCTTCAGTATTATGAAGGGATTTTTTTTCCTGGCCCTATTACTGTGATAAATTATTTAATAGTATCGAGTTTTATTAGTCTTTCCCCTTCCCCCATTTGGAAATAAAAGATCTAGCTCTAAATCTGAAAATTCTGACAACAGTTTGTATAACCAAAGAAGCGCTCTCTCTCTATATATAGGTGTTTGTTAATTTCTTCTTTTGTTTGTAAGATGCCATCACTTCAGAGTGCATTTCTGTTTTGCAGAATTTGAAAGAACAGAGTGTAGCTTATGTTCAAAACTGCAATTGAAATGTTTAGTGTTTATTGCAATCCCATATGTTTGTAATCGAGGTACAACTCTAGTGGATGAGAAGCAAAAAGCTATAATTTGCTGCTTACCATCATAGCTGTTGCACATTGATTTAAATAGCTTTATTTATCTTCTTCCCCATAAAGAACCTTCCATACTGTACATTTATTGAATGGTTAATGGCCTAAAAGGATGGGGTTCATTACAGAATGAAGTATTTATTGCAGTGTTAATTAAATAAAAGCATTGTAATCTTTCTAAGTTGAACAATTATGCTCATTTGAACATTTTAAAACAGAAAATCTTTTATATACTAATTGACTTGCATAATGAAAAGCACGTGTAATGGAAATTTTAATCAAAACAAATACTGAAATAATTTGAACATTTTTTACAATATAAAATGTCTACCTCAGTTTTTATTAGAGATACTTTAACAGCCAGATTAGTTTCAGAACTCATGACCTTTGAGTGTGGTATATTAGTTCTGAGCTGATAGGCCACCCTCACATACCAGTTGGCTAACCCCTTAAACATCAAAGTTACTGCTTGGCTACCAGCCTCAGACCATGACAGACTGGCTGCAAGCCCAAAACTTGACAGCCTGGCTCTAGGCCTACAGCCCTAGCTGACAGGCTTTTCTGCAAGGGTCTGATGAATGGTTTCTGGCAACTTGTACTGCATTCTGACTGACTACGAGAATAGTATTCAATCAGAAAAATGTGAACAAAACCTCCGTGGGTCTTTAATGGATGGCGCTTTGCCTAATGCCCAGATCAACTGAATGTTCACACCCAAGTTTCTTTTCTTTTCTTTTTAATTTCACAGAGCAGCTCTAGGATATTGATAATTGCTTATGACCAAAATTACATTTTAAAAAACTGTATTTTGGTTAATTTTAAATGACTACAGATCTCAAATCTTTTTGTAAGTGCCCCATTTTGAGCTTTTGTAGGTACATTTATCCCCCTTTAAGAAAACGTGTTCAGTTGTGAGTCTGAATAAACTATTTATAAGATGAAATTGCAGAGCAAAGTGCTTTAGTTGAATTTTGCCTTTTCCATCTTTGGAGAAAGGCATGTAACCCAAACAAAAAGGGATTGGAATAATTTAGATAGCTTTTTTGACAGGTGTATATTATTGTATTGTAGAGGGAGTGGTCCATTATTTGCTGGGATTATCAAGAGATTTAAGGATAAATCTCTAGAAGAAAGCCTTATGTAATTAAAAGGTATCAACAGTAAGTTGTCAGTACACTGATGAATATGCTTTGGAAGCAAATTTCTGCTTGCTTTTATTCTTAAAATGAACAATTATTTATTGGAATATCTACTAGTAATCCCTCACAATGACTAAACATATATGGCTCTATTAATAAAATAGTCTTAAGTGAGTACAAATGAAAAATTTAATGTTATTAGGTAGAGTAAGCAGACATGTTTTACTTCTGAGCTTGGCCCACAAATCAGATGTAGAGAGGGATTTGAATGGATCTAAGGGGATTTAGGGAGGGGGACAAGAATACCTGGAGTATAAAAGAATGGGGACACAAAAGAGGTGGAGGCATATTTTAAAAAAGCACACATGACCACATCACCACATAGCGTGCATACAAGTTGTTATGTGGTGAAGGATATTATTCCTTTACTAACATAATTGCAACAATGAAAATCTAAAATCATTAGCAGTTTTTTCCATTATACCCTGTTCATTTTCAGCCACTTGAGTCACAGGTTGTACGTTAACATGAATAGACACTCATATGGTACTAGTAAAGTTAAATGTATTGCCAGCACATTTTGACACTAATATGACTAGATAACTGCTAATATCATATGACAGACCCCTGAGAAGAACTAACTATAACATCCTTACATATTTCAAAAGCCAGTTTCATCCCTGCTCACAGAAAGTCTGAAGGAATTAGGAAAGGAACCTTTCACATTGAAAGCTTGTTCTGATATTAGTGAGGAATAGACATCCCACTGTTAAGTGCAGAAAGCCAGTGGAAGTGGGAGAGAGCAGAGTTTTAGTCTCTCTCAACTCATTCTGAACTTTCATCATTGTGATATAAATGCCAAAGGCTGTGCAAGTGGTCAAAAATTAATATATAAGCTGAGCAGAGTGTGTGGATGTTTTTGTGAGCAAAGAAGATGCTCTCAAAAAGCAGGGACTTCAACGATCATCACTTGATCATCAATTCTAAGATGCAGGTTGTACAAAAATACAGTTTTTTAATGACACAGGCACTCAGGAAAAGATCCATATTTTAATCTAATTATGTTTGAAAGAGGAACAGTTTCAGCCCTGAAAGTTTTGTTTTCATCAAGAACCACTTGAGACAGACTATGAGAACTTGATTGAAGTGCTCAGCACTATGTTCCCCACAAAAGCTTCCTACCTCAGAGATATAAGTTTCACTGAAGAAACGGAAGAGCTGGATATTTCCCAGCCATGAAACATCTGTGAAAAGCCCTCAGGCATCAGTTTTTGTTTGGAGTCAGACATCCAGTTACAAAGAGATGTGACTGAGTGAAAAACCCAACCTGGAAGAAGCAGTGGATATCGCACTGATGTTCGTGTCTACAAACAGGAACTTGTCCAGCCACACTGAAAAAATAGACAGGTGGCAATGGATGTGGTTTAATTAGGCCACAACTTTAATAACCTAAAATATCTGGGGGTTCTCAGCAATAAATTGTATAGAGCAGGTCATCATTTCCACACAATCACCAACCACCCTGCCCCGCTCTTCTTGTCACAGGTGAAACGGGGCTATAAAAGGAGGGGGATCGGCTCCCCACTGTACTAGATGTAGAAGCCCTGAACTCCCCTTCCTCAGCTCCCTTAAGAGGGAACTAGAAAAAAAAAGGAGGTCACTCCCCACTGTATGAGACACAGGAGCCCCCAACCTCTGCTTCTTCCACTCCTTTAAGGGATGCTTTCATTTAAATCCTTTTCCAATCTATTTTATCCATACTGAGTACCTGCCCTGGACATCTGCCACAAGTTTTACATACTAAGTTTCAACATTATAACCTAAGCCCCCTACTCTACCTCACTGGGCCCTTAGACCTCCAGCGGGGAAGCCAAAAAACATCCTACCCTACTTCAGCCAATCTGGCAGTAAGATTAAAGATTCACAGCCCCCACAGAAAAGGATGACTAGCATAACGCCCACAGCCTAGTCCTTTTGGAGAGTGGGTGCTGCCAGCCCACTTCTGGTAAGAGAGGGCTTTTCTGGGACTGCACAGGCCATAAATACCCACACATACTTTTCCAGTCAGCTCGAAGGGCAGTGCCTTCCCCCAACGTGTTGCAGCTGCTTCCTGCTTGTATCTCCTTCCCTGCTCCATTCCTGTAAACTTCCCTCCTTCCTCCTCCACTACCTATTGTAAGGGGAAGTGCTCCCTTTAAAGGGGGTGAGAACTCCTTTTCCTCCAGCAAACCAAACAAGGAGTCACCACCTGGATGCTGCAGTGAGCACAGCCTGCTAGTTCAATAAGATTACCTCTGCCTACACATCATGTAAAGGAAGGGAACCCCTAGTCCTGTTTTCTTCTTGTCTGAGGAGTCACTAGACCCAGGAAGCCAGAAGAAGTCGAGTTTCTCTTACTTGGTAACATCACATCATTCAGAGCAATGTTCTGTCAATAAGCTGAATGCAGGGCCTGTTCTTATGCACAATAGCAGAGAGAGAAATTCAGTGAAATGAAGTAATTATCACCTATCGGCCTGAAAATACTTACCAGCTATGTAAATTGGGAGCAACCTGTCACAAAAACTTACCTGCCCATTACTAGATGACTTGTGATCATACTCAGATGTTTGTGACACATGACTAAATGGACTCCAATGTTCCTTATTAGGCCAATGTAAGTGATGTAAATATGAGGATAGAAATTGATACAGTGGGCTAGATCCTCAGCTAATATAAACTGGCAATATCAACTCACAGTAGTTGAGCATCTGGTCCAGCATCTGTAACTTTGAAATTAAAATACTAACAAATTTGCTAATGTTAAATTCAGAGGCATTAAAGCATATTGTACCTGTAAAAATTGATGCAAAAATACAGTCAAATGGAAATATGGTTACTGAGATGTTCTGAGTCAATACAAAGTCCGAATGTGTTTGTTTACAGTTTAATTATTTATTAAAGAAGAAAAGGTTGCTTCACTAATTGGTAGAAACTGGGTTAAAATACAAAGCTGGATTGGTGTACTTTACATCATATGAAAGATCCAGAGGTGAAATGGAAAATATGAATCAGTTTTTGATTCCTGCATAGGTTTAGTATAAGGCATACAAGAAAAATGATACCTGATTAAAAATACCAAACTGAAATTATTTGAGGTTGATCATGTGCCTTGCACTTTGCAAGAATCCAAAAAAAGACAATCAGAAGAACTATAGAAGCAAGAAATAACTTCACCTGTTGAGTTAGTGAATGGGTTACCCTGGTTGTGTGTTGTTCCTAAATCTGATGGTAGAATGAGGATTTGTGAGGACTGTAGTCACCACAAAACTCCGGATGGAAGTGGATCAATATCCAATTCCACAACCACAAGGTTTATTTGTTAAACTGGAAGGAGAGATGAAGTTTACAAGATCTGACTCAGGCAGCTCACAAGTTGCATAAGAAGTCAGATTCCAATTTCTTACAGTGAACACCCACATCAAGAGTCCATTTTAAGTAGGGAAGGCTAACATACTGTGTAGCCTGTGCCGCGGACATATTCTCAGGTTTAAATTCTGTAATCTGCTCTTTAGATCAATATTAACAACTGATACAAATAGAGCCGAGTACTAGAGAAACCTTCAAGAGTTTCTTTAAAAAAATGCTTAATTAGGGTGTAGCATGACTGCAGAAGCAATATACTCTTAAAAAGAAAGGGCAAAAGGGTTTGGACATGGGCATTTGGTATCTAAATCCCCATCAAAAATGTGGCTGTTCCCAGATATGTTCCAAAGCTTGAGGGAATTGTAACATAAATGACTGTAGAAGACTTATTCTCAATGTGTCTGTAACAAGTCCAATTTTTTTTATTTGTATTATAATGGTGCCCAGAGGCCAGAATCTGGATTAGGACCCTATTGTGCTAGGCTGCTTACAAACACATAGTAAGAGTCACTCCTTGCCCTAAGCAGATTTGGAATATTAAAGACAACACATAAGAAGTGCATGTAACAAAGCACTGGAAAGAAGGGAGGATGATGGTAACTGTGGGAGGGGCTAGCAGCCCTGAGTACATACCCAGCTCCCAGCATGTATTTGGGGCACTTAGCCCATCCCACCGCGCACATGGCTGTGGTTACACTCTAGTTTTAGGTTTCAGAGTGGTAGCCGTGTTAGTCTCTATGAGCAAAAACAACGAGGAGTCCTTGTGGCACCTTAGAGACTAACCAATTTATTTGGGCATAAGCTTTCGTGGGCTAAAAACTACTTCATCAGATGCATGGAGTGAAAAATACAGTAAGCAGAATATATATTACAGCACATGAAAAGGTGGGAGTTGTCTTACCAAGTGTGTGTGGGGGGGGGGGGTCAGTGCTAATGAGGCCAATTCAATCAAGGTGAAAGTAGCCTATTCTCAACAATTGACAAAAAGGGGTGAATGTCAGAGAAAAATTACACGCTAGCTTGATGAGGGCTAGCGCAAGTATGTTTCAGTATGTCTGAGGTGCTAAAATACTATGGTGATGGGAAACACATAAGTACCTATGTTAGATGTACTGGCTTGGGTTGCTAGTGCTAGATGTTAACCACTAGCTTGTTCAAAATGGGCCAAATCCTCCAGTCTTTACACAGACAAAATCCCTGCTGAAACCAATGTGAGGTTTGCCTGGGTAAGGATTTGGGCATGTACCGCATGATTTTTCAGTCTTTTTTCACTTGTCAAACCAGCAAAATAGTTTCAACATACAGTGTGCACACAGGATATAATTTGGTCCTTCAAAATAGCTTGTCTGATTCTTAACTGAAAGCCATTAAAAACAATAATATAGATGTGGTTCTTTGAGCCCATTGTGCCAGCAATTTGTAATAGAATTTGGCTTAAAAATCAATAGCATGAGATGCCCCATTAGATTTACAAATCTAGAACCTAGAGTAAATCCACTCACTTCAGATTTAAAATTATGTGAAGGAGAACAGAATTTGGCTCATATCTTCTATTATTTATTTTAATTTCAGTTATAGTAGGTCATAGAGGCCCCAATTATGATCAGGGCCCCATTCTGCTAGACACTGTACACATGTACTAAGACAAGAGACAGTTCCTGCCCCTAAGACCTTGAAAGACTTCAAAACAGAAAAGGGGTCGGAGGGGAAACAAAGGCAACAAGAAGTGACTTGCCTGTAAAGTTATACAGCTTGTCAGTAGTACAGAACTGAGGTCTCCTGAATCCCACTCTAATGCCCTATCTATTAGACCACGCTAACACAATTGCCTGGGTTATCTTCTTTCTTGAATTGATGTTGAATACACCACTCAAGAGTCGCAGTACTCTTGGTAATTCTAAGTACTAGAGTCATAGTCATTTACAGTGTATGGAATTCCAGTGGTGTTTATATTTCCATATGAAAACCACTGATATGATGACTTTGTCATTTATGAAACGTTAAGGGATAGATGAAGATGGGGATCCTGGCCTCTTTCCATCCTAAAACACGTCTTATGTTTGTAATGTTACACCATGTTTGCCTAGATATATTTTTGCTGCATTGATAAATTTGTGATTAATGAGGTTTTATCATAAAATTCTGTACACAACTATAAATCACATGCAATTATGTGTGCAGAAACAAAGTAAAAAATATTTGGATTGGAGTGCACAACTTTGATTTGGCCAAATTTGCTGGTTACACGCAACTGAATCTGGTAGTTTGTGTTACAAAAACAAAGTAATTAAATAATAGTAGTGATACTTTTGCATGCAAACTGAGTGACATAATGTGGCTTATTAAAGGAGACCAACAAAATGCAGTGGGGTTAGATTCATCCCTGGTGTAACACAATTGTTAAATCAATGAAGTTGTGTTAGTGATTAATTTGATCTTTAATTAATAGTTTTTCCAGAGAACAACACCACCGCTATGTGAAGTTTTCTCATATATGAGAAAAAAGTAAAAAGGATGTAGGGTTAAATTTTGCCTGCCTTTTCATCTTCTCTTTCCCATTTATTAGAGTGGAATTGTGCAGATGCAAATGGAGGGCAGAATTTGACCCCACTGTGTAAACAGATTATAGAATATAATATCCTGCTGAGGAGGAGGAATGCTTTGAATGTGACTAGTTTACAAACCCTTTACAAACAATGCATCTATAACATGTTAGTCTAACTTAATTTAAACATTTTCAGAGGTTGTGTTAAACTGGTAGCCCCTTGACAAGAAATATTACTGTATAATTTCTAGGATAATCAAGACTTAGAGGTATCAAAGGTACCTGGCTGAGTAAAATGAATAGAAATATTTTTTAAAAATAGATTAATATCTTCCAAAAAACCCTCAAAAATAAATAAATAATGGCCAAACCTTTATGTTGTTGAGTAGTACCTTGCTCCACACAGAAGTCCATAGTACTACTCATGCACTAAAATACTATTCAGCATAATTAAGGGTGAAAGAATCAAGCCCTATATATGAAATAACTCAAAGAATGGGAAACATTTGTATTGAGACCGTCAAATTGACCTTGGCAAGTGTCTTATCTACTCAGCTAAATGCTGCTTCTTAAATTGCATGGAGCTACAATTCAAAGGGATGTTGCTAAGCTAAATTTCAATCTGCTTTTCAGTCCCACTTGTTTGCAAAAGGTATATTGATTTTTGTATTTAGGGCCTGATCCTGCACTTGTTAGGCATTGTAACTAATTTAATTCAGTGCTGGTAAGAAAATCTATTCCAGCAGCTCTGAAATCATGAGAATCCCCTATACTAATAAACCAGTATGCATGTGCAGTGCAGGCAAAATACATTCAGGGAGGAAACATATTTCAGCTTCAAACTTACAAGGAATTATTATAAACAATACGGAGTTAAAAAATTCAGATTATGAAACATACTTTGGCAATTTCCTTCTAAGCATTTTAAAATAATTGTATGTCTAGAAATGTATATAGCACAATAATACAGAGCTGTCCTGAAGTCTAGAAAATGAAATACAATAGTACACCAAAGTTACATTGAGATACAATACTCGATAGTTTCATTTGTGCACAGAACAACATGTTTTTCTTGGATGGCAGAATTTTGTATCACTTCTTAACCATGTTAAAATTTCTTCTGGCATCTGACCTTTGGAAGCAAACATTTATCTAATCAAACCATTAACACCTTGCAAACCCAATTTTAAAATGTTTTTTTCCTCTAGTCTTTCTACTAAATAAACTTACACAAAAAGTTTGGGAATTACACAGTACTTTCTCTGTTGATTTCCTTTAACTCTTATTACCATTCCCAGCTACATAGTTAGTCAATTTAGCAGTCATTTTCCCATAACAGTACACTTCTGTGGAACACCAGCATGTCTAAAACTACAGTAATTTCCTACAGAGGAAAAGAAACAGAAGTTGTCAATATGCTTCAGATTTCATCTGTGTTGGTGGAATCATCTGTAGTGATTTAAAAGCTGGGAATATTTTAATGTTAATTGTACCACCATTTTAAAAGTAACAATAGTTCACAGTAAACCTTTGGTACATAGATTTGAACAACTTGAACTTTAATTTGAATCTAAAAGGAATATAGCAGCCAGCTTGATTTATAAAGTATCTTAACTGCAGAGGCCAATGGTGGATTTGGTCGTGTTTTACAGAGTAATAATACAGCTGACCTGGCTGACTACTGAATTATATTGCAGTTTTCTTCAGCGTGAAATTCAATTTGAGTGTTTCTTTGGTAAGAGAATGTACATAGTAGTATTTTTAATGCAAAATCCACCCCACCGCCGCTTAATTCCGATATAGGTAGGCAGATATCCACAGACTACTGCACTTGTTCCTATCAGGCCATAAGCGAGCAGCCCATCAAGTGATGATATATTTTAGATTGGTTAGTGTTTAAAATAGGAGTCACATTAAAAAATGAGTAGTTACATATATATAATTGACTCCATAAAAAAAGTAGAGTCATTGGGCATGATTCTTCTCTCTCATTGATGAAAATCATGATTTTAAAATCACTGCTATAATTCCTATGTTCATGCAACAACCCCCCTTGTGGAAAGCTCCACAAAAGGAAATCTCAGTAAGGAACCCTAATTTTGGAGGGGAGGGAGGGCAGTGATACCTCCTTCCTGATAACAAGGGAATCATGGGAGGCTAGGTCATCCAGCTCTGGTTCCCAGCACACTCCCGGGGGTAGTCCTGGCTGTGGCTGCTTCCAAGACCCTTGTGGGCAATATGTACAAAATAAATACTTAACTAAAAGTATAGTCCAGACGGCATTACCTTTCGGCTTGAGCTCCGTGCCCCACTGCCCCGCCCACAACCCCAGCATGGATCCCAGACCCATGGACCAACCTTCCGAGGGTGGGGGAGAGGTGTTACAGGAGCAGTGGAGCCCCTCTCTTATCCCCACAGAAGTGGAGACTAGAGAGATACGTGGGAGTAGTTTCCTCTATATACCAATCAGAGTGTGGATGGAGGGAAATTATTCCATCCAATATAACAAAGCCAAACTGGAGTACTCCTCTCTTTGTACCAGACCCACTGAGATTCAAAACATCAGTACTCCACTCTTCTTTAAACCATCTGTTCAGATGTGCCACAAGGCATGCAAGTTGCATTTAGCACTGTGGCTAAATGCAATACAGTATGTGTTTTCAATTCCAGAATGCCTCTATTGTGTTTTAAAGGAAACATGGTCTTCTAGATAATTATTTGCCTGTTGAAGTATTGCTTTTCAAGCATGGTACACCTTCCTTTTTACAAGACCTGTGTCCGTTTTAGCTAAACCAGTAGTAGTCATCATAACAACTAACCTTTTTTACATATAAGTTTTCTATCATTCCTCCTCATGCTTGAGTGTTCTCCCACCTGTCTTCCATTTAATCCACAAATATAAGCACATAAATCTTCGTGACATCTTGGCAGAAAGCACCTATTTTCAGATGACTCCTTTAGGAAACTCTGAATCCAGGTGTTTATGCAAAAAACCAAACTGTTGCAACAGGAGATTTTCAACATGACCATTAAACAAAACAAAAAAGATGGTTAAATTTGAAATTGTGAAAAAGTGTGGACTAGCATGTGTACAAACTTAATATATCTTTTCCACACCTTGAGTTAGAGTCAGAGAGCTAAGTTATAATTACAGCACCATCTGTAGGGGGAAAAGTACAGTAGTTTACTGCTACAAGACGATAGTGTGCACGCTGTTATTTATAGCATACACACATTGAATTTTTAAGTCCTCAATCACATTTTTCAAAAAGGGATGTTGATCTCAAAACATATTTTGGGGGGAAGAAGGGGGAAGAAGAGATGAAACAGTTGGCTATTTTTCTTCAGCCAGATGGTTTCCAAACAAAGATCAGAATCTATTTGAAAGTCAGCTCATATGGTCTTAAAAATATTTTTGGCATAAGAACTGCATAGTTTAAAAAAATAAAAAGTCTTTCACCTCTAGTAAAAACCATTTTACTTAAGGTTACACAGTGAATGAAAACAGGGGTGCTCACACTTTGCTTAGGATCACATTTTGCTTGAAGTGCAACAGACTGCAGGCACCTAAACCAGGCTCCTTTTAAGGCTTCTCAAACAGGGCACTCAAATGCTGAGGCCCATCGCTAGTCATTTTTAAAAATCTTGGAGTACCAGTCCCAGATGTATAATGTGATCTTCCACTAGGTTCAAGCAGGGCCAGATTAACTCTCCAGTGGGCCTGGAGCTATAAGATTTTTGTGGGGCCCCTGTATACAAGTCTTTTTCCTAATTCAAAACAAAATGATCACACTTATGGCATCAAGACTATTAACGCTATACTGAACTTGCCTTTTAATTAACATAAAGCCATTCTGTGGTTACATTTCAGTCTTAACACGTGTAGAATATAGTTAAGTTAATTCAAAATAGCCTACTTCGTACCTTAGAACAGCTGTTATATTAGTTTCTTTCTGGGAGGGAGTTTGAGTGCAGGAGAGGGCTCCGGTGTTGGGGTGCTGGAGAGGGTGAGGGGTGCAGGCTCAGGGAGGGAGTTTGGTGCACGAGGGGATTCTGACCTGGGGCAGGGGGTTGGGGTGCAGGAGGGGGTGCAAGGCTGCTCCCAGCCGGTGGTGCAGCAGGACTTAGGCAGGCTGCCTGCATGCCGTGGTGCCATGCCGCTCCCAGAAGCGGCTGGCTGCTGGTTTGTCTCTGCGTGCCCCTGCACCACGTGCGCCACCCCTGCTGCTCCCATTGGTCAATGGGAGCTGTGGGGACAGTGCTGGGGGTGGGGGCAGTGATGTGCCAGGGGCCGCAGAGATGTGCCAGCAGCCACCCGCTTCCGGGAGCAGCGTGGGGCCACAGCATACAGGCAGCCTGCCTGAGTTCTGCTGCGCCGGGCCCCCCTTAGGCCGAGGCTCTGGGCTGCAGCCCCTAAAGCCCCTGCGTTAATCAGGCCCTGGGTTAAGATGGAATGCCAATTAGTACAGAATGTGGTTGCAACATGGGCTACCACAAGTACATCACAGCTGTCCTCTGCTCCCTACACTGGTTTCCCATAGAATATCAAATCAGGTTCAAGGTCTCAGTCCTTATCTTCATGGATCTCAAAGGGCTGGGCCCCGGCTATCTAAAAGATCCCTTAAAACTCTTGGATGAAAACCATGGTCAACAACTTTGCTCTGCTGGCACAATGGCACTTTCTACCACAAGGGTAAAGCTCATCAGCCCAGAAGACAGAGCTTTCTCAGGGGCCAGCTCAGGACTGTAAAGAACTTCCACTGGAATTAATCACCATTACAAGCCTCACCAATGTCTGCTCCAAGCAAGGTGCATGTCTTTGAACTTCGTCTTCTCTAACACAGACCTGTAGCTGCTGGTACAAAAACACACACAAATCTATAGCCGCGTGTACACAAATACACACACACTCCGCCTAACCAAACAAAATACTCTGGGAGAGGATGTTAGCCATATCGCTTAACATGCTAGTGGAAGGCATTCAGGTGCTACGACAATGAGTATGGTATACTCCAGAGCAAACAGAGCAGAGCACTGCATGTTGGGACCTGTCAGCTCTCTAAGATGCAACTTTGCCATGAAGCTGAGAATGGCCTTGAATTGCACTTCGGCCACTTCTAGGTTAAATAATTAGCCAGCATACTGGCAAAGGAGAAGAAAATGGAATGGCCTACAAAAGACAAAATCTTTGAAGTGTACTTCTTTGAACTTTCTTCCTCTAATTGAAACACACAGCAGCAACTAGATTAAAAAGAAAAAAAAATACAATAAGACCCTACATCACACACACACGGGCCTTCCAACTGGGGGGGGAGGGAGAGGCAAAGGGGGCAATTGCCCAGGGGTGCAGGCAATTTAAAAGGGCCTGGGAGTCCCTGGCCACCACCACTTCTGTGGTACTGGTGGCAGCAGCGGCTGGGAACCCGGGGCCCTTTTAAATTGCCAGGGCAGGCCGCAGGGCTCCTAGGCGTGTGCCCTGTAGCTACCCTGAGTCAGCGAGAACAGGGCCAGCAGCAATGCCCGTGCCTAGTGCCAGGGTGTGGGACTTGTTGGGATGCAGAGCCTGGAGACTGACTCGCAGACACTGCCCATTCCTGGCTGATCAGAGGGTTGGGAACATGGGGACGGGGGCCTCTTGGCTGTGCCCAAAGCCAGCCTTCCCCAACGCTCCCCCTTGGAGGCGTGGCCCAGGATCTCACAGCAGTGCACGGGGCTGATCTCGCAGAGGGGCCTCTCTTTATGCCTGGCCAAGCCCTGTTTGCATTAACATCCTCCCCCCTGCATTTAAATAGCATCAGACAAAATATTTCAGGCAGGTCTCAGAGGTGTTGAGACTGTCAATTTCTACTTCCCCAGGGAGTATTGAGGAGCTGGCTGCCCCTTTGAAGAGGCGCACTGAAATAAGAACTGGGCTGCTCGGGTTTATCTGCATGTGAATTGCTGTGAATCAAGGCAATCAACTGGGGGTGCTGTCCCTTTTAGGTCCCCCAAACCAAGGGAAGCCCCATTGCACTGCCCGGTCCCCATTTCCAGGCCTGGCAGGCAGCACTGGAACAACCCCCTGCAAATTAGAGCAAAGGCCAGTAACATTACATTGCTGCTTCAAACCTCCTGGCTTTACAAACCCCTCCTGGGACCAAGGAGGTGCGAACAGCCAGAGCCCGGCGGTCTCTTCCTCCTTAGGGCGCAACTAAGAGAGCCAGCCAGTGAGTCCGCTGCCAGCCACTGCTTAGCCTTTCCATAGCGCCTTACATTTGCAAACAGTGTACAAATATTAAGGCTTACTCAGCTGCCTCTAATGGGAGATGGTTAAGTATTAATATCTCCCTGTTGCAGATAGGACGAGGAAGACGAGCCAGGTTAAATTGATGCTGCCAATTTACATTGTATTCACATTCTGGAGCATGGGGTGGTACCAGCGGCAGTGACGGCAGCCGGGTGGGCATGTGGAAGCCCTGGCCATGCCGGAGCGGCATGCCCAGCAGCGCAGCCGGCAGCACCACCCAAATGTCAAGCAGACCACATCCCTTTCTAGGGGGCCCATTGACTGTTTTGCCCTGGTGCCCAGAATTGCTGTGGGCGGGCCTGCACATACACACTTCTTCCCTATGTGGTTATGATTGCAGCCTCAGCATGGCAGCAGCTGTAGGCTTCTCTGTGCCCTATGTGGCAGTTTTGACCAAGAAATTCAAATTTTAAGTACATTAGGCATGTGGTTAAAGCCTCAGCAGGAAAATGGCATTGTGGGGCTTGGGAGATTTTATCAGTGGCCCTTTCTAAACCCTTTTTCAAGTTCTACTACCGGCACTGACCTCTAAAAACAAGCTGGTGTGAAGAGGTGAGTCTACTTACTGGGGCCTGCGCCTTATCCCACTCCACCCAGATAAATCCACTCTGGAGTGCTGGGCACTTCCAGAATCACTTGAATCCTCCTAGAGCTCAGGGCATCCAACAACACCCTTACGGCTGTTTTCTGCATAGGAGTGTTATGGGAAAGTATAAATAATTCCGTGCACCCTCCTCCCGCAGCATATCTTCACTGGGAGACACCACTGGGGTTTGGCTTTTGGATGGCCCCATGGAAGACTTATGTTTTGGCATCATCAGAACAATCCCTTTAAAATCCCAACTTCCCATGAACTTGCCCATTCACATTTGAATTTCTGGTGGCAGGGATTCCTGCTGATCGTCCTAATCTCCTGCCTGTATAAAAGTTTCTTTCTATGCTTATGACACAAAAGACTTTATTGTGAGCTTTACATAGAATACACAAATGAACCTTTTCTATTTGCAAACAGGAGAAGAGTTTTCTTTCTTAATCATTCAGTTCATAATGGCTGGTTCCTTTTACAAACTCAGTCTACCCCCAGGGTTGAGAGGGACATTCTTGCCAAAAATAGAAGCATGCTATTTTTTCCCTTCAAAAATAGAGCTTTGTTATTCAGAAATAGCACCTATTAACTATTACAACCCAGAACAATTTATATTATATATGGTGAGATTCTGCCCCAAGTTCATTGAGGTTTGTCCATGAACATAGCTCAGAATTTGTTTCCATGACGAATTGTATATCACACTGCTTTGCTACTAAATAAGCCAATATCAGTTATAGTGGATGATGAAATGTGACAGTCAATAGCTGAGGTAATGATGACCGAAATCAAACTGAGTTTTCCTTTTTTTAAATAAAAACCTTGTTAGTGTGAGGTTTTCAAATGGAATGTTAAATATTTCTAATGCCCAAATAGGATGGTCTCCCCTAAATGAGCAGATACTGTATCTGTTTCAATCTGGCCTCCAGCCACAGCACCTTGTGCTATGATTCTGTCAGCGCTCTCGTAGATTGGGAGTGGGGGGAGGGAGGGAGGGCTAGGTCAGTGCTTAGATACAAAGCCTCAAAAGGAGCAGCTAAATGTCATTGCAGTGGGGTGCTATGGAAGACCAATTTTCCATTCATCCTATCTATACAGGAGACCGCCATAATTTGGCTACAAGCATCAGAACAGAAAAGCTTAGCTAGCACTGCTAGTACCACTACCTGGCTCAGAAGGAATGTGCCTTGTAAGAACTCTTTGCTTCCTTTTTGACAATGGCATAGGTTTGTAGAAATTCTTTAAATCGGAGTCTATCTGTATCAAGTAATATTTCCTCCCTCTTCTGACTCCAGTTCTGTGAGAACAAAAGCAATCTGTGGAGGTGATAGTGAGTGCTTCAGTGACTACAGCAGAGTCCAGGAAGGCTTGTAGTGGCCACGTAATTCTGTTACTCCCCAGCTTCTTGGCTGAGTAGAGTTTTCAGTTAGTAAAGTTCAGGAATTTGGCATGGTGCAAGAGTTTTCAGGTATAGACCATTGTGATGGTTTCTTCTTGCCTTTCCTTGCAGTTTCGCCGAGATGGTTCCCCCGGTGCAGGTGTCGCCCAATGTGTCTCTGTGCTAGGGAGCTGTAGGCACTATTGCAACACAAATCAAACATTTACTTACTACTGCACAATGCCTGTTGTTTTTAAATTCTCATATTTTGCTCAGAAATAAAAACTCTGGACCAACTCTTAATTGACTTCAATGAAGCTATGCCAATCTGTACCAGCCAAAGAGCTAGTCCACTGTATTTTTTAAACGAGCATATCTCTGGGGAAATATTTTCTTTTGTGAAATATAAGAAAGAATACTACAGTGATGAGCACTTTAGACATGTAATAAGTAACCAAATAAATTCCCATTGCTATATTTCAATCCAAGAGCCTTCTGCTTCCTAACCCAAATCTCTAAAAGCAATTTGGTAGTTCTAAAATGCATACCTAAGCCTTTCCTGTTTTAATCGACACACATCATCATATACTTACTATTATTTATTCTTCCCTTTAATTTGTCTATAACTGATCTAAGCACAATACAAATGACCCATGTATTTTACATATTTGCACTGCAAATTAATAGGAACTTGGGAGACCCCACCCCCCACTTCTGTTTGAAAGTAGCAGTCCTGTTTATACCCTAATGGCTGACCAGTTTTGCAGTTGCATAATTCTACACAGCCTTTCTTAATTGTGAGTATCATGCACGTGCTGTGCGCTGTGGGATAAAAATCATTATTTTGATTTCAGGATATTTTTTAGAATTTCTGAAGTCTACATTTGATTACATTAGTATTTTAAGATGTAATTTAAATGAACTGTAATTCATTGTTTGTAGCTTTTGTAGGGTGACTGTTGCAGTTGTACTGTAGCTGAGTGAGTTAAAGAAATTCACTACGAATCCACTGTGGTTTCTCTGCAAAGGATGGTGGCAGTGACCATTGTTTTTCTTGAACTGGCAGAGAGAGAGAGAGAGACTAGATGATCTACTACAGCTTTTCTATCTCTAGTTTCTATTGTGCAATATAAAGGTTTACTGTTCAAGTACCTTTTATGCAGTTGCTTCATTTAATGGAAAGACAAGAAAATTAAGGCCAGCAGTCTGATCCCAAAACCTTTGCTCACACAAGTAAGCCTTACTCATGCAAGTTATCCCATTGAAGGATTGCTCATGAGCCTAATCCTGATCCCACTTGAGTCAATAGCAAAACTCCCGTTGATCACATTTGGTGATCTTAATCCTGGTGAACACTCTGGCCCTGATCCAGGAAAGCACTTGTCATGGGCTTAACTTTAAGCATCTGAGTAAGCCCACTGAAGTCAAATGTCAGCCCCAACTGTGATCAGGTCCAATTCAGTCAGTGGGACTGCTCACCTGCTTAAAATTAAGTGTGTGCTTGTACTTCGCTACACTGGAGCCTGAGTGCTCTGGAGGTTGCACAACTGAGCCCTACCTGCGTAAGCATGTGTAGTATCAGGCCTAAGCTTGGCAGGTCCCGCAGAGTTGAAAAAGAAACAGAATCAAGTCGCATAGCTCCAAATTCTACTGTCATTTATGTTGAGTTCAGTGGAGTGATTTTAAGTGTACAATCAATGGCATCAATCCAGATTTGTACTAGTGTAACTGAGGTAAAATTTGACTCTTCATCTGTAACTTATAACATTTCAACAAATCTCAGTTCCTTCTCTTCAACCCTGCAAGAATCAGGCTTCATTGTGGAAAAAACCCTGAATTTTCTAAGCTGCAATTTGAGAGTTAGGGCCCCATCATCACTATATGGAATGTTTTGCTCATTCATGCTGTATAAATAAATATCACAAAATGTTTTTTGGACTCTGCCTTGTCTGTTACTGAAACCAAAAGCGTTCGTGCTTCCAAAAAGACCCGCTGAGGCTAGCTTCACATTTACAGGGATTTTCAGGTTGGCAGGCAGCCACGTGACAACTTATTGAAAAAATCAGCTTGAAGTGATATACAAGAAAACACAATTTAGGAGAAGTCAAAAGTACAACAGACCTCATCTAAAGAGGACAATGATAACAACTGTAATGAGAAAACAACAGCAAATATATTTATTTTGTAATCATTTATATTTCTCAAAAAGTCCATAAGATTTTCTAGAACTAGCCATCTTCTCTAATAGAGCTATTCCAGATAATTATAGTATTTGATAGAAAAAACAAGAAATATATCTATTTCTCCTGCGTACTAGTACTATATCAAAATATTATTATGGTATTGATCCTGCAAAGGGGACAGCATGGGTGCAAGGACTCTCTTTGCAGGAACAAGACCTCAGTTTGAGAATAAAGCCGAGCTAATAATCTACCATGAATAATTGCAACTTTTTTCTGTATTTGCTAACTTCTTCAAAATGGTTTTTGCCATTTGAATAGCTCACAAATCAATTTATTGCAACTATTCAATAGTCAAATTTCAAAAGGCTTTGTTAGTTACATAGGAGACATGGTATTGTTTCTGTTCCCTGAGTGGATGATTTATGTAACTAACCAGCACAGCATGAATTGCAAATTACAAATATTACAAAAAACTATATAATTCAAAATTTGCTTTTGGTAAAAAGTCAAAGATTCATGCTTAAAAGTTGCTTTTTCCACAATTCCCTACTCTGCCACAGGTTTCAGAGTAACAGCCGTGTTAGTCTGTATTCGCAAAAAGAAAAGGAGTACTTGTGGCACCTTAGAGACTAACCAATTTATTTGAGCTTAAGCTTTCGTGAGCTACAGCTCACTTCATCGGATGCATACTGTGGAAACACTAAGCCGCAGTATGCATCCGATGAAGTGAGCTGTAGCTCATGAAAGCTTATGCTCAAATAAATTGGTTAGTCTTTAAGGTGCCACAAGTACTCCTTTTCTTTTTACTCTGCCACAGACTTCTTATGTAACCCTGGGAAAATCATTTAGCATTTCTGTGCCTCAGTTCCCCATCTGTTAAATGGGGATAATAGCACTTCTCACATGGGTGGTGTGAGGATAAATACATAAAAGATTTTTGAGGTGCTCAAATACGGTCAGGGCCATGGAAATACCTAATATAGACTTGGCTGACAGAGTTCAGGAAAAATTCTGTAGAAGCACAATGAAGGTCTGAAATAGATCAAAGTGTGGAAGGAGTGGTCATATAAATTAGAAAAATTAGATCAGCCTGCAGCCTTATTTCTTATATCAACTCTGTTCTGTTGTCCCTCCTTTGAGCTTCTGGACCTTTTGAAAGGCTTGGCCTAACACCACTGAGGTCAATGGGAATTTTAAACACAGCTTTTAATGGGAGCAGTACCCTAACTGAACAAGGTATTCTAGCAATCTGATCTGTGTAGGCAATTTTGGTTAAAGTACAATGGCCAAATAAAATCTAGATATGATGAATAGCCATAGATTCATGGCCCTCATTTTACATATATTAATGGGGCCCTGGCTCTAGACACTTTCATAATACAAAATAATAACACTAATGGTGCAGCACCCGTTAGAGTGTAATTTTTTGTGAGCTATCCTTGTTTTTACTTCCAGGTACCTATAGTATAGCTGAGCCAAATTTGCAGTTTCAGAATAATCTGAGGCACTTGTAATCACGCTACTGATTCCTTCAGTACTTACTTCTTCTTGGTATGGCCTAATTTACAGTTACCTTTCCACTATGTTATTAGGGAGATGACAGACACAGACAAGAGAAGGGGGAAAGTGGACAATAGAAAATCTGGTTTATGAGATCAGAAGCTACTGGAGACATGGACCTTTCAGGGACAAGCAGAAATAAGATGTTAGAGCAAGGGATGGATTGTCAGAAGAGGCAGGTGTGTTTATTGAAAGATTGCCTGGTGCTGTCCAGGTGGATTATTATTACTAATGGAACGCTGACTGTACTATACATTTGTGATCACTGGGCTTTGTATCGAAGGATACCTAATGATCTGACACCAAGAATAAGCAGCTGCGAGAGGCAAGTGAGGCATAAGAAAGGGGAATGAAAGGAAAAGATTTAAGACAAGAAAAGTCTCTAAAATACTCTTTAGAGATTATTCTGTAAATTAAGAAAACTATTGACTATAAACCTCAAAAGGAGAGTTTAAAGCTGAACAAAATTCAGGTTTGTCCTAGTGACTGCAGAAAGAAGTAGAGATTGGACCAATACTCTTCTGTGGAGGATCACCTGGGTAAGATATAGGCACACTAGGAGCCTTAAGACCCTAGAAAATTCATCCTGTTCATATTAGTATAGCATAATTGCTATTTTCTTGTTTGTGATCCTATACTTAATATAAATTGCCCACCTAATAAGATTGCTTGTTACTATGTTGAAACAACATAACACAATTGGACTGATTTAGAGCCTGGCAGCTGCCACATAATGCCATACAAGATTGTCAGATCCATCCCACTGCCTGTAGGGAAGGTTGCTGTGAACTCCACCATCCCCGGAACAGACAGCCAACTGCGACCAGACATCATCACCACCAACGAGGAGCGGAAGATGATCATCATGGTGGACGTCAGAGTGCCCTTCAAGAACAGGACCCCGGCCTTCCACGATGCCAGAGCTTGAAAGGTAGAGAAATACACCCCTCTGGCTGACACTTTGAGAGCTAGGGGTTACCAAGTCCAGAGACACACACTGATCGTTGGAGCCCTGGGCGCATGGGACCCCAGTAACAAGCAAGTGTTGCGGGAATGCAGAATCGGTGAACACTACGCTCGGCTGATGCAGCAACTCATAGTGTCAGACTTCATCAGGTGGTCGAGGGACATCTACATAGAACACATCACTGCACATTGGCAATACCAGGAGGGATGAGCTGGAGTGCTGATTAGAAGCGCAGTCCGGAAGTATCTGAAATACTTTCCTCATGGATTATATTTTCTAAATGGACAACCTACTCTAATTCTCAATTACTGAGGGACAATCTTCACTCATTGATATATTATGCTTTCCACACCGAACTCTGTATAACTTCATGAGTGATGTACCTGAATACTTAGATGCTAATATCTAAACTGTATTAAATTTATTCACCTAAATCTCGGTTATTGCTGATTATGTACTATATGTACCATATGATTTTTAAAAACTAACTTTGTATTTGTGGATAATCCAAGCACTCTATAATTTTAAATCTGAAGAAACCATCTCTCTCTCTGACCTCTCCCTTGACTATACCAACTAGAATAAAGATTACGGTCTGATTATACATTCGCCTAAATCAACTGAGGGCTAAAGAGCATAACATGAACAATAAAAGCAAATATTTAGTGGTTTCTAATGTTGTCAGAGCCCTAACTTCCTCTGAAAGGAAGTATTTTCTAGTGCTTAGTGCACGGGCTGGGGAGCCAGGATTTCTGTGATCAATTCACTCTTAACCACTGTCTTGCTGTATGACTTTGAGCACGTATGCTTCCACCTACCCATCAGAAACAATGGGGATGATAGTACCTGCTTCACTGGGAGGAGGGGGAGGGTGAAGAGGGTTGTAAGACAATTTATTACTGAACTCTTCAGAGAAAATATTTGATATAAGAGCAAAGTATAATAAATAACATAGTATGTTGCCTGCTAAATATAGGCAAGGTCATTTCCTAAGGATCTGCTTGCAGACTGGATCCTCTGAACATAAATCACCACCCCCCCTTCTGAAATGGAATGGCATAGCCACCTCTAGGAGTGTTCCCCCCTTCTTCTGAACCTCACAGAGGACAGCTGTGTGCCCTGAAATCTCTGGGTAGAAAGGGTGTTGGGATTTTATGGATTAGGGAAGGATTTGGTGGGCATGCAGATTATGTACCCTTGTCCCCATCAGACTAGTGAGGATAATTAACTTTATTATGGAATTCCTTTGATGTTAAGAAACACCCTTAAAGGGGGTCTCTAGGATAGCCAGGGAAGAGAAAGGGGGAAAACCCTGCCCCCATCCTTTAACAGAACAGTGCACAGGGAACATCTCAAGGGGTCTTCTCCAATACACCATCTTTTCTATGTAGGGGCACAACCTGTCATTGTGGTTTTGTTCCTGCATACATATTTGCACATTTGAAAATAAGAGTTTACATATAACTTGGTGGAGCATTTCTATGCCTATGCTACAGTTGTTTAAAGAGTGTGTCTGGGAGGATAAAATCAAAGAAACTCACATGTGAAAAACACAAATGTAACTATATCTTTATAGTCTCATGCTGCAGCCAAATGTACTAGCCACATATTGCAGGTGCACACCACATGAGTAGATAAATATAATTTTGAGAAGTTCGGTGCCTCTAAACTGTTAATTTCACTATGTTCTCATGCATGCTATGTATTTTGGCATTTTTACTTATTATTATCCATAATACTGCATAGAAGCAAGCCATTATTTATATCTAAAAAGCAAATGTGCTAAACAGAGCAATGATGTACCATTGCACTAAAAAAATCTATGACATCATACAGGATGAAAATTAGGGCAACGTGTAGGCTAAAATAAATTCCCTAGGACTGATGAGGAAAGTTCAACATTAGTAAAACTGGTAAGCTATCTAGGGGATTATAAACATGTGTTGAGACTCTTTTAAAGATCAAAACATTCTCACTTTTGTATATTCTTCTCAGTCTAAGCTTTGGCAATGTAAATGACATTCAAAATATCTGTCCCAAATGTTGCAGGACAGACAACATACCAAAAGTACATCATTAGTTTGCAATCCACAGGTTCAAGTATATAATGGGTATTTTAACTTTTACATCTCTCGGTGTGCAATACATTTGGCTTCCATTCATCACCTTTCTACATAAGGAAGATTATATAAACTGAGCTGGATCTCATATTGTGGGGCTGTAGTGTAGTCAACAAGACATTCTAAAGTTGCTTTAATGCAGACCAAGATTTAGGAAGACTCTAAGTGGTGACAAGCTGCTGCGTCCCGAGTCTGCGAGCTACAGAGCTGGGGAGAGCTAGTATCTAGGTGTGCTCAGCAACCTCAGTAAAGTGCTCATACCCCTGAAACCTGTCTTTTGTCCATCATAAGGGATGCTACAGGGCCCTACGCAAAGTAGTACTTTTGGAGCACTAGCTGCACTTCAGTATCCCAGGTAGCATATTCTGGGGGAAGAGTTAGGCAGGTAGGCAGGCAGGTGGGTGCTTGATGCTGGAGGGACCATGAAGGGGAGGGATCAGTATTCTTTGCAATGCCACCCTCGTCCAGGTTTTACCTCCAAAGATACACTGGAGGATGCTTCCACTACCTCAATAAAGGTTTAGCTACTTCTACAAAAAAACTACAAAAAAACTAAGTGTTTTTAAATACCTAATGGGAGACCATTTTGTAAAATGGTTTTTCCAAATAAGCCACCAAGGATTGATAGTTCTCCCAAGAATTCTGTTACAGCTGTGGAAATGGCAGTCAGCCCCAGGAGTACCATATTTCAGTGGTGGCATTGCTAGGGATGAAATGAAATCTTTGGTCCCAATTTTCTAGGTCTTGAACCCTACCCTACTCACTCTAAGGATCTGAAAACGGGCCTCCACACTCCTTGATTGGCTTCAGGGGAAAATGGGGAGCCTGAGGCAGAAGTCTCCTAGGGATTTTGGAGGTAAAAGGAAGGAGCCATATTTCAAATGTTTGTCCCATTTTCCACGTGGGAGAATTCTCTCTCCTGCTAGAGTGCTCTTCAGCCATGTACGGGCAAGTGGCAGTTTGAAGGCTTGTCTACACAGCAAGTCACTGAGCAGCAAGCTAGTGCGTGAATCTGCAGCGCACTAGTTTGCCCTCCAGTAACATCTCCTGTAGAGCTGCTACAGCACAGTGAAAATCCCACAGTGCAGCTTAGAATACTACACTTTCAACACCTGAGGGCTTGCCTCTACTTGAAAGTTAATTCTGATTAAGGTAAAGTGTGAATTTAAAGCACAATAGCTATTCCTAAATAATTCTGTGGGGAAACTCTTAATCTGGATTAACTCCATACACAGAGAAAAGGAGTACTCGTGGCACCTTAGAGACTAACAAATTTATCTGAGCATAAGCTTTCGTGAGCTACAGCTCACTTCATCGGATGCATGCAGTGGAAAATACAGTGGGGAGATTTTATATAGAGAATGTGAAACAATGGATGTTACCATACAGACTGTAACGAGAGTGATCGAGTAAGGTGAGCTATTACCAGCAGGAGAGCTTGTGCTGCACCTGGCTTTTCTGCTTCCACGATCCAAACTCAGATTCTGCAGATTTCAAAATCTTGGTTCCCTACATATGTATTCCCCCATTTTATTTGTTTAAGTTTCACAAACATGTACAACAGCCAGCATTTGTAGATCCTTTATTTACAAAGAACAGATCTTCTATCTGCCAGTAACTGTGCTTCTTAATTTATGACATGCCATCTGGTACTTCTTCCTATGGACTCCTTGAAGTAGAAGCTCCCATTGAAAATCACTGGCCTATACTGTCAAAGCTTTGGGTGGGATTTTAGCTGACACTCATTAAAAGCAATGGGAGTCATATGTCTGAAGCCCCATGCAATGTTCTGAAAATGGACCCCATGGTGATTTTAAGAGCTTGAAGGGTCAAAGATCCAATTAAAATGTGATGTTTGGCTCACTTAGGCCAATTCTTTTGTAAGTGTTCTAGGAATACTTCCACAATAAAGTAACTACGCTGTTATCTTAATTTCTCAGTGTTTTGAACACTGGACTTTAGTTTTCTGTACCATAGAAAACAGACAAACTACAGTGATGAGAGCCATAAAAATATCTATAAGGAACAAACAGGAAACAGCACAACCTAGCAAAATGGTAGTATTCCATCTATTTGAATACTTTTTTATTGCTAATTGTCAATAATACCTAGCACGTATGGTCATCAGTACCTAAATGGATAACTGTCTTGTAAGGGGAATTACTAGAGACAATTACTATGCACAAACTGTTTTCTCACTTTCATTTAGAATAATTTTGCAACTTTCACATTTTTTCTTTTCTGTGAAATTTGGGGAAACAGCTATTCTTGCATGGAAAAGATGCAAAATATCAAGGTTGGAATTTGAATTATGACATTCACGGCCACCTTCCACTCAGAATGCACCAGTGCTACCCAGGACCACTAAGTTAAGTGCTCAGGGGAAAAAAAATGCAGTCTCTGAATCCCAGCACCACTCCCTTGCACTATCAGCACACAGAACCCCCATTTAAGATGACTGCCTGGCTGCTAAAGCGCCGGTGGGGTTGAACATGTATGTCTATTTGCACTGAGAGATGACGAAGTGCATCTCTCAGCAGCGAGGAGATGGCATATCTGCTGTGGCTTGTTCTTGTAGTCTAGCATCTCTGTGAGCCAGCCTGTCCTTGGCAAGAATCAAGAATATTTAGTAAACGTACATTATCTTGGAGTTTAAGGGGTAGTTAGTGAACTCAAAATATGTAAGATCATGAAACCAGAATTTTGGGTTTGGCTTCTCAAACAAAGGGATGCTTCTAAGCAATAAAAACTCATACTATTTATGTTTTTAAAGAAACAAAGTATGGTACATAGAAACTGACTCAGTTTCTGCTCTCAGTTACATTAATGTAAATATGGTGTAACTTTCTTAACTTAATTGGTGTTATTCCAGTTTTTACACGGATATAAATGATAGCAGAATGTGACCTTATATGCTATTATCATTAAAATACTGGTAATTCATTATCCATTTGCCTAACAAAAACCAGACATTTAATCCACATTTGTTGCTATTTCATGCTTATGGTATATATCCTGTTGATGAAACACATTATTCTAAATTCAAGTTCTGGAGTTTATTATTTTTTGTTCTCATTTCTGATGACCACAACTATATTTCAAGAGCAGCCCTCTGTAATTTTTTTTTTAGTTTGTGCCAGCTATGGAAAAAGGATAATGGGGAAAAATAAATCACAAATATGACAATGGTAGCAGTTGGCATGAATTGCCTTTTTTTTTTAAGTGTACTGTATTTATTCCTTAGATGAAAGTGTGTGTTGTTTGATTTTTGAAAACTAAGGGTATAATCATTAGTAAATTTTCATAACACCTGAACCACCTATCAGCTAAGATTATGAGAAATCATAAGACAAGAAATACCACAAAATAGAATTATTATTATTATTATATATTATCTGTGTTGTGGTAGCACTTGGAGGCCCCAATCAAAGATAGGATCCCTTTGTGGTAGGCCCTGTTCACCCACAAAACAAGAAGATATTCAATGAAGTCATAATTATTCCATGGCCATGTATGTGTCATGCTTATCAGCTGGTACGGCGGCAAGGATGTTCCTCCCTTTCTCGTTTATTCTTTCACCAAAATTGCCATTTATAAGAAATGTTTGTATGTTCTACTTGCTTTTTCTGTTAGCTGTTTATATGTTAGTTTGTAAACAAATTAACTATTTTCAAAATTATTCATTCAATACAAATGAAATTGTATGAATAAAACACCAAGAAATAGGATAATGTTGAGATTTTTTTTAGACTGTGCAATATATTCATATCTATTTGAACTCAGGCTGACAACTCTAGTTAAAGCTTCACAACAAAAGAGGCAAAAGGGTATATTTTCAATTTTGCCATGCTCTTGTAATAAAAAAAATGACAGAACAGAAATGTCATAATTCTGCCTCCTGTGGAATGTTTTGACTTTGAAAATTTGAAAGGAGAGGCAATAGTGAGAAAGTGAAAACCAGTAATCCTTACTCAGGCAACATTCTCACTGAAGTCCTGAGCAGGGATTAGACTAAAAAACCCAATCGCACAATTAACGCTATGAGTTTAATTGATTAAAACAAGCACCAATGGGATGGAAATGAAGCATATGGATTATATCTAGGTTTAATCTAGTTGGCCACTGGATGTCACTGACAGCCTCAGAAATACAATGGAATACATGATGCATTTGTCAACTATGCACAGGTAATGAAAGGCCAGCTACTCATCAGCCATGGAATTTAAGCATCTTTTGTGGGGGACAACATCCTTGAAAGGCAGAACTGCTGGAATTTTTTTAAGTGCTTCTCAATACAAATGTTTACCACAATGGTGAGGGAAGCAATGGTTTCCCCTCATGTAAAGGATGGATTGAGGAGTATCAAAATACTCACCATATCCATACGTTGGAGGGCATGCCAATTACCCAAAATCACATATTTGTCAATATATAAATAGCATTTGACTCAGAATTTCATGTAATCCAGGAATCAAACAATTTGGGCAGTTCAAAACATTTCAGATCACTTCTTTCTTAATTTGTTAAAAAAAAATTTTAAAATGTGCTTTTGTCTTTCTCCTGAAACTGTGAAAGAGAAGTGCCAAATTTTCGCATGAGGTGTTTTTCTTGTAGTAGTTCTGACCCAGCTGGAAGCAGAAAGTACTAGAAAGCCCAGTTCTGTTGGCTCAGAGAGTATGGATAATTCAGAAAAGTATTTGACATTTTAGGTGCTTGTCTGAACTGAATTGAATTTCCCAACTTTTGGAGCTTTTCCACCTGTCACTGCCTATAGCTTATATACTGTTCATTAACAGCACACAATTGCTTTCGTCGTGGGAGCTAAAAAATATTAGGGCCAGATCTTGAAATTCTTTAATGAGGCTAAATGGTCATTGAAATCAATAGGAATTTGGTCTCTCTGAGGAGAGTACTGTACTCTGCAGTATTTTTAACATTGCTAAACAAGATTGTTAGTAACTAAACACATTTCTAGAAAGAACAACTGGGATTCAAACACCATGACTACCATTAGGATGCACAATAATGGGACAATAGGTATCAAGTTACTGGTATTGCAATGCCTAAGCAAAGGATAATTGCATGGTAGTGACTTAAAACACTACTGTCACACTGCAGCTAGGCCGCTGTAGAGCTTCGGTATAGATACTTATTACAGCAGTGGGAGGGGTTCTCCCATTGCTGTAGGTAATCCACCTCACTGAGAGGCAGTAGCTAGGCTAACAGAAGAATTAATTCATCAACCTAGTAGAATCTTCCCTGGGGTGTGGATTTTTCACATCTTTGAGAGACATAGCTATGTCAATGTACCTTTTCAGTATAGACCAGCCCTAAGCCTTTAAGCAGGTCCAGTGTGGACTAGATGTTTCCAGAAGGCCGAGCTGACTGCTTCTGTAGCAGTGCTGGACCTGTCTTTAACAAACCGGACTTCATAAATGGCTAAAACCCTACACAACACCCTGAAAATTCAGGAGTTAATGTTCATACTAAGCTCACATTTAGAAAAACATAAAACAGATGTTTATATCAAAATATGGTAATCCCTCCCCTCCCCCCAGAGCCAAACATGAAAAAGATGTTAAGCTAAAGCATGCATGTTAATAGTTCTCTTCAGATATTTTAGCTTTTTTCAGATGCATAGATGTTAAGAAAAATCTTGGTCAAAGCAATTGTGGGAACAGTAAAAAAAAAAAATAATAAGTCACTGTTGGCTTGAGCTAATGGAGCTGCTGCTGCTTTATCTCAATAGGAAAGAACTTTTTTCCAAGGGGGCTGTATTACCATTGAATTATTGCTGTAAGTTAAACCTATTAATCAGCATGTATGATGCCAAACAGGTTACCTGCACAGAGGTATACTGAATACTCAGTGTTTATTAAGGAAAAATACAAATAATATTTGGAGTTATATAATGACATTAGGAAATCACGCCCTTTTATGGTCAGTTCCATAGTAATAGCCAGACACGACAGCATAAGTCAGAAATGTAGCACAAATAATACATTACCGATGACGATAGGAACTCAGCCTTTCTGAACACCTTTTTGCAATTTACTGTGTTAATACTTCAGTCAACCAGCACATGGTGCAGATCCAAATCTTTTAGATGCTACAGCTTCAACATGACTTTTTCAGATGAGTCAGCTAAACTGTGTATCCAAATCCTGCTTTTGCATGTGTGAATAGATGTCAGCGTGCACAAATACGTATTATCATACAGTTTAAATAGCCAGTTTGAGCAGCTGGGCCTGTACTACTCAGAGTTCTTCAGGGCTAAATCTACAAATGCTCAGATATCAATAAAGGTAGGGACCACGCTGTTAGGCACTAGCTATTGAAATAGGAAGAACATATTCTATATGTTTCAGAGATATTAATGAATATTGTTTCAGCACACATAAGACTGAACTCTAACCTCATTTTCACTAATATAAATCCTGCAAAACTTTATTGAACAGAAAATGTTTCTTCAGATTTACTACAGGCTTCCAAGCTCAGAGTTTGGCTCTCAAATTATTAAAGTAAGTCAACAGCAGGAAATAGATAACGTGTAAGTTATCTAGAGTACAGCCACAGCACATATTACGATCATGGGCTAAGCTCTTGGGTTTGGTCAAAGAGTACAGAGTACAGGTCAGATGTGTAAGGGAAACAGTGCTCTAAAGCCCGAGGGCTGCTCTAACTTATGCCAGGCTACAATGGCCACAGGGGCCAGAAGTGCCACCAAGGATCAGTGCAGCAAAGAATATTCCAGCCACACCTCCTTTCCTCCAGCAACACTTCGCCTACTATGCTGGCAGCAGGGATTGCTTAACAACCCGTGTTATTCTGTGTTTCCATATAGGGTAGCTAACTTCCTAATCACACAAAACCGAACACTCTTGCCTCGCTCCTGCCCCGCCCCTTCCCTGAGGCCCTGTCCCCTGCTCACTCCATCCCCGTCACTTACTCTTCCCCACCCTCACTCACTTTCATCAGGATGGAGGAGGGAGTTGGGATGAAGGAGAGGGTGAAGGCTCCAGATGGGGGTGTGGGCTCTGGGGTGGGGCCTGGGATGAGGTTCAGGAGGGGGCTCTGGGTGGGGGCCAAGGGGTTTGGAGTTTGGGAGGAGGCTCAGGGCTGGGGCAGAGGATTGGGGTACAGGAGGGCGTGAGGGGTGTGGGTTCCGCCCGGGCCGCACTTACCTCAGACAACTTCCGGAAGTGGCTGGCATGTTCGGCTCCTAGGTGGAGGGGCCAGGGGGCTCTGCGTGGTGCCCATGCCCACAGGTACCGCCCCCACAGCTTCCATTCGCTGCAGTTCCCGGCCAACGGGAGCTGCAGAGCCAGCACTCGAGGCAGGGGAAGCGCGCAGAGTCCCTGCGGCCACTCCTGCACCTAGGAGCTTCAGGGATGTGCCGGCCCTTCCGGGAGTTGTGCAGAGCCGGGACAGGCAGGGAGCTTGCCTTAGTCCCGTTGTGCTACCGACCAGATCAGGCCCCTTTTCGACTGGACATTCTGGTAAAAAACAGATTTACCTTGGAGGTGAGTGCAAAGCAGAGCAACATCCTCCAGACTCTGGCCCCAGATGTTTCTTACTGGTTCCTGAAACATAATCCAACTGAAACATTGTTTTCTTACAAAAAATAAATTCATCTCTTAAAATTGCTCTACCATTGAAAATATTGTAGATGGAGGATGCTCACAGCATGTGGGTCAAAACTTTAAAACTCCACCTCAGTATTGGTAAGGGCACAAAGCCAAACGCCCAAGGAAATGTACAGGCTGGTGGAACCAATCACCAGCCTCAGGCCTTGTCTACACTACGGGGGGGAGATCCATCTAAGTTATGCAACTTCAGCTACATGAATAACGTAGCTGAAGTCGACATACTTAGATCTACTTACCGTGGGGTCCACACTCCGTGATGTCAGCTGGAGACACTCTCCCGTTGACTCCCCTTGCACTTCTCATTCAGGAGTACAGGAGTCAATGGGCGGGTAATCTGTGGTCGATTTAGCAGTGAAGACCCGCTAAATCGACCACTGATGCATTGATTGCTGTGCTTCAAACCCCCAGTGAGTGTAGACAAGGCCTCAGAAAAACCAATTGGCCATGCTTAGCTCAGTTTTTAGTTCTTACCTCAGGGCCTTGTTTATTCTTCAACAAGAGACAAGGAAATCTGGAACAGTAACAAAGTAATGGTCCTGTTCTCAGCCGAGATTGTGGGGGCCTTTAGCCTCCAGCCACTCAATAGTTAGGACCTTCCCCACTCCAGGAGGAGCCACAAGGCCTACTCACCATCTTCTGCTGCAGACACAGAAGCAGGTACTCCCAGCCCTCTCCTGGTCCCAGACGCCCTCATTTATACCACCTAGCTGGGAATCAGCCACCTCAAACACTTGATGCTGTCTAGCTGTGTCAGAGGATTCCCAGCACCTGGTCTGCCAGGCTCCTCTCCAGAATAGGGCTGGCTGCTCACTCCCCACCCCCACTCCACCCCAGCCTTTAAAGGGGCAAGCTGCCCTGTAACAGAGTGCAACCAGAGAGACCAGAAAGGTGCCAAAAGTGCAGCTAGTCCTAGAACTATAACAGATTGCCAGCCTTGTTAAGATTGGGTACAGCAAAACTGCTGTTAGCAATGGGGAGGGGAGGGTTAGAAAACTTCCCTGAGCTAGATAGGGGTTAAGGGTGTGAAAATTAACTAATTTGGTCTTGTTTAATTTGACCATTTAAATAGTTAATCTAACTGCACTTTCGGCACACCTAACACCTCTATCTATCTATCACTGAACTGTTCTTTTCCTAATGTAACTTTTTAATGCATTAAACATTTTTCATCAGATTACACTGCACTGGCAGTAAGATCACTTTATATATACACATGTAGGTGTACATACGGTGTACATACAGCCCTGCTAAAGTTCCCCCGGTTGGACACTTACCAGGCTGCTGTGTTTGGACCTCACATACCGGGCTCGTGTGCTTTTAAGTTTCCGTTGGACACAGCATGCTGCAGCACTCTTCCCCCTCCCCTCCGCCCTCTCTGGCACAGTTCTGAGACACAGACTCTGTCTGCTATCCCTTCATGGAAATGGGATCAGATGGTCGAACTACCCAAGGCACCAAGGACCAGCACTGACACCCCAGATTCCACAGTAGCTTAAGCTCACACTTTCCCAGAGCTCCAACCTTGTGGGCACACTGGGTTTTCAGTTCACCTCTTCAGTGACACATGAAAGGTGAAGGCAAACAGATACATGGGCTTTAAAGGGTTCCAAAACCCAATTACTCTTTACTTCAGCTAGCATAAGAAATATACAGATCTAAACAAACTATAAAACACCTATACACTTTCTCCTACCTCAGTTTCTTTACCACACCTGAGCATCCTTTGGCCATAGCTCAGAGTCCTTCCAGGAATCCAGGATCCTTCTCTCCCCTGCCCTCTCCTTCAAATCACAGCGCTGCCATTCACTAACCACTGAAGTGCATGCCACTCTTCCCTCTAAAATGGCTGCTGAGAGATGCTGCTTTTGGAACCTCCAAACGCCTTTGTCGGGTGACCGCCTGATCAGGTGATCATAGATCACAACCATGTGATCCATTGCTTAGTTACCACGCCCTCAGAGGTTAGCCTTGCAAACCTGGTTTGCCCTGGGTGGTAGCCATTTCTTTGTGCAAGGGTGCTATGTTAAATGGATGATCATCAAAGTCTAGTAACCCTCCATTGTTAGTTCTGTGCCACCACCCTTGGAATGTTAGTCCAAGATATGGAAGTAAAAAAACAGCAGGAAGGCAAAGACCAGCCTTCCAATCAAAATAGAGGTTGCAGTCTGACACCGATACATGTAGAGACTCCCCAATATCAAACAGAATTCATAAACTTTAAATGGACAGATTACTCCTAACACTATACAAAGCCCTCCTGCTCTCATTCTTCTCCCTGCTGCTTAATTTTCCTTTTTTCCATTAATGGTTGGCCAAAGAAGAGAAACTGAGCACTTGTACTATATGAGATGTACATTATAAAGAGTCGCTATGTGTGCTATAAGGACTATAACACAAATCTCCAGTTACTGCAGATTACATTTTTTTTTAGTTGCTCAGCTTCTTGTACTGCTTTCTCATCTTCTATTTCACTACTGCTGATAGGTGCCCCCCCCCCCAGTCATATTGCACTTCATGTGTTGCCTGTTTCATCCAAGGGCTTTTGAACATAGGCTCTGCTCTATTTCAGAACACTACTTAAATGTTTTCACATACTTGCAAGGAACGCATTAGGTTTGTATTTGCGCTTTATTCAGCAGGAAAATGGTCTGGGAAACTGGGTTTCTTCTTATTTTGCAAGGAGTTTGTGACAGCTGACAAGGCACACTGCTGTAAGGAATAATTAAAAACTCTGCAGTAACATCCACTGAAGCAGACGATATATAACACACCGAGTTTTGCAAGTAATAACAGCAGCAGCAGCAGCACTGATGTTGGTGGAAGCAGCAAGTGTAACCAGAGAAGTAGATAGCTGGGTCGGTGGAGCATGAAACAGCTCTCTTCCACTATTCTTTTATTTTTCTCTGCATGAAAGTGATGAAATGTCAGCTGTTTCTGTATGTGTGAAAGATCCTGTACAGGGGACTCATGTGTAAGAACATGCACATGGTGTTTTTACAGCAAAAATAACGTTGGTTTGCAATACCCACATATATAGTATTTTTACTAGAGCTGTGAGAGCTTAGAAAAACCTACTGGGAGGGCAAGCTTGTGTGTGGGTGTACGTTTGTATTTGTATGTGTGTTTTTCAAAGAAAGCCCACATTAAAACCAATTCAGGAGTGAAAACTGGGGGAAAATAACAGAAAGGAAACAAAAGAGAAACACGAGACATGGAGAGCAAAGAAAGAAATCACAATGAAAGGGATACAGGTTTCACCTGTGCCTGGAGCTGTCGTGGGCTTTGTATAGAGGGCATTGGGGCACTGCCCCACCAAAGTGTGTGTGTGTATCAATACACACGTGTGTGTGTGTGATTAATTGATGTGTGTATGTCACTCACAAGTCTGATGTGAACACACCAAACCTATAGAGGTTGTGGGGCACTCTTCACCACCACCCATGTAGCACATTCTCAGTAGTGATTTACAAGGTCTGACTCAGGTGTGCACTGTGGTTATGGCAGTGGGGTTGGGGCGGTGGATTCACTGCACCAGTCACAGACTGGAGAGCACTCTAAATGTGTTACACTCTAAATGTCCCACGTAAACAGTGCTGGCACACTCTAAAAGGTATCTAGTTTGCATTGACAGAGTCCCCTTTCAAAGAGGACTATGTTAACTCGCTCTAGGAAATTTTTAGAGTCTGCCAGCATGTCTACACGGGGCAGCTGGAGCACGTTAGACAGTTCTACAGTCACTGCAGCCTGTGGCATGCCCCAGGAGCAAAGGACACAAGCTCAGGAGTAGGAGAAGCCTCAGCAGAGGAGTCTTGCAGGGATTCTCCATCAGCAGTGCTCCCGGCAAGCACAGTAAGAAAAGCTATGGGAGGTCAGAGAACAACCCCACAGACACAAAGGGAGCTTGACTCTCCTGCAGCATCCAACAGGCTTCCCCCTTTTGCTGCGGCCGCCACTTCTTGTATTATCACAGCCGCCACCACAGCCTGGAGACAGAGGCAGAGAGCCTTTTGCATTCAAAACAGGTAAATAATGCATGAAAGCCTGATTGCTCATGCCAAATTGTGCACACATCTGAGTTTCTGAATGCAGCAACGTATGCAGAATGCAATCCACATACACAAGACAAAGGTATCATACAGGTCCCAATTCCCAGTTTAGCCAGGTACTCAAGCCCAACATTAAACATGTGAATAATCCCATAACTGAGACTTTCATGATTTTTTTCCTTTCCCCTATGGTCTCCCCATACATAGAGCGACAATTCAGTGCATTTGAGTAGTCCTCCTACTGTCAGCCTGCACCATATCTTCAATTACATGTGTGAAAACTCATAGACTATGCACAGTTGTCAATGAGGGCATAGTCTGAAGACAGTGGGAGTACTGCACAAATGTGACTGAGGACCTCATTTTTATTGGTGATGATGCATCAGATGGAAAGAACCTGTCTCAGCTTTACATTTAGACTCAGAACAACAAAGGGACTTTGGTGCCTAAAACCCAGAGTTAGGCACCTCAGGTTACATTTACACTATAAACTAGGGTTGTGATTCCCAGCTCACATGTGCATACTCAAGCTAGTATAAATTGTAGTTAGTGTAGCTGCCAGAGCATGCAGAGCAGCAGTGGAAGAATGGCTTAGCCATACCAAATACAACTCACCTGAACCCCCTAGGTACATACTTCGCCACTGCTGCCCATGGTATCACAGCCACATTACTACTCATATTCACGCTGTCTCTCATCAAGCTAGTGTGAGTATGTGTATGCAAGCTGGGAATCACACTACTAGCTCAGTGTAGATGTAACATGTGTCACAGTTTTAGGCACCACTGTAATCCACAAAACTCTCACTTGGCTGCTGCCTAATGCTATAGGCACCTAAACTCATTCAGTACCTAAGTTTTTGCAGTAAAAGTTTCTGCCTTTAAGCATTCACACTGCCGCCGCCCTCTAGGTGTCCAGACACCTACCTCAGGCCTAATCCCTGGTGCAATCCCCTGGGGGAAGACAGAGAGGAGCCCCTATCTTGGTTGTGAGGCTGGATCAGGTAGATGGGCTCAAAGACCACCTAGCTCCTCACAAAATGGCCAGTGGTTAGATTATTTACCTGGGATGGGAGAGACCCCAGTTCAATTTCCCCCTCTGCCTCATGAGAAAAAGGGATTTAAATAGAGGTTTCCTACCACTCAGGTGAGTGCCTTAACCACTGGGCTATAGAGTCTTTCACTGGCCCAGTAACCTTTAATTAACGTGAAACACCTTCAAGAGATTGAGAGACCCACACTCCAGTAGTTAGTACACTCACCTCAGTGGTGTGGAACCCCATTTGAATCCCCTCTGATCAGACAGAAGGGGTTAATTGAATCACGATGTCCCTAATGAGTGCCTTATTCATTGTGCTGAAGGTTATAACAAAGGCCTCCTCCCACCCACAGCCATTTTGTGTGGAGTTAACCTGCCTTCCTCATTTCCATCGGAAATGAGTTAGGTATCTAAGCTGCTTGATTCCAGAAGTGGGCATTCCTGGCTGTGGATCACAAGCATTGGTAGGCACCTCCCTGCAGCCTGGACTTACGTGCCAAATTCTGTGACAGGGACAAGGTTTAGGCTTAGGACACGCCTCTCTTGTTAGCATCTCTGTGATGGTTCCCAGGAGCACCCAGGGTTGTGAGGCATCTTGCTACCACCTGACCTTACTATGAGGAAGTCTTGTTTGTGCCTGATGTGGATCAGTTCCCTGCATGCACCAGCCTCTGGCAACACAAGCACTATCTTTCAGGCCTCTTCATGCCTTGCACTCTCTGTATAAGTTAGCAATAGGCACACACTAACCCCCGAGTCCTCTGAGCATTTCTGTGGAGTGCCCCTCCACTAAACACCCCCAGAATGCTCAGATTCTCTACTTGCAAAGGCCAGCTTACTGGATTCAACTCAGGATCACTACTCTGCTTACCACACAGCACTTAAATAAAAATTTATAGTGAAAACAAGAATAAGTTTATTATGAAAGAACAGAGATTCAGCTGATCATAAGAAAGCATACTGGAAGCAAATGGTTTATATAAAGCAAAATCATAACACTTGATAGCGAAGACAGTGGATATGGAATCCAGATGAAGTCACTTTTCAGCAATAAACAATACTTAAAATGCTAAGATTTTGAGCATGCAGTTTTTGCATATGGGAAGATTTTAGTGGATCAGGCTGGGGTTGATAGAGGGGATTTGGGACAGAGGGTGTTTAGGCTAGCTGATGCTGTGGGAGTGGGATTAGGACCTTCTTCTCTATTTTTCTCTATGTTCTTGAGCTTTTGGAGAGCAATTTCCTCCTTCCAGCTTCTCACCTTCTGAAGTTTGTAGCTCAGATGAAGTTTGTAGCTTCCTCTTCTGCTTGGGATATCTGTAGCAGGCAAAAGGGGATCTCTGGAGAGATGATTTTGGAGAAGCTGTTCTGACTGTGTCTCAATTTTAGTGGAGTATCAGGGGCAAAATATGGCAATAATAGAAGCTTATTTGCAACTTTAACTGTTCTTTAACTTGCTACAGAAAATAATGGCAATTAAGAGGCATAGGAAAGGAAGAAAATATGGCTTTAGATAAGATTTGAAGCAAGGCAGCAGGTCAGCTAGGCAAGAAGACTTGCAACAACTAACTCTTTGCAGCATGGGAAAAACACTGTTGGCCGCTATTACACTGGTATCTGGAATAGTACCTTCTAAAGTTATGCATTCAGAGATTATTTTAAATTTTCTGTCCCTTTCTTCACCACCACACTGCTTCATTATACTAATATATACAGTAACTCAGGTATTTCGTAAATCATGTGTTTATTTATGTTGGCTAATTGTATAATAACTCTGAATTCCTCTCCAGTGTCTCTCAGTGAGAATAATAACTCTAGATGGTTGACTCACAGTTGTTCTGTCTTGGGCTTGTTAAAGCCAATATGTTAGTTGTGCGTGATGATTCACATGGCATGGTGGTTTCTATTAAGTACTGGAAAAAATCCCCTTTAGGAAGTTAGCTAAAAATGCATAAATTGTTTAATGTGAGGTGTCTGCAGATGATTGATAAAAACAAAGTTAGCTGCTCTGGGCTAAGGAAGGATTTGAAACAGAGTTTCCTCTGTGGAGGCACATTGATTGGTTTAGATGACAATTTTTGCAAAGGAAACTTAAAAGATAAATGGTAGTATGCTAATGTGGAAGAAACTAAATGAGACTTCTCACATTTTTGGTTTAAAAAATCATGTTAAATGAGTTATCATCTTGTCCATAACTATATACGGCATGGCTTTGCAATGATGAACCTAGCTAAAAACTCATCTGATGCAAGAACTTGGTATCTGGTTATTTCTAAAATGTTCCCCATGTTATCCTGAAGATGCAGGAAGTAAAGTTTTCTTACTACTAACAACAGCACACAATTTGGCTGTTGGGTTATTTGGAGTAATTGCAAACTCCAGACTATCCATCTTGTTGATATTAAAGAGCATATATGGAAGAAAAAGGCACACATCTATCCTAGTGTGGATCTGTGGAAATCTTTGCTTCTTCCACCAACACCGTTAGCAACTGTTCATTGACAGATTCTGTTTCAGATTACATTGTATATGTAATAGGAGTGACTTACTTGAGGTTTCTTGAGTTCCCTAGTTCCATTCCCATGAGTTCACAGACATTAGATCAAGTGCTTAAAAGTCAAGTGTTTCCATGGCAAATATCCACCAATGTCCCTTTTATCTAATGCAATGGCATAAAGCCCATTCTTTTGTTCCATCATTCTCTTTCCGTGTGTACACAGTTCCAGTAAAGGGCAATATCATGTATTAGGCTAAGTTGGAGACATCAAGCCTGGTTTTAAAATGTAACGGTTCTGTTTCGTATTTTTCTGACCACCAAAAACAATTACATCATAGGCAACAGTGAGGATAGCTGACGGCCTCTTCAGTCTCCACACACGCACTATAAATTGATAGGTAATTTTTAGGTTTTTGTTCAAGATAGTCAAAGCTCCTAGTGTTATTTTACTCATATTGACATCCTGAATGTGGATGACATCCAGGTGATCGATTTTGTGCACTTTGATCTTCACCTATTCACCATACAAACAGGATTCTTCTCGTGCATACACATTGTGTGTTATTTTTGCCTTTGCACCATGTGGAAGATAACAATTGTACCACCACAGCTGACCAGCCACTTTATTGGCATTTGACTTGGCTAATACATCTCAAGACTCCTGTACAACTTTTGTTTTTTGAACTGTTACCATAGCTCCTTTGTGGTAAAGCTTATTACCTCCTGATACTGTCTCTTGTAGTCTTGATATTGGCCAAAGTGTCTCTAGGCCGTAGTCCTCAAAATGAGGACTGGTGATCCATAGAGTTGACAAATACATGCTGATGACTCTTCCTCCTCATTTCCACAGGCATCCACCTCTTTCATTGTGAAGAAGATGCTGAAGGCCTGGATGCCTCCCCGAGGAGAGAATTACCTTCAGGGACATGAGCTTGAAGCTTCTGGAATGAGAGGAGCCAGGATCTGACAATGGGTATCGGAATGCTGTTTGGAGAGGAATGTCCAGGAATGAGAGAGAGAGGAGGATCAGACAACTGAGTGGTATACCCAGAGGAGAAAGGAACCAGGTATTCAAGAAGCATGAGCAGAGGAAGAAGAGTACCAGGTGGCAGGGGAAAAGTTCTAGGGGTAGAACAATTCAGCAGGAAGTGTTTACTTTCAACACAAGTTCCAAGTCTTAGCTAGAAAGTAGCTATATTAGACATTGTGTCTCACTTAACAAGCTCCTGTAACAGCAGTGACCAAGAGGGCAGCAGCAGCTGGTGGAGCCCAAGCTGAAAACTTTTGGGGGGCTGGCTATTCTTAATTGAATGTCCTTTGATGTAGAAATCCTTCCCAGTGGAAATCAGGATCAGGTCGAGTTTTAGAACCTTCAGAGTACAATCCAAGGTGTGTTTCTTTGCTTTTCCCTCAAAAGTTTCAGAAAGTCTAGAAGTATCTTTCTTTGTGACAGAACAAGAATACCAAAGTATTAAAATCACTTAGGAGATATGGAATGAGCTCCTTTTGGATTCAACTAATGTTTTGAACTTCTATATATGGTGATCAGATGCTACCGTGATAGGCGCATTGAAAATGATTTCCTTTTCTCTTTTCCACATCCTGTCTGCTCCCTATATCCAAAATCTCTACCTTCTCCTGTGCATTCCAACCCAAGCAACAAGGCACTCCACATTGCATCCCATGCCTTTGAACCTAGAAGCTCTGGAGTTTGCGAGACTGGAAGTCAGCAGCTAATCTGACCAGATCTGCACATACTTTGTAATTGATTTGATGGGATAAACATCTCCTGGAAATGAAAATGATTCTAGATTTAGTAACAAGGATACTTATTAGGGAAGACTTTACCTGAAAGCTTTGGTTTGGTTCAGATAAGTAACCCTAATTGTGGATGGCTTAATAAAGTTTATTCAAACTTCTTTGTTCTACAATGACTTGAAAAATCTCATAAAACCTGAATAGCACTTATGAAATTTTGGATAATTCCTATTCTGGTCATACCACAAAAAAGCTTCATGTGATAGTCCTTAACTGAACCTGAGTGTAGAGCAAGGAGCTAAACATAAAATAAATTTAACTGAACTTTTTTGAACCTTACAAAAATTCTTTGGAATTTTTTGGTGCAGGTTCAGGTTGGTTTTCATTTTATTTGATCAAAGAACTGATTGATTAATTGAAAATTAATGGAATCTAGAGATTTCACAAGTTTGACTCTACCTTTGACTTGGCATCCTGATGAACATCTCCTTTAAAGCATTTGAGCAACAGAAATACCCTGCAGATAGAGGCTTGTTGAGAGTTACCACAATTTCAGATGAATAGTCGCACATACGCTGTCTGTACATATCTAGAATTAATGTGAAATCCTGTCTTCTTTAAAGATGAATATTCAAATAAAAGTAACAAAACACCTGGTATTTTTGGAATGAGTAATATTGTAGTTACTCCCACAAGGAGTTGGAAGACCATGTAGTACATTGCTGTAGCCTGCCCAAGGTGTGATTATAATCTCTCATTTATAATGTGCATGTAAGAAAAGATTATTATCAGAATATACAGCAATGTACATGTAGTTTATTAGCATTAGGTCTCTTTTTGTAAGGTACCATGGAATCTCAGTATGTTCAGTGACTGCAGAATAATCTTTCTGATTTCTATCTAAACCCTTACAAAACTGAAAGAAAGAATCATACAAGAAAGAAACAGTTCATCTTCAAAGTGTCTTGGGTGAACCCTGGAAGTAATTCAATTTTTAGATTTGCTTATAGAAGCTATATGCCAACTCAGGAAATACATATTAAAATACATTAAAAATTATGTACCTGGTAGATAATTTGAGAGATGAAGGACTGAACCCCTTCTACTAATTAAAAAATAAATAAATGAGATTTTAATGAAAATCACAAAGTCACACTTCAGTACATGGAAATGTATCCAATCTCAGCCACTCAAATGGTAAAAATCTCCATTGGGAGAAACAGGGTAGTTATTCACGCAAAGTGCATATTGTTTATATTGATTGTCATATGCTGTAGTTCTTTAAGAGTAAATTATGGAATTATTGGCTATAGCCATCCAATCTTGAATAATGATTTAGGCCAGAGATTGTAGTAGAAGGAAGAAGTGACACCCTATGGCCAAAATAAAGTTCTAGTGATAAATATTACAGCAAGAGTAAAAACATGTTCCTCACCCAATATATGGCAAGAATTATTTAGCAAAACTGATCTTTCCATAGACAGCAGGGCTATATCTCCTATTTTTATTTGTCTTAAATAGATGACAGATTATCCATTCTTAAAGATGCCTATTACAGTGTTTGGAGCACATTTTTATAGTCCATTAGAAAAAAAGGGTTTACAGTCCACATTCCAAATAAAATAGTATGGGGAAACGTACTTCTCCGTAACATCATTGTCCATGTGTCTGTATATCTAGATAGTGCCAATCACTGTATTATCTAAATACCACAATTTAAATGGGACTGCACTGGGGTCAGAGAAGAGAATTTGGCTTTATAAATGGGAGATTGTCAGATGATCATAAAGGCCCTGATTCTGCCACCTTTACTCACGTTGAGAAATACTTTACTCTGAAAGGGGTCCCACTGATTTCACAAGGCTGAAGTAAGGTACCATTCCAGGTTAGTGGGGTGACAGAATCACAGCCAAAATGGCTAACAGTCATTCATTTTTTCCCTATTTTAAAACAATATTTACAGATGCAGTCAATAGGCTCTGTGAATCTCTTTACCTTCATCTTTCCTGCCTGTTGTTACATCATCTACCTCTTTTGTCCCAAGAGCAGGGCAATGTGATAGTGTTTCGTACCACAAGGGGATCTTAACAGAAAACATTACTGCATTTATATGGGATTTCCAGTAAGCATTCAGACATTCCTTTGCTAATAAACTTCCTTACCACAACTAGTAATGTGCAGGTGTGCATTTTTAAACAATGAAATGTCAGTTTAAAATGTGTTTAAACCAAATCTTACAAAAGCAAGATTAGTCTTACATACCATGAGCTTTCATGTTGCTTCCCTTTATTGTTTGTATATCTAAGAAAGAAAGAAAGAAACCCTCAGCATTTTGTTCTGTTCATTATGATAAAAAAGAATCACAAAAAAAAAAGCATTGATTACATAAAGGAAACCTTCTTACTGATGGATCTTTCCTCACCTTATTTTGGCTGAGGTGAAATGACCCTGCAGAAGAAAGACTGATACATAGAGAGAATTATTTATCATAGTTTGTAGATTAGTTTGAAATATAGGTTTTGGTTTGTTTTTATTGTTGTTCTTTCAAATCACATTTTGAAGCTGTATTTTCCTGTGTGTGGTTTGCTGAAGCAACACAGTGGATATCTTGTGAAATTTGTTTCTGTGGCTGTAATGTGACTGGAGGCTTGGAGCAAGATCTGTATTTGGCTGATGCATACATTAAGCTTCAGGTGTCTCAGCAATGGGATCTAATCCATAGACAGGAACCTGTATTGCAGCCTGGAGTCTGCTGCAAAGTTAACATGCTCTGCATAGTTTGTCCTTCTGGTTCTCTTTGAGTCATCACTTTTAGTTTGCCCTCTCTCATATGCAAGTCATTTTCCCTATGTCTGATCCCACTTCCAGTCTGCAGTCCCTAGGCAGGCCAAACTCTTGTGGATTCTGCATTGAAGTCAATAGGAGTTTAGCCCGCATAAGGAGTACAGTGTCAGACCCTTAGAAGCAGAGAGGCATGCCCCCTTATTTTGGTACATCTCATTATTTGTTCCAGCACTAACCTGATTTCAGTGCATGTTATACTGATACTCCAGAATTTCTTTCTGATTGGGGAGTACAGAAAGCGAGAGTTGCCAGTATAGCAACAATTTTTCTTTTGCAAATTTCATATTTGACAACTTAACATCCTGGTTTAATATTACATGGGAAAATAAACAGGAAAGAAATTAATAGATGGACTCATTATCACAGTAAATATCAAACAACCACAAATGTAGGTCCCATTTCATTAATCACTCAAAATCTCAACTTGGCATTCTGTGATTACCAATGGGAAATATTCAAGGAAACCAATAGATTTTTAAATGCTTTTGAGACATTTTCAGCACTCTGAACCCCATTTATCTAAAAACTAGAAACCATATCTACACAAACTTGTGCTTGTGACTTATTTCCCGTACAAAGCATTCCCATTAGGAAAGTATGTTTCTAAATTTGTTGACCTTTAAAAAAAGCTGAACAATCCAGGGCAAAATAAATAGTTTTTATTCTGCAGCCATAGCTGAATTTCCTTCTTGTCTGGAATCTTAGCTAGGTGCTTTTAGCATTTTCATTCAATCATATGAGAGGTTCCTAATCAAGGACTGAAATCAAAGAAGGAAGCCTGTCTGTACATGGAGAACATCAAATTATCATACTCTTAAGCTCATTAAAGGAATAAAATACATTTTCCTAATCATTCTACTACAGGGAAGTTGGCAAAAATGTAGATTTCCATGTTATTACCATGAACAATCAGTCTGACAAGTACAGTCATTTGGCGTTTCAGCAACTGAATCAATCATTGGCATCATTTCATATGTTTTAGGTTGCAAGCTCTGAAATATACCTTGCTCAGTTATGTGGTGAAAATGGCGTGCAGTTTAAAAAGTGTCAACTGAAAAAATGTAGAGGATAATAAAATTACAACTAGCTGATAAAATATGAAATAAAGTATTACATTTATTTGTGACATTGGGACTCGCTCTTGAAAGACAAGGCATGCATTGTGAGACCACACTAATGTGATTCTCTCAGAATTTTATACTGCACTTCATAAAGCATAACAAAGCCCACTGAATCTAGTTCTAAAATTATCAATGCAAGAATAATTATATGTTGGCATTGATACTGTATGTATATTTCCACTTGTTTTTTGCTCTATATGATGAGGGTAGATAAGAGTGATATTTTAGAAATTTTGAAGCAGCAGTGCTCATTAGCAGGTCCTTCCAACTTTTGGTTCTGGCCAAACGGAAGTGTTAACACACATTGTCACCTAAGAGCATATGGGCTCATTCGGTAAATGACATCAGGAAGCATCAGCTAGGGATTAAAGCACTGTAAACTGTGAGCAAAATAATGTTAGTGTTTTACAACATTTTAATACAGAACACATATAACTTTTGATATTTAATGTTAACTTTGGAGACATTAAGTACAAAGTACTAGTAAGGTACATGTGCCAAGTATTATAAAAAACATTTTTTATAAAAAAAATATTTGGCTGAAAGTATATAGTATTACAGTTTATTTAAAATAAATTATGGAGTTCCTCAAGTTTCTCCTTGCTCTACCATATCTTGAGAGCTTATTTCATACTTTTGTTTTATTTTAATTATAATGCTTTTCAGTTGCATTATCCTGTGATCTGCTACAAACAGCCAAACACCACTTACTGCTGTTAAGATGAGGTTCTATGTTACATTAAAGGATAATGCTGTTAGAGGTGAAAGATTACTTGTATTAGCAATGAAAGCTTTTTTTTTTGCTATAATAGCTTTTACTGCCTAATGCAAATGGAAACATCAAACTCTATTTTAACATGATACTTATATTCTTCAACAACAAAATGCTACTTCTTGATACAGAACTAAAATAATGAGTGTGCAACAATGTCTCCAGAAATACTTGGCTTTGTCTCCCATCTCTCTCTGTAAAATGAAATCCAAATCTATGCCATGAATATTACTTTGTAACTCTACACACACAACCTCCCACCCCTTCCCACCATTAGACTTTTAAGTCCTAGGCTAATAGCAGATCAGCGGTGCTAGTACATGTTTCACCGGGATTTGGAAAAAATCCCTTAAATAGATTTTTATTGGTTTTTAAGAACAAGGTTATTTTGTGTTAATAATGGCATACATTAGGCTTTAGATAATTGCTTTATGTAACTTAAAGTTTTGGCTTTCAGCTAAATAAACACTGTATGTGTTCACAGGTGTATTGTCCTCAAGGGCATTCTGCTTTTAGGGGTGGCAGCTGTTGCCAAGGTGTTGCTGATACAGCACTGTGTATAATTTATTGGAAACAGGTGCTGGCTTATGATGAAGATAGACAGGAAACTAAAGCAGACAACATGTTTAAGCACCTTTAAAAAAGTTCAGGTTCAGAAAGACAATGTGTCTGAGATGTTTGGTGGATGTTGCCAGCATCTCAGTAAGAGTCTATAAGCTCCCACAAATCACTATAAGGAACAAATTGTACGTGAACTTCAGGAATCACTTCCTAATGAGTATTGTATGTTACACTGCCACTTTTAATTGATTACAAGAAAAGTGTAGTTTGTGTGAGTCTAACAAAAATTACAAAATACTTTTCTAAGCTAATTGTTAAAAATTACTTTCAAATGAGGTAATATCTGTTAGAATTCCCTAGCCTATGTACATTGTATTAAGTATGTTTGTTAAAGTCTGTAATATTTCCCTTAAATACTGTACAGGGGTTTAACTGTGTTCTTCAATAGGAGCCTCTATTATTTAATAAATGAAGAATATAGACTATTAAACACAAATCTGAAACTGTTTGACTCAAACTTACAGAAGCAAAGAAATTCAGAATTTAAGCTTCTATGCCATCTGTGACTTGCCTCAAAGTATAAAATACATTCTGCAGGTGACTGAGATGAATGTGCTACTGTGCTCTGTATTCATGCTGCAACAGATCAGCACAATAGGGTAAGTTAGCAATAGAGCAGTGGCCTGATCCAAAGTACATTGAAATCAATAGAAAAAACTCTCACTGATCTTGGTGGGCTTTGGATCAGATCCCAGGAGAATAAATGAACTTCTTTATTTTGTGTAGCCAAGTTAAGCCATTATTGTTACTTCAACGTTGCTTTTTCACGTCTTACTTTCCTTTGCTTTTATTGTAATTTTAACACAACTTTTGTAACAATAAAAAACATTCAATAGGAGTGCACGAGACTGTTTATTCCTGGATAAAAGTTTGCATATTTTAGCAAGTAATCTGCAGTTTAATCTCCACTCTCTATAAGATACATGTGCTGTAAATATGCATACTAAATATTTCTAAAAGAAGTTGATAAAGTGTGTGCACTGTTTTTAAACTTCAAACCTTAAATATCTTGGTGATTTACATTCAAAAAAATACCCAAAGGCATTAGACCACATTATGGACTAATGGCCTGCCAAATTTCTTTTTTTTTTAACTGTTTGAATTACTATATCTGAGTGTAAAAAAGGCAATTGAAACAACAAAATTTGGTAAGAAAATATTGACCCGAGGCTGAGACCATGTATGCCAAAAATGTTGACAAAACTTTATACCAACCCTAGCGGGCATGTCCTGTTTAATATCTGCAGTATATGGAAAAAGCATTGACAATTTAATGCTTGTATTAATTTGAAAGAATTTTATGCAGTGGGTAGAAGCTTTACATTACCATATCTAATCTATACCAGCCTTCTTTTTCTTTCTCAAAGGATAAGTGACTTACAGTCCTGGAAAAAAATACAAGTTCTGTTGAACCAGTGAAGCAGTTACCCACCAAAAGCCTCTTACCTGACCTGGAAGGATCACCCATTCTAGGTGAGAAACAAATCGGTTTTCATGCTCCTTCAGTCCTGGATTTCTCCTTGACACAGATTTAGCACAGGAAAGCAAATAGTTGGTGTAAAAATAAACTTTTTTATTTAAAAAATATAGAGAGAACCTTTATTTATAGTGAAACCCATTCAAATAAATACTCAGTTAACAAACTTGTGTTTTATAATGTTACATACTGTACCAAGTGATGAAATACAATGCTGCAAAACAAGTGGTGAGATCTGATGATTATCAGGCCTGTCAAACAAAACCTGCACCAGCTAATGATAATATTTTGTGATGAAAGTCCAATTATGTTCATACCCAATAAGTAAATAAGAATCAAGAATCAACTGCCTCTCTAGCCTAAAGCTTTGCATTTTAGAGAGCTACTCTCTAGTGGCAAATTGTATTGAGAAATGTGGTGGTTTGAGTATATACAACATGGGAGTCTGAACTGAGGCTATCAAGCTGTTGGTGGAGCATGTTTTATGAGGCTATATTACGGTCATGTTACATTCAGTAGAAAGGAATTGTGATGGACCTGTGTGTCATAGCCACATGTGAACAAGAAAAGTTATGTTCTGATGATTAAAGAGGCCACAGCTTGATTACTAGACAAATAAAAACAAACTAGACCCACACGCTAAGTGAGCTGGCAGCTGATGAAAGGAGAGAGGCAAGGACAGTCCTTTCCCCATCACTGGCCTCAGTCCTTTCAGAACACATTCACTACTGAGCGGGGGCCTGATGTCCCTAAACTGTCCTCTAACCTATAAAATAAGGATATTGTAGCTTATAATAAGGCTTGTTTATGACTAGCTACTGTTCTTGGATACACAAAATTCCACACATATAGGATGCCTATATCTGCTGACACATCCCATGTCCACTCCAGATAGTGTGTTTATGATTTATTAACAATATTATATACTTTAACTCCCAACCTTGGGGAAACCATGGCTGCCAGTTACCCACTGCTTGCCCCCACAATCAATGAGGGGACTGTTTTAACCTTTACTACCAGGGTACTTCATCCTCAGCTTAAAAACTATGATCCTGGTTATCAAATATGTAAAGGTTAAAACATGGATTGTGCTCTGCCGCACCAAACCCACACAACATACTGTGATATCTGAACAATGTAAATGGAATCCCTCAGGAGACACTAAATCTACAAATCTGAAATCTTCACAAAAGCTTGTGGCAGGTACATCAATCTCTCTAAGGTGGTAAATGTAACCAACTCTTTTATGATTGATGGCTGTGAAGGATAAATTTCCAGGTGGAGTAGAACTGAGGCTACTTCTGCTCACCCTCCTTTATTGTCACTGATCCTGGAGCCTTCAGCCCCTGTCCAGGTCTGATAGAGATGAATGAAACTGGCCTATGACAGCCTACCTGGAAACATAGGCAGGTGCCATTGACCAGAAGTGACAGAAGGGGTCCTCCCTGGCAGTCCCTGAAATACTTCTCTGGCTGCAGGGTTGAAGCAGGGTTTTCTTAGAATCCATTTCCTGCAAAGATACAAACTAAGGTAAAAAATTCGCTGAACAGCTTTGCAGGTTTTATTTTCTAGGTTTGGTTCTCTTATTCAGCAATTCCCTAGGAACCAATCTGAATTTATTTCAAAGCTTCATTTAGACTGTTTAAGTAATCTGAATGTTAAATAATGTTTATACAACACACAGTAATCCAGTGACATCATTATGGGAAATAATAAACAAAGTATTAAACTCTGAAGTGCCTCATACCTGTGACTCCCAAGGTCATTTAGCACAGCCTCATTTCCTCTAATTACGTGGTATGACTGTACATTAAGTGGCAAGATCATATGAAAGCTGCTTCATATGAAGTCATATGAAACTCTTAATTTGTGGCCCTTAAGTTATCATTGACATATGTGTCATAATTGTATATATATATATATATTCAGTTCCTTTCCTCTTCTTTCTTTTGCTGTGCATAAATGGACTGTAGTCTCTGAGTCTGATGATCTACCTCTCACAAGCACTGAATTCATTAAAAGAAAAACTAAATGTGTTGTGAAACTATCACCATAATTATCTTTTCACTGATTTGTGTTTCTTTGAGGTACATTAGGTCAAATTACTGCATTATCATCATTTTTATTATTATAATGATATATTTACTTGTATGGTGATAATGCCTAAGATCCACAGTCATGGACCAGGACCCTATTGTGCCAGGCACTGCACAAACACAGAACAAAAACATGGTTTCTGACCCAAAAAGCTTACAATCTAAGAATAAGACAAGAGACAAGTGGATACAGATGCACAGACAGTACAAGGAAACAATGAGACAATTTCAATTTTTTGTTAGTACTTGGAGAAATACTCTAACTCATGGTAACAAACATTTCACAATTTCAAAATAAGGGTGGAAAAATAATACAAAAATGCCAGGAATTTGTGAACAGGATTGGATTGTTTCACATACCACATCATATTAACCAACTATGCATGAATTTAACTGTCAGTAGCTAATCTCAGAATTTTGTGACTGGGAGAAGAATCAGGTACTTTCATGGTAGCTGGAGAGCAGCAGTTGCCTGTTTGCCTCTAGGGGCTAATGCCAAGAGTCATAAAGCTGAAGCATGACAAACATCTACAGACATTTCTCAAGACTGAAAAAATAAGTAGTCATGAGCTAACGCCTGGAAATAAAAGGAAAAGTCAGTCAGCACAGAAAGCATTGATAATGTGACACCACATAAAAAGCAGGCTTTGTGATGGGCAACACAAAGCAAGAAGTATGAGCTTCAGAATCTGCCAGGATTTTAATTAAGTTACTAAATAATACACATTTATTTCAGTGATTATGACACTTATTTGTTGAATTCCCAATCCCTTTGGCTTCACTGCATGACACTGCTGTGGAACAGAGGGGCATTTTTTGGAAGCATCAGTGCTTGAAAAGTGATGTGCCAAGTTCATGGGACAGTACTGGAGGTACATTTTACCCCATATAGTGGTAATGTTATGCTGCAGCTAAATGGGAATGAACAAAGATGCCATAGCTAGGACCTCAAAAAACCAAGGTCAAGTCTGTCTCCAAAGGGACTGAAAACCCAATGGCATATTTCATAAGATGAAGCGTGTTACTATGGTCTTCCAGGCAAATAATTGCCTCATCTCACCCTTAAGCTAGGCTCACTCTTAGGCTGTGCCATTTGCCCTCCTGGCTGCCATCTTTCAGCTCAGTGGTGCTACATGTTTATTGTAAACTACTTGTGAATTTAAATTGAGGTTTTCAAATGTGGAAGATATGAGGCTAACTTCCCTTATGTTGCTTTTAAAATCTCAAAATATATGTTTGTAAAATGTTTTAAGATTCTCCAGAATGAAAGATGTATAAATGTCAGATTTCTGATTATTAAGTATCATATATGTGTCTTATTAGTTAATACTTGGAGGAAAGAGGGGCTGTTTTCCTCCATCATGATCCAAGAATAAGTTCCTCATGTCCAACCATCTGTTGGCACAGTGCTCTGCTAAAAATAGCAATAGTCGTTCCTGATGGACATAAAAGTCACACAAAATGCCAGCAACTTTTCTCTCTAAAAAAAAAAAAAAAAGCCAGATTTTGTGAAAGTCAGTGAATTTTGGGCGCTGTTTTACTCTGGCTGTTTGCATGTGCACAAAATCAGTGTGTGTTATGGATTGGATTAAACCTTGTTGAAGCTGGTGGGTGTAGCAGCTACCCTCCTTCTGGGACACATGTAAGAAAAGATTAAGCTTTTTATAGAAGTAGGTGGCTGAAACAATAGGAGCCTCCACCCAAAACACAGACACATGTTGGCAGAGAGGTCTCACTGGCTTTTGTTTGGTTGGAGGTGTGTGTGTCTATGGAAGAAGCAGCAGGAGACCAACGAAGCCGAGAGAGAGGGCAGCAAGGAAGAACCAGACACTGTCACAGAAGCATTGGTAGTGCCACCCTGAGAAAAAGATGAGAGAGAGAGAGAGTTCTTGGGCTACGTGCTGGCTTGAAAGGGTCTTGGAACTGTGAGCAAAGAAACTGTCTCTTGTTGCTTGACTCTTGTTGTGTTCAGGGAAAGAGGACATTATGTATATTCTCTCTAACAAACAGGAGAGCAGCAAAGAAATACTTGACTCTGTCACTAATTTCTCCTCTAACTGAAACAACCCACACAACCCTGAAAGTTGGCTAACCACTTGGGTCAAAAAAGGGGTAAGAGTTTGATTTCATGAACATTTTTGCCTTAAAATGTTTGCAGACTGAAAATTCATGAATTTTACATATCTGTGGTGCTAACTTTACTTGAAAAGTGATAAAGATATTAAATCAATATTTATTGGAATGAAAATCTGAAGGGAGACTTCCTGAAAGGTTTCCAGGGGGGTTATCACATGGGTTGGATTTAATCTGTGTCATAAATCGGTGCAAATCTCATTGAAGGCAACAGGATTTTCACCTGCTTATTCCAGGGCTTAATTTACCCATCAGTGCTTAAGACTTTTAAAGAGGGAATCACATTTCAAAAGCTGAACTTCCTGCAAATATGCTATCTTAAAATAGTTTAATGTACTAATCCAGACAATCCCTAGACATGTTGATACCTATCTGGAGCTGGATACAGTGGACTGTGGGTTTTCTTTTCTTTTGTTTTCTTTTCTTTGAGGGACAACCCCAAACACATTTTGTTACCAAAGGATTTGAATCTGTTTGGAGTGGAATTAAGGCACACAAGTTTTGCTTAGCTTTTGGGAACAGCTTATGTGTGCAAATAGCCTGACTAACATTTTGACCAGAGTTGCTTTGCTGGGTTTTTGAAATCTTGTGCTGTATATATGTAAGCGTTGCTTCTCTTTTTGCTCTTTCAGCTACAGCATTGGTAGGAACTATATGCATATTACTATATATAAAAAGAGGCTAGTAAAGAATAGCTTTAGTCTGCATCAACTCATTTTTCTGCTACAAGAATTTAACCCACCCCAGAAATGCTGAGATAAAGCTAGGGCATATATGCCCATGTGTTAAAAATGTCAATTTTTTCAGAGGACCAGTCCAGGTAACCCTAGATTTCACACCTAAACTCACAGAAGTGGAAAAACTGAACTAGAAATATGGCAGGATTCAGGAATATGATGTGTAAAGATACATTCTGCTACCACCTAGGTCAGAAACACTGCAAGTATGGTTTCTCTGAGAACCTAGAAAGAAGAGACTGCCATGCAAATAAAAAAGCATGGGAAAAAAAAGAACTTCAAAACCCTGCTATTAGAGTACTTTCCAAGTTGTGAATGGTGTTTCAGGTTACTGGTTTTTGTTTTATCTAGAGGAATTCATCTGTCTTTACTGAAAAGATGCTCTATTGTGCAAAATAGCCACATTTTAAAACAGATTTGCTCCTGAGCTCTGCTGTTGATAATAGGATAGATAATAGTGATTTGCTCCACTGTTTTGTTCAGGTAGCATCAGTGAGACCATATCTAACATAACTGTATTTTTGTATTGGGTAATTTAAGGTATACATCAGTGCAGCCAAGTCTTTGATGTCTTTCATCTGAGACTGGTAGAGAGGAATCTAGGAATCTGGAAACTTGAAAAACTAATAGTTTCCTCCTGAGCTATCAGAACCTTAATGTTCACTAAATATGGAAAACTTGAACACCACAAAGACACTTCCAACTATTTCAAGTTGAATATCCTTCTGGAGAGATTCAGAGATCTACAGCTTGCTGTGTGTTCTTAACTTACACAGCTCAGTTTAATCACTTACTCTTACGTCATGTTAATTGTAGGATTTTCTGCACTTTTTAGACCCTACGGACTGTTCTACTGACAGGAGATTTCTGGAATGCTGCACACTCCAGCCACATCCTCCTAAGTGAGGGAAAGCAGGTGGCAAAGCTATGGTTATGTACCATGGGGAATGCCCTATGCCATGAGACCCCCAAACCCATAGGGGAGTTAAAGGACTGCTTCTTGTTGCTTGAGAATGGCAAAACAGCTGGACAAAAAGCTGACAATCTGGCCCACTCTTTAAAAATTATTTTGCTTATAAACATATGCTCTGATTTTCTCTTCTCTCAACTGTATGAAGTTTGAAAACAAGATTTTTAATTCTTAAAAGTTGAGTTCTGCTCTCAGATACATGTATGTAGCTCTCATTGATTTCAGTGAGAATTTCTGGGTCTGGTTGACACATACTTGTGGTCTTCTGCATAGTCAATCAATTAGTTCCCCAATCTGCAAAACTGTAGATCCAGAATGTAACCTTCTTTCTGCCACCTAACCCAAATTTCATTCATGCCAGCTGATGGGGAAGGAGATGACAGGGAATGAGATGACACTACTTCCACAGAAAACAGGAAAAAGAGGCAAGCAGCCTCCAACGGACATCAAAAGAAAGCACCAATGAGCCTCAAAGAGAGAGGGACAGCAATCACCAGGAGAGAGCAGCAGAAGACATCATGAAAAGGCAAAGGGAGCAGTGCCCAAAGAGGAGTGGGTATGGAAAGCGGTGCATAAAAATAGTTCCACTAGTTTTTTCTCCTTACTATGACCCCAACCAAACTCCATTCTTACAGAATGTTACCTTGAGGGAGGAAGAAACCTCATCATCCCCAGAGTTCGCTGGTTGGGTCCTTTGCATTACTGTATTGTTCTTGCCGAGCTCCTGGAGCTCTTTATAAACCAGCCATGCAGTCTGGGGTTTAACTTGGCAGCACTTGAGATTCCTGGTGAAATCAACTGAACAGTTACCGCAACGTCCATCCACCCGTCAGGAAAAAATCCCCACATGCCAAAAATCATGGCTATATAGTTGAAAAACAAGAAAATCATGGACTCCATGCCACCCATGACTGATGAGACAAAAATGCAGCTTTAGCTACGACTGTCCACAATTGAACTTTCCAAGGTCTGGCTGCTGCCTGAAAAACCTCAGCCCACTCTTCTTTTCCACTGAATTTGGAATGGATGTAATCATTTAAGGGCGATATTCCTTTGATACAGTCCATTGTTAAATAAAACTTTAAACAGACACACTAGGGATTCTGGGAAGAGGCAATTAAGTTGATGATGTGATAATTTTTGTTTGTGACTTACCCTAAGGGACTGTTAGAAACCTGCATCTTACAGTACATTTTAAATCGCAAAAAGAGAACAATAGCATTCTCAGTTTGCTGTGTTGTTTTCCTACTTGGAATAGATAGTGGTTTTGTACTTGTTATCTAAAAAGAGTTAGATAGAGAGTCTAAGCAATGAAAAGCTTGAATTTTCCAATCAGCCCTAGCAAAGAAACCTGAATGTATGCAAATACTATTGCCATCCAATCATTTTGTACCATGTAGGTCAGTTTTACATAGTGTACTGTAAATATTCAACATAAAATTCCAATAACATAAACACTCTGCATATTCATAAACATACTGGCTCAGATTTACTTCTGCATGAGCCAAATGTCCCTTTTGGCAGAAAGTCTTAACAGGAAATCAAGTTGTAGTGGCATAAAGCAACTATACCCCACCTTATATCAGTGAACTATAAGAGTACAGCACTGAGTGGGACAGGGTAGTCAGGGGCTGAACAGATGTGATAACCCCCATAGCAGACTTCTTATGGGGTGGGGGAGAGTGAAAGGGTGGAATCCCTGGATAGTTGACTTAATTGGTGCAGGGAGGTGTAGTGCATGTTCCCTTTGCAAACTTTTAAAAATATCACTATGTGATGTGGTGTGCACCCCACATTCACCCTGAAAGAGTTAATGGAGGCCAGGCTGGGCCAATTAACCAGTTAGGCTGAAAGCTGAGAGGAAAGCCTTTATTAGAAGAAGCTTACCGGGTTCCCCAACCAGCTAATGGGAAAGTGGCACCAGTGGGGCAGTGCATAGGAAGACTGCTCGAGCCTGTGTGGGAGAAAAGACTCTCCCACCCCACCCAACCCCCACCCTGGAGGGTTGAGTCATGAAGAGGCCGCAGCAGCTCCTGGAGCGAGAGCTGGCTGTAGATAAAGAGAGCTTTGGCCTGACCACGCTACTACCCAGAACCTCCAGGAGGCTGCGCCATCCAGCTGTGAGTAGAGCAACCTGTCACAGGCTAATACATATATCATATGCCTCTCTGGAAATGTCTACACTTCAGTCAGAGGTGTGACTGAAGCACATGTAGACGTACCTGAGCAAGCTTTGATCTAGCTAGTTTGAATAACAATAACACTGAAGCTATGGCAGCTCAAGTAGGACCAGAAGCTAGCAGCTCAAGTACATACCTAGGGTTCTAGGTGGGCTTGAATATGTAGACATACAGACATACAAGCACCATGGGCTTTTAAAAGCATCCTCTCTGAGCTCTACTGCAGATATCCATAGCATATTCTGCATTTGTGCTCTGTCCAGTACTTCCACTGATAGCCGTGGGAGATCAACCTATGGAATAAGTATAAAATAAGCAGTGGGAGGAGCCCAATCTTGCACTCATTGATTTTTATAGGAACAGGATTACATAAGAACATAAAAACGGCCATATTGGGTCAGACCAAAGGGCCATCTAGCCCAGTATCCTGTCTTCTGACAGTGGCCAATGACAGGTGGCTTAGGCTTGAAATCTGCACTGCAGATCAGAGACAAGAATTCTTAAAGAGATTTGCTTAAAATCATATTTTGTATGTATGATCCTTTATAGATATCCAAAGTACTACATGCAATGAGGTACTAATTAACTTAGTTATGGTGTAGAGAGATCACTAGCTAGATTGGTATTAGGATCAGTATCAATGAAAGCTGGGGGGGGGAAGTGTATTTTCATTTTAAGAAATGTTCAGCACAAAACATTTTTTTAAAATCACAAGAAGGGAGAGCTTTGTGATCCCAGTGCAAACAGATGGAAACTTGGAGATATCCCACACAGCTTAATTCATGAGAAAAATCTATAGGAGAATATAAAAAGGAGTCAAGAGGAGTCATTTTTCTGTTTTTTGAAGGGAGTTTGGGTGGGCGTCTGGATGAATGAACAAGCTCTGAGAACATGTAAGAAACTCTTGTTCTTTCATTCCACCTGATACACATGCATTTGCTCTTCCGCTCACAAGAACTGAAAAAGAGAAAAGAAATAAAAATAGGCCTTTAGTTACTTGTCACTTTGAAATTTTCCACTACTTTAATTAAGCTCCAGAGCCAGCAAAAGTTGTCAAGCTTTCCTTTTCAAAATAAAGGTGGGCTTAGTTTTCAAGGCAATTTTCCCTGGTTCTTAGTACAGCTCTAAAATAAAGCAGTGTTAAATACCCAAGTAATCTTGGGCCTGATCCAAAACCCACTGAAGTCAATGGAAAGACTTTCATTGTCTTCAGTGGGCTTTGTATCAGGCCCATAAATCTAAATTTAGGATCAGTTATAATTGTCCTTTTCTCTCCATTAATCTATGCCATTAACATTGTTTTGGAAATAAAAGACATGGGGAAGCAGTGTTGTGCTCCCCACAGGTGTATTTCTGTGTAATCCAGGAGAAATACCATTTTACCTCATTTTAAACAAGTCTACATTTTTGTATTGGATGGTGGAGGAGGAGAAAAACAGAGGATAAACTGAAATAGACTAGCATATGATAGGGGAAGTGACGTAGGCTAAAACAAAATGTAGGATTAAAGATAAATGAAATAATGGGAGGAAGAAAAAAGACAAGAGAGCAAGAGTATGATCTTATTTACACTGTTGTAACTGTATTGAAATCAGTAGAGTTATTCTAGATTAAGGCTTTGACCCCATAGAGATGCTAAGTGTATGGTGAGCTGGGGCATAAATCTGCACCACACTAGCCTGCTACGCACTAAGTGACCAGTCAAATGGGAAAGAAGGCTTCAGTATGTCAAGAAGATGCTGTTAATCTGCAATGTGCTATGACAATATGTACTGATCATACTGGCATAACTACACTTCCTTGAACATTGAAAGACGAAGAGAATTTTGATGCATTCAAAATGGGTTTAAAGGATTCACTAAAAATCCCACACTATTAATTAAACAGAAAAACAGAGACTAGCAAAAAGTAATATATGGAAGAAATTGCATTAGGGCATCTGGTGAAATAATAAATTGTCGGAGCACAGATTAAGTGATTCAGTATGTCAAAAGAACTCTAAAGTGGAATGGATTCAGTGTAAGTTGTGACATTTGTTCATGTGTTTAAATTTGAATGGTATTTGCAATGAGTTTTCTTTCTGAGACAGACATTTCCCCAGGATACTGGTGCATGAAATGAAAGAAAGGGGAATCAGACAGCAATTGATATAAAATAAAAGTTATGAAGTATGGAAAAGTGATAAGGAAAGCAAAAGAAATAAGGAAGAAAGCTATGACTAGCATGATTAAAGATAATAAGAAAGTTTGGGTTTGTTTTTTTTTTACAAATATCAGGAACAAACAACTCTAACAATGATATAGTTCTGTTACAAGATGGATATGGTAAAATTCTTAATAATGATACAGAAAAGGCAGAAGTGTTCAATAAATACTTGTGTTCTGTATTTGGAAAGAAGCAGAAAGATGTAGAAATATCACATGCAGATGATTAACTATATTCCAATCCATTAGTGACTAAGGAGGATGTTAAACAGTATCTACTAGGACTAAACATTCTTATATCAGTGGGCCTGAATAACTTGTACCCAGGAATCCTAAAAGAGTTGGCTGAGGAAATCTCTGGCCTCCTGATGTTATTTTTAAAAATCTTGGAATACTGGGGAAATTCCAGAAAACTGGAAATGTCCTAATATTGTGCCATTATTCAAAGCAGACGAGTTGAAGGATCCAGATAACTGTAGGTCAGTTAGCCTTACAACAATCCCAAGCAAAATAATGGAATAAGTGATACAGGATTCAATTAATTAAGAATTAAAGGATGAGAATATAATTGATGCCAGTCAACATGGATTTATGAAAAATGCATCTTGTCAGACAAACCTGATTTCATTTTCTCAGGTGACTACAAGTTTGGTTGATAAAGGTAACTGCATAGATGTAAAATACGTAGACTTTGTGCAAGTTTGACTTAGTACTACACAACGTTCTGATTAAAAAGATTAGCCCTGTACATGTTATATCACGTGGAGAACTATTTTGTATGATTATATGTGCCTCGGTGTACTTACTTACTTACTTATTGTTCTGGCTGACTGCATGGAGATACATCAAAGAGCTCACTGGGTCTCTCCCCCGTCTGGAGTGGTACCTGGGTTGCCAGTGATGGGGGGGGTGCAGGCTTAACAGGGGAGCCCCCAGCAGCTGCTGGGGGCCACTCCGGCATCAGCTGCTGCCGCGATATCACTGCCCTGCGGCTGCTGCCAAGGGAATGACACATGCCGGGCTCCTGCTTCCCCCCTCCCATTCCCAGATCCCCTTCACATCTTCCCCGTCCCCTCCCCCTTCCTCTCCCCACACACACCACCCCGACCCTGCCCTGCAGGCACGCACCGTTATACAGGGAACCGGTGGGCGCTAAGACCCAGGAGGCGGCGTCCAGCTGCTGAGGCAGCGGCCCAGAGCGCAGGAGAACAGCGGCTCCGTCCCGCCCCATCCACTCCCCGCGAGCCGAAATGTGCTGGGAGGGGAGGTGCAGCGTGGGAAGGACAGAGCCCCCCAGTTCCGCCCCCGGGTGGGCTGAGCAGAGCAACCCCTGCTGCAGAGCAGCTCGGTGCTCCCAGAAATCAGGGGAGGGGGAGTCGCATGTGGCCCCGCGTAACCCCCCCCCCTCTGTTTAGGAAGGCAATGCGCCCGCCCCCCGCCCCCGCGCGTCGCCAAACTATGCCCATGGTTGTAGCCTGGTGATCCAGTTTAAGTTGGGGTGAACCACAGAGTCCCATTCTGGAAAGACTGCAGGGAGAAGCAGCCTGTGTCTTGGAAGGAGTGTCCACGGGAGACCGGGGGGGCGGAATCACAGGAGCAGCCTGACAGATCTCAAAAACTAGTCGCCAGTGGGGAATCATCCCTGAATGGGGAGGTTTCTAGTGGGGTTCCGCAGGGTCTAGTAGGGGGCCTGATGTTAGTCAGTATTTTTATCTCTGAAGTAAATGCAAAATCACCACTGATAAAATTTGTGGATGACATAAAGATTGGTGGAGTAGTAAATAATGATGAGGACAGGGCAATCATACAGACTGATCTGGATTGCTTGGTAAGCTGGGCCCATTCAAATGACATTTTAATACAGTCAAATAAAAGGGCATTCGTCTAGGAACAAAACAAAACGAAACAAAAAGCGAAGAAGAAGAAGACTATAGCTACAGAATGGGGGAACTGTATCCTGAAAAGCAGTGATTCTGAAAAGGATTTAGGGGTCATAGTGGACAATTAACTCAACATGTGCTCCCAATGTGGTGCTGTGGCTAAAAAGGCCAATACACTCCTTGGATATATCAACAAAAGAGTAGTGTGTAGAGGTAGAGAGGGGACTTTACCTCTGTCTATGGCATTGGTGACACTGATACTAAAATACTGTGTACAGTTCCACGGGTGGAGGAATAGCTGGTGCAGCTGCACAGGGGTCCACGCAATGTAGAGGGCAAGAAAGTACTCTTGCCGGAGTAGTACATAGCATCCCTCCAGCACCTGAAATCCAGGCCAGAGTGGTGTTTGGGCATTTGATGCCTAGGGTTGCAACACTGCTGAAATTTGACCCAGCTTCTCCCTCTGCTGTTCCAGAGGGAAGGGCAGCTGGGCCAAATTTCAGTGGTATTGCGATCCTATTGAACCAGGTCTGTGCACTCCAGGCTGCAATGGCAACTCCTTCCCAGGGACACTGAGGGGGAGCAGGGCTGGATGTGGGGTACATAGAAGGGGCTAGATTTTGGAGTTTCTATCCTGGGTGTGACAGAACAGTTGAATGGGCATGCTTGAGGTGTATAAATAAGTGTTACACACATTTAAATTTGGGAGAGGGGGCCCACAATAAAAACCTGCGCTGGGGCCATTCCTTCTGTACCTCCGCCATCAGACAGTTCTGCTCTCCACGTTTTTTAAAAGAACATTGAAACATTGGAGAGGGTGCAGAAAAGAGCCATCAACATGAGCTGAGGGGTGGAGAAAAATACCTTATAGTAAGAGACTTAAAGAGCGCTGTTTCACTTAGCAAAAACAATGACTGAGAGGTGCCTTGATTACAGTGTACAATTACCCTCATGGGGAGAAAATACCGGGTATTAAAGGGCTCTTTATCTTCACAGAGAAAGGCATCACCAGAAGCAATGGCTGGAAGTTAAAGCCAGACAAATTCAAGTTAGAAATAAGGCACACATTTTTAGCAGCAAGGGTGATTAACCATTAGAACAAATTACCAAGAGAAGTGGGGGATTCGCCATCTCTCAATGTCATCAAATCAAGGCTGGCGCACAAATGTGTGTAAATCTGGAAGATAAACAGACACAAGTTATTGGACTCAGTACATGGGTAACTGGGTAAAGTTCTATGACCTATGTGTTATACAGGATAGACAAGATGAACTAATGGTCACTTCTGGCCTTAAAAATCTATTCATTTCACCACCTACTCCCTTGTATCTCACAGCCTATTGCACAGTGTGGCTGCAGTAAGATTTATGTGACATTTGTAGTTCCCAAAAACTCAAAACAAAACTCATCCTATAGTGCTCACCTTTTGTCTGGCTCAGAACAATGTAATTGATTTTCACATTGTTTCCACCTGAACATTTCCAGAACCATTGCAAGCCTTGGAGTACCAGGAGTGAAACCCTGTCCCAAGTGAAGTTAATGGCAAAACTCCCATTGATTTCAATAGGGCCAGGATTTCATCATAGATTTGAAGAAAAAGAAAAAAAAAAGCCCAGAAACCAGACAAATTTTGTAGTTTGCCTTCAAGGGGAAAGACTGTGTATTACTAGACACAGGCTTAAGCTGCGATGTTTTGATGCCCCTCAGAATTTCCTCAGAATCTGAGGGTGTTCTGTCTGACATTTAGGACAGGCTCAGCTCTGTTACAGACGTAATATTTTTGGAGATTTGATGCAAAATATTTAGATTACTTCCTCACAATTTTACAAAATAAGGTCTGAATCAGTGTGCATTGTACTGCACAACTCATTCTACAGCCCAATGGATTTTGTATATATGGATCACAGCACAGATGCTCTCATCTCTTTACTTGTTTAGGATCCTTTGATGTTTGCCAGTTCTGTTGCTTTGATAATGGTTTGCAAACTTTTAGATCTTGTCTTTGTTGCTCCTTTGTTTGTGGATTCAGGGAGAGGCAAGGCTCCATAAACCTTTGATCAACATGCTGCTGCTTTACCAGAAAAAATAAATCATGCTGTCAACAGGAAGATATGAAAAGGGGGGTTGTAAGAATGAGGATAACTGGTTGGTTACAAGAAACAAGATGGGGAATCTCTTTTCCTCAGAAAATAAACGTGTTGGTAAGAATGATTGTGTTTCATATTATGTACTGTGGGTAAAACTTTGTATCAGGCTAAATCACAACAATACATTTTGCTAGTCTCACAACAGATCAGAAGCAAGCATGAGGTATGTTGACTTATATGACTAGCAATTTATATGGAAATAAAAAAAATGATATGGTTATTGTCATTGTAAACGTGATAGGTAGTGCTCGTAGCAATCCTAAATCTTCAAATTTCCATTTCAATACATATCATCTGGGTTTTTTTATATGTCTAATTAGGTGCATTGAATTATCCTGGATGTTAAGGGTGAGGGCCACTAAGAGAAACAGAGGGGATTTATACTTGTGGGCTTCTCTATTACAATGGAGCAGGATTTTACACAAAATTTAGGAGTAAGGAAATTATGTACTTCACTATTCTAACGGAGGGGCAACAGACCACCTGACCTTGATACGCTTCCTTCAGCTCTGCTAGCTACAGACTCCCCGGTACAAGAATTAGATATACATATAGCCAAATTAGAGCAGTGCTATATAGAGACATACAGTCACGCAGACTATAGATTATTTATCTATTTATAGAATTTAGATGGCAAGGAATGTGCCATTATTATTATAGGGCTTGATCCAAACTGGCCTGAGTGATATAAATTAAGGTGTAAGGCCCTTCTGCATGTACAATAGTTAAGTTTTATGAAAATGGCCCTGTACTGTTTCTGTAAGTACTTTATATTCTTAAACTCAGAGGACCTTTCCACAGACTCATGGGAGGGGCAGTAAAAGGCCCAGAATTTGGATGCTGTGCATGCAGATATCAGAGAAAGCTGAAGAATGATTGTTCTCGGTTGTTCAGATGTGGTGTAGGGCCTGTGCAAACTATAATTTGAAAGTAATTGGGGTAATTGCCGTAACTACAAAAATTAAAAAGCGCAAGCTTCATTTTTCTTTCATAAAGCTGTACCAGTAATGGCACGATCCATCATTTTTCTGTGAAAACAGTAACAAGAGCTAATCGAAATTCAGCACAGTGTGCAATGCTATTGCACAATAACCAAAAGTTGAAAAACAACTGTCAAATCTTATTGTTACAGAAAAACAACTTCTAGTATTAACTGGATAATAAGACAAAACTGAAGAGTGTGCTAACTCATTTGCCTCTTTTCAGTGAGGAGTGCTGTAATTAACATCGTTTCTCTCTCACACACACCCTTTTTGTATCAGGCCCCTCAGGCTATATCTACACTATGAGCTACTGGTACGATCCCCCTGCCCCTGTACACATACTCACACTAGCTCTCATCAAATTAGTGAGAGTCTAAATAGCAGGGTGATGTTAAGAGTTCCCAGTACAGAGCCTGAAGTGGGTCACAAGCCCCTCAACCCCTCTGGTCTCATTGTCCAACAGGATGCCAATGAGGGCCAGGGCGCAGAGGCAACAGGGACAGCACAAGATGCTCCAGCAGTACTGGAGGACAAAAAGCATGTGATTCTGCACTTCTCCCCAGCGGAAGCCCCCTGTCAAACCCGAAGAGGACTGAGAGCTGTGTCAGCAACCAAAACCCAAGGCTGGTAAATTACAATGGACCCCCACCCTCCCTATATCCTCTCTTGCTCTGATGATACATTCCTGATTTTAAGCCCAGCTCCCGCTCAGCTTCAGCCCTTTAAATGGTCCCCAAGCAAGATATGGCTATAAGTCAACAATTTTATTGATTTCTGATTAATACTATTATGCATTTGGCAGAAGCTATAAAACATTATTAAGGAACAATCATTGTGCCCTGGTGTCTGTGCATTTCTCAATCAGCATCTAGGCAGTGATGGTCCCAGGCCTGCATGGACCAGAGGAAGGGAAGGCGCAGGTTTAGAAAGGTCCCGATTTGGGATGGGACAGTTGCAGAAAACTTATAGTTAACTACAGCTGTCTTTTGTCCCTTGTCTCAGTGCTTCACCCTGTCCCCAGTCTTACCATCCCCTTACAAACAGATGATGTAGTTTACATCTCCCTTTGCACACTCTATATGCTAGCTGAGAATACAGTCAATTTCCAGTCGAATTCCCAGTCCTGTAAGCACATTGCAATATATTTCTGGTGTAGCAGAAACTCCAGCTGGGTCTTGAGGGTCAACAGCACTGCAAATCTGCTTGGTCCACCTTCATAGCTGACCAAACCCCAGCATTCAATAATTTGTAGAGGGATAACCATTAGCAGAAACCGCTCTCTGGCATCGATTCCTGGATCTCCTCCACAGGACTGGAAAGTCACTTCTCTTTTCCATTCTGGTACTTTGAAAACTGCTAAGTTCTCCAAAAGTTGACAAGGCTTTAAAGAAGACATGGCAATCTCGTAACATAGCCCCTAGAAGAAACTGCCACTGCACCCCAGTCCACCCTTTAGACGCTATGAACATTTTACATTTTTAAAAACATTAGTACATTTTTCTTATCGTTATTGGCTTCTGCGCCTTCCTCTTGGGCCACAATAGTTGTCTGAACCAAGGGTAGTCTCGCAGTCACATTTGTGGAATGCAGAAAAGTATCAAAATTGTGACCTTCTACAGCAAAGTCATGTTATATGGGGGGATTTATCAGCTTCTTCCACAGGGAAAAAATAATGCGACCCTTCTCTTTCAATGAGCTGGACACCTTTGGCTCTTGAGATGGAAACTATTCACCAGAGACAGCAGACAGAGGAGGACTGTGGAGAAGCTGCTCATTGGCATGGACAGAAGAAACCAGGAACAGTTTTAATTCCTAAGGGCATGGGAGGATAGGACGCTTCAGCTGGAAGAGACAGATGAAATGGTTCATGAAGCAGGAGGCACACCGTAGGGAACAGGAGCATTCCCTAATGGAGAGGCTGATAGAACTGGTAGCTGAACAATTTTGGGGTCTGCCTGCTGCTGTGGCCACTGCACCTCTCCATGAACGGCCACCTCTCCCTCCAACTTCTGCCCCAGGGTACTGCTAAGGTGGAGGACCCAACCACCCCAAGTGACCTGGAGGAGCCTGCAGGACTCCAGGACCATACCCTACAGCAGCATCTGGAACCCCTCACAGGGAGACGCCCCTGAGCATCCAGGAGGGGAATGATGAGTCTCAAGAAGTCCCTGAAGCCTCCCAAGCCTCCCCAAATTGCCACACAAGGCCCTCCCATTTGTCCCCATGAACAATTTCCCCACATCTTTCGCCCTTTGTCAGGGGAGGGCAAGGAGATGGGTGCAGAGACATTTACATTGGGCTGTTGTTCACAGATTCAGTCTCATGTTTTGTGGATCTACATTTGTTTTTTAACATATTTCAATTACATGTTCCATATAATATTGCTAATAAATATTAGACTTTCCTTGACTTATGTGTGGACCCTCCTTTCTAAGTATGAGGAATATAAGGTGTTTTCAGATTCAGGATTGGGCCCCACAGTTCAGAGCGCAGGAATTGGTATGGTGTAACTGTCTGGTGCTATCATAATGCGACTACTTTTCTGTCTGTCCCACACCCACCCTGCCCTCCCCAGGTTAAAAAAAATCTGCAGTCCTAAGGATACACCGGTGGGAGGGGGAAAGTTCAGTTAGTGTTACGTGCTCACAGAAAGCACTGCTGTTCTAAATGCAGCAGAACCCACAGAAAATGGGTAGAGAAATATCTTTATGGCTTGGTTGACATGCAGAAATACGAAACACATTTCAAGTAACAGTACAGGCAAAGAAAGCATCTGCCACTACCCAATGATTAAACAGCCTCTCCCTTCCCCTTCCCAAACCTTGACCAGTTCCAACCACATTATAGCTCGGCCATGCCCCCCCAAAGCACAAAGCCAACTCAAAGGTATTAAACCAGAGGAGGTGCCCTGTTATAATGATCTGTTTTGTGTAAGTTGTCACACGACCAAACAGATAATGACATTCAACTACAGTGGGGAAAAATCCTCATAAAGCTACATAGCCCCACAAGTATGTGTCAATGTTCCCTCATTTGCATTTCCAGCAGCTGCATAGGGTGTGAAGGTGTCCCTCAGCACAGGCAGATGTCATCCTCTGCCTCCCTGTTGTGCCAGGATGCTTGCACATATGGCATCCCTCATTCTACTTGCCTGCTGGACTGGGACAGTGTACATGTGAGTGGGATCTGGCTGCCTGTATAGAGTTTGCAGACTTGTCCTGTGCCCACTCGGGACAGAAGGACTCCCCTATACCCTCACAAATGTTTTGAAGTGTGCAGCAAATGATAATTATATGAATAGTGTTGGACACATTGGCATCCAACAAGATTTCAGCCTACCAAATTTACATTCCACAACCATCGTGCAGCTGCTGAGTTTGTAACTGAACTCCCTTTTCCCAAGGTCATTAATGTTGGGGTATGTTTTTATGAACCAAGTTAGGAAAGGGTATGAGATATCCCTCAAAATAACAGTTGGCACAGACGCACCATCCAGAACCATGTCATTTCAGGGGAATAAAGTCCCTTTTTGCCCTTCATGTACAGTCTCAATCTGCTAAGCACCCTGTCATCATTAACCTTTCCAGAGTTTCCAACATTTGAATCTGCCTTTGTGGCCCACTAAGTATTGCAGAACAAGTGAAAAGTGACCTTTTCAGTTTGCATACTTGCTCCTTTTAGCGGGCAAAGTACTGGGATATGGGTGCCATCAGTGGCTTCTGCACACTTTGGAAACCCCATCCTCTGAAATCCAGCTATTATTTCTGGAACTTTTCTTATGGCAACAACCCATGGGTATATCACAGTGTTAGTTGCCTCACAACCCTGCACAATTCCAACTGTGGACTTTCCAACCACAAAGAGGTTTGCAATGGACCTATAGCTGTCTGGTGTTGCCCGCTGCCACCGAGCAGTAACCACCCGCTTTTGCACCAGTATGGCTTCCCCAAATTAAGTTCAGGCACTGAGTTTTGGTGCAAACTCCTCCCTCAACTCCATGAAGGTCTGTTTCCTTATTCAAAAGTTCTGAAGCCACTGCTGGTCATCCAGGTTTCCAAAATGATGTGATCCCACCAAACTGTGCTGGTTCTCCTGCACCAAAAGCAATGGTCCACACACAGGCATACCGTGGCAATACCCTATCTGTACCATGGAAACTGAATGAACTGTCAGTCAGCCATCTTTGATGTGTCAGAAAGTTCTACCCAAATTCTGCCAGCATCTCACGAATCACCTGCTCCACTGCATAACCATTTGTCCCCCAATAAGCAGCCGCAGCAGAACCACATCATCATCCCATTGCTCCATGTCAGCCACCCAGTTTGGCGGGAGGGACATGAAAAGGAACCGCCATCAGAAGATGTGTGAAGGCAGGGGAAGAGTGCCAATGCCATACAGCAAAGCTGTTCCTAGAGCATCTCTCTGTGATGCACAGAACCCTAAGATACCACCACTGAAATGGTAGTGGTAATGTCACATAACAACTGTGGCAGTGTATATATGGCTTTCATGTGTACACAGTGTTATACTTGTGTTCAGCACAGCATATGTGGACCCTCGGTGCAGGCACTGGGAATGTATGTGAGCATACGTGCAACAGTGTAGCCTGGGAGAAACCCTGTGTGGGGACACTACACATCACAGGCTTTATTAGTCAGCCTAAGAGCTAAAGAGCTATGGAGAACTGCAGGGACGCTCTGCCCAGAAGGCTGAATAAAGAATGGAACTACACAGGCCTGCCTCTTCTCTAACATGAAAGCAAAGCTATAGTCTCCACATTATACAGGGTCACCTTTTGGCCCTTTTCTTTCAGCAAGCACACCATGAATGGAAAGAAAGAAAACATGACAGGGCACAACATTAGGGCGCAATCCTGCCTTCCTTTCCCACACGAATGCAGATATTGCAGGATTAATCCTTTTATGACTACCCACCATGCAATCAGATGCAATTTTCAACATCTCAGTAAAAGTCACTAATTCATAGACAGTTATTTATTTGACGAGTAAAATTTCATTAGTTTTTCCATCATCCAGGTAAAGAGTGTGTGAGTAGAATTTGAACAGGAGGTTATCAATTTTCATGGCAATTTTGCCAGACCGCTCTACCTCCCACCCACTGCACTCAGAGGCAACGTGTTTCTCTCAGGGTTGTACACTACAATCAGAAGATTCATCTGGAGGTTCCCAAACCCAGTCCTCTTGCATGATAATAAGCAGCACTTTCTGGTGAGACAACACAATCTCCAATATCTCCACAATCTCCAATATTTTCTAGGCGTGTAGTTTAGATCATTCAATAATCTTCAGATTCTTATATTGCATAGAAAGGTCTTGTGCATTTTGGAGCATTCAAAAGTGTAACACATGTGTAAGGGAGAGAACCATAAGGATATGCTTATGACAACTAGTGCCTTTGTGCTTCAAGATGCATGTGCTTTTATCATCAAAGGCACCTTTCTAATTGTGGAGATTGAAGAGCTATTTTGATTCAAACCCCAGACCCTGATCCTGATCTTGTTTCCTACACTCTACACCCTGGGATATTATTTGGGGAGAACATCTGGACTGCGCATCGGATGCAAACTCAGCCATATAGCCTGCCTGCTGACTGAGCATAGTGTGGATATTACCTGTTGGAGGAGCTGAGTCATGCGAACACAAATATAATACATGCTTAGTTTCAAATCTGAAAATGTGAAGGCACATTTCATTCTCATAACTGAAGACGATAGGATGAAGACTTTACTTTGCAGCATATAACAAAAATATTTGCTGCGAGAATCCAGGACAGTATAAAAGATCTAAATGACAAATGTTCAGCAAAACCAGGCGCATTCGATGTAGTACCTAACAGTGCATTCCATTTGTCTAACTGTATACTAACATGCGTATTATATTCATATCAGAAGGCATTCACTCCACTGTATTAGCACAGTATCATATTAGCTTGAGTATTAAATTAATTTAATATGGAAGGATTAATGTATGTCATGTAATCTATACAGTGTATTATTCCTATATCAATTTTGCATTTTATAAGCCGGAACAATATTCTGCCTGGAATAAATAACAGTCCACTTGTCTAATACAGAGCAGTGCCAAGGTTGATATGGAGCTATTATTGATATCTGCAGCCCGTTTGCTGCGAAGGGACCAAGTCAGGGCAGCAGACCCATTGTACAAGGTGCTACCCAGACACATAGGGAGACATGGCTTACAGTCCCAAAAGAGCTTACACTCTGCTTTGAACCATGATCTAACAAATATTATAATGGAGGAGAAGGGCAATGAAGAACAGTTCATATGGTTACCTAACTCAGGCCCTCTTCATGTAAAGAAAATCACATGGACAGGTCCATACTCATGCAGCACTCTTATCAACTTCTTCTACTACTTAGTTCTTCTATATAGGCTTGATACTGCATCATTGAAGTCAAAGGGAGTTTTGCCATAGACTTCAGTGGAAGCAAAGATCAGAGACTAAAAGCTAAATGAGGGGCCAGACCTTGAGGTATGGCCAAGGAGTTCAGAGAGGCACTGCAAAACTGCCTTCTGCACCCCACCCAGGTCTCCTAGCACAGCTCCTCTAAACTATGCCAGCTGCCAGCAGCGACCAAGGGCTGTTCAAGCAGCTTTTTAGGGATTTCCTGACAAAGCCCCTTTTTCTGATCTCAGTAACTGTGCTGAGGTGTGTATGGAACAAGTGGTATAGGAGCCACTCTGGTGGCTCTACACCATCTAAAATTTCCGTAGGCAAGGAGAATCTGCAAGTAGCTAGCTAAGCCAGCTTGAGGGCAACTTTTTGCTACTGGCATAGCTCAGCTGAGGAGCTGGTCATAGATGTTTGTTTGTGCAATCATAGTTTGTCAGGTTTCAGAGTAACAGTCGTGTTAGTCTGTATTCGCAAAAAGAAAAAGAGTACTTGTGGCACCTTAGAGACTAACCAATTTATTTGAGCATAAGCTCCGATGAAGTGAGCTGTAGCTCATGAAAGCTTATGCTCAAATAAATTGGTTAGTCTCTAAGATGCCACAAGTACTCCTTTTCTTTTTGCACAGTTTGTCAGTAGATCTTAAAGCACTTTCAAAGGAGGTCAGTGTTGTTACTCTCCATTTGACAGTTGGGGAAATTGAAGCACAAAGTGGGGAAATGTGCATTTCCTTACTCAATCCTTCAATTTAAATATTCCCTCTTTAAAGATACTACATCAAAATCAATATTTAATAGAAGTCAGAATGAAGCGATTCAAAATGATAAATGCAGAATGAAATATTTTTACCTTATCAAAATGATTTTTTTTAAATGTCCATTAAAAATTTTAATTGAAATCAACACATTTCCTCCAAACATTTAGATTTCCATCAAGCTGCCGTTTTTTCGACTGAAAACAATTCCATCAAAAAACTTCTGGCTGGCGCTCATATTTTCTTTTTAATACTGCCTTGGTTATTTTTGGTGTGTTTTAGTTGTATGGGTCCAGGCCAGTGCCCGATGAAATCGACAGAAAGGATTCCAAATGACTTCAGTAGTTAGTGGATCAGTCCCAGTGGGTGATGGGTTTAGGTTTCTGTGGGAGGGCTGTGGGCAAGGAAAGGGGCATTCTATAGCATTGCTGACATCGGGAGAAAGAGATGTATGTGTTTTTAACTGTTTCACATAAGTGCAAACTGGGAAAGGTGTATTATGCAAATTAGATACAAAGATACGTGTACATATTCATATGCACTAATTACATATAGAGTTCTATATTCATAGATACCAGTGGAATCCAGTAGCACAAATGTATTGCCAATATTTTTTTCTGTCCTCTTGCATGAACTCCTCAGCCGCGTGTATCCTCAAGGAATGAATTTAGGTTTCCTAAGTGAGAAGTAGAAGACAGATATACAGAGACGCTAACTGTAGTTGTAGCAGCACAAACTGAAGCAACAGATTCGCCTTCAGCAGTTACAGCCTGTATGTTGTCCAAAGTGGAAACTATTGGCTGTTCTATGGCAGCTAGCTCTTTATTTCGTTGACTTACCTGAGAATGTGATAAAATGGCAGATTATGCATGTATCTAATGAATGCAAACTTTCCATGTGCTGAATGAGACCAAGAATACATGGCTACAAATCGGACTCCCCATCAACAGATGATTTAGGCATATGCAGTATCTGGCATTTAACTTACATTTTCCTCATTTCTAAAATACAGGCTGCTAATGCAGTCGGCTGCCTTGGTAAAACAGGAGGAACATGTGTGGCCTTTCTGATTCCTAGGTAAAATTCAAATATATTAATTTTTGTGAGACAAGTCAAATAAGAAGTGTGCATGTAAACTGATTTGATAGTATGATATTCACACACACACACACACACCATGCAAAGCACAAAACTGGACATAGTTGCTGGTCAGTATATATCAGTTGACACGACAAATGTATTTTGGAACTCAGGCATAAATGCACGTGCATAATCGCATCCAGTACCTATGTCACCTTTTCTCTTGCTGGGTTTCTTTTCCCAGTTCTTGTGATCAGGCAATACTGTACTGATAGAAGATTTCTGCTATCTGGGTGCCTCTCATTGTGGAAACCGTGAATTTGTTTTCATAAGGTTACACTAGGTGTGCAATTGTAGTTTAAAATGTATCGCAGCGTGCAGGTAAGATTTCGGGAGGGGCTGAAGGATTGGGGCCTTTATATGACAGTTACGGGAGAAAGGAAAATTAACAGAATTTAAGGGAAATGGAGAAAAAAATATTTAGGGTGGAAAAATATTGGTTTAACAACCTTGGGGCATCCCCTCAAATATATTTTTATTATTAGTTATATTCTATCCTCGAATAATCATGTCTGACTCCCAGGAACGTCAACTGGAGTTTCCGCTCTGTATTGGAGGGCAGAATTTGATCTTTTTTAATTGTTGTGAACGAATCTATTACAGTTCTCAATATATATTTAAAATATACCTAGCAGTGCAACATTTATGTGCTGTGACAATGAGCCAGCTCTCAAAAGAGCACATATAAAATAAGCTGAGCCAGATCCTCAGAGGGTGTAAATCAGTGTAGCTCCATTGACTTCAGTGGAGCTAAGCTGAATCAGGGCCTGATTCAGTGCCCACTGAAATCAATGGAAGATCTCCCACAGACCCATTGTTTGTGTGTGATCAATATATTTGGATCATGGGCTAGCCTCAGTTGAAAATAAGGTCCTTAAGAAAGGCAAGCAGCTCATGAATTCACTGTAGACTATAAGGAACACTTTAGCAGGAAATGAGGCTACTTGCAACACTGGCAGAAAAAATTAACAATGGTTATATATCTCATCTGACTAAAATTAGAATTTATGGCTGTTCCCTTCCCATCTCTGATCATTACTGATGACTCAGTGAGTAATGATCTTTACCAACTGGGACAGTTTTTAATTCATTATAAGAAAGAAAGAAAGAAAGAAAGAAAGAAAGAAAGAAAGAAAGAAAGAAAGAAAGAAACTGTAAAACAACCCACATCTTTCTTTACTCATAAACGTTATATAAAACATGTTAACATTACATGAGATTTTAACAGTAGAGGTAAAATGAAGATTTTTATTCTGATTAAGAAAAAACATTAAATGAAAAAAATGTAAATCATGTAAAAGGTTTGAATGCTGAAAAACTGACAAAAGCCATGAAATTCAAGTATAAAGTTCATGTTGCATGTCAGGAAAAGAAGCAAGAAAACAGAGTTAAGAGGGAAAGGTCAGCATTAGCTTTCATTACTGTATTAATGTGAATGCACATTATCTGGATTTACACAAAAGCAGAAAGTTTTTTGGCAGAAATTATAAAATGTACCCAACTTTTAGCTTCATAATTATTTTAAAAGTGTTTAAAAATACCTGTAACTTTAGCATTGTGCTGTTTATTTTGCAATCAACATATTTTTCATTATGCAGCTCATCAGTTGAATTTATTCTGCCAATATTGTTCTTGTTTCCATACACAGATTATATATATGAAATTATCTTTGGGATCTAAACTCTCTTTTGTAAAAATATTTCTATCCCTCTGTCTGTAAAGATAGTTTTCCAAATATAAATTACTTAGTAACTAGTTTTACTGAATATATTTAGACTTGAAAAGATTAGATTTTTCTTGGTAAATTTCAGTAAACACTGATTTCACCATATTCACACAAACCAAAACATGTCTATTGATAATAATCAAAATTTATGAATAGATAAAGAAAAAATGCTGCTTGAGAACTTATTAGAGTTTGATTTAAGAATATTTACATTGTATATTTTGACATCTGATGTTGACAATTTGTATTTGAATGGTCATAAAGCTTTAGTTTTTTGAGTCTCAAAGTCTATCATTTATTATTGTCTGACCGCCCCCTATAATTTCCCTCAACTATGAAAACTGAAATAGATAAAAATTAAAAAGTGCTAAAAGTAAACATTTATATTATTCTTCAAAATTATAAAAAATAAAAAGCTAATTTTTCTATGCCTAAATATATTGCATATTATTTCACAAACTTGTATGTAGCATGTATATCTCAAATACATATGCAATTCTTGAATAAAAAAATTAGTCCAACTTCTAAACATACATACAATAATTTTGCACATTTATAGATTTGTTTGACCTTTTGTAATACTGTCCATGTTTTATGGGTTTTTTCCATATCATTTAAAGAAAATTAAATATAGCAGATGTTTTCTTGTAATCTTCTGGTCTTAGATTATTAAACAGAAATAGATGGATTTAAATAGCTACGTGCAATATTGCATATACAGTAAGGTATATATCTTAAGGTCCAAAAATATTTTGTCCCATTTTGACTGCTGTAGTTGGCAATATGAAACATTAATAATTCAAGATATATTAGAAACCTGAAGTTCATGAACTGCACAATGTATCTAAATACTTTGGGGTTTTTTTTAAATATGAAATTATCCCATGTATGTACCCTGAATGTTGCTGCCACACTGCATGATTTTATTTTATTCACTGTGCCATAGTTTATGACATAATGAATTAAAGAAAATTAAAGAAAATTAGGCCCTAGTCCTGCTATTCATTGCCATAGTTGTCAATGTGGCTCTGTGTGGCTGCAGAGGAGTACCCATGTATCGTGGATTTCTCATGGTATTATGCTGTCTTTGGGGCTGAAAAAATAGCTAGTAATCTCAGCTAGAAATACAAAGGATTCTGGAATGAGAGGGAGTGACTCGAGAAAAAAGTCTGTTCTGTTGGGGTCACAAGCAGAATAAAGTTGAGCACTCCTAATTTGCTGGGTTGTTACCAATGTTCCCTCTAATTTTTGACAGGCCTTGTGTGCAAAATATTTCTGCTGTGCAAATTGTTGTGCTTCTGTGCAAATTTTTGTGCACATGGTGTTTCACTGTGTGTGCGGGGTTTAGGATCTGTGTGCACACGCACACGCGCACAGCTTAAAGGGAACAGTGGTTGTTACCCGTGTTGGTCACAGGAGATCTTTTATAGGACCAGCTTCTGTTGGTGAAAGAGACAAGCAACAGAGAGCTCTTCCTCAGGTCTGTGTAGTGCAAAAACTTGTCTCTTTCACCAACAGAAGTTGGTCCAATAAAATATATTATGTCACTCACCTTGTTTAGAACTTCTTGGTAAATTATTGGCCCCACTGCAGTCAATAGCAAAATTTCCACTGATTTCACCCTGTATGTCCAGGAATACCCTACAGCAAATATTTTTGATGTGTGTGTGTGTGTGAGAGAGAGAGAGAGAGAGAAAACAGACCAGGGATAGTACAGAAAAAAGTATTATGCAAATATTTCTTAAGTCACCACACATAGAATAAAAGGATTAATAACATTAAATTGTCTAAAATATATTAAAATAATGCATTTCTTTCATTTTTAAATGTTATAACCATGTGCTACTATCTCAACCTAAAGCATTTCCTCCTTCATTATAAATTTTTATTATGACTTCACCTAACTATGCACCATTTCTCTGGGCTTTTATGCAAAATCTTAACATTTAAATTAACATCAGAATTTAAGAAAGTACCTTCTGTAAATCCCTGAATCTCCTAGGGGCTAGGAATGAAATGTAATGCTAATTTAATTTAGTAATTTGTTCTCTCCCCCCCAGAAACACACAATTACTGCTTTTGAAAGACTTTTTTCTTTTTCCATCAGGCTTGGACTAAATTGAAAGTTGAGTCGGTGAGCAAAGCCCAGGCTGCAAACATACCCGACTTCTGCTACTTAGTCTGTTACAAGCCAGGACATACAGTGTTGAGAGATTTATTTCTGAAAAATGGCATGTTCATTATCATATTTTTAGCATATGGAAAGAAAATAAGAGTTCTAAAACATTCCGTAATAATCAGCTAAATATGAAATGTGAGATGAAAATCATTTGTGAGCATGTGCATGCGTGCGCACCTAGTGTAGGAATAGTTCATCAGATGAGTTGTTTCCTGACCTGATCTGTACATTTATTTTCTTCTTTGAAAGGAAATGGAAAGAGCTGATCTGACTTCCATCAGCACATAAAAGAGATTGTTGGTAATTTGTTTTCTGCAGGAACTCTTACACATACTATGATGTAGCAGGCAGTAAAGATCACCCACAAAAACTGTAGCAATCACAAGTGTGTGGCTAGGCACACACCAGGGACTGATATATGCCATCATTTGCAAAATATGGATTTATTTTCTTTTCCTCTCTCTCTCTCTCTCTCTCTTTTTTAAGGCTACACACTATCCCTCCAGGTTCTGCAGTCTGGGTTTGATTAAATAATTATAAACTTCAAGCAGCAGATCTATCATTTACATTCTTGAACATGCCAACATGTGCCTTTTGTGGTGATGCCAACCAATACCAAAGCTTCTCTCATTATTGTCATTGAAAATACCGTGGTTCAATGTTTGTGCTGTTTCCTGGATTTTGGTGATATGATGTTGCCCAGCAATTTGCTGTTAGTGCCAACAACACTAAAGAATTTTATAATAAATCCTTTCTATATTTACTCAGTCCACCACTGTGTCACTGACATTAGCATTTTATGATGTTATGCTCCAAAGCACCTATTTTCTCTTTTTTTAACTCCATGCTATTATGAATCTTAACAGAAAATGTGGTTTGCTTCAGTTTTTTTGTATAATGATTGTTGCCTATTATGTTTGTTTCTTGAAAAGATGTGGCACTTGTAACTTCTTGGTAGACGACAGTAAAGATAAACCAAACTAATGAGCAATGCAATGTGTTGTATTGGAAAGGGTAATGCAACAAGATTAGTTTAAAACATCAGATGCCACTGCTTCCTGCAGAACTGATGTACAGAAAAGCATAATTAATACAAAGTGAAATGGCATCATAGAGTAGTGGGGCCAAATCCTACTCCAGCCTACACTCTTGCTAGCTCCACTGAACTGGACGCAGGTGGTTTGGGCTCTTTGTCTAACTTAAACAGTAGACAAACTAAAGAGAATGAAAATCAATGCAGGAGTTTCCAAGCAGTGGTCTCCTCAGGGGTATGTCCCCTAAGTTGTCAGACACTGCTTCCACTTGACTAGTAATGGAAACCAGGCAGCTCGGTTTTAAGCAGCAGGCCACAGGGTCCGCAATTAGTATTCTATTGCCTGGCTAATCTATCTCTTTGCCTGAGATTAAGTAGGCAGAAATATTGCCGTGCAGAGGGGCAGCCCTTAGACCTTCAACATTGGGGCCTTACCCTGGTCCTCTGCACGAGAGTGAATTTCACCACTGTGCTCTTCCAGTCTCTACCAACCTGATAACATTGCACCTGCTGGCTCTTCTCTCTAGGGAGAAGGCAGGAAGAATGGGCACCTGCTGGTCTTACCTCTCCTCCCTGAAGAGGAGCAGGAACAGTGGAAAGGCTAGGGGAAAGATGGGAAAAGGCAGGAATTTCTGGGCGATAAAGGGATTTGAGGAAGAAAGGATACAAAGGGGCTTTCTCAATCTCAAAAAAAAAAAAAAAAGTGAGACAAAATAATGCTTTGGGAGAAAGAAGATATACTTGGGGAGAGTGAGAGACACAGAGGGGATTTGGGGGATGAGAGAAGAGACAATCTGGGTGGAGATGAGTGTGAGGGATACAGAGAGAGAAAAAATGAGGAGCTGTTGTGGAAGGAGAAAAATTACTCTATAGGAGGAAGTTTGGATGGGAAGGAGGTCGTGGAGAAAGAAAGAGAGCCCTGAGAAATCTGATGAAAATTAACATAAGAACAGCCATACTGGGTCAGACCAAAGGTCCAACTAGCCCAGTATCCTATCTTCCAACAGTGGCCAATGCCAGGTGCCCCAGAGGGAGTGAACAGAAGAGGTAATCATCAAGTGATCCACCCCATCGCCCATTCCCAGCTTCTAGCAATTAGTGAGAAAAAAACATTGCAGGCTGAAAAGGGAAAATTGAGAAACTCAGCATGATTGGAGAAGACGAGATTTGTGGAGAGACTCTAGAATTGTGGGATTCAGTCTGGTTTTGTTTGTTGTTTGCTGAAATAAACGGCGGTTAGAAGTTTTTTCAACAATAGGAAGAACCTTATTTTCATCCGCTCATAACTCAAAGTTGGCTAAATTGATTTTGCTGAACATTTTAAAAAATCGCCTTGTGGCAGAGGCCTTATATGTAAAAATCTTATTCCCCAAACTGTATGTTTTGGAAATGTGTGTGTGAGAGAGAGTAATCAGGGGTTAGGATGGAAACTATACTGTAATCTTAGCTATAGTGGCAAAAACAGCTATCCTAGTAATATTCAATGTGAGTGCACCCAAGTCTGAGTAATGAACCCTTATATATGTAACCTACCCTGAGGAGAAAAGGAGTACTTGGGGCACCTTAGAGACTAACAAATTTATTTGAGCATAAGCTTTCGTGAGCTACAGCTCACTTCATCAGATGCTGTAGCTCACGAAAGCTTATGCTCAAATAAATTTGTTAGTCTCTAAGGTACCACAAGTACTCCTTTTCTTTTTGCGAATACAGACTAACACGGCTGCTACTCTGAAACCTACCCTGATGAGACGCTCGCAGCACAAGAAGTTTAATTCCTTACATTATGACAGGTTTCAGAGTAACAGCCGTGTTAGTCTGTATTCGTAAAAAGAAAAGGAGTACTTGTGGCACCTTAGAGACTAACCAGTTTATTTGAGCATGAGCTTTCGTGAGCTACAGCTCACTTCATCGGATGCATAGGATATCGTGGAAACTGCAGAAGACATTATATACACACAGAGACCATGAAACAAAACTTCCTCCCACCTCACTCCCCCGCTGGCAACAGCTTATCTAAAGTGATCCTCAAGTAGATCCACACAAACTTCCTCGTGGCTGGATTTTACTAAAACTAGACAAGCCATTTACAACGCACACTTTACTTCTCTACAAAAGAAAAAGGACACTAAACTTTCTAAACTACTACAGGCTACAAGGGGCCACAGCAATGGTTCCCTCAACCCACCCAGCAATATTGTTAATCTATCCAACTATACTCTCAGCCCAGCAGAAGCTGCTGTCCTATCTCGGGGTCTCTCCTTCTGCCCCTCCACCCCCTCGAACATGATACAGTTCTGTGGTGACCTAGAATCCTATTTTCGACGTCTCCGACTCAAGGAATATTTCCAAAATACCTCTGAACAACATAATGATCCACAGAGGCCTGCCTACCAACATTACAAAAAGAAGGATTCTAGGTGGACTCCTCCTGAAGGTCGAAACAGCAGACTGGACTTCTACATAGAGTGCTTCCGCCGACGTGCACGGGCTGAAATTGTGGAAAAGCAGCATCACTTGCCCCATAACCTCAGCCGTGCAGAACACAATGCCATCCACAGCCTCAGAAACAACTCTGACATCATAATCAAAAAGGCTGACAAAGGAGGTGCTGTTGTCATCATGAATAGGTCGGAATATGAACAAGAGGCTGCTCGGCAGCTCTCCAACACCACTTTCTACAAGCCATTACCCTCTGATCCCACTGAGAGTTACCAAAAGCATCTACAGCATTTGCTCAAGAAACTTCCTGAAAAAGCACAAGATCAAATCCGCACAGACACACCCCTGGAACCCCGACCTGGGATATTCTATCTACTACCCAAGATCCATAAACCTGGAAATCCTGGGCGCCCCATCATCTCAGGCATTGGCACCCTGACAGCAGGATTGTCCGGCTATGTAGACTCACTCCTCCGGCCCTACGCTACCAGCACTCCCAGCTACCTTCGAGACACCACTGACTTCCTGAGGAAACTACAATCCATTGGTGATCTTCCTGATAACACCATCCTGGCCACTATGGATGTAGAAGCCCTCTACACCAACATTCCACACAAAGATGGACTACAAGCCATCAAGAACACTATCCCCGATAATGTCACGGCTAACCTGGTGGCTGAACTTTGTGACTTTGTCCTTACCCATAACTATTTTACATTTGGGGACAATGTATACCTTCAGATCAGCGGCACTGCTATGGGTACCCGCATGGCCCCACAGTATGCCAACATTTTTATGGCTGATTTAGAACAACGCTTCCTCAGCTCTCGTCCCCTAACGCCCCTACTTTACTTGCGCTATATTGATGACATCTTCATCATCTGGACCCATGGAAAAGAAGCCCTTGAGGAATTCCACCATGATTTCAACAATTTCCATCCCACCATCAACCTCAGCCTGGTCCAGTCCACACAAGAGATCCACTTCCTGGACACTACAGTGCTAATAAACGATGGTCACATCAACACCACCCTATACCGGAAACCTACTGACCGCTATTCGTACCTACATGCCTCCAGCTTTCACCCTGACCACACCACACGATCCATCGTCTACAGCCAAGCTCTGCGATACAACCGCATTTGCTCCAACCCCTCAGACAGAGACAAACACCTACAAGATCTCTATCAAGCATTCTTACAACTACAATACCCACCTGCGGAAGTGAAGAAACAGATTGATAGAGCCAGAAGAGTTCCCAGAAGTCACCTACTACAGGACAGGCCTAACAAAGAAAATAACAGAACGCCACTAGCCGTCACCTTCAGCCCCCAACTAAAACCCCTCCAACGCATTATTAAGGATCTACAACCTATCCTGAAGGATGACCCAACACTCTCACAAATCTTGGGAGAAAGGCCAGTCCTTGCCTACAGACAGCCCCCCAACCTGAAGCGAATACTCACCAACAACCACATACCACACAACAGAACCACTAGCCCAGGAACCTATCCTTGCAACAAAGCCCGTTGCCAACTGTGCCCACATATCTATTCAGGGGACACCATCACAGGGCCTAACAACATCAGCCACACTATCAGAGGCTCGTTCACCTGCACATCCACCAATGTGATATATGCCATCATGTGCCAGCAATGCCCCTCTGCCATGTACATTGGTCAAACTGGACAGTCTCTACGTAAAAGAATAAATGGACACAAATCAGATGTCAAGAATTATAACATTCATAAACCAGTCGGAGAACACTTCAATCTCTCTGGTCACGCAATCACAGACATGAGGGTCGCTATCTTAAAGCAAAAAAACTTCAAATCCAGACTCCAGCGAGAAACTGCTGAATTGGAATTCATTTGCAAATTGGATACTATTAATTTGGGCTTGAATAGAGACTGGGAGTGGCTAAGTCATTATGCAAGGTAGCCTGTCTCCCCTTGTTTTTTTTCCTGCAAAACCCCCCCCAAGACGTTCTGGTTCAACTTGGATTATTGCTGTGCACATTGTAAGATGAGCTGTTGCCAGCAGGAGAATGAGTTTGTGTGTGTGGTTTTTTAAAAAAAAAAAAAAAAAAAAAAAAAAAAAGGGGGGGTGTTGGGGGGGGGTGAGAAAACCTGGATTAGTGCTGGAGGTGACCCACCTTGATTATCATGCGCATTATAAAGAGGGGTTTCAAAGGGGGATGGGCTGTTGCCAGCAGGAGAGTGAATTTGTATGTGTGTGTGTGTGGGGGGGGGAAAGGGTGAGAAAACCTGGATTTGTGCTGGAAATGGCTCTACTTGAGGATCACTTTAGATAAGCTGTTGCCAGCGGGGGAGTGAGGTGGGAGGAAGTTTTGTTTCATGGTCTCTGTGTGTATATAATGTCTTCTGCAGTTTCCACGATATCCTATGCATCCGATGAAGTGAGCTGTAGCTCACGAAAGCTCATGCTCAAATAAACTGGTTAGTCTCTAAGGTGCCACAAGTACTCCTTTTCTCCTTACATTATGTTATGGGTCCCAGTCCTGTAACTGCCCCTCACGTGTGTAGTCCTTACTCACTGAATACTACTACTGAAGTCAATAGGTCTGATTATAGTTTGCTATTGTACTGCTGTTTACTAATAAGTAGTGTAAGTATAATAATGCTAGTAATACATTCACTATACTGCTCTACAAGTATAAAGCGGCCCTAAAATGGATGTAAATGTAATTTTCTGCCAGATCAGTGTGAAGGGACTTTTGTATAAATAAGAATCAGACCCACTGTGTCTTCTCACAAGAATAGGCACTACTCACATGGATCCGTTTGAACATTTTTCACTAACTACTATAACAAAAATAAGTTTGAATAATAGAAGTGCCTGTGATGAAAATATAACGACAGGTTTCAGAGTAACAGCCGTGTTAGTCTGTATTCGTAAAAAGAAAAGGAGTACTTGTGGCACCTTAGAGACTAACCAGTTTATTTGAGCATGAGCTTTCATGAGCATCCGATGAAGTGAGCTGTAGCTCACGAAAGCTCATGCTCAAATAAACTGGTTAGTCTCTAAGGTGCCACAAGTACTCCTTTTCTTTTTACAAAAATATAACGATCCATCTGATGCTGAGAGAGGACATGTGTTTCTACAAAATAAAGATAAAACCATACAAGTATTTTTGCTCATCAAATTGGAACTGTAAGGGAAACCCATTAATGTATAGGTTACCCACTTTTCGTGTTGTAAGAAACATGAAAATTTACAGGTGTTAAATTGACCACCAGAGGGCACTCTTATTTTTCCTGGAAAACAACTGAAACATATTGAGAATAATAAAGACATATTAATAAAAAATAAACTCAAAGGTTAATAAAGCAGAAACACAATGTGTTCTCTAGTTCACACCAAAATCTATGTCAATGCAAAATTTTGTAAACGACTGGCTGAAGATAGTCTTCAACACAAAAAATACAAAGCAAATAATACATATTCTTCTAGGAAAAAGGCATCTATTAAAATATTTCTTTAGATATTATACTAGGGTAAGTATGTTTGAAATCACAAAGAAAATAAACACTGCAATCCTTTGAATTGTCTGACCAATAGCCCAGATCCTTCTCTCCAATTTAAACCTGTGTCATGTGCAGGAGAGTTTTTTCTAACTTAAGTCACTACTGGTGATGGAAGGAAGTATAAGACTGCAATATAGCTACAGACTGAGACCAAAAATGCTTGTGCAACTGTGCTTCTGCAGCTTCTGCATGTAATTGGATATATAGATATCTATATACCCATTTTCACATGTGACTGGGGTTGCTGAAAACACAAATTGGACACACATTTTGTGTGTACATCAGGACCTCCACCCACTGGAAATTTTTAACTCTCAATAATTTAGCACTCAATTTTTAACTCAGATGAAGTGTAAGATTTGAAGATAATCATCCTAATACTGTAAAGTATTGCAAATAACATATACAAATTACATATACACTATGTTCTAAGTTCACTGTGCCAAATTTCTTCCCCAGTGCAACTCCATCAAATTCAGTGTGTTGTTATAATTATACTTACGGAAGGCATTCTTATGGGACTAACATTTAAACGCTATTCTAACAAACTGTGCCAACTTAGTGAACAATGAAATATCTTTCAAGGTAAAACAATGTAAATGGGCCAAATTTACTCTCAGAGCCACATGTAAGTTTCCTATTGCAGTTGACTAGAACCACTAACAGTTAAAGGCAGGTACGGCTATGAACATTTTATTGGAACTTACATGGAGAAACTGCGTTTCCAGTTCCATGGGGTAAATAAGGAGCAACGCTACCGAAATAAGCGTCATTACTCCATGTTTACACTGTTACAACAATGAGCAGAGACTGATCCCAAATCTTGACATTGCATATGGCTGTGCTACCACCAGCAACCACCCCTTCCCGGTTCTGATTTTCTTCTACAGATACATTTTTCTAAATATACATTTATTACTGGGATACGTGAACATTATTTCACCAGTGTATTTCATTGAAAAATATTCCTACACAGTTTACACTATAATTCAAGTAATTCTTTTTATAACCCCTTGTTCTGTTCTAATTTTTAAGATGGCAGTGTATATCAATGCCAAAATGACAGAAGGAGCATAGGAGCATACTGTGGGGGAAAAAATCAGTTTGAAAAATATTATTGAAAATAAGAAATCTCTACTTTACATGCCATCAAGTTTATGATGAAATTATCAGTCCAATTAATTAGTGGATTTGTGGCAGCACTTAAGTCAAATTATAGCTAAATCGCTCAAAATCACAGATTCTAGTTTTTTGTTGTAGATCTGGAAAAGAGCAATTGAAATCATCATTATAAAAAAGGCACACAACATTTCAGGGATTCTGAGATGCTGGGGAATACAGCAGATATCAACATTGGTTTAATTTATTTTGCCTGCCTCCCTCTGTGCACACTCTGCTATTGGGTTGATGCAATGCTTGAATTGTTATTTTATACCAGTATGTACAAAGGTCACTTACTCTACTTATGTTTTCACTTATGGGACCTAGTTCGTTACACAAACCACTACTGCAAGGATGATAGAAAAATCTGTTGAAAGATATGAAATCCCTATGATACAAAAGCGGCAGTGATTATTCTCACACTGTGACTATTGGGAAGAAAATTTCTTTTGGTTTGGTTTTAGATACCACATGACTGGGTTATAGATTTTTATAGTATTAGCTATGCTGTCATGAGCAGATACAGGCTACAATCTGCCAATTGATCCTGTTCACGGCAAGTGGGTTTATTTATTTATATTTAGATGGGACTTTTTCATCACCTTTGGCAAAACTAAAGCATTTCTACGCAGGTACCTGCATGAACAAAGTAATTAGCAAATGGTTAACATCAGGAGGATAAAAATTCTTATACAGCATACCATAACATGTTCTTTCAAACAGGCTTTGGCCAAAGTCAGGGAGCTAGCTCCTCCGCTAGTGTTAGTTAGTGTAGTGCCATTGATTTCAACAGAGCTATGCTGGTTTACGCTAGCTGAGGATCTGGCTCAGGGACATTTTAAATGGTCATATTTTCAGTTATTCACAGTGATTGAACTGGAGGTAGAAGAAAGCATTATGCTCTAACCACTCTCCCTCCTCCACCTCCGCCTTTCTTTTGTTAATCATCTGTGGCAAGAACCCACTTATCTGCACCTCACAGGAAACACTTGGATAGTTCCACGTGATCTGTTCAAGAGACTATACCCAGAACAAATGTGAGTGCCTTCATTTCCAGTTCAGTGAGAGCTGAAGGTGTTCAGTATCTCTCCGAATTTGGCCCAAGCAGTGTAAAGTGAAGAAACAAAGAGGAAATTGTTTACTAATAGCCAGCCCAGCATTTGCACTAAGCATTTATTTGTACATTTATTAAGACCAATTTCCAATTCCACAGTCAGCTAAGAGTATTGATACCAAGAAAGATGACAAATGGGTACAGAATAAGAATATGTTGTGTATGCCGTTGCATCTCTTTTTTCCTCCTGAGACAGTCTGGACTAAATTATTCATTAGATATTTTTCTCTGAATAGCGAAGTACACAATAGTATCTTTTAAAAACAGCTGGATTAGATAGGCCAATTTTTCCTCTCCGTTGATCTAGGATAGCTCCGTTGTAAACCATGATCCAGTGTAAGGGAGAAGAGAATTTGACTCACTTTCCTTAAGTGTGAGTATAAACTGCACGAGCCAAAATGCAGCTAATGAAATAATCTTCCTCATCAATTATTTGATCCATGGCATGCCCTTAGGGTTGCCAGGTATCTGGTTTTTGACTGGAAGCCCAGTCGAAAAGGAACCCCCCCTGCTCCCCAACCCCCTGCCCCAGCCCTGAGCCTTCTCCTGCACCCCAAACTCCTCATCCCCAGTCCCACCCCAGAGCCAGATCCCTCACCTCCCTCAAACTCCTCATCCCACACGCCCAGCCAGATCCGTCACCTCCCCTGCACCCCAACCTGCCCCAGCCTGAAGCCTTCTCCTGTACCCTGAACCCCTCATTTCTGGCCCCACCCTGAGCCCACACCCCCAGCCCAGAGCCCATACCCCCTGCACTCCAACCCCCAGTCCCATCCCAGAGCCCTCTCCTGCCCCCCCCAACTCCTCAGCCCTGGCCTCACCCCAGAGCCCGCACCCCCAGCCAGAACCCTCCCTCTCCCCCGCACTCCAACCTCCTGCCCCAACCCAGTGCAAGTGAGTGAGGGTGGGGGAAAGTGAGTGACGGAGGGAGAGGGAATGGAGCGAGTGGGGGGCAGTGCCTTAGAGAAGGGGCAGGGCCGGGGCAGGGCCTCAGAGAAAGGGTGAGGCAGGGGTGTTCGGTTTTGTGCGATTAGAAAGTTGGCAACCCTACACGCCCTCTTTGAATCTCTGCACTTCTATCCATTCTCCACCACATTGAGTTTAAATGCCATGTCTTGATCTTCAAGGATCTACATAATTCAGCATACTGCAGTGCTGATCTAGACTCTAATAATTGCGCCAATGCTGTTGTGTGACTCCTAGGAGTGCTGGAAAGAGAGTGTTGTTTTATTTCCTAGCCAGTGTCACATGACATAGGTCAAGGTTACAAAAAATCCTACTCATATCACACAGCAGAAGTCACTCTCCACTGATTCCAGCAGCTGTTGTTACTCCTGCCCGCTGTACCACTAATGCCAACCCCAATACCCTACAACTGTCTCTGTGCCTCTGACCATGCTTCCCCGTAATATCTGAATTCCTTCCTAATTCCATTCCTCAAAGCTATGAAACGCTCTTCATTCAAATCACTCCAACAGATGCACTGTTTCCAGGATAGCCACAACAAGTAAAGCAGTCATTATTATTATTAATTAAAAATAAATACAAATCTTGAGTGAACCATATAGAAGTGCTTGTGTCTCAGCTAAGTATTACTGATGTATGCCTTGTCCTTTTTCATTCATCCCCTTCTCTCGTTCTTAACCCCAGCTGACATGTCACATGTAAACCAAGAGTGTAAGCTGCTCAGTTCATGGACTTTGTCTTTCTGGTTGTCCTCTCAAATACCTAGCACTATGTTAAGTGTTTAACAAGTTTAAGCACAAATTTAAGACCTTAACAAAACTGTAGGAGAAAGTGTGTGCTTGATGCTATTGGTAATTGCTGCCACGATCACTGTTAAAGTGAAAATGACAACGGATATAAGCAAATAAAAACAAAACAACCCCTTGCTCTCTTTTCCAGCCCACCCCATGCACACTCACCCCAAAATGTTTTCTCCATATCCTTGTGCTCACATTTCAAGAAATTGCTGTTGGAATCTGGTCTGCTGCTAGGATGGAGCTTTTTTTTAAAAAGGCTAAATTCCAGACAGTCCATCTGGGAATCTGCAATGTTTGATATTTTCTCTTTCAGGTAAAAGCAAGAAAACAATATGTGTAAGACGTGAGCAAATGACATCCTGCAAAATAATCAAACTCCTTTCCATAGCTAACTTTCTAAATAGAGAACAGACACACAGAAGACGGCAGCAGTAAGTGAAATAGATCACAAAATATCAGTTATTAGAACATCATGTGCGAGAATGTGCTCAGTCCTGGAGCTATGCTGGGGCTCAGTCTCAGGACAAACTCAGCCGCCAGCATTCAGTGTGGTTAAAAAAAGAAGAAAACAAAAATGCACAGAATGTGTTACAGTCTACAGATTTATTGGAAGCCACATGTTCAGGTTACATGATTTTAACAGCGAGTTCTACATTTCCAAATACGTACCTGAACCTATTATGGGTAGGGGCTGTTTTATGTTTTTTGCTTTTAAAAAAATATCAATCTAAATGCTTTGGAATATATATTAGTCATTTAAGGCCAGATCCTCAACCCCACTAGTGGCAAAAAGGAAATGTAAGGCTGCCTTAAAGCAGTAGCTCAGTATCCCTCTTCCATGTCAGAAGGGACTGGCATTTCCAGCCCTACATCAGCCCCTCCTTCCACCCGTGGCACAGAGGGCGTTCTGGGGCAGGCTCGGGACATGGCAGCGGGCAGGGCTGGAATGTAATGCACTCCAGCAATTGTGGGCTGTTTTCTACCAGTACAAGTTATAGCAGCACTGAGACTGCTCTAATGTGAGCCAGGGGCCTGTGATAGCAAGACTGCATGAAGCCTCCCAGGTACAGTGCACCCAGGAGCAACCCTATAGTTGGTACTAGTTTGGCAAACTACTTGGCTATCCCAGCAGAGAAGCAAGGACTGAATGGTCGTTGAGTCTTAACTAACATCTCTGTTTTCGAAGTGATTTCTGCAGGCCGGAGCTGACCCACATGGGTGAGTAATGGGGAAGAAGCATGTACTGCTCCAGCTCATGGTTATCTGTTCTCTGTTTGTATGCCTAAAGTAAAGGACATTAGAGCCTAAACCTAAGTTTCCCTGGGTTCAAGCCCCCTTAATTGTCTTGCTATGAGTAAGCAGGAAATTAAGATCAGTAGAGGGAAGAACGAAACTTCCCAAAGGCGATTCCTCGAAGACCACCTTGCCCATGTACCTGTGGCTATATGCGTATGGGGTGTTCCCAGGGACAGCTGTCCAGGTACCAGAAGTGTCACAAGAAACAATTTGCATTACCGCCCCAGTACAAGAGACAGTATCTCAGTCTTTTGAGCTTGGGCTGATGACAGAGCTTTTAAAAAAACACAACCCAATCTAGTGAGCTTGTCTCCCCAGTGGGTTTTTGCATGCTCTCGCAGCACTAACAAAAACATACAAAGAAGGTAAATTAGGACAGACGACTGCTTCTGTCAACGTTGAACAAACAGCATCTTTAAAGTTTATGTGTGACTTAGAATTCAAGAATGCAGACTTTGTTTTAGTTGATGGGCTTGTTAAATAAAATACTTTGATAGCGCCAGAAGAAAAAAAAAAGAATTATATAGAAATGAGAATAGATTAAAGCAAAGAAAAAACCCTGACATCAGACAGGAGCCTATTTGATTAGCTCACCCTATAGACTAGAAATAATTAAAAATAAAGAAGATAGATGGAGGATGCCAGGTGCTTAAAAAAACATCACAGACTCGACTATGGCTCGGGATTGTGCAAACCACCAAAAGTGCAGGCTTTGCTGCAGATGTTGAGCATTTCTGCTGGCCAAAGAACTCTAGAGGGCAAGAAGAGTTTAAGTAAAGCTGAGAACATGCAAAATTAATACCAAATTCTTCACTGGGGTGGTTACAGAGAGAGAGGGCTGGAGAACTTTTACTGCTACTAATAATTGGTAAAGTGGGTACTTCTCAGCAATTTTACGTACAGTTCCATCTGGCAGGCAGAACAGCTTCACGTCCCACTCAACACAAGTCTGATTCGCTCCTCTGTTCTGCCCCCTTGCTTCTTGCTCACCATCTCGTGGCCACCCACCTGCTGCCAGTTGTCCACCCTGCTCTTTGAATTAATGCAGTAGATATTTGCCTTTAGAGTGACATGTTACAAGCCCAGGTGAACCGCTGTCTCCTGTCTTCTGACTGTAAATCCTACAGCTGAAAGTGTCAGCAGACTGGCAGGTGCTGTTAGGATCAAAGCAAAACCTCCCATGGAGCTTAGGGGGATTTCCTCACTGATATGATGATACACACATTAGTTGACTGACTGACACTGCCCAAAATATTTGTCCTTCGCTGCTATGTTTGGCTTTGATTTTGTAGCAACTCTGGTAGTTTGTGACAGTGTCTTTATCCCATGTTATACATCCACCTCTCTTTGCTTTCTCTAAATTGCCCTTCCACTAAACACCACGAAAAGATTAGGAAACATGATATCAATCACTCTTCTCTCAACTCCCTTCTCTTAGCAAGAATTCAAAAAGGTATCTTCCCCTCTTATAACTCAGTTTCTTGTGCTGTAATTGATAATGGAATCTTAGTGAAGTTAAAAAGAAGAAAACAAAACAGGGACATCCATACTGTTAGATATGTGTCTTGTACAAAATTATTTTACTCCAATAACTACAGGTTAATTAATTCTCAATATATGCACATCTGATCAGCAGGAGTCATTTTATATCTTTTATGTTTTTATTGGCTAGAGGTAGGTGCCTGTAAACCCTAAATGTTGATATGTTTTTGCAAAAAATGTTCTAACTTGCATCTATGTATACTATGTAGCCAGAACTATGCAGAAGAGCTGAACACTACTCATGAACAAACAGAGAGAGCAGCCTCAGAGCTGCTGAGAAATAAAATGGTGAAACTACTGCTTTTCTCTCTGGCTCCTTGGAAACTTCTGTGCTTACATATAACATTAGATAATTAAGAACATATGAGTAAGTGTTTTTTGACTATGCAATATACAATACCAACAACTAAGAAGCATCTTGAATTATTTCAGACACATTCAGAGTTTACCCCAGCTTACAATCTCACTTTGTATTATTCAATACATATACTACTTTTCCTAATTTACTGAACAAAATAGGTAGCTTTGATTTTTTTTAATCAATGTGATATGATCATGCTTGATATTTAACTGCAGTGATAAATACATATGCTTTAGCAACTCTATTATATGCCATTTCTTCCCTAATCATGTTAGAACAGCTGGTTGCCAGACCCACAGATTGCTTCAACTTTGTCAAGAGCATCCAGCATATTTTAAAACCATCTCTTGACCTCATAGAGGAGGTCAGTGTTTCTCCTGGCAGCCCTCTAGTTATTTTTTAAGTGTCTTGATTTTTTTTGTGTGTGTGGTGTAATGCAATTTTACTCATTATCACTACAGATGTCAGACCAAGACTAGCAAGATTACAGCAGTAGCTGGAGCATATGGTTGAATCATATGAATAATAATCATAAATCCTTTTTGACATTGGCCCATTATTATATCCTGATCATGTCCCCTTGGAATCCCTCTTTTGGTATAATGTTTAAGTCATTATAAGGTATCTCTGGAGGTCTAGATTTATAGGGAGCTGGTTGGGAGAAGCACAGTGTTAGGAGTCTGTTTATACAAACATAAAATATATTAATACCATATACCAGTGTATCTATGTATATGTAAATATAGAGATGTGCTGTTTATACAGACATACATGATTGGCAACTAAGAATTGGCTCTCACCAAATGCATCAAGTTTTTTTGATGACATCTTAAACCACAGAGCAACTCTGATCTGATTGACTCGTATATCATCAGAACTAAAATTGTGGGGGGAAAGTTTGAACGTAGAGTAAAACTGATAACTTGATCATTCTGTCTTCTTTTTAGTAAACTAATACTAACAGTCTTTTAGCTTGTGCAAGTCACATTTTCTTTGTGAGGGAGGTTGAGGAACCAGGCACATAGCAAACAGTGGAAACAGCTGTGAGAAAAGAGCATCCTCTTACCCCACTCATCAATTTTGCTCTTTTCAGTGGAACTCTACAATTATTTTTTTTACTAATTACTTGTCAGATATAGCAGCAATTAGAGATGGGCTCAGATCAAAACCTTGCATCTGAACATCTCAAACTTCAAGGAAGCCCGGATTCAGATCTGCACTTCATGGATGACCAATTACATGTATAATGAGCTGACCCAATATCCCAGATGTGAACACACTGGATTTTGGAGAAATATGGATCTGGATATAATCATTACAAATCTTCAGTGATACCAATGTAACAAGTCCAGACTGGGGACACTGCTGTTAGTTTATCCCAGTTTGGATTGAGTGGTGGGATGGTCGTTACCTTTTAACTTTTTTGCCACGGCTGCACTGTGTGGGAAGAAGTCACAAAGTAGGCAACCAGGCAGATAAATCTGAAAGGGATCCATAGTGCTGCAGCGGAAACTGAAGATGCTGATGGTGTGGAGGGCTTTACTGATTTATGCAGAGGGGAGAATTTGGAATGAAAATGTTTTGTGTTGACCTGTCATCTTCAATATGATCTTGAGTCCAACTGGTTGGCCATTTTGTTTCTGCTTTATTGTTGCTCAGACTGTTACATAGACTTTAAAAGTAATTCTCTCCCATCTCTAACATCCAGGGTTCTACTAACTGTTCTACTAACTGGTAGCTAACTGTAGCCCTGTTTTTTGGAGAAAGACTCCTCTCTCTTTTCCCCAGTCTCTCAGTATGGCACAGACCAGTTCTAAGTAGCAAACCTTACATTCTCTGCATCCCGCCAAACAAAGTGAATGAGACACACATACTGATTTCTCATATGTGATCAGACATCTAATTTTGCTCCAGTCACACCTTTTATAATGAGATTTGGCAGATGGTCATCAGGTAGACAAAGCAAGAAGAAATTCTCCCTGCCACCTTGAGGTTGTTACTCTATATGTCTTTTCTAAAGGATTATCAAAGGAGTGGAAGGAAAGGACTTAGCTGAAGCTCCACAAATACAACCCTTTTGTCAAATTGATATGACAGCCTTAGACCCTTGCAGTTCCAGCTCCCCTCCCACAAGGAAATGCCTTTGTACAGGAACTCAGTGATTTTCAATGCTATTCACTCTACAGAGGAGGAAATCCTCCTGCAGGACAGGATGGAGTTTCTGGATAAGGAACAGATACGTGGAGAGATTAAGTAACTTGCCCCAGGCCATATAGGAAGTCTGCAGCAAAGCTGGGAAATGAACCCAGATCATTTGAGTCCCAGCCTGTTACATAAACATAGGACTATCCTTTCTATGTGAATTGTGCTGTCATTGCTTCTGTTATATCAGGGAACAAATTCAACCAGGGATACATCTGATGACATGTGTTTGGTGGTAGAACTGTTGTGGTAAAAAAGATGACTATTAAATCTTACTGTTGGGGTAACATTAGGCCAAAACTATCTCTAGTGCAGCAGTTCTCAAACTGTGGGTTGCAACTCCATTTTAATGGGGTTGGCAGGACCAGCATTAGACTTGCTGGGACCCAGAGCTGAAGCTGAAGCCCGAGCTCCACCCTCACCTGGGGAAGTGGGGCTCGGGCTGCGACCCCTTCTCCCCCTTAGCAGGGGCAGCAGAGCTTGGGATACGGCCTCCTTTCCCCCCCGCCCAGAATGGTGGGCTTGGGCTCCAACCCTCCCCCACAGGGGTCATGTAGTAACTTTATTGTCAGAAGGGACACTCTGCTCTTGTGCAAACGGGATATACCAGAGATGGCCTCTTTGGGTTTAGATCAGGAATATGAGGGAGGGGCTCCACTGCCATATCCTCTTAATAACCATTCCAAACATTTTCAGAATAAAAAAAAATAGATTGACTGTATGCCACTGGTTAATGATATAGCAGTGCTTAATGAACTGGTGAAGGAAGTTTCTTCAGTCATGGTCAATCACTTCTTGCCGTTGCCTGACACACGACTGTCCCTTCTGTATTTAAAAATGTGTGTCAAAATGTTATGCAGCTGATCTGATCTCTGCTTGTCTGTGACGCTATCCAGCTGTAACAGCAATACATATAAGACTCCTTTTTTTTCTCTCTTTGTCCCTTTATTTCTCTGCTTGACTGCTCTACTTATTTTTTTTTTGAGAAGGAGAATGTTTACAGTAAATTAGTAAAGTCTGAAAGTTATTCTACTCAGTCCTATGGAATAACGACTTCCGCCTTTCTCAGTTAGGCCTCCTGTACTAGCTATACAAAAGGCTGTAGTAATGTGTTTTACACAAGCACAATTAGACAAAGTATTCATTGTGGACTTCCAGTGTCTTTTCTCAGATAGAGACAGAATCACCTGATCAACCAAAGAACCGACACAGGTTTGCCCCATAGTGCTCTGCAAAGGCATACCTGGTTATCCTAAACCATGGCTTGTGACTACTGGGCTTGTGACTAATTTTCATGTCTTGTGCATCCCATGGATAACAACTATGGCTCCAATCCTGCAACTGACTACATGTGGGGCAATAGGGATGCACCATTAGATACTCAATCTCAAGATAAGGGCATCAGCTGCCAAGTCTAAAGACCAACTTCTTTAGTCCTTGTATAGTCCACTGGTGTAAAGACGGCATGATTAGCTCTGATTTTTATTGTTTTTGTTTTGCAGATTATAGCCAACTGAGACTCTCATGTTGGCCTCTCTCAGAGTGAGAGGGAGTTTGGATCTTGATCTGAAAGGGTTTGCCCATTTCTAGTTACAAGTACAAAAGAGATAAACACAGAATGAAGTAAATCTAAACACCAAAATATAATAAAAGTTTGTCTCCACTGTCTGGCCAGCTGTTCTGACCTTTACGGGAGGACAAACCAATTTGTAGCAGCTTTGAATATTATTCACTCTGAGACTGAGACCTGAAGAATTTAAATGATAAAGCATATTCAGCATTAAAAAACAGAACCTTGTTACGCTTCTGAAGCAGAAGACGGTTCTTCTTTTCTTTAATCAGACTCATTACACTGATTCCCAAAACTCTGGATTGAAAATCCTGGTATTTGCCAATTTACAGGGCTTTTTAAAGCTGTGCTTCCTATCTGAAAAAAGATGTAGATTGCAGTATACCAAAGTCATTCAAGAAGATACTATGTACAGATGCAACAGAGATGACATCTCCCTTGTCATCCATAAAACTGATTTAGAGCATACTGTGGAGTTATTCAACAATTCCCAGAGAATCCTCTTTAATGCACAATAAGAAACAGATCTTGGTTGTCTTTTCATGGATATCAGACTTACAGAGATGCAGCAATGCACTTGCAACCATTGGTATGAAAAGGTACTTTCAAGTAAAGAACTATTAGCTGAAATATTCTGCTATAAGATATCAAAAGACTTTGTCAACTTTCCACACATTTTGCAAAGTTAAACTCATTGCTCTCAGGGGCAGTTAGTTAGTGGTTTTAAAGTTAGTAATGTATCTTAAGACCAGTGAGACCTTATTACACTTCAAAATGCTCTTTCTGAACTTTGATAATGAGCACGATATTAGCCTATTTTAAAAAAAAAAGATGCAATTTAAAACATGACATGTTGCTTCAGCATTTTAAACAAAACAAAACGTCAATCTTATTTCCTGTGTAAAGAAAAGACTATAGCAGCAATAGCGTGGCTATATTTACCAAATACATACCCCTGGCTCCACAAAAGGTTGTTAGAACTAAATGTTCTAGAGTTTTAATTATATTTACCACAAAATCCACTTGCTCCCAAAGTGAAATTAAATTCTTAACTTTAAAAGCATTTGGACTATAAATGCAGACCAGGGAAATGCCATTGTTGTCATGGGTAAAATTGATTATCATACTAAAATAGGGAAAACATTCATGTCATGGTGTGTATAGTCAAGTGCTTGAAAAAATCCAAACAGATTTGCATCTAAAACAGATAAGTCTGAGGTTAACAGATTTGTTTGCAAGTAAATAGTCTCTAACCATAAAATGAACAAAAGTTCAACTAAAGGTCACACAATCTCCAGACCCTTTAAAATCAATGGTGGAGTCCCACTTAGATCAGGAAATGCAACTAAATTCCAAAGTTATTTGCTGTGCATTTAAACAGGGGATATCTGTATTTGACAGGATAAAATCAGCTACAGATGAAAAGGCTCATGAGGTCATCTAGTTCACACCTGTGCCTGTGCCTGATTGTTCCATGGAGTGTAGTCCCCTGTACTTTGTTCAGTCACTTGTAAAGGATTAAAGTAAAAGGGCATTAAATTGCCCTTTTGCAGGTGATTGCACAGTTTCATAGATCTCACCATAGAGAAATTTACCCATGACTTTTGTCTTTCGTTTTCCCCTGCCTAAAATCATCTCTCTCTCTCCTAAAATGTAATGGGGCCAGCCTGGATATGGGAGTGCAAGGCAGATGGGAGGAATGTACAAGGAGCAAGTACTAGCCAGAATCTTGATGCAGCATGTAGAACCTGCTCCTGGTTAGTGCTTCCACAGGCACTTGCTGTCCAAAAGGGTAGGGGGAGGCAAAGTAAGGGTGGCTGCAGCTGTAATAAGGCCCCTATGTGCCACCCTCTCTCCATCAGATCTGAGTGTGCCCAAGGCAGTAATCTGCCCACAGCTTAAATGTTATAGGAACCCCACATTTACCGGAGATTAAAGTTAATCTGATTTAGGGTTTCAGGTTTTGGATTACTAAAAGCAATTAGTATATCTCTGTACATTTATAAACTAATGGCATAGTAGTGTTATTGTGCAGAGGCAACGGCATCTTGGGGCTTCATCAAATGATGTGATACCACCCCATATTGCAGAGATTAAAACTACCTATGTAACCCCCATTATTATTGCTGATTGGAAATGTGCACAAACACATTGGGAAGGGAATATGGTATTTGTAAACAACAGGCAACATTATAGTATATTGGAACTAATATTTCCATTATAGCTGTCGAAATATTTGTGGCCAATCAGCAGCATAATGCTTTATACCAACTCAAAACAAAGCCAGCTTTGTTCAGATGGTTCTATAGGTAGGAGACAGCCTTCTTATAGTCAGCAAAATTATATACAGGAAACTACTGAATTATTGTACAAGCAATGCCCAGAGATCACCTTTACAAAGTTTGCAATGGAACCTTGAGTCTCTTTCTTTGATGTCAAAATTTTACAGAGTAGCAATAATGCATTTAGGATGAAGAAGGACGCTGCTTTGATAAAATATCTGGTAGTCAGCTCTATACAGCTTCTATACATGTCTCCATACTGGATTATTTTTAGTACCATATACCTTTTTTGTTATTGACTTCTTCAGAAGACTGAAATTAAAGTTGTGACACACAGAAGTTTAGTAAGATACTAGTCTATGTCTTCTGGCCCCAGTCAGCTGACATGGTTAAAAAAAAAGATTAATACCCCTGTCACATGACATCAGTGGCTACTGTCACATGGGGAAGTCTTTTTATATGACTAAATATTTTAACGAAAAGGCAAATATAAGCTTAAAATTCTTTACATCAAGTCAAGTAGCTTCTAACAAAATATCCTTGAAAAAATTATTCCAGGCTAATGCAAGAGTACTAAAAATAGCTGCTCCTGTAACTACTACATTGAATGCTTATCTTGTTTTGTTATTAAAAGTGAAAGGGTATATTTACACTGCACTGGTGAGGCCACATCGGGAGTATTGTGTCCAGTTCCCCCTTCCTCCCCCCACACCCAGAAATGATGTGGACAAATTGGAGAGAGTCCAGTGAAGGGAAAAGAATTAGGGGGCTGGGGCACATGACTTATGAGGAGAGGCTAAGGGAACTGGGCTTATTTAGACTGCAGAAGAGAAGAGTGAGGGGGGATTTGATAGCAGCCTTCAACTAGCCGAAGGGTGGTTCCAAAGAGGATGGAGCTCAGCTGTTCTCAGTGGTGGCAGATGACAGAACAAGGAGCAACGGTCTCAAGTTGCAGTGCGGGAGGTTTAGGTTGGATATTAGGAAACACTATTTCACTAGGAGGGTGGTGAAGCACTTGAATGGGTTACCTAGGGAGGTGGTGGAATCTCCATCCTTAGAGGTTTTTAAGGCCCAGCTTGACAGAGCCCTGGCTGGGATGATTTAGTTGGGGATTGGTCCTGCTTTGAGCAGGGGGTTGGACTAGATGACATCCTGAGGTCTCTTCCAACCCTAATCTTCTATGATTCTATGAATAAAAGACCTGTGGCAAGGTTGCAGCTGGTCCGGGTCAGTTGATTTGGGCTTATGGGGCTGAGACTGCGGGCTATAAAATTGCAGTGTAGACATTCGAGTTCAAGCTGGAGCCAGAGCCCCAATTGCTATTTTTAGCTCTGCAGCCTGAACCCTGAAAGCCTGAGTCTGCTGACCCAAGCTCTGAGACTCGGTACCATGAGTTTTTCAACACAGTGTGGACATACCAAAAGTGTCAAACTATTTCCTTACCAGACAAGCAAGAGATACTTTGATCTAGAAAATAAGATGTTTCAATCAGTACAAAGTAGAAGCTGCCTTTAATGATTGTAAAAAATAAAATCAATTTAAAAATAGACTATTTTGACTATTATTAATGTCAGTCATAGTAGTGCATAATGGCATGTCATTGTAAGTAGTACAACTACCAACATCATGAAAATAATGTTAAAATAATTTTAAAAAGAAAAATCAGAAAATAAAATAAATTTCTAAATGAAATATTTGAATTGTTCCAAACGGAAAAGTTTCAAAATTATTGGTTTTTGCAATTTTCATTTTGTTGGAAAATTTGAAAATATTTGCTTTAATTCCAATTTGGAATAAACACAAATTTTGAAATGTTAATATTTCCCATGAAATTCAAATTCAAACCTGTGACAAGTTCTAGTATAGATATGATCTTTATTGCAAGAACCACACTTGCTGGGATATTTATGTTTGATAAAGAGACCTGGCTGTGTAAGGTGCTCTCTATCCAGGATCAAAAAAGGGTGATGCTCAGGGTTGTGCTATCAGTTCTATAAAGTCATAAAAGTGGGCCTTAGTTACCCCTCCTCTTCACAAAAAGAAAAACACTCTTTTTAAACACACACAAAGATCTCTAGAAATATTCTTATTTATTTCTTTTGGAAACAATCTAAAGTCTTCATTCTTTAAACGCTAAGGAGAAAATTTATGGTTGGAAAATGTTTTACAGAAGACTTCCAACTAGTATTTCCACTTAAAGGTGAAAACCTTTGTTGTTTCTCAAATGTTTAAGGTGATATAAGCTTCTTTTGAGATGTATATTTGCAAATATTTTGAATTTAAATGGAAGCCTTCCTGATACCTGATACTAAAAACTTCCTGATACCACTGTTATGTAAATAGTAAGATGTTTTATGTACAACTATAGCAGGATCATTTGATGCTATAAAAGTTTACTAATGTAAGATGCTAACAGTATAAAATAGTTTTATTATTTGGGAAATTAATTAGTTATCTGTCAATGCTTATGCAATTACTTACAAAACTTAGGAAAAAAAGAAGAACCTCTCCAAGTACTGGTAAAAAGAAAAGACAATACCTTCTTTGATGACCATTTAAAGTCTCTCTAAGAGTCTTTTAAGTTTAAAAAAGACTATTTTAAGAGTGGAAAGACATATATATAGGAAATACATGTGTTGTGACTCATTTGAAACAGAATTTCAACAGCTGTCGATGGAACTAAAGGGATATTTCAGAAAATGAGCTGAATAGAAGAAAGAGTTAAAATTCTGTCTTTAAAGATGTCTGAGAATTTTCCTCACAATGTCAAAAACAATTCATAACTCTGCTGCATATTCATTAAGCAGATTGCATGTTCATGAAATGAAAGAGATACTACTAAAATAGTGGGAGTCACATCCCAGCTTTGGCATTAAGAGACAATTTTTAGGATTTGGCCCCTACCATTTCTTGTTTCTCTAGTTATAAAATTTTAGTCATTTTGGAGAAAATTAGTTGGTGCTGAACAACTTAAAACACCCCTTTCTATTCCACAGTATATAAAAGATTATGGATGAAACTACTAAAATTTACACCTTAAAACCCTAAGGCACAATATAAATATTATCCATTCTCTACTAAGATATATCAAGAGAAAATCTCTTTTAGAAGACCAGTGTTGTATACTGCATTGAGAAAAAAGATTAAATAAAATTAAAATAATATTACTGGAGTAACCAAGCATATTAATCCTGAGCGACTTGCAGAACATTTAGATTTAATTAATTCTTATTTTCTGTAATTTGCGAGTTCAACTGCAGAGCTACAGATACAGTTGTACAAATGCTCATATCCCAAAAACTGGGCATTGTGTTTGCAGGATCATTATGAAATCAAATACTGGGTGAATAATTTGATCCACAAATTAAACAGATTATATACTTGTATCTTTTGTCTTTCAATGTTTTCAAAATCTTCAGCCCTGAAAGCTGCTTCTAACATGTATGTACTAGCTGCAATATGAGTATTTATGCCACATGAACCAACCAACCTGAACAAAATACAAACTATTTAAACGTTGGACCAAAACTGAAACCAAACACATTGTGGTACATGCAACTGTTATGACTTTATTACCTCTGAACTTTCTGAACACCTGAACACCTTCCCATTTCTGAGGCTTACTTGTCATCACGGTCACTTAATATTTTGTAAGGCAGAGTTGACCTTGCATGTTACATAGGAAGACACTGTATGCTCTCATGAAAATTCTGTTTCTTTTCTGTTTAATTTTGGTGTTTCCTGCCAATCTGATATAAAAGTCACAGAGTGTGAAAATATATAATTTTCCATTTTGGGTATGGAAAGACCACATGAATGTTTTAAAAAGTTCATTTAACTTTTAGGAAAGCCATTCAATAAAAATATGTTTCCAAAGGCATAGGGAAGAAGCTGCTACTCCTGCCAAAATATTATCATCTGGTATTACCAGTTATAGTTTGCAAGTATTGTAATGCATTGAAATTACTTTTTTTAAGCTAACAATAACATTAAACAATGACAAATACAATCTGTAGCAGAAATTACTCAATGTATAATTCAATCCCCTACAGCCTCAGAGGCATCTTGACACCCAGATCTGTGGATGTATCTTGTTTCTATTGGGAAGAGGTGGGGCTCATCAGCCTCTGAAGCATTATCACCCTGGGCCCTGTGGAGACAAACCTCTCCCTCAGGTTTTTTCTATGTAACAGGTGACCTGATTTCTTAAATCTAAAAAATGAAAATATGAGACAGAGGAACTAGAGGGGATGAAATGTGCCAAAAGTCCTGCTAAAAATGGCAAATAGCTAAGCTAAAACAAATTCTGGACACTGGAGGACATATAAAACTAGATAAGTACTACAGAGAGTTAAAATCTCAGATTTCTCTATGGCAATAGAAGACGAAAGTGTCTAATGTCAATGGACTTTCGATAGGGAAGGAAAGGTAGGGTTGAGATCTGAATGACCCATTTCAAAGATAACATGCATCTGATAGCAATTTTAAAAAATAGAAAAAACTTGCTGCCCTTACTCAGGCAAAACACTCAACTTGAAACAGATGCTGGCCGCATAACTATTTGCTACTTTCGTAATAAAATAGTGAACAATGGAAAGATTGTAACTTACCTTGGCACAACACTATATGCAAACACAGTCAGCAAACAGGAAGAAGAAACAATGCAATATCACTCTTGACATAGGACAGCAAGGAGCAGATTCAGGAAACAGATGTCTCACTAAGTCAAAGTGACTCTGCCAGTATGAATTTAACAGTCAAGAAAGCCAAAGCAAGCAAATCAGACTTAATGTGAAGTCAGACAGAGAGTGAACAGCACTGTACCACTACAGTTATCCATTCTCCCTAAAGATTATCTCAGCAGTGGTGAAACTATGTCTGGTGATTTCCTCACTTATTCTCTGGTACACAACTTGGGGCTTCAAATGACCCATGACCATTACGATGCCAAGAGATAATATACCATCTCCAGGACATCGCAACCTGCATAATGCTTTCTTTTTCTAAAATCATGTCAACCCTATAAAAGAAACCTACAGTAGTCTACAGATTCAAAACACTGCAGTAGCACCATTGTAAGTCAAAGGGCTTCATTCTGCTCTAATTTACACTCCATTGAAATTAATGGAGTTATGCCAATGTAAAACTGATGTAACTGAGAGCATAATTGGGCCTATATTGTTTTGTAGGATAAACTTTTTCTTTCATACACGTCTGAGTAAACTAATGATTCTAAAGTACTGTACATGCACATATTCAAAGATAAGGCTAGGAACAGAATGTCTTTCACTCTCAAGTTGGCATTCCTTGTATTTTTTATGTACCTAATATGTCAATGTTATAGTTTCCAACATGAATTTTCCTATCATATTCTACTGTAATTTGCTATCATAATAACTCAATTTCTTGTTTTGATCCACAATTTAAGAACATTAGAAGCTAAGAAAATGGAGTCCATGCAGTCAATGGGTATTTGCCCACATGTGCCAAATTGCAAGACTGGGCTGTAATTCTGTAATGCTACCAATATAAATTGTTGGATGTTGAATAACTCAAGCAGCCTCTTGTAATGCTTGGGTGTTACAAGTCATCTGACCCTTGGGACTACAATTCCCAGGAGCCCTCCAGACTCACTCTCCCAGCATTCCATCTCCTAACCGGGCTGAGCCTCAATAATGGCTGGGTTAGCACCATCCATTCTTAAAGGGCCCAGCATGTTCTGTGACACTTAAAAATATTTATTTTTTAAAATCTAGTGACTTAGTGGACAGTTTAATGACTGGACTGAGAGGAAGAATACACAGAATCAAACACACCATTTCTCTTTCTTCTCTTGGTTCTTCTGGTACTTCCAGCAGCTCCTCTAAACTCCTGTAGAACTGAGAAGTATAGTGTATTTTTTTCATTAATGGATCCAAAACCCAGTAGGAAAAATCTATCCTCTCTCATAGTCATCTTTCTGTTTTGGTGGAATCCCATGTAAGTGGCAATGCAATTTACACAGCTTGACAAAATCCTTTGGCACCTAGTTCCAAATTAGAGAATTACAGCCTCTCTCTTACCTGTTGTCAGGTGATTAAGCTGCCCTCCTTCCAGTGTTGATTTGGAAGAACGTTTTTGCCAGCCACCCAGCAAATCTAAATATCGGGAGTGGAGAACAAATGATGTGTCTCAGGATGAAATGGAGAGCCTTCCACAAAAAGATGCCTTTGCAACTGCTCCACACAGTATTTGCATGGGAGCTTCTGCTCTGGGCTGGATTTAGGGGCAGGCGACCCAGGGGACTGACTGGAGTGCTGGGATTCGGGGTGGGGGGGGGAGGGGGGCCAGACTCAGGGTGCTGGTTTTATTGTTAGCAACAAAAGGAAAAAGAGAATGTTTGAAGTAAAATGTTTCAGGTATTCCATATGTAGATTCATTTTTCACGAACCTCCTAGAACATTCTGGACCTTTGTAGAATCTTGTGGAACCTTCCAGACTTTCTGAGCACTACATTTTTCTTCAACCTTCTAGAATGTTGTCAGCCCTGCCCTGATGGGTATATAAAGAGCAGGGCATCACTAGTCAGTCAGCGAGATATAGAAATGAAGTGAAGTGAAGTGAGAGCCCAGCTGCAATATTGTGAACCTTGTTTTACTGTGTAATTATGGAAGTGTACTTGTGTTTTAAGACTTGAAGAGTGTGTTAAAGGACATACTTAATGAGATGCCAGAGATATCTATCAAACCCCTATCCATACAACAATATAAAAGAAATACTGTTACTTCTTTTGCCATGCTTAACATGTTTGATGACTTTCTAAGACTGCAGAACATAGAGTTTTGCTCTCCCTAATACTGTCTGTTTTCCCCCAAAGAAAATAAAAGATGCAGTATAGGAAGTGAAAAGCTCAACTGCAATCTAGTTTGCAGCAAATTTGATGGAAAAATATCTGAAACAGAACAACCTAGACCAGACTTTAGGCAGAAGTAATCGTCCCAGAGCAGAAGACATTGAGGAGTGAAGCGTAAATTATTGAAGTCCTATTATTAAGGAATTAGCAGATTTACCTGAAGATAAGGAATGGAAATGTGAGGAAAGTGATGAAGGATCATTCAATTTTCCTGGTGGCATAAAGAGAGTGATGATAAAGAAGAATGTGGCTCACATGAAAAAGGAGAGTAATTGCAAAGAACAATCTGGTTTACATGAAAAGGGGAGAAACAATAAAGAAGAGTCAGCTTTGCAGGAGGACAGAAACATCAGTGAGAAAAACTGCACATCACAAATCAATACATCAAATCCTGCTTTATGGCCAGCAATCCTAAACTCTGCTGATATTGACTGTACACTTTTAAATGGGCTGGGCAAAATTGAGGATATGACGTTTCCAGTAAATAAGAAGCGACACTTCTCAAAGTCACATTGCGAAAGATTGCTTGAGAATGGTGAGAAACTGAATCGGCATTAGCTAGTTTACTCGAAATCAACTGACAGAATGTTCTGGTTTTGTTGCAAAATATTTGACGAGAATGCCAAATCGTCGTTTGCACTTTCCGGGTACAATTATTGGCATAACTTAGCTGATGCTCTGAAGCAACATGAAAAGCCATCCAGCCATTTTATGACCTACTCCAAATGGATGGAGATGGAGTCCAGACTCGAGCTGAATAAATGCACAGATGCAGAAAACCAGCACATTATTAATGTAGAAACCCAGCATTGGAGGAACATGCTCGAGCATCTGATCGCAATAATCTTCTTCCTTAAAAAGAATAATTTGGCTTTCTGGGGCTCATTGGATAAGTTGTTCACTGAACATAATGGTAATTTCCTCAGTATGGTACAGCTCTTTGAGAAATACGATGATGTCATGCATGAGCGCCTACATTGAGTAGTTCATAAAGAAGCTGTGGACCATTACCTGCAGCAAAGTAATTCAAAACGAATTGATTGACCTTATGAATGATGCCTCTGCCTACCCTCTGCCTACTCCAATCTGCTTCCCAGAGAGATGCTTCTGGTGGGAGAACAACTTGATAAGAGCTTGTTCATTCCCACAAGCATATGGGCTGAGATTCCAAGTAGACTTTATCGAGGTTCGATAAAGAGGATTGGGAAAAGCAGATTTCATATCTATATCTATCTATCTATCTATCCATCCATCTCTTTGAGTGAGTGTTTGCACAAGTCGCATATAAAGTTAATGAATAAAAGATACATTTTTCAGAGTAACAGCCGTGTTAGTCTGTGTTCGTAAAAAGAAAAGGAGTACTTGTGGCACCTTAGAGACTAACCAGTTTATTTGAGCATGAGCTTTCGTGAGCTACAGCTCACTTCATCCGATGAAGTGAGCTGTAGCTCACGAAAGCTCATGCTCAAATAAACTGGTTAGTCTCTAAGGTGCCACAAGTACTCCTTTTCTTTTTACAAAAGATACATTGGCATATTACATTGTTACATAGCAGTACCAGATCCTTTGTTTTGTTACAATATTTGGATTTCAGTCAATACTGTCAAATTTCAAATGAAAAGATGATGATGAATCCTCCAAATAAAAGGGTATTTAAAAAATTATGTTTCAGTCATGGTAAAATTACTACACAAACCAACAAAAGCCACAGAGCCCCTGACACACCACCCATAACTCTTGCTACTGTGAAAAAAAGAAGTCATAGTGGTATGAGCTATGTGGATTGTTAACCTTAAATTTGAATGCCCTGGCTTCTGTGGTTTGATGGCTGAAGTTTAACATTATTCAAAAATAGAATTTCTTTTTAATGGCCATGTTAAGAACAATATTTCTTAAGTTGTATAATGTGTTGTTGGCCAGGGAAGGGAGAACACTCTGCTATATATATATATATATATATTTACTTTCTCAAACAAACTTGTATAAATTTAAGTTTAACAAAATTCCTAGGTAGGCATCTGATTTGCTCAACTATGTGTTTTGTTATGTGTTCTGCTTATTTGATGGTCTTTACTGGGAGAGAGACATTCTCAGTGGGAGAATAGAAGAATGACAAGAAAAGTACTAAACCAACAATACAAACAGATGATCATTCCTTGGAGACAGACATAAAGAGAAGTGGAGAAAAAACCTAAAAGATAAGTGAATGCAAATTCCTTCTGTACAAATGAATTATATACAGTATCAGAAACTGGCAGAACGTTAAAGATAGAATGTGGCAAACTACACTCAGCAAACAATTTACTTGATGGAGTTAGTCCCTTTTTGTTAGAAAATTATCTGTGACCCTACTAAAATTTTAGAAATATGACCATTATTTAAAATTATCCATCGGTGGTGTACTGTGAACATATTTCAGCCTTGGGATTGCTGAAAAATGATTTGCCATTACATATACTTCAAATTCATTATTTGCAATGCTCTAATTGGTCACCTTAATCACAAGCTATTATTACTATCCCTGACGGACTATCCCAAACCCACAATGGGCTTCCAGGATGGCCACATAAAGACTTCTACCATAAATAGTCATGCAAATACATATTCACAACTTTTACTCTTTCCATAAATCTCACTGCATACAAAAATTCAATTGTCTGAATGCTTGCAGAAAGTAAATGAAAGGGTTGCAAATACTCAAATGAATTGGATTTTATTCCAGTGACCATTCAAGAATATTTTCTTGCATTTTTCACCAAGCTCTACTAAAAATATGCATTTTAACTAAAAATGTACTGTCATCAAAACAATCTATACCAGATTGATTCGAAAATGAATTGCTGTATTACCTTCATTAAAAAGAGGGAAAGAATATGTTGGATTGATCTAGAATTGTCCAGAGAAAAAGGATAGAGGCAGAAAACTACCAAGGAAGAGAGAGCTAAAGACGAACGAAAGCCAGATGAGTAATTGTAAAACAAGAGCAGGAGGAGAAGTCAGAACAGGAAATATTCAGACAAAGAAGAAAATAAAGGGAAAAAAAGAAAAAAATCATTTTCATCTGATAGTGACTAGGATTGTGGAATGCATGTAGCAAAGTAGATGATTCTGGGGATACTAAGAGCTCATGCCTTGTATGCAGAGTAATGAACAAGCAGGAATGAGAAGGAGCTGTTTCAGATTCTGTTCTGGCATCTGAGCTGGGTCTGTGTCTAATGGAAATATCATTGCTGGTTCTGAGATGTTTGTGTATGACAACAGTTTAGAGGAAAGTATCATTATTTCAAAGGGTAGATTTAAAATTGTGGATTGAGAGGAATCACATATTTAGACTCAACTTTCATCTGGAAAATCTGCCTAGCTGCTTGTGGGTACCCCTCAAAACCTCATTGTACAGTGTCTGGAGGTACATCAAACACCAAGGGACTACAATGTTATTGTATCTTACCAAAGACTCAGTTCTGCAAACACTCATGAAATCAATCCTTATTCACATGAGCTGTACCACTGACTTTGATGGGACTTCTCACATGAGAAAGGACTCTTTGGGTGAGTAAGGGTATATGGGATTAGGTACCAATGGGCACTGTATCTATAAGGCAATATTTATAGCAAGGACGTCATTGCTTCAGACAATAATGTCATCTATTCCTAAGTACCTGTACTCTTGGGTGGCATATATTATCCATCATCAGATGGAATGGAAATGCCCTGATGAGCAGAGATGGGATGTCGAAGAATTCAGTTCCCAGAAAAGGGTTTGATTTTCTTTGTAGAGTTCAGAATATTTCTGTTAATTCAAGGAAACCACTGTGACAGAAAAAAGACAGCCAAGTCTGTCATTCAAGGAAAGGAAGTTGATGCATAAGCAGTCCTGCAATATCTGTATTATCTTACATTGCATGAATCCAATATTCACTTTGGCTGCAACATTCAGGACTGAGTGTGATATCAAACTGCCACTCAACATGTGTGTGTTGCTATCAGTTTATCGAGTCCTACAATATGCTAATTTCCCTGCGAAGAGCAGATTGCTATTATAATTTCTTCTGTTTAGATGTAACTCCTACCTTTAAGAGTTATTCCTCTCTATACTCCTTGGAACAATATATAGTTGTAAACAATCTGCCCTTTCTTAAGAATTAAGATATATTCAGGAAACAGTGATATTAGCTATTTAAGGGTTAAAGGTTTTTAAAGTTGATAAGGTCTGAAAACAAGACAATATATTCCAAAGAGCTAATGAAAGTAAGCAGAAATTAGAGAAACTTTAGCATTCTTAAGATTTATCATTTATTTGTATAACCTTATGCATTTCAGGAGTGATCCAGAAGACTAAAAAAAGTGGCAACATAATACTACTATTTAAAATAAAATCATAGATTAATACCAGAAAACTACAGACCATTCAATTTAACATCATGTGGGGGAGTCTTTGAAACTATTTTAAGTGACTCCAGCTTTTTTATTTATAGAAACTACTTGGATGTTGGTACTGAAAGCAAGATTTCCAAGCTTTCAAATAATACTCAATCTCAAAGAGCAGTAAATAATGAGGAACAACATGGTGAGATAAAAAAAACAAAAACTAAAACCTCTGATCTTTAAAATATCTCAGCTAATGGATGGGGAAGTGCACTTCAGATTAGATAACCAAAAAAATCTTTTGATCAAAAAAATATACAAAAAGGAGGAAATGAAAGCCAAGGATCCAATCCTGCTCCCATTATAGGCAATAGCAAAAGTCCTACTGGTTACAGTGAAAGTAGGACGATATCCTTTTGTAGCAGTTGCAGAAAAAAGTCCTAAAGCTTACAGCCTTTTTTTTAAGCTAATGTGAAAATTGTAAACTGAACCCTAGATCACATTGCTATAAAAATGCAATATACCATAAATAAACAACAGCTGATTATATTCCTAGCAAAAATCACCATGATATTAAATTGGGGGTTGAATAAGGGGAGAATAATTAATTGATAAACTTTCTTTACACTGGTTATAAATCTCTCTTAAATCCTGATAGCCCACTTTAATTGTCTGCTGTGCCATCGCAGAGCCTCCTGAGCCTTAACTGAGTTGGAACATGTTGGAAATATTCATAGTACTCAACAGCCCACAGGCTGACACTTCCACTTGTGTGTTTGGGTTTGTATTGGAACAATAGATGCAAAATATGCATTTCAAGAGGCACAGAAAGTTTTTTCAAAAAGAAAAGGAGTACTTGTGGCACCTTAGAGACTAACCAATTTATTTGAGCATAAGAAAGTTTTTTCTTGAACAGCTTGAATATTTCAAATACATTTTTTTTTGTTTCTGTAAAGGAAAAGCTGCATCAGCCTCCATATTTTATTCATATTGTCCAGGGTATCTTTTTCTACTGCCAAAAAATAGTATAACTTCATAAATTTTAAGACCAGAAGGGACCATTATGATCATTTAGTCTGGCCTTTTGCATACCATAGGCCACAGATTTCATTCAGTGGTTCCTGCAACTAGCCCAACATCTTGGGATGGAATATCTTTTAGAAAGATATCCAACTTTGATGTAAAGTGATGAAGAATTTGCCACATCCGTGGGTAAATCTGTTCCAAAGGTTAATTATCCTTATGTTAGTGTTCAGTACATTATCTATCAGAGGACAGTTTTAAACCCACTAACATCTATATAAAGTTTTCTGTCATCCACAGAGAAGTCTTTTTTCAAAAGACAGTATTTTGGTTTATAAAAATTTGTGTGTGTTTTTCATTCAGTGACAGTTAAGGTGAATGAGAGGCAAAGACATAGGAAAGAGTGAGAGGGCCAATAGCTTGTAATCTTAAACCCCGTATTTAAGCTGCTTGATGAGAGGAAAAGCGATTAGAACAGGAATGTCCTAACCACTGGACTACAGGATATTCTGATGTGGGTCTCCTGCAATCACTCCAATTGAAGGCATTCCACTTTAATTAAATAATTAAATATTAATTAGGCCAGAGAAAGAGTGAGAATGATGCTATAGTCCAGTGCAATTTTTTTACTGCAAAAATGTAGGTGCCAAGTGAGTTTAGGTGGCACCCAGGCTGCAGTTTTGTGGGTCACAGTGGTGCCTACAAACAGGACTTAGGTACCTAAGTCTGGGGGTTAGGCCCCTAAGTGCCTTTGTGGATATTCATAGTACTCAACAGACACCAAAACACTGACGCATGCGCATAACTTTAAGCAAGTGTCATTGGAGTCAGTGGGATTTAGCCACTTTTGTAAATCCTACTAGGTGCCTCTCTGCATCTGTAGGAACCTAAATACTTTTCTAAAGCTAGCCCCTAGTGTATAACAAGTTTAGCCAAAAATGCTAGAAAAAAAATAAAATGGAAAAAATAGATCCTTTATCACAATCACAATTTAAATTCAGAGGCCAATAATATTAATTTCGCCTCCATTCCCAGATGGTTGCTTCCTAAAAATAACATCACAAAGATAGACAGTAGTGTTCAGATGACACAGCAAGAATTTTCAGCTCTTACCTTCTGAAAGCAGCCTTTCTGGCAATGATGAGAAAAACTGTAGTCCCAACAGTTTAAAGATCTGTTGAAAGATAGGTGTAGTGACTTACAATTTGGTACATCTCTAAAGGGAAAATTAGGGGTGTAGGCAAATATTTCACCTTCCTGAAGCAAAGAAAATGCAATACTTCTCATCCTTGATCTCAAGTTAAATGTCTCTATTATGGGACAGTATTTTTTCGTGCAAGTAAAAGCCAAATTGCTGAAAGACATTGTTGCCTGTGGATACCGCAGAATGGCTTTTGGGCTGATTGGCTTATATATATATGTCCTGAATGAGGAGACAGGAGGGTAGGGCATGATCCAAAGACAACTGAAGCCAACGGGTATACCTTAGGGCAAGGGTTCTCAAACTTCATTGCACCGCAACCCCCTTCTGACAACAAAAATTACTACACGACCCCAGGAGGGGGGACCGAGCCAACTGAGCCCCACCGTCCCGGGTGGGAGGGCCAAAGCTGAAGCCCGAGCCTCACCACCCCAGGGCCAAAGCCTGAGGGCTTCAGCCCCAGGCAGGGAGTCAGTTACCTGAGCCCCACCACTCAGGGCTGATGCCCTTGGGGCTTTGGCCCTGGGTGGTGGGGCTCAGGCTTAGGTTTTGGCTTTGGCCCTGGGCCCCAGCAAATCTAAGCCAGCCCTGGCAACCCCATTAAAATGGGCTTGTGACTCACTTTGGGGTCCCAACCCACAGTTTGTAATTGTAATTGCAGCTGTGAGTTTGTAATTGCAGTGTAGACATACCCTTAGGGTATAGGTAGAATTTATAGAAGTCGGTTTTGTAGAGTGTTTTTATACAGTCGATTGTGTGTGTCCCCACACAAATGCTCTAAGTGCATGTAGTCAGCGGAGTGCGTCCACAGTACCGAGGCAACCGTTGACTTCCGGAGAGTTGCACTGTGGGTAGCTATCCCACAGTTCCTGCAGTCTCCACCGCCCATTTGAATTCTGGGTAGAAATCCCAGTGCCTAATGGGGGTAAAACATTGTCGTGGGTGGCTCTGGGTACATATCGTCAGGCCCCACTTCCCTCCCTCCTTCCGTGAAAGCAAGGGCAGACAATCGTTTTGCGCCTTTTTTCTTGAGTTACCTGTACAGACGCCATACCATGGCAAGCATGGAGCCCGCTCAGCTAACCGTCACCGCATGTCTCCTGGGTGCTGGCAGACGCGGTACTCCATTCCTACACAGCAGCAGTTTATTGCCTTTTGGCAGCAGACAGTGCAGTATGACTGGTAGCCGTCATTGACGTAGTCCTGGGCGCTCTTTTAACCGACCTCGATGAGGTCAGTGCGCCTGGGCAAACATGGGAGTGACTCAGCCAGGTCATTTCCCTTTTAAGTTTCGTCTCATGGCGACTGAGTCCTACCGGCAGTGCACTGTCTTTTAATCAGCAGCCAGCAGAAGATGATGGCCAGCAGTCATACTGCATCGTCTTCTGCCAAGCACCCAGGAGATGACGATGGCTAGTGGTCGTACTGCACAGTCTGCTGCGAGCAAGATGTATAAAGATAGATGAAGTGGCTCAAAACAAGAAATAGACCAGATTTGTTTTGTATTCATTTTCTCCTCCCTCCCTCCGTGAAATCAACGGCCTGCTAAACCCAGTTTTGAGTTCTATCCTTGAGGTTTTGAGTTCTATCCTTTAGGGGCCAGTCTGTTTCTCGCAAAGCCACCCCCTTTGTTGATTTTAATTCCCTATAAGCCAAATCTGTAAGCCATGTCGTCAGTCGCCCCTCCCTCCGTCAGGGCAACGGCAGACAATCGTTCCGTGCCTTTTTTCTGTGCAGACGCCATACCACGGCAAGCATGGAGCCCGCTCAGATCACTTTGGCAACTAAGAGCACATTAAACACCACACGCGTTATCCAGCAGTATATGCAGCACCAGAACCTGGCAAAGCGAAACCGGGCGAGTTGGCGATGTCAGCGCGGTGACGAGAGTGATGAGGACATGGACACAGACTTCTCTCAAAGCACGGGCCCTGGCAATGTGGGCATCATGGTGCTAATGGGGCAGGTTCATGTGGTGGAATGCTGATTCTGGGCTCGGGAAACAAGCACAGACTGGTGGGACCGCATAGTGTTGCAGGTCTGGGACGATTCCCAGTGGCTGCGAAACTTTCGCATGCATAAGGGCACTTTCATGGAACTTTGTGACTTGCTTTCCCCTGCCCTGAGGCGCAAGAATACCACGATAAGAGCAGCCCTCACAGTTGAGAAGCGAGTGGCAAAAGCCCTGTGGAAGTTTGCAACGCCAGACAGCTACCGGTCAGTCAGGAATCAATTTGGAGTGGGCAAATCTACTGTGGGGGCTGCTGTGATGCAAGCAGCCAACACAATCAAAGATCTGCTGATATCAAGGGTAGTGACCCTGGGAAATGTGCAGGTCATAGTGGATGGCTTTGCTGCAGTGGGATTCCCTAACTGTGGTGGGGCCATAGACGGAACCCATATCCCTATCTTGGCACCGGAGCACCAAGCCGGTGAGTACATAAACCACAAGGGGTACTTTTCAATAGTGCTGCAAGCACTGGTGGATCACAAGGGACGTTTCACCAACATCAACATGGGATGGCCAGGAAAGGTACATGTTGCTCGTATCTTCAGGAACTCTGGTCTGTTTAAATTTCAGAGGAAGTTGGGGGAAATCCTGTCATCTGAAAATAGTTACAAATGTATTTCAGTGTTGGTATCTCAGAGTTCAACCAACCAGTTGGAATATCTCAGTACTCAAGTTCCTGCTTCCATGTTTCTCAGTCTATGTTTTTTCAAAAGACTAAGAAATTGTAGGTGCATGAAAACCGAAGGAACACTTTGCCCTTTCCCTCATTTTCAGGGTACTGTTTTTTCCCCATGCCCTTCAATCATCTCTGTCTGCAGTTTCTTTAACTATCTCTTGAACAAATTGATTTTGCCAGCTCTCCTGGTCCTTCCTTGTAATCTTTTCAATATGTGTATTTCCCTTTGGGTGGAATACAGTAGTTTTGTGTTAAATTCCTATCTGCTCCTAATTTCCTAGTCCGGGCATTATGTCATCTTATTTTTGTGTTTTTGCCAGTGGGAAAAGTTTGTCTAGATCAATTTTATCAGTCCTCCTCATATACTGAAAAACATCAATTAGATCACCACAAAGTCTCCTCTTTCCTAGTGAGAACAACCCTAATTTCCTCAACCATTGCTTGTTACTTAAATCCTTAGTCTTAGCTAGTATCATGGTTTTGTCATTTGACACACATCTTTAGTTCCCATCATGAAGTCACATGGCAGATCTGGGTTTGCACATAGCTGCAAAAACAACTGGCATATTGAAACAGTAAAGAAGCAATATACAATCCTTCTGGCAATGTTTGGTAGGTCTTGCTAGTTCCCACCATCTTGAATTTCATGGAAGTATCACAAATAGATTCTTGACGTAATCTCAAACAAAGTGCGGTAATACTGTTCTCTGAAAAGTGACTCTCTAAAAATGGCAATGTGGGGTTCTGTTTATTCTCTCTCAATATCTTCAAGAACAAAAATAATCAGCCAACTAGTTATATAATATTTATCCTAACTGCTATCTGTGCAAACTCCCTCTGGATCTGAAAGTCAAGCTGTGGTTTTTATAGGTCTCTTGTCATTACCAATAAAAAACTAAGCTTCTGGAATCGAAATTTAATTAATAAATGTGCCAGAGAATAATCTACCTCATCCTCCCATAGTTGTGTTGGCTCTGCTATGATAACAGAAGTTTTAAAAACTTATTTTTCCCTCTCAAATAAGAAGATGAGACTCAAAATTATGTGGAATTCACCAGATGGTCAAAGCAAAAACCAGACTGGCCACATTATTATCAATGAGAGTCACTGTTGGATATGGGAGTTATTAAAAGTGCAGGCAATCATAAACTACTAATGGGAAAGATTAATATTAAGTTAAAGTCCAAATAAAAGACGGGTGCAACAAGACCAAATTTTGATCTTGATAAACTAAAGGTTATTGTTAAGGAGGCTTACAAAGTAGGACTTTTAGGGCATTTCATGCCATTAATTTGTGTTGAAGAATCTCACTTACAGACTGGGTGTGAAATATTCAAGGAAGCGAAACAAAGCACAGTGGGGGGAGGAGTTATTGGAACATGTAAGCAAAGAAGGAAAATCTGAACCAGCAACAAAACAAGAACATTCCAGGAAAAATGTAAACAAGCTAAGAATGCTGGGAAAACTGAAGTAGTAAACGCACTGTTCAAAGCAGCAAAGAAATCACAAAGATTGGACAAGCAAAAGTTTTGAAAGGAGGAGGCTCAACAACTAGATGTGGCATCAAGGAAACAGAATACAAAAATAATATACAAAAAGGTAGGTTGTATAGAAACACCATCAAGTCAACAGTGCAAGTGAACTGACAACACATGCCAGAGAGGTGCTGGAAGTATGGAAGGAGCGTTTTGACAAAGTGCTGTACTGCTGGACCCTTTGGTTCATCCAGATGCAATAATTCTAGACATGCTAAATGAATAGGGCAGTTTGCAAGGCAGAATGGATATCAGCACTGTACCACCATCAGAAGAAGAAATGAAAAATGCAGTGAAGCAGATAAAAAACAGGAAAGCTGCAGGAATAGACAATATAACAGCTAAGCTACAAAAAGATGGTGGGACAAGTGATATCAAAGCACTGGAAAAAAATACACAGGAAAGTCTGGGAGGAAGAGGAGTTACCAGATGACTGGTGCAATAGTTGCACCAGTCTTGAAAAAAGGAGATCCTGCTGATCTGAATAACTGTAGAGGTAAACATTACTGTCAGTACCAGGAAAAATCTTGAGGAAAGTAATTTTTAATAAATAAAGGCTAGTTTTAGAGGAAGTAGAAGTCGAGGAATAGTGTGGCTTTAGAACAGGCTGGAGCTGCATTGATCAGATATTCACCCTCCGACAGCTGATGGGAAAAAGCAAGAATGGGAATTAAAGATGTTTGATGTTTTCATCGACTTCAAAAGGCATTTGATTTGTTTTTAAGGGAAGCATTATGATAAGATCATTGCAATTATAAAAACTATGTACAAAGACTCCCTTACTGCTGTATGAATTGGTGGAAAATTAAGCAACTGGTTCAAGTTTGGTGTAAGAGAAGGGAGGCATGCAATCACCATTGCTTTTCACCATGTTCTTATATTGGACATTAAGAATATTAGGTGGGTTGGACAGTGTAACACTGGATGATCTTTAATTTATGCAGTTGAAATGATACAACTGGCAGATACATTTGAATTAAATGATGATGCAAAGTAAGAGTTTAATATATATCTATAATTTTCTGTTCTACATTTTCTTTCTCTTCATTTGAGTTTTCATTAATCTCATGCAGTTTTCTAGATTAACATTTATGTTCAGAGGCATAAATTCCCATAAATAGGTGTAAATATTCATCTTCTATCAGAAGAGTCTTATGAGCCTCTTAACTTGCACCATAAATCCCTCTCCCACACACATTAGCAATCTTATCCTGCACTATGCAGAGGGCCTGCTTTGAGGTAATGAGTTCCCCAAATGTACCTGTGGGTTAAAAAGTCCAATGAACATCTCACCTCACAGGATTGAGTTCCATGGGAGTTTAGGCCTCAATTCAGCAAAGCATTTTAGTACGTATTAAGTCTCTCCCTATTCAGCAAAGCAGATGCTTAACTTTAAACACATGCTTAAGTCCCATTGAAGTCAACATGGACTTAAGCACTTTCTTAAAAATTAAGCATGTGCTTAAATGCTTTGGTGAATCAAAGCATTAAGGCAGTTAGTAGCTTGTAGGAGTAGGTGCCAGCATAAATTCAATAAAATGGGATCAATCCTCAAAGTATAAGCATTAATATATCAACTGAGTATCATGTGGTGGGTGGTGGGAACAACACCATGGACCCGCCCACATCCTTTTCCTACCCCACACCCCCCAAAACTGTGGAATGTGATACCCCTGTGGAGCCCAAAGAAGGGTTTTTCTTTCGGTCATGTGAAAGTGGTTACCAATGCCACAGAGGCTGCACTTCCCCCTTTCAGTTACTGGCCCTGATAACCTTCCACATCTGTTGGATTTTTATCTTCTCCATCCACAGAACTGGATGGACAGTATAGCTCTAGAACCTGTCATGGTATGGACAATAATTTCAAACTCTTCAAAAAACACCCAACAACAAAACCAAACCAAAAGTGTCAGAAAATAGAACAATAATCTTGAGATCTGAGTAGAAAATTGGAATTTTGATCTGGATTTATGCAGAAAAAAATTGCCAGTTATTTCACAGTACAGTTATCAAGTAAGAAGGAGAGAAGACAGAGCTCTATGGTGAAATCCTGGCTCAAATAAAGTCAAAAGGTATTTTGCCATTGATTTCAGTGAATCCAGGATTTCACCACTAATGCCTAGTACAGCTGTAAAAGTTGTCACTTTAAAGTTACCATGTAATCAATCCCAAGACTAATGAATGAAAGATTTGTAATTTTTTCTAATTACACATACTTTTATTTGTGGGTGATACTTCCATTTAATTAAAAACAGCCTCCTCGTCTCCGTGACATATTTTGAAGGCAGTTGTAGATTTTAATATGGAGTTTAGGAACTTTCTCACATTCCAGCGAAGCTGACTTAAGTCACTGCCTTTCACTGAGTCCTCTTCTTTTTCTTTTTACTTTGGTAAAATGGACATGAATAGAATAGAAACTAAATGAAAATAATTTGGAGCCCTAGCCAGGACATTTTCTGGTTTCTTGATAGCAGCCATATTTTATCATTTTGGCTGCTTTTATCCCCTGCAATAAATTTAGATGGGATGCTTATCTGCTTCTATTATCTCCATCATCCCAACCACTAAAAAGTTACATTTGTAGAGGAGGAAGTTTGAGGCGCTTTTATGTGGTTATTTTCATTGGGGAAACCACTTGCTTGGTATCCATATGTTCAGCATATCTGTCTAACTTTATGTCTGGCTTTTGGAGAGGTAGCAATGTGGTTTCCAGAGGAAAGAAGAGGGAAGATGGAGTGCCAAATTGTGCTATGTATATAAATTATTAAATAAGCATAGGTGATGTAACATATGATTAAGACAATCCATCACAATGAGTCAAGAGAAGCTAAATCTCTTAAATTTCTCAGGCCTGATCTTCACCTAAACGTGGGACATGAACAAGCAAAATATTTCACAAACAATATTTTTAACACAAATTTTACCAGTAATGAGATTTTTTCCACACCATGCTACTGTTTAAAAGTAATTACTTAAAAACAGACTGACATAAAGGTCAGTATTTTCAAACCTGACTGCCTAATGTAACAGTCCAAAGGGCCTGATCCAAAGCATGTTGATGTCAATGCAAAGTCTCTCTCTGTTGAAATAAGCAATCTGCCAGGTACCTCAAACAATAATCAAGTAACCTGTTCTCATCTGAAACATACACATACAGTCTGTCACATAGACTGTTCGTCAGTAATGCCATGAAAAGGGCTATACAATGGGCGGAGTAAGGAAAAACATATGCCTTTTAACAATGATGTGATCTTTTTCTATTGAACCCACTTTCTGTATAAACAGTCAAATAATAGAGCTGAAAGTGAATCAACAGTGGCACACTCAGCATGCAGTACCAAATGCTCATCTATTTCTTAGCTACACAGATCCACAGCAAGCTTGGTGTGGGAGAATTTTCCTCCATTGTCTAGAAGGAAAAGAATAATGTTATATTCAAATGGAGGCCATTATTCTCACTTGTCCTCCTGTGACACAGGGCGAAAACATACTGAGTGAGAACTCTGGAGCATCATTACACCTGTACTGAGGAAGTGTGGTGTACTGAAATTGTAAGCTGTCACTTTAAATGCTCAAGGTTTTTTCCTGGTCCTGCTTGCAGGGAGTTCTGTAGGGAAGTGTGTGACCTAGGCCTAGAAGCAGATAGTCAGCAGGCAGCCAGCTAGAGTAAGGTAGGGTGCAGTTTACTTTTCTGCTTTATGAAGCAGCCTCCATTCTCTCTCTCTGTCTCTGGGTTCTTGTGTGTTAACATTCTGAATTTTAGGAAATAATGTAGTGTTATGTTGCCACCTTCCAGCAACAGTATTTTTTTTTTATCTAACTTCTCTATGTTTATGCTGTGAAACATAACAAAAGGAAGTGGACATTTGCTCTATAAGGCAGGCTTACTTTCCTGTGGACATAACAGATGCTGTGGCTTTTGAACAGCAGCCGCCATTAATGTTGGGGGAAAGTAAGACTTCATTTGGGATCCATTCAGTCTTTGTCTAATGCACTTACAGGCATTTCTTGGATACCATCCATCCCAACAAATCTAATCAAACTTAACAATGATGGACTTCTTCAGCATTCTCTGATGTTCTAGGATCTGGGCCTGTGATATGCCACAGCCTAACAAGATAATAGGGGCTTAATCATGCAAAGTGCTGAATGCACTGCTTACAATGCCCATTGAAGTCAGTGGGACACGATGGCAGTCCTTGCACAATAGACACAACTAACCCTATAGTTCTCAGTTCTAGCCGAGACAAAGAGAGTGAGGAGGGATGGACAGGACCCTTTTCCCTTCTGCCATGGCTTGCAGAGCAGCTGGGAACTGCAGGGATCAGACTCTCCACCATCTTCAAGGTTTATGCAGCAGCTATGCTTCCTTTGCAGGTCCCAGAGCTCTGGCACATTACTGCATTTCAGGCAGAATCAGCTCTTTTGGGGTGGTGAGCCTCTTCACATATCAGGTGGGCAACTGTGGCTACTATTCACCAATTTAATAATGCTTCATTTATAATTTAAGGTCATTTTCTCAATGAGTCAAAGGGAAATATTTCAAAACTTAATTTCTTAGCTATATCCAATAAGATCACAGAGTGAGAGCAAGCCAGGAGTGTAATAAACAGTTCGTTAAAGTACTTCACACTTTTGTTGGAAGTCTTTGAGCGATCGTAACCTTTGAGAGAATTTTCATTGCGGGCACATATATAGCTGTCATATTTGACATATAAAATCAGGTTAATCTGCTTCAAATTAAATTTGAGAAGAATGAGGGTAAAAATTAAGCACAATTGGTTTAGAATCAAATGGCTACTTTGTAGTTCTTGACCCTTTTATTTATTGTAAATATTTGGCTTGCCTTGGCGTAATTTTTATTTTTCATGTCTGTAATTAATGACATGGTTCATTAGCTACAGGGAAGCTAATGTAGCTCTGCAATACAGTAGTTCACATAATTGTGGGAGGTAACTCATTCCACATGCTCAAACATTGTAATTCCAAAATATTTTCCTAATAGTTCTTAAATAGAAATATTTCTAAGTGTACATAGAAAACTGCCTATTTCTAAGCAGCACTAACAGTACATAGTTTGAGGACAGCATGCCAAAAAGTATTATTTTTGGCTGTTACATAATTGGTATCATATGCTGTTGCTATTTCTTATACTCTATTTCTTTTTGACTTCACTGTTATTATTTTATTATGGCACAGGTAGTGCCTTAGGGTAATTTTTCATAACAAGATATTGATGCATTCTAGGCATCAGAATATTACCTAGACCAGGATGATAATCTTACAATGTTAAATATTTTCCCCTAAACTTGTCAGAATTTAAAAAATAATAATAGGTCATTTAAAAAATCTGTTTAGATAGAGTGAGAAAAAAAGCATGGCTCCATTCTTTAGATTCTTTATAATCTAAAATAAATTCAAACCTGGAAGAGAACACAAGGAAAATAAACATTTAGAATATTATACATTTCTCTCTTTATATGAATTATGCACTTATCCAACAAAGCACTTAAGTATGCTTAACTTTAAGCAGTGGATCTCTTTGCTCTGCCTTACCTTTGAAATCTTCAGGGATGCTCCATGCCCTGCCCCTGGCTCTATGCTAATACTGGGTGGCCCCCTCCTCAAACTTTAGGAGATACCAGGCAGCCATTTTTCCTTCTAAAAGGCTTTTTACCATGCTGCGTGGTCTGGATTTCTCCCCCTCAGTTCATAAAAGGGGAGGGGGTGGGAGAAAGCAGAGCACAAATACAAACTCAGTAGGGAAACAGGGGCATGGAAACATTCCCACTCCCTGTTGTAGCTATTTAGGTAAAGACCTGGGTGCAGAGCAGAAATGTTCTGTAACCATAGCTACACTGGGCTAGACTTTATGAAGGGTTCCCTAGCAACACTGTGCTAGGATTTATTATGAGTTCCTTCTGTGTTAGCATGTATGGGCCATATTTCAAAATACACAGTTGCTACAGGCTCCCTAGCTACTAAAATAGAGATTAGCTAATCCTGAACCTACACAATAGTGACTCTGCCCCTGAATTCATTCACTCTGAGACCTGATGGAAGCATATGTTTGTGAACTTCATGGGTCATAGTCTGAGGTTCATGAAAGCAACAGCCATTACAGCCTGTTCAAACGGATTCAAGATTTGATATGAATGCTTTCATAAATCAGTAAATAACATTCAGATTAGAATCCAAACCAGACCTCTGAACTTTGTGATGTTTACCCATTACTATATGGACCTAAAATGAGTCAATATGACAGAATATTATTATTTTTAAATTAGCATCTTTAAAACAGCTGCAAGTTTACTTACATTCTGGGAAACACTACGATGATAGAAAAATGATGTCAGCTGTACATAGCTGCACATTGATTAAGCAACATCACCTTAGCGGAAACAGGACTAGAGAAACATCAACCATGATTTAAAAACCAGAGAGCTTGCATCAAAGGGGTTTCTTGCATCTTGTTCTGTGATGGAGCATACTGAAAAATCCTTAAGATAAACTACATCGTTTTCAGTGATTTATCATATGAGAAGCCTTTGTTGAATTTCAGGAAAACACTCTATATTGTTACTCTGCAGCTTTCAGTAAATTATCTTATTGGACTTTTAACTGGATTTTGCTCTTTATTATTTGATTGTATATTTCCGTTAGACTTTTGCTAGGATATTTTAGCCTGTATTTTACAGTAGGTGGATTTCAATAAGTATTCAAAGCCAAGGTGAAAACATTTTAACCAGACAAGATATCTATACATTAGAAATTATAGGTAGTAGTTTGAAACAAAAAAGATTGATGATTTCTACAATGCATATATTATCACCAATTAGGGAATTGAATAGAGTGGTTTACTCAGCTAACGTATGGAACTATTTCCCAATTTGTTTGGATTGTCATGGAGTATGAATTTACTCCTGAAGTGCTTTTTTAAAACTAAGTGCAAGTTATGAGAACAAGCCATAGAATTAGAATGCATTGTTTGTGATATCAAAGTATTACTATTTAATTTACAATATAATATGTAAATGTAACATTTTCTTGCAATTACTGCAAGCCATCTCTTGAAGCTCGTTTACAAGGGTAGTTCTACATAAAGATTCAGGGTCTAATACATTTTAAAATCTACTATTATTAATTATTATTTGTGTTACCATACCACCTAGGAGCAGAAATAAAGGACCAAGACCCCACTGTGCAAGGTGCTGCACAAACACACATCAAAAAGCAGTCCTTGCCCCAAAGAGCTTTCAAGCCTTCCACTGACATTCCACAGAACTTAAAAGAAGAATTCATTATCTGAGACTGAAAATCATATGCTTTTCAAATGCACAGAAGGACTTGTGGTATAGTAGTTTATGATGCATCTGATGAAGTGAGCTCTAGCTCACGAAAACTTATGCTCAAATAAATTTGTTAGTTTCTAAGGTGCCACAAGTACTCATTTTCATGTATCAGTAAGTTACACATGCGGGGAATCACTCAGGCATTCCAGCTCTGATCCAGCAAAACTCTGAAGAACACAATTAACTTTCAGCATGTCAGTAGTCCCATGGAAGTCATTATGAAGAGTCACATGATCACAATTAAGTGCATAGTTAAATATGTTACTGGAGCAGGCTTTCCTGGAGCACCCAAAACACTCACTGAAATCAATGGCAGCTTTGGGCATTCAAAGAATCTAAAAAGAGACACAGTCATTTATGTTAATCTGGTCCAGCCAGTATTTGTAAATTTGCTGAGTTTGAAGAAAAATTTCTCCATTATTTGAAAACTGCAGTATCACTACATGTTTTGGATTCTGATTTTGTCATGTAGAACAATCTGATATATTAGTTGTAAAAGCTTACAAAATGTCAACATGTATAAACATTTTAAAAACTTTCATGTTGATTTAAATGGACCTCCTACACTGCTTGTGAAGCCACACACATTTTTTCCTTTTACATATTTTTAATGTAACCCAACCATGCTTCTGAAGTAGAAATGTATATTAATAACAATAATAAGCCGCATTTCAAAAATAGGTACTGTATTACTTTGGAAATAACCCTGGCAGATAATATCCCCACATATATTTTATATTAAATTTTGACTTCAGAAATTCTATCAATACACCTAACTAAAAGAATAATACTGTAATAAGCACTTTACATTTTGAAGCATTAATACATTTAACCTGCTCTCAGTTACCTGTTTACAGTAACCCACTCAACCCAAAAGGTAACGGGGATCTTTAAACAGCACTGTTGGATAATACAGTGTACGATCCAGTCAGCAGCTTGGTGTTTCTAGAAGTTCTCAGGTACTATTAAACTAAAAATTACTTTGTGCTACATTTTCCCCAGTGCATTTTTAGATATTAAAAAATAGAAAAACAAAAAATGACAGAATTTACATTTGAGGAAAGAGAGGGCAATAAGGAGATTATGTTTTTGTCATCACAATTTTGGGTCTCATCAGTAGGAGTCTTTTCACTGGTGTTAACACAGTTTGGACAGGGCTCTTACGAGGGACTACACAACAGTTTTGTCCTATGTCTTTAAATAAAAACTATAAGCTTTTAAGGTTGGATCCTGCACTGTTGAACTTAATATGAGCTGAATCAAGACCCCGCACAATGGTCCTTATAAAAAGTCAATATTAACCAACAGCTACTTCACAGAAATATTTTAGATACAGGAGTTATTTTCTGTCCCATGTATAAGAGAATAATTTGATTTTTCACATACAGCAAGGTGGGAACTTTTGGTAAATGCTCAGGGCTGGCCCTACCATGAGGCGAACTGAGGCAGCCGCCTCAGGTGCCAGACTGGGGGTGGGGGGGCACCACTAGGACCCAGAGTGTAGAAAATTGTGTCTGCTGCTGGTGCATATGTATTCTCTCTGCTCTAGATGCACAGAGATGGTGGAGTGCTGTGCTGGAGGAAGGAGGGCACAAGAGACATAACAGGCAGGCAGGAGAAAAGGTGAGAGGGAATAACAGAAAACAGCAGGAGCTGCAGGGAGAGAGAGGAGGAGGAGCCTCTTATGTACCTGTCTAGCACCCCCAGGAACCTGGACTGATTAACACCAGCTTCTCAGGGAGCTTCCTGTTTCCTGCTGCTTCCCTGAACGCACTTGAGGAGAACAGGCAGTCAACTGAAGTATAAGGAGCCAGTTAGGCCCTTAAAAGACGCTGATATCTTCCCTCACTCAGGCCCTACTACCAGCCTGTTTATTTGTCCCCTTCAATTGAGTGTTGAGAGCCACTATAGTTGGCACAGAACAGCGGTCATGAGTGAAAGAAGAAAACACCCCTCTGGGGCAGCATTCAGAAAAAGAAAGAAAGGAAGCAAAGGAAGTTTTTCTATCTAAGCAGGAAGGAGCTCTCCTGAGATACATAGACACAAATGTTCACGGTGAGCCTTACGGCCCCAGTGAGGATGTGAGTGGTGTGGAGATGCCTGATCTTCCAGTTAGTCAGAGTGCAGGTGACCTGGCAGCTACTGCAGCATCCATATCTCCGTCTCAAATGGATGTAACCATGCACATTTCTAAAGAAAAGTGTAGATCACAGAAGAATTTGGTGGAGGCGCAAGAAACAGCTGCTGCTGAGTTTAGTTCCTTAAGTCTAGATGATCCAGGACTGTGGACCCACTTGAGCAGTAGCCTGAGAGACTTCCTTGTACTGCATGGGCCACTGCAAGTGGAAAACTTCATGTTCCCCAAAGACAATGAAAATAGACGTTTCCATTCAACACATTACTGGCGTGAAATCCTGAATTGTGACAAAGTGGAGAGGTCATGGCTTATGTACTCAAAAACCCAGAATGCTGCATACTGTTTTTGTTGCAAACTCTTCCAGTCTAATGTTCCAGCCAGATTGGGTTCTACAGAAACAAAGGACTCAAAAATCTGGCTAGAAATCTGGCATGCCATGAGAAGGCAGCAAATCACCAGAGAGCATTCCATAGGTGGAAAGAGGTTGAGATGAGACTAACATTAAAGGCCACCACAGATGATCAGCATCAAGAGAAGATTGCATCAGAGTCTCTTTACTGGCAAAATGTTCGGAAAAGGCTCATTGCCATTGTGAGAATGCTTGCTACCCAAAACCTAGCACTGTGTGACACTTGAGATCAGCTGTATGTGCCAAACAATGGAAACTTCCTTAAAATTGTGGAGCTGATGGCTAAGTTTGATGCTGTACTCCAGGAGCATCTTAAGAAGAGTCACCACCCAAGAAATGTACACACACCACTACCTTGGAAAAACAATTCAAAATGAGATCAGACAGTTACTGGCAACAAAAGTCAAACAGAAGATTGTGGCGGATCTGAAGTCAGCAAGGTATTACTCTGTTATTCTGGACTGCACACCTGACATCAGCCACACGGAACAAATAACTTTAATGGTGCGTTTTGTAACAACAATAGAACCTAGTGAAAATGTCCCTGCAATGATGACTATCAAAGAGCATTTTCTAGAATTTATTGAAGTTGATGATACTACAAGAGCTGGTATGACAAATGTGCTTCTTAAAAAGCTGGAAGATACCAGAATTGCAATAGCTGACATGAGAGGTCAGGGCTAGGATAATGGTGCCAACATGAGAGGAAAGAACAGAGGAGTGCAGACACGGATCAGAGAGTTAAACCCTCAGGCTTTTTTTGTCCCATGCAGTTCTCATTCATTGAACTTGGTGGTCAGTGATGAAGCATCAGCTTCTAGTGAGGCTGCTGAATTTTTTAATGTAGTTCAAAGCATCTATGTATTTTTCTTTGCCTCAACTCATCGATGGCAAATTTTGAAGCAACATCTGGGAACATCCTCCCTGACACTGAAACCACTGAGTGCCACACGATGGGAAAGTCGCATGGAGGCGATAAAGCCTATCAAACACCAAACTGGGAAGATAGATGATCCCATAGTTGCCATTATGGAAGATAATGCTATGACAGGAACTGTTCGTGGGAGAACAGTGGCAGAGGGAAATGGAATCACCAGAAACATACATAACTTCAAATTTCTATGTGGCTTAGTGTTGTGGCATGACTTACTGTTCGAAATAAATGTTTTAAGCACAAGACTCCAAGGTGTTGACCTTGATATATCTGGAGCAATGGAACAACGGGACAAAGCAAAGTCATACCTACAGGCTCACCGGTCAGATGAGGGATTTCAAAATGTTCTGACGAGTGCAGAGGAACTTCACACTGAAGCTATTTTCCCCACCCATTCAAGAATACAAGAGTCACCGAAGAAGACGACATTTTGATTACAAGGCATGGGATAATCCCATAAGAGACCCCAAACAACAATTCAAAGTTGAATTCTTTAACCAGCTGCTCGATTGTGCAATACAGTCAGCTGAAGAATGTTTCATGCAGCTCAAGGAACACAGCAGTACATTTGGGATGTTGTATGATATTCCAAAACTCCTCACTATACCTGAAGAAGACCTACACCAGCAATTCAGGGCACTAGAGACAGTGCTGACACATGATGACATGCGGGATATTGATGCGAGTGATATAGGTGATGAACTGAAAGCCCTTTCAAGATACATTTCAGCAGGATCAACTCGAAAGGCTGTTCTGGAATATATGTGCACAAATAAGATTACCGCCCTCTTTCCAAATGCTTTTGTTGCTCTGCGCATACTTCTAACACTTCCTGTAACAGTTACAGTGGAGAACGCAGCTTCTCCAAGCTGAAGTTTATAAAAACACATCTACGCTCCACAATGACACAGGAGAGGCTGGTCGGCCTTGCAACCATCTCAGTAGAGCATGAGCTGGCCCAGACTGTGGACCTTCAGGAAGCAGTTAAAATCTTTGCAACCAAGAGGGCACGGAAAGCACCACTTTGATTCTTTAAACAGATAAAAATGCCAGTGTTTACTATGCAGACAAGAAAAGTTACATTTGCTGTTCAGGCGTTTGAAAGTTAAGTGTTTCTTAAAATTTTTTAACAAGGCATTTTAAGTTGTTAGTTCTCCTTTATTGGGGTAGGTAGCAGAGCAGTACCATGAGAGAAGTAGAACAGGAAAAAGGCAGAATTGAGACCTTTTTTGGCCCAAGCGAGGGGACATGGGGGCGTCATTTGAGCTCCCTGCCTCAGGTGCCAAATGGGCCAGCCCTGTAAATGCTGATTTTTTTAATGGAAACTAGTATCTGTGACCTCCAGAAAGTTGTCTTATTCTTGTAATGGAAAACTTTCTCCATTCTAAATTTCTTAACAGTATCCAACCATTTGAGCTGATATTATGTTCAGACCTGACTAGGCCTGGAAACTGAGCTGAATGTGTCAAGAGAACAGACTTCCTTGTATTTTCTAATTTTGGACATACAAATTGACATAAAGCAAAACAAGGAGACAGGCAAAGATGTTGCCAAGGTTTTAGAACTTGCCTATATCGAAGGGTTTTATTTGGGGGTTGGTTGTTTTGTTTTGTATTTTGTCCGTTAGATTTCTCTTCCAGATATATTTTGAATTTTCATTTCTTTTCATATTCCCTTGGATACTCTGTTGATTTTTCTCTCCTGGCAGTGTAATCTATCATTATTTTTTATTCTAAAATGTGTTGAGTGATTAGAGAGGAGTCAGCACAAAAACAGCATCAGCCCACGACTGCCTGTGCCTGACACAAAATACCCAAACACTGAGTGCTCTTAGACTTGTTGAGGCCATTGTATTTTAATTTCAGTCCAGGAATAGGGGTAACCAGAAAGCAGTGCTTATAGGAATCACATCTGAGTGTTGGCCAAGTGAGGCCTTCTAACACCTCTTCAGGTACTCTTCTGGGGACCAAAAAAAGGGGCCAGTCCTCATCTTGTGAAAGTCACAGGTGACAAACTGTCATTATCCCTCTTCACAATCTTTCTGCTTGCTTCCTTCCTCCTGCCTCTTCACCCAATTAAAAAAAAACAAAAACAAACCATGCAATACATGTAACTAACAAAGCTGTAAGAATCCTTCACCATATTCATCTTATCGTTTATTGTGTCTTTAGACTGTATGCCTTTCAGGGCGCATCTGTCTCTTTCCTGTGTTTGTACTGGGCTTCATACATATACAATGGGGCCCCAATCACATCAGGAACCTTTGGGCCCTACCATAATATAAATATTTAACAACAACAACACTGAATTCGTATAGCTGACTTCAATGTGCTATGCCAGTGTATACCAGTTGAGGAGTTTGCCCTTAAAAATCAACATAAAACCTTTACCTCCAAAATCATTGAGAGGTAGAGTGGATACATACCTGACATATACATGAACTACCTGTCAGATTCTCATATTTATCCTTTTAAATTCTACTTAGCCTTTCCGCCTTTAAATATAATTGTTGATGTAGTTTGTTTTATTCATCTGTTTGAGTTCCTTTCTCATAATGGAATTCCTGTCATAGTCTTTCTAAAGATTCTCAGGATAAAAGCAAACCACCTACCACATTTTCTTGTGGATGGAGCTTTGTGTCTTGGCCAGAAGCCATTTAGAAGGAATACATCAGCTGGAGGCCTTCCTCTGCAGTCTAAATGAGAAATTGCTCCTCATGTTGTCTTTCATCTTTTAAATATGCTCCAATCTGATCTGAGCAGCTGTCTATGTTAGATTTATTCTTCTGCTTGTTCCCCGATGTTCCCATCTATGCTAATCAGTCTTCCTTTGTATGTCTTGAGCATTATCTTCTTAATCAAGCTTATTTTCAGACCCCATTTCTTGGCTTTCATGGTCTAGTTCTCCCATTAATTCTTGTAGAATATTTGTTGTTTTCTGTGACCAGAGTGATGTCTGAAAATCTGATTTACTTAAATTGTTTTTGTTAATATTGAGTGAGCTCTCGCTTTCTCTCACTCTCTCTTTCTAGCACAATCCTTTTAAAAAGATGCAGCAGAATATTTGTGAATAGCTTCAGAACACTATTTTCACTTTCTTTTATTTCTCAATATATATATATGTGTGTGTGTGTGTGTATCTCCATCTGTATGTGGTTTAAATATGTGGTGGATGTCTTGCTTTACTGTATGTTTACTGCAGGCACAAAAAAGTGTTACATTTTTATGTGTTTAAGCTTTTCAAAGGTCTACATTCTGAGGCTTTTCCAACTGAATAGCTGTGTTCAGACAGCGAATGAAAGCCATGCAAAGTAATCAGTTGGGTCTATACATGTTCGCCAGTAACTCATTAATCACTTGAGATTTATCCATTACAACACATCCAGAAAAAAAGCCTGTCTGTTTTCATGGTTTAAATCAGTCATTACTATGCGGCAATTGCTACAATAAGTGTCTTTACACATTATACTTTAGAAAGCACACAACCCTGGTGCTTCCAGTGAGGTGTTTGCTTATCATCCTCTGTGCTCACAAATTATTAACAATGGCAGGGAGTCCATCACAACAACTTATTTAACATTTACATTTCTTTGGGTTACCTGCCTCAATTTTAGCTCTCCCTCTTTTTGGGGATTAGAGAAGACTACAGAACAGGGTAGCAACAGCAGCAGGATGGGTGCTGCGTGCGCTTTATACCCAACAACACCAATCCGCTCTCCAATCCTGCCTCAGCTTAGCCAATGGCAGTAGGAAGAGAGGGAGAAACCTCTCCCTTTTCCCCTGCCCTTTCCCAACCCAGGAGTGGGGTTGGGAAAGCTCCAGAGCAGCTGAGCCTGCCCTTCCCCAGCTCTTCCCAGGACCCCAAAGTTTGTCTGTTCCCCCTGCTATGATCAAATACCCCCTTACTAAGACAGGGGAGGGCTGGCATTATATCCTCTCCCTCATCCAAGATGGGCTAGAATTTTCTATCTAAAATTTTCAGCTGCTCATGACACTTGCTTATCTACCATACTGTCATGATCTTGTCCTATGTCCTAAAGAGCAATCTAGGTCATGTTAGATTTTTGTGGTTGTTGTTGTTTAAGGTTTAACACACTTAAATGCTTCATCCAGCCCTCTAGCTTTATTCATTCTTCCTTCTTTTTCTTCCAGGTCCTCCATTTGAATAGTCATTTTGGTTGAAATTCACTCAATTGTCAAGGGCCCATGGAGGCCTTATTTAAGCATTTATCACCTAATCCTTTTTGTTGGTTGCTTTACCATTGATTCATAGTTGACCAGAATTTGGCCCTTAACACAGAGCTTAAGTGTTGGGCATGGGAACAATGATGAACTTTTCCCTTTCTTCTTCATTGAACAAAATGTCTTCACTGCTGCTGCCTAGAGGCTTTTACTATTTTACATTGAGGTCTGTCTCATTCCTGTGACACAAAGGTGTATTCTTTCATTAGTTCTAGTCCTCTAGCACTGTGTTTCTCAATGACCAGTCCATGGACTGGCACCACACCCTGAGATCTCCCTGACACAGTTGAGGAAGGCAACAAGCCGGTCCCTGGTATCAAAAAGATTGAGAAACTCTACTGTAGCAAATAGCATTTACGCCGCCTCCTTTGTAGATTATTAATTTACTACACAGTGTTCTAACTATAGCCTCCAGGTCCTGCATAAAAATTAAAGATGAAAACTGAGCAACCATTCTCAGCCTCTATAGCGGACACCATAATTTAAGCACAGGAGGTTTTTACCCAAACTGCTAGGATGCTGCCATAGATTTTATTGCAGATTCACTTATAGGTGAAGTTCATAAGGTGTTGGCATTTTAGCTCCATAGTTTGGGTCCTGTGTGCGTAGAGGCTTTTGTTTAAACCTGTCATTTGAAATCAGCTGGGTATATGATCAGCTGGGGTATATGATAACACGTTTGTCTTGTGGGTGAAGGCAGCATGCTCCTTAAACAGAGTCCTCAACTCTGGAACTTGATCCCCTATTTGATCCAACAGAGGCCAAGTTTTTTTTGCATGGCTCATGCATTTCCTCAGGCATTTGGTGAGAGGATTATTTAAGGGGGAGAGGTCCTAGGGCTTCTTGGTTTGATGGGGGACTTCGTTTGTTTACACTGGCTAACATGGGGTGAGCAGATGTTTAAAGCTGATGTATTAATGTAATTTATTGTGGGTCTGCCTAGATAGTGTTCAGTTACACACATGAAAAAATAAATAAAACTACATCAGTAAATGCTTGTTACTGTCTCAGGCCAGTTATTATGTCATGTCATGCCTTTTTGGTTTATTTTTTTAATTGAGGATGATCAGGCTTTTAATAACTTTAATGTAGGAGGAGGGTTTCTCACTTGGCTCATACTCATGTTTATTTGCATTCAAATCCACATTTTGGAACAAAAAAATCCAAAATGAACACACATTTCATAACAAATAATATATTCATCACTGAGCACAGCTCTAGAGCACATTGTGTACATAATTCCTGTAAAACTTGGTTTGTAAAGCACTGTGCTTATAGGGAACAAACTCCCTTGGGAAGCTGGGTCCTGATCCAACAATGTGTTTATGTACATGCTTAACTTTTAGCATATTAGTGGTTTCACTGACATTAACCGGACTACTCATTCAGAGTTAACCATGTTCTTTAGCGTTTGTTGGATCAGGGCCTGAACCACATTGACTTTTGGAAATTGTGAGAATCCTGCAGTGCTAAGGACTGGATTTATGCGGGTGGTGGCTGATTATTTTGAATTAGTGAAATAACAGGCATCTGGATCAGTAAATTTGTTGGGACAACCTGTCATTCTTTTGTATTTTTCTGTTTTTAATTCTCTGGTATATGTGACTTACATCACTTTGCTCAAACACACCAATCTCTTATTACCAGTAGAGCTGGTCAAAAAACCATTCCCCCCTCCCCCCCCCCACCCCCGGTGAGGGTTGAGTTCTACAGCTTCTCAGTGGTTATGAAGAGAAAGAAGAAAGGAAAATCTGGAAGGTATGAAAAGGAGAATTCACCTTGGTGAGAAACAATTTCAGAATTCTTAGTACCACCGTATCATCACAGAACACGCAGTAAGGTTCCTGCATAGAGAAGGGTGCCAGCTTTAAAACTTGCATAGTAATCACGAGGGTGACCAGAAAACAGGTTTTGATGGAGAGATAAAATGCTGACATAGATGAGTGGTTAGAGTCTTCAACACCAGTAGTAGGTCCCATTTTAGGGAAGACTGGTCTGGCTGCCAGTCTGACTGCTCTAAAGTAATTGGCTATCTGGGGATTCTGTGCCAAAGATCCCAAGCATCCTGCAAACAGAACGCTACTAATGGCAGATACCTCATGTGTTATGTGCTGGGCTGAAGACCTTTATTCACACCTTCTCGAAGAAAGTCCAAGATAGCTAGACTTCCAGGATCTCTTGAATTAGAATTGTGCTCCTGGTACTAAAGGCTGAACTTGGTCCAGACAGAGGGATAGGCTTCTATTGAAAAAACTCTCCTGGTCACAAGCAAGACTCTCCTGATCACTTCATATGAGAGGCATAGTGCTCTTAATACTCCTCTTTCAATAACCCGACTGTCAAACAGATGGAGAAAAGGGCGTTGGGAAAGAATGTCTGATCTGTGTGGCAGTTGTAATGGTGATTCCAGTTTCAGCTCCTTGATCAGTATGGAGTAATCACAATCACCTTTGCTTGTTCCCATTTTATCATTTGGATTTCTTTCCCAATGAAAGGGAAAGGTGGGAACACATATAGCAGAACTTGCAGCCACCTGTACAATAGGACATCTGTTCTGATAGACTTGAAATCCACATCTCTGGCGAACTATTTCACCCATTTGGTATTTTTGCAACTTGCAAACAGATCGAGTGATGGGATACTTTACGTCTTTGGGATCAAATTGAAGACTTCCTGGTTCAGATACCATTCCAGGTTGTTAACTGTGCATCTTCTGAGCCAGTCTACTTTCGGAGTCAGCTCCTTTTTTATGTATATCACCTTTAGGAAAGGAAGGGTCATTTCTGCCCATTTCATTACCTCCATTGCTTCTGCATGTAGAGCTATGCTCCTTGTTTGTGTATGTATGCAACTGTGGTTGCATTGTTTGACTGGACCAGGACATGATTGCCCTGTAGATAGCTCTGTGATCCCCCGAGATCCAGCTTGACGGTACCAAGAAACTGATGATGTGTTTCCTCTCCTTGAGGCTCCAGGTGCCCCACACTGTACTGGATCCCAGGTGTGTTCCCCAACAGACTGTGAGAACCAGAGGGTCTGGAAGGTATGTGGGAAGGCCGCTGTGGACATTCCCAGGGACTCTCCACCATGCTAGAGAAGCAAGTACCTGACTCAGGATCATAACCTGATCTTTCATGTTTTCCAGGGAGTGATCCCCTACTTAGAAAAGGAAACCCTGGAGACCCCGATGTGGGATCTTGCCCATGGGGTGACTCCTACATACGATACCAGGAGGCCAAGTAGCTAAAGGCATGGAGCATTTGCACAAGATGGAGATCCTGGGTCTTCTTGAGCCTGTTGAGTGATGGGTAAATCCCAAGTGGGGATGTCCACTCCCAAGTGGGGTAGCCTTGTAGAGGAGATTAAGGAACTTTTCTTGATATTTATCACAAAGCCAGGGGCTTCCAGGAGGTGCAGAGTTTGCATTGTGTCATTGAGTGTCACAGGCTGGGTTGGAGCTCTGCTTAGAACCTCATCTAGAAAGAGGTATAGGTGAGTCCTCTGTAACGTGATCCTGGCTATGACCACCACCAGTTTCTTCACAAAGACACCTCAGGCCAAAGAGAGACTGAATGGGAGAGTTTGCTACTGGTAGTGCTCTGTGCCATAAGGAAATCTCAAACGGAATGGGCAGATGGTGATGTGGAGATATGCATCAGCCAAGTCCAATGAGGTTAGGAGACCCACTTGACACAGAGAGGGCACCATAGAAACTAGGATCTCTATCCAGATTTTTTTTCTTCATCCACATGTTGAGCCTTTTGAGAACTAGCATGGCTCTGACTCCCTGTGTATGCTTCTGTGAAAGAAGAAGATGGAGTTGAATCCTGAGAACTTTTCTTCTGAGGGAACTCTTTCTATAGCTCCTATGTCAGGAGATGGGAGATTTTGTTCTGGATCAGTTTGTGTTGGTGGGATTGGTGGAGAGCAGGGGTGGGATTGGATGAAGAAGGGATGGAGTGGAGCCAGTAGCTCAAGGAAGTATCCCTGATTTGGTATCTGGTGTGTGGTCTATATAAACCATTCTTCTGAGAAGTGGTAAATTCTGCCTCCTAGACTCATTTCTGGGCAGGGACCTATCTGTTTGTTGTCAGAATGGGCTCTTGAGGGCTGCAGAACCACCTCTTTTGAGTGTCATGACTGAGATGAAAACCTCAATGAACCCATTGAAGCATCTGCCACAAATGCTGTTGCCAGGGAAGTCTGTGTGATCCTATCCTTCAGGGCCCTGAGGTCTTCCGCTCAGGATATGAAAGCAGTCACAAAGCATGTAGCTGTGAGATACTCTGAGAATGGCTAAGGATGCCTCAAAGTTCATTGTAAGGGTGGCCTCCTCTATTCTGTCTGGGGAATCCTTAGGAAAGGATTCCCCTTTAGACAGAATGACAATATCCCTTGCTAAGGATGCTACTGCAGCATCCAAATTTGGAACCTCCATAACAGAACTTTTTGGCTCTTGCACTAGATAAAATCTAAGGTCATGTCTATTAATATGCTGGATTTTCCACGTGTTTCTAATCATGTCCTCAAAGGAGGGTTGAAGGGGAATTGCAGCCTGCAGACAGGAATTTGAGGGAAGGTATTTACACTGAGGCTTGTCCTCAGGAGCCTGCTCAGGTTAGATCTGAGTCATGAACACAACCCTTTTGCACATGACCTCAAACTTCTTAGGGGGAAATTGTTTTGGTACATTTTCCCAGAGTCCTGCTCAGCCTCAGAGCCCAAGAGCTGTTCTCAGCAGAGGAGGAGGATACTGAGTCAGAGCTCAAGTGCCTTCTGGATTTTTTTTTAATTTTTTTTTTGCACTTTTCCTTTTCCTTTTTGTTCTTTCTGGGCTTTTTTGACTTTTTGGCATACTTTGTGGTCGAGGCTACTGAGAATGCATCTCTTGTGGCTTGCTTTACGCAAAACCTAGAGAACTCTACAGAGTTCTTGCTCTGAGTCTTCCTCATTGGAGTCCCACTTACCCCAGGTGTGGGGATGGGTTCCCATTACTGGAGTTCACTGATCCAGATTGGTAGGGAAGGGGGCTCTTTATGATCCTGACATTTCTTCCCATGGAATCTAGGACCCAGTTCAAGACTTGTGGGAGGAATAGCATCTTCTCTTTGCAGTCCTGTTTTATCCGAGGACTTACCCCTTGTATAGGCTGGATGAAGTCCTCCTTGTCCTTACAGCCTCTGTCTGTTCTGTTCTCTCTCTCCTGGTTAGGTTTCTCTTTGGTGGAGTTGTAGCTCTTTGGGTGGGTAAAAGACCCAGTACGCCTGTCTGACTCAAAGCCCTGTGCCCTAGCAGAGTTAGGGTCATCTGTTTTGAAGCAGGCTGATCATAATTCATCTTCTGCCAAGCCTGAGACAGCTGCCTCACATATAGAGCACCTTCTGGATTTTGCCCTGTGCAGGTGCAGCTGCTCTGCCATGCCTGAGAAGGGGTAGAGGAGTCCAGAGCGGAGGTGCTGCAGTAGCGACTCTGGGTGGCTATTACCACTGTATGCTCACACCCTGGACCAGGAGGAGGCAAGGATGCTTGAAGCAAAACAAAATGCTCAAACTACCTGAAAAATGGCCAACACGATAAAGTTAAAAGAAAATGGATGGGAGCAAAGTAAGCCACCACTGTATGCTGCCCTGGAGGGAAGGAGGGAGAAGGGGCATGACCAACAGGAGCAGTGCTGTAAGCTCTGAACAATCTCTGGATGCTGCAGAGAGGAAAGCAGCCACAGGCATAGCAGAATTGTGGGAGACACTGGGCTGCATATGGGTTAAACTAAAGTTGTATTAAAACTTTCTGCACAACAATTTTGACTACCACCTAACTCTAACACGCTCTAACTACCACCTCTACCATGCTGTTAATTGTCATGCAACACCTGGCAATATTATTTGTGTTCTAAGCACTCCACTTCCATCAAACTTCATTTTGTAATTTTTTTAAATTTATAACATGCACAAATAACTAGTTTTTTAGAAGGCCCAAAGATAATTGCAAAAATGCAAACACATTGAATAAGCACTGACATTGAAAAAAGGTTACAATAGCTTCTCCGTAATGTACTGTAACTGTTTTTCAGAATTAAACAGGGAATAAAAAATTCAACTATCCAGTGTATTATAGTCCATTGGCAAGTCATCAGAATCACCAAATAAATTCAGGAATCAGTTAATGTACTAAACAGAACTAAGGAAGTGGGCATAAATTAACTAAGCTTCTGTATTTTGCTTTCACTTCAGACCATATTACTAGAGCTGCAAGAGCTTGGGGAAAAAACGCATGGCAATCCACATTTCCCCTAAAAGCTCTCCAAGCTCAAGAGCCTGGGGATAGCTTAATTAAAGTGACTTGCTATTGCTTTCACATATGCCTCAATTTTGGTTCAACAAGTTTTGTCTCAATGACGTGTCAAAAGCTTGAGCAGGCATATTTTAAACCGCTCTAAATATAATAATTGAAATTTATATAGCACCTCTCTTCCCAAAGGAACCTGGAACACTACAAACTATTGCACTGATTGTGCTATGGCCTTACTCAGGCAAAAATCCTGTTATCTTCAATGGGAGTTTTGCCCAATTGAATTGACTGTAGGGATTAGACCATAGATACCCATAAAGAAAGATAAAAGTGTGACAAAATTAGAAGTAACTGACAATGGTGCTTTAGAAAAAAATGTCTTCATTAGATGCATTGCTTCTGCCTTAATGAAAATAGTGTGGTTATGCCCAGTTGCAATAGTAGTGAAATAAATGAAATTATACTCAAAAGTGCTCATCAACTACAAGTCATAGAGGTTTTCAGGTTAGAAACAGAGAGAGAGAGAGAGAGAGAGAGAGAGAGAGAGAGAAGGGGGAGAAATTAAAACAGTAGCATCCATCTCTATATTCAGCAAGACTGATCTGTGTTTGTCACTTCTTTGAATTGAAGAAAAGCAGCTAAAAGATTAAGCCTAGATTTATCAACTCCATATAATGTCAGCCAGCTTTATTAATTACTGTTCTAATCTGATTCATCCAATTCATTAATTATTGAATCTGCCAGCTGAGATTTGATTACAAGACTCTCTTTTTTTAATGTGTTTAACGATTTGAAGGTTCATTAATTCCAGGTGTTTTTTCTGGGAGTTGCAAAGCTCCATTTATCATCTCTTTGTTCTGTTGGTGTTACTATTCTTTTCACTACTGCTTAGGTGCTGAAGACTAACATTAGAAAGGCAGAGGTGGAGATTTACAAATACACATGTCATCTAGCATCTTTTCCACATACAATACTTAGTCCTGAATATTGATTGGTTGTGATAATGAAACACTTTTTCAAAATTCAAAAGTATAACAACCTTTACTCATAACAGCCAGACCCACAAGTGCATTGCAGTCTCTGTATACACTTGATTAGACTATTTCACACACGACCGGGGAATACAATCGCTTCTGAGATACAATGATGCCAGTGCCACTAACAGTATACAATGGTTTATTTATCTATTTATATAAATGTCTATAATAATCATAGAATCAAAGGACTGGAAGGACCTCAAGAGGTCATCTAGTAATCTAAAATAGGCACATATCCAACAGCACCAGTTACAAAAAAAAAAAAAAAGCAAATTTAAACAGCAAGTTCCTGATAACAAAATAAACACTTTTCAAAACCTCAAGCACAAAACTCCCAACCCCCATGCAGCTCTAAACCCCATCAAACCCCATTATCTGCAGCAGGCCTGGAACCAGATATGCCTAGCAACATGTCCTGAAGATCAGCATACCAAGGCTATTTTGGACCATGGGTCGCGGAGCTTGAACCGCCTCTCTTTTAAATAAAGGGGGGATCCACCTTCAGCACCCTTTTGAGTGTAACTGTGACATTATGGCGCAGGAGAGACAGTCTCTAAATTTGGAAGGTCCGAAGTTGTTTTAGGGCTATACAGGTCAAAAACAACATCTCGAAACCAATAAGCACGGACCACGGAGCACTGGGGTTACTTACTAAACAGGCTGCAGCATCTTGCACCACTTTAAACTTCTGGATTGACTTAAGGTGTAACCCAATGATGAGTGCAATGCAGCAGTCTGGTCTCAAAGTAACAAAGGGTCATGATCTGGATCTGAAAGAAAGCGTCAATCTCCAGGCACAGATGATGTAAAAGGATTCCAGGACATCGCTGGTACAGAAACATCCACAAGCACCTGGGGATCCAATACAACACAAACCCCAGATTGTGCACACAAGTAACAAATGGGGAGCAAACACTCTCCGTCAAAGATAGAGAGATTAACCTTGCCATATCTTTTGGTGCTTCCCTCCACCTGCTACGACTGTTTTAGTCATAACTAGTCTGAGTGTCTCCCAGCAAGCTCTCATCCATGCCTCAAACGTCTCCAGACTCTGGGGTAGGCATGAAACAGCACTGGCTGATAAATGATAATTTAGAGGTGCATGGCACCAGCATACTGAAAACCTTGCAGTCCATACCTCCAAACTAAGGGCAGTCTATGTGGGGAAATTTACTAGAATAGCTTTATAAGTGCCAGTATAACTCTCCAGGTGGACACGCTTCTGAGTGCTTTTTTTCCTGGTTTAATTTATGTCACTTTGAAAGCAGTATAAACTAAGTCCTGGTTTACATTTAAAATTTAATTGACCTAGTCGATCAGGGAGTTGAAAAATTCACACTCCCAGGCACTGTATTTAAGCTGACTACTCCCCAGTGTAGACACAGCTAGGACCATGGAAGAATTCTTCTGTCAGCCTAGCTACCGCCACTGGTGGAGGTGGATTACCTACACTGGTGGAAAATCCCCTTCTGTCAATGTAGAAAGCGTCTACACCATGGTGCTGCAGCAGTACCACTGTATTGTAGCAATGGCCTAAAGCAAAAAAAGGCACTCTCATTCTGGGGTAAGAGTGTTCTCATGAGGAGTTATACCTGCATAGCTAAGATGATATACTTATACAATTATGGCTATTCTGGTGAATTCCCCCTGTAGACAAGCCTTCCTAGCAGCCCTGTACACATGTTGAACAGGGTAGGAGACCAAATGTAATCTCTGTGGCATTCTACACCACAGTGTCCTGAGGGAGAAGAGGGAGCAACTGTCCCACACAACTCTCTGGGAATACTCAGCAAAGGACAGGGAGTGAAGAAAAATGTATCTGCTTGAAATGACATGGGAAATCTAGGTATGGCAGCAGCAACTCACTTTCTGGGCTAGAATTTAGCCTTCAGACACCAAAGCTAACAATGGCCCTTATGCTTGTGACAAGCGCCATCACCCAATGACCACATGTGATCAAGACCTCACTGTTACTACTTATCCAAATTAGAACATCTCCAAGGATCATAGTGGGGACATTATTTCTCTACTTATAATAGGAGACTTAAAGATAAGTGTTCCATCTATCATTCAACTGCAATGTTTCTTGAAGCATCTATATTTTCATTTAGGTCTTCATCCCATAACTGACCAAACCAAGCTTGTTTAGGGACAAGAGCTATTTATATAAGCCAAGGAGATACAACAAGCTAGTTATTTTCGGAAGTTAAAAATTACCTGAGTAACTTCACCACTGATGTTGCTGTTTCTTTCATTTTTATTGAAGTTAATGAAATGTCATATTCTCTTTGTATGCATGCTGATACGGTCCTTTAAGTGCTGTGATCCTGGGATAGAGGAATCTCTTCCTTGTTTGTTCCAATTCACAGATGGCACATCTATTTTTAAAGCAAGGTTTTAAATGTTTTTGTCTTGTGGCTATCCTAGTTCAAATGATTTTTGGTTTTGGTTTTGCTTTAGGGGGATTTTTATGTTGATGACTGCATAAAGGGCACTATATAGAAAAGCAGATTATACTGGAAGACAGACTCAAACAGTTAACTTTTTTTTTTAATTGATGACAGAGCTACATACAAATTGGGCCTTTTTTAGAGCTGGTTGAATATTAAAAATGTTTAATTTAAAATTTCAGATGAATATTCACTAATTTATTAGACAGTCCCTTTTGTATTCCTCTCTACATCTTCCCTCCCCCGCCAGATATTATACTGGACAGATTTACTGTCGGGAATGTTTGTGGTAGCTGATTTTTAAGTGAATATTGAAGAATACTGAAGTAAATACAACTAAACTAAGAGTAAAAACTAATACCTATTGAACAACAAATACAAGCAAGAACATTGTAAGCTGTTCACAATTTGCAAAATGAAACACATGAAATTAATCTGTGATTTGCTGTGAATTATTTACTTAGCTGTAGTTATTGATGTTTCTCTTTATTCCTTCAGACCAAGTAGAACTCATTTGATAGGTGAGATCTATACAAAAAGATTTCCCAAACTTTGTTTAGTCAGCATTACAGTTGGTTGGTTTGAAAGACTTCAACAGTTGTGTTCAAAACCTTTTGCTGATATTTTCACCCTTTCTGTTGACTTTGATTGTTAAAATTTAAGAACTCAGAGTTAAAGCAAATGGTGTTCTACCAGGCACAAACCAGTTCCACATGGAATGAGGATAGAGAATCTATAGTATGGGTGAAGATAGAATGACATACTGCTAACAGTGGAAATCCAGGACCTCATCTCCTGAAAACTCAGAAAGATTTACGCCTTTCTAATCCAATCATAATTCACTCCTACAAAACACAGAATGAAGTCCACAGAGGAACATCCAAGGGAAATTTTTGGAGCAGATATATGTGGAAATTCCTTAGTTAAGGTAAAAGGTCAAATATTATCTTGGGACAACTGAATAAAAAAAACAGAAGACGAATCAGATTCTCAGACCTTTGTGATTATGGTAATTTTATTAGATTTGCAGAGTTGCAAGGAAGAAAAAAAAAATAAGCAGTATCCAGGGATGCATAAATAATATTTCTAGCACTATTGTTATAGCTAATGGGCTAAAATCACTGAAGTCCATGGAGTTAACACATGGAGGAGATTGGCCCAATGTATTCAAATTTTAAAAAGCAGCAGATTTTCAAGAGATGTTTCCAAGTAAAACATAGGTCTAAACTACACACAACCTTGAAAATACTAAGGGCCCATCCCTGCATTCTATGGCCACCAAATACTCCTGCTAATTTCAATTGAATGCAGGATCAGGCCCATACATTCCTTCTAAATGCTATAGTTTCTCAAATTACCAGACATTGATCCTTTCCAAGGCAGGTTACACCAAAGCCAGAGGAAACAGGAGAAAAAAAGAATGCTTATGTTTTGTTCAAATCTTTGCAAAACCAGGCCCTACTAGAGACTAAATACGGTTACTTCGTAGATGATCTCTTTTGGTACTGAACCCAAAGGATAAGATAAATCATGACGGTATCCCTCTCAGTGGATTTAAAACCATAATTCTAAACTGCACCATGAAAAGTAAATTGTTTATAGTGTTCATGCCAAGGTACTTCAGGTGAGACACAGTCAATTGCAATATTAAACAGTACAATAATTAGAATATATAATTAAAATACATGGGAACAAAGGATGGAGTTTCCAAAGGAATCTAAGGGGGTTAGGGGCCCAAATTATTTTGTAAATCAATGGTATTTTGTGTGCCCAACTCCTTTGAAAATCTCAGTCAAAAATAAACATAACTGAAAAAATGTCTCCCCTAAAGATGGATCTTTGCTAACTCCCTCCCCACCCCCGCCCCCCAAAAAATTCTTTAAACATTTTAGAAGAGGCCTAACTATTTATTTAGGAAGAACAGATGTAACAATGTGTGGGAAAACCTGTCCTAAAGGGTGTGGAAAACTGCCCTATATTTAAAATTCACATGGGATGGAAAGGAGATTAGGATTTACATTCTCAGTTGAAGACTGGACCAGGAGATTGTGAAAGAGTTATATTGCCACGGGAGAGGCCAGTTTGTAATATACATGGCCCCTAATATTCCATAAATTATTGCACCAAAGTGCATATGTATAGACTAGGGTCAAGAGGCTGTAATCAGAACCAGAAAGTAAGGACGTTCGAGGATGACATTCTGCTTATCATGAACAAAATGACTAAATGACGAACCCTAAAACATCAGTTCTTCTGAATTAAAAACTAACCCCCTAGACATGTGAAACTGATCTTTTTAGGTCTAATGGTAGCTAATGTTAAGACAATGTAAAGATTCACTGAGGCCATTATTATCTTAGACCTTGATGCTAGTTAGTTTTTGAAAATTTATGGAAAAAGAGCTAGAAAGCAAAATGGAGGAATTTAAAAGGATATGGAGTCCTATAAGCTTTATCAGAAAAGAGTCATCATGATAAAACTGTGGAGGAGAAACAGATGTGGGCCATGGAAGTCTCTGAGCAATAGAACAAAAGAATATGTCATCTTTTCATCCATTTTCTTGCTCTCTTTCTCCTCTTTAGTGTTGTGCTTGTATTTTCCTCAATGTCTGTATACAGTAAGAAACAGAAGGGGTTTATACCCATGAAGATATTTTAATCTTTCAAAAAATAATTTAAAAGACAAGATAAGAACGGGTCTATTGATATTTCAAAGGAATTGACTCATTATGGAGCACCTGTTTAGTCTTTTGTGTCAGATGCAAATTTCTAACAGAATAAAATATAGACAATAGAAATGATCATGTTTCTCCCAGTCTCAGAGATAAACATGCCAAGAAGACTGGACAATATATTGCAACTGAGGCTTTTAATGCAATTTAAAGTTCCCTTTATCTATGAAGCAAATTTTTCGGCTTCATACTTCAATACTTCAAGGCTTACAAGGCTTACAAGGCAACTTTCAAGATGTCACTTTTCAAGAGTCATGGCAAAAAACTGAAGGGTCTGGTAAGCATGTCCCACATTCAACATGTTAAAACCTCAGGACTCCAACCAGCCTTTTATCACAAAGTTGGTCTCAAAAATAACTGTTATCCTAGATAAAGGACACAGACTTCATCTTATACAGCCCAAGCTAAAGCACACTGAATTCATCCCCTTGACTTCGATGGGAAATGGATCCGGCCTGTATTTGTGACAGATAGGAGATCCTATTCCCATCTTTGTCTCATATACATCTTATGCAGTTTGTCATAGTCAGTTTGCCATGCAGCATGGCAGCATAGCTCAGCAGGCGGAGCAGAGGGACTGGGAGGTAACAATTCACAAGGCCAGATCATCACATCAGTTGTGCACACAACTTTCATTAACTTCATTGTGAGTTGCCTGTGCACGACTGATGGGGTGACGAGGTCATTGCGTTGTAATTTCTGCCATGGACCCATTTAGCACCTTTGGGCAATTTATTTAGAGATCAACTTTGCAAAGTTTTGAACACCCTCAACTACCCGCGATTTGAATGGCAGTTGAGGGGACTCAGTACTTCAGAGGACTGACATCTTAACTTCTCTGTACCTCTGTTTCCGCAGGGGATAATACCGAGGAATTCTATCAGTTGGGATCCTCTGGTGGACTAGTTCTGAATCCTAGTTCAGCAAGTTCACTCAGTTTTCTTAATCTCATGTCACTTTTTCCTCTCTTTCCTTCTTAATTTTTTAATGTACCTTTATATCAACTCCCCAGCTGGTTGCATCTATGTCTATACTAAAGAACCCATTCTTGGATAGTAATGGATTCCTCTCACAAGCTGTGTTCCTTGTTGTAAATTAAACTGTGTTCCCAGTTCTCTTTTCATCTAGGTGAGTCTATCATACTGCACATGTAATATTGATTTGTATCCCTGATCTTGAAAGTTGTTTTTAAACAGAAACCATGAAAATGATATTCAGGCACAAATATTTTTTCCTCTCGCTCTTTCTATCACCTAGAAAAATGGGATCTTACGCCTTTTCATTTCCTCTGCATGGGCATGGGAGAGTTTTTCCAGGGAGGTCTACATCAAAGAACTCTGGTGAGGGGATAAGTTCCAAGAATATGACACCCATATTTCTACGACTGTTGCCGCAGAAAGAAAAGAAAAATGTGATGTCATTCTTCCCTTTCGAGAGGCCATGTTCCTTCCTTTCCAACCCTGCTGTGTTACAAGGTAGTCCACTTCCTGCATATAACATTGAAAGTCAGTGGGAGAGAGGGTGGTTTTCCTTTTCCTCGTGCAGCACTTTAATCTTTCCGTAGGGGATCCTGTCTATACTAATCTTAAATCTGTCAGGTCCTAACAAAGAGAGGGTTGCGATATTTGGAGAGGAATAGGCAGGACAACTTTCCAACTTTTCTGCCATGAAGGATAAAACCTTCCTCTCTCAAGTGAAACACAGTGAAGAAATTCATGCTTTATCCTAATCTGAAACAGTATCGCCTAGAGGTCCCAAATGCAGAGCTGAAAATATGAGACAGTCTTTAGTGCATTAGGAATTGTAGCTCATTTACATGCTTGGTGAGGCTGTTTAAGATCGTTGTTTAAGTAGTCCTCAAATGATTATTGCTAGATATGTTAAATGTAAGGCTTCTAAATACTTTCCTTTTGTAAAAAAAATCTTTCAAGATAGATGCAAAGACATAATGATTGCCGTATGTCAGAAGGATTTCAGGGTTAAAAAATGGACTTGAACAATGGCTTTCTAAGTTCCTATAAAACAAACACTTTTATATGTTCCTGAGGTTTTTCTTGCCAGAGAAGGTTTTATCAGTGGAAACTGATGATTCTTGACCTTCCTGTATCTCACAGAATTTTTATCTTGGTAAAGAGATCTCTAGGTGTAGCACTACTAATGGACCTAGAGGATATTAACTGAACAGGCGTTAAGGTATCTATACTCAAATACAGTTAAATGTATTATATTAGCTTTAGGTTTTATATTTAACTCAGAATATTCTCTCTTAACACTTTGCCAGAGGGTAGATTTCCTGGGTGTTCTTGTAAAATTCTGGACTCAGACTTTTAAAGATTCCAGAACAAAAGGAAGAGGAATCCTTAACATAAAACATCTTTCTGAAAACCACAAAGATCCTACCACGGGAACTCACAAGTCTCCATTAGGGTCGTTATCAGTAGTCTTCGTGTACTGCTTTTTAAAGTCTGTTATAGATGATAAAATTACAAATTAATTGTGGCTCTGTCTAGGTTTTGTCCCAGTTGATACTTGGAAACAGTGTAAACAGAGTTTTTTGTTTTTTATTTCACTCACATCTGCAGATATGGAGACGGATGCATCTAAAACAGCTTCATTAACTACAACCGATAATAAAATATTGACAGGAACTTGGGGTCCTATCCTAACTGTAGTAGTGATCACATTCATGTCTCAGAGGTGGCGTTAGAAGATCCAGAGCTCCAGCTGTCTGCTTATAAATAGTAAAATCACTTTATTTTATCATTTTTTCTTGTGACATACTGTGCAAATGAAAAATAACATCTTTTTTAAAAAAAATTTCAGTCAAACCTAATCTGACCATTGCCAATATACCACTAAAGAGAAGAAATGAAACCAGCATTTCCTTGTATCTAGGAGTTATCTGCATATTTGCCAAAAGCATTCTTCATTACTTCAACTATTCCAACTAGTTATTTTCTATTAACCAGTTAACTCTCTCTGCAAGAGGTTTAAATAGCTGAATTCAGAACATTTCTTGCTGTTCATTGAAACCTGACCTTCCTTTTCTCATTTAGGTGATAGACCTATCATTTTAAAGCTGCAAACTAAATCCAAACATAGTCAAACAAATGCTGCATTAGCCACTTGATCTCCTGGTGTTAAGGTTCAGTCTGACTCAAAATCGTCAAGTGTAACTCTTCTTAAATGGCTGCTTTTAGCATACGTAAGTGCAGTTCAAGACCACATCTGGAAGGAAAGATTCAGCTTTTGAGTTTGATCTTAAGGAGGCCATGCTAGCTGTCAACTCCTCATATCCCTTTGATAAATAATTCAGTAACAGATAACTAAGGCTTATAAGCAAACTGGATTTAACCTCCATATCTAGGGCCCTGAATTCTGCGGCACTCTCCTGTGACAGACTGGAAATTCTGAGTCACCTTCATTTAAAGCAAAAAAAATGAGTCTTTAATTAAATATGTTAAGGAATAGCACAGTTAATACAGTCACCTTTGTGTTGTTTATCTTCCTAGTAAATTTAATATTTGTGACAGGAAGGGTTCTCTCATCACGGTAGTTAATCCCCTTCCCCGAGAGGCAGGAGCTAGGTTGACAGAAGAATTCTTCCGTTGACCTAGTACCGTCTACATTGGGGTTAGGTCAGCTTAACTACATCGCTCAGGGGTATGGCTTTTTCACACCCCTGAGAGATATAGCTGGACAGACCTAACTTTTTGGTGTCGACCTGGCCTGTGCCTATACTATGGAGATATACCAGTATAACTATGCCAGCATAACTCAGTAGTGTAGGCACCTCTTACACCAAAAGAAAGGGGTTTTTCTATCTGGAAGGAACATCACCTCTACCAATGGCATTAGCTATGTTGATGGAAGCACTCGTCAGTTGACATACAGGCACCTACACAGGGGGTTATGGCAGCATAGCTAGGGTGGTTGGGGTGTGGTTTTTTCACACCCCCACCGATATACCTATGCTGATATAACTTTCAAGTGTAGACCAAGTCTCAACATTTTCAAAATTCAACTACCAACCTCTTAAACAATTCTGTTAACCTGCTTACTGAACAACATCTTTCTTAAATTAAAAACAGTAAGCGAAACCTCAGTAGTTTAACATTTAGCATGCATCGTAAGGAAAGAACTTTAGGGTATCACTATAATATAATGCCATTTTCCCCCTCACTTTAGTTTCAAGCAGCACTAATATTGTAGAGAACACTTACAAATCTTTAAAGCTGATAATCTGATTAATCCTTTCGAATCTAACTACCACTGTTTAGGGTCTAATTTTTACTGTTAATGTTTCTGAGAAATACTGCCAACAATAACTGTTTCCTGACCTGTAATATAGCTATCAGTTATTTTCCTTAACATGGATCTCTAGAACTGAAACCATTACTGGGGAAATTTTCAAAAGTGGTTACAGACCTAAATCTACTTCTCCATTAAAGTCAGTGGGAGATTTACCATTACTTTAAATGGAAGCTAGGCCAGTGCTGAGTGCTTTCAAAAATCCCAGCCAAAAATTCCAGATAAAGTAATGCCACTTTTGATAAAAGGCAAACTGCTCAAATTTATTCTAAACTCAAAATCGCATGTATTTATCAATGAAGGCTGTCAGTTAGTTCCATCCTACATGCAACTGATGCTTTAAATGTGTTGTCCTCAGTAACAGTGCTGTGACGCTCTCCTCTGGGAACCCAACACTAAGCCATCCGATGAAGTGAGCTGTAGCTCACGAAAGCTTATGCTCAAATAAATTGGTTAGTCTCTAAGGTGCCACAAGTACTCCTTTTCTTTTTGCGAATACAGACTAACACGGCTGTTACTCTGAAACCTGTAAGCCACTATGTTACCTCTCTGCCCTAGTAAGACAGAGCTTTGCTGGAGCTTAGATTGTGAGCAAGCTCCATGCCACACCAGTCTATCTGCTTCACCAGCAAACGCCTCAAAACTCTGACAGTCTTAACCTCGCTTTGCAGGTAACAGTCAGTGAACCCCAGTTCCTGAGTACCTCAGAGATGTCTCTCTGCAGTGTCCAGAACTTTCACTAGTCACTCACAGAAATTATTAAGACCACTGTCCCCAGAGAGCCAGAATACACACCAGCCTGTTAGCTCACCGAGGACACACTTTTTACCTCAATACACAGCACTGAAATGGTTTATAGGAAAACAAAGAATAAGTGTACTAATAAAAGAACACAGATTTAAGGAATACCGTGCAAGAATAAAAGCAATCAAAGGATTACAAAAATAGCACACTCTCTATTGCCTAAAACTTAATTCTAGCAAGTTATGTCTTTGCCTAACATGGTTTCTCACTTACATCAAGCCACCAGCATCTCCACCCCTCCAGGCAAGAGGTCCAATGTTTACAGAATCAGAAGGTACTGTTCCATTTGTCACCCCTTCTTTTCGTAGTCCAGTAAACTGTTGAAAAGGGATTCTTCTGAAACGTATCCCCAGATAAAGTTTTCTCCCCTTCTGTATGGAGTTCAGATCCCCAGCATGATTGTCACAAATGCCCTTTTTAGATTCCTCTAAGTAGACTTGATTTGAGAAAAGACAGGATCCCAGTGTCTCATTCATAAAAAATACAGGGGAGTTGGGCTTGTTGGGGAGAGAGAGCCTTTGTGGACAATTTAGATATAGCTCAGATAGGTATATGAATTTTCGGGTATTTATCTGTACCACCTGAATTTTGAACCATTGAAGAGGGGTGCCTAGTTGTAACTTTGCTATTCAGCTGCATGGATATTTGACTTGTCAGCAATTTTCTGGGTATTAGAAAATCCCAGTATCTTCCACAGATGAAAGTTCAATTAATTTTCACCTAAGAAAAATATTCATTTCCACCAGAATAAGCTAATGTCACTGCCCCAAAATAACAAGTACAAGCATAGCAAAGAATGAGCAGCTAAAGGTCAAAGAATAATTCCCAATTTGTGACCTGAATTTTACCAGCACGGCCAGGAACAGTCAGACCCATTGGTAAAAACTAGGACAAAGGTGGTGCTCAATCAGGTGTCTTGGAAGGAAGGTTTAGGAAACAGTGTAATTAAGCAGGAAAACTTAAGGTCAACCACCTAATATTTTTACAGAGTTGGGGGCCGGGGGGAGTTCTTTGTAATTTTTTTTCTGGGGAAAGCTTTCAAATAGTTGTTTTGTATGTGTCTTTCTTAATGGAGAATGAGTGGACAATGGAGACAAGGCTCATACAATTCTCATGGTTCCCATTTCTAAGGGACAGAAAAGGGCAAAGTATAAATGGCCTAGGGAGACCCTAAAGGACTTAAGAGAGAAAGGGAAACAACTAGAACTGCTTCCACCGAAGCCCTCTAACACAAGCTTCCACCTTGTCTTCTGAAACCAAAGGGCTCAAAAGGCCAGTGCCTTGTTCTAGGGATTTCACTACCAGCCGAATACAGAAATGTCCCTTGTAGCCACTTACACAATGAAACAATCATTGCAGCCTTTAATATCTTCCTGCCCTAGGCAACCACCTGTTTTGCCTAACATATATATTGCAGAATTGGTCCTGGCAGTGGGTTGGGCTGTCTCAGTGTCACAGAAACAACAAGAGGAGATGGCACAGCTGCAGAATCCCCCTCGGGCTATGGCTTATACGGTTTAAAGGAGTGTTTGCAGGAGTGACAACTATAAGCAGACTATTTTCCCACACAAACTATTAGAAAATGGTGCATTCAAGTCTGGTCCTGAGCACCAAAGTAGTTTTCTCTGTATCAAGATTAAAGGGAAAATAGGCAGCTGGGGTTAATAAGTCTGAAATCAATGCCATTACCAAGAAAAATAGCAACAGAATCCTGCAGCGATGCCTGTTACTGTGTAGAAACATATAGTGATATTATCATGGTTGTATTTGGATCTAGCCTCAGGTTTCAGGATGATAAAAATGTAGATTTATATCTGTGTTTCCAGTTTATTAAATATATATACAGTTTCTCAGTTTGCATCTGTATATATTAATGGACATACACATATTTCTATTGACTTAGCTGGGGGTTGGATCAGGTCTTGTATGATTTTTCAGGTACTGCAAGTTGCATGAAGATCAGTGTTCTCCCACTGGATTTTATCCATCCAGTTGTTCATACAGCATCCATCATCATAATATCACAGTGTCTTTTAGAAGATGGCATACTATTTTCTAGTGTTTATCCCATTGACAGCAATAGGGCATGCTGAGACTGGTACTGCTAAAGGATTGACCATTTTATTCAGCATAGGTGAAATTTACTCCTTCACAAGGCCGACGTGGGGGGCAGTAACAATGGACTGGTGGGGAGATGGAATTACTTTATCCTTTGTCACCTGCAACATGTTATCGGTTTGCAGTCCAGCTCCTCTTCAGCATCTCTGAATGTCAACTCAGGGTCTTTGGGCTAGTGGCTTCATGCAGTTAAGGACCACACAATATATTACCAATCTGCCCCTCAGCTGTGCTATGTTCCCATGAATGATGCCTAGAATATAGAATAAGTTCCTATAGAGCATTTTATAAATCTAAATTTCAGTTGAATATAAGGAATATAATCAGTTAGGGAACCTTAAGTCTGAAGACAGAAATGAGAAACTGCACTGCCAAACCAGTAGACAGTAGAACTAGATAAACCCAACACCGGAAAACAACCAAGTTCTAAAGGAACTTACCCAACACTTTAAAAATGTCGTCACTGGCAGCCCTCTTGGATGAAACATCACATTACAGGCAGCAGTTCTTTTCTTTGGATTATGCTGTTCTGCATAGTATTTGGTTTGATACACATTAATGAACTAGATCTTTATAATTTTCACTAACTCAATAGAGAAATAAAATGAGCTGTCTCATTCTTCTGAGCAATATTCATTTAACATGCCCATATTTTAATCTTTCTTATTCCTTCAGTGCTTTCCTGAATATGAAACTAGTCTGCTACTTTCCATAATTAACAATGAATTATTATTAGGAGTGTTCACCTTGGTTCAGCAGGAAATCAATTCGCTCATTTAGTTCTTTTCTTAAGATCCTTTCTTTGTAAAAGCAATAGCCATTTCTAGCATCAGCTAGGATTACATTCAAAATAATTAATTAGAAAGATTCCAGCTTCCCTTTCCACTTACAGGAAAACTGTCTGAACTGGGGATGTTTTCATACCCATACTCTAAATTTCATTTTAGTTCTTAACACATTCATAGTAACTAACCACAACCACCAAGAAAAAGTTTTGTTTTACGAGCCTTTGTCTTGGTTGTATCATTTGAGAGACAACCCTTTTCTAGCACACACACAGCCTCTCTGTTCTTATCATGAGAGACAGACATTACATTCAGTATTTGTTCAAAGGGAAGATGATTTTCTTTTACTTCCTAGTGGGAAAATTCTCTCACCAAATTTAGAACCATAGTATTTAATCATAAAGCTAATATAGTGTATTTTTACTGGTAAAGTTTTAATGATGTCATTTCCTTGATAAGATTCCTTGCATTTATACAGAACGCTCCAAAGACCAATCATGCTTTGGATTCCTGTTCTTGTCTTTCCAAGATCAAGCTCCTCAGCCATCATATTTACAATCAAAACATTACTAGTAAATTGAAAGGGGCAAGGTGCCATTACTTCAGGGATTTATAAGCATCTCTTTTTGTCTAGAAAAAACTCTAAGCCTTTTTTTAAATTGTACTTACTGTCAGCCTCCCTGTGCTACCAAATGATACAATTTTTTAATATGTTAAATTGTGGTCTCATCATATTAGGCAGCATTTACTCTGGGATCCAGCTCCTGAATGAAATATTGTAACTATTCAGATTGATTCGTTTCCAGGGCTGGATTTACATCTTATGCGCCCCTAGGCACAGCATCTTCAGCACACAGCCACACACATCTGCCTACAGCTGACCTTCGTGCCGTACAGTTTTAGAGAGGTAAGGCCACCCTAAGTATGTGCCTACTGTGCCTCACTGGAAATCCGGCCCTGTACGTTTCTAAGTAAGGCATGCAAAGATATCTAAGTCTTGGGTAACTTTTTTTTTCTCAATCTGATTTCCAGTTATAGGTGTGAGGTAGTGTGATCCTGACTGAGGCATAAACAAGGCATTAGGACAAAGGAATCCTGACTCCTTGCTGCCCCTGACTCACCCTGTGACTTGGGCACGTCACAACTTCTCTGTCTCTCCATTTCACCACAGGGAACTTGACCTAAGTATCCCACAGTTAATATATGTAAAAAAGCATTTTGAAGCTGAGGAGCAGAATGTAAGTGCTAATGTATTACCATCATCACCTCCTCTTTTAAGTCAATTACATTTGTAAATGCGAGACATCTCCATATCTTTTAAAAAGTGTTAACTATTGAATTCTGCCACTTGTGATACATATTACTAAAGAACCAGATTCAAAACCTGTGGACGTTAATAGAAAGACTTCAATGGGCTTCGGCTCACACTCCTAATGTCGTAGGATTTTCTTTATATCTGTGTTAAAAAAGCTCCAGTTTCACTGCAAATCATCAGAGAATGTTATCTGTGTCCCAGGTGAGCAAAATAACTGAACCACATGCGCAATTTGAAGGACGTGCTTACGTTCCATTGACTTGGTTAATAATATAAGTCACTCAGCCTTTATTATAAAAAATTAGGTATGTGTTATCCTCTAGTTTCCCATTATCTCAGAAATAGTTTAACAAAGCCTACACACGTGAAATATCCCCTTACCTGTTTTATTATGTTCCAATTACTAGTTCAGGGAAAATGTTTAGTTGCTATATTTAAAAAAATACACAATGAAATTATGATTTTAATATACTTTATTTAAAAAGTACACAGTTTTAAATTGGTTTCAATGGGACAAAGCAGAAAGTAATGGGCACCTGTGTATATCTGTTAAAGTCCTTTTTTGATGAATTGTGACTATCGTATGGCAAATTCACATTTGCATGACTTGCAAAGTAAAAAGATAAACCTTTTTCAACATATCTTTATCTCATCAACAGTTTAAAATCATGAAATGCTGATGTTTTGACTATATTTCTTGTCTTCTATGTTGCACCATTTCTCAGTTCACAGTTTATCCATGTATTTAGCATGCCAAGTGAACACATCAGTCAACGTCACCTTGAGAAAATTGCCAAAAGCAGTGGAAGAAGAACAAGAGTAGGTTTAGCACTAAGGCCTAGAACACCCCCACATTCTCTTGCATTCTCCTAAAGAAAAGAACAAAGAAGAATTAAGACAAAAACATTAAGATTCATGACAGGTTTCAGAGTAGCAGCCGTGTTAGTCTGTATCTGCAAAAAGAACAGGAGTACTTGTGGCACCTTAGAGACTAACAAATTTATTTGAGCATAAGCTTTCATGGGCTAAAACTCACTTCATTGGATGCATGCAGTGGAAAATACAGTAGGAAGATTTTATATACACAGAGAACATGAAAGAATGGGTGTTACCATACACACTGTAACGAGAGTGATCAGTTAAGGTGAGCTATTACCAGCAAAAGAGAAAAAAAACCTTTTATAGCGATAATCAAGATGGGCCATTTCCAGCAGTTGAAAAGAACATGTGAGGAACGGGGGAATAAACATGGGGAAATAGTTTTACTTTGTGTAATGACACATTCACTCCCAGTCTTTATTCAAGCCTAATTTAATGGTGTCCAGTTTGCAAATTAATTCCAACTCACAAGTCTCTCACTGGAGTCTACTTGCGCTACATTGATGACATCTTCATCATCTGGACCCATGGAAAAGAAGCCCTTGAGGAATTCCACCATGATTTCAACAATTTCCATCCCACCATCAACCTCAGCCTGGACCAGTCCACACAAGAGATCCACTTCCTGGACACTACAGTGGTAATAAGTGATGGTCACATAAACACCACCCTATACCAGAAACCTACTGACCGCTATACTTACCTACATGCCTCCAGCTTTCATCCAGACCACACCACACGATCCATTGTCTGCAGCCAAGCTCTACGATACAACCGCATTTGCTCCAACCCCTCAGACAGAGACAAACACCTACAAGATCTCTATCAAGCATTCTTACAACTACAATACACACCTGCTGAAGTGAAGAAACAGAGTGACAGAGCCAGATGAGTACCCAGAAGTCACCTACTACAGGACAGGCCCAACAAAGAAAATAACAGAACGCCACTAGCCGTCATCTTCAGCCCCCAACTAAAACCTCTCCAACGCATCATCAAGGATCTACAACTTATCCTGAAGGACGACCCATCACTCTCACAGATCTTGGGAGACAGGCCAGTCCTTGCTTACAGGCAGCCCCCCAACCTGAAGCAAATACTCATCAGCAACCACACACCACACAACAAAAACACTAACCCAGGAACCTATCCTTGCAACAAAGCCCGTTGCCAACTGTGTCCACATACCTATTCAGGGGACACCATCATAGGGCCTAATCACATCAGCCACACTATCAGAGGCTTGTTCATCTGCACATCTACCAATGCGATAGATGCCATCATGTGCCAACAATGCCCCTCTGCCATGTACATTGGCCAAACTGGACAGTCTCTACGTAAAAGAATAAATGGACACGAATTAGACCACAAGAATTATAACATTCAAAAACCAGTTGGAGAACACTTCAATCTCTCTGGTCACTTGATTACAGACCTAAAAGTCACAATATTACAACAACAAAACTTCAAAAACAGACTCCAATGAGAGACTGCTGAATTGGAATTAATTTGTAAATTGGACACCATTTAATTAGGCTTGAATAAAGACTGGGAGTGGATGTTTCATTACACAAAGTAAAATTATTTCCCCATGTTTATTTTCCCCCCCTACTTTTACTCACACGTTCTTGTCAATTGCTGAAAATTGCCCATCTTGATTATCACTACAAAAGGTTTTTTTTTCTCTTTTGCTGGTAATAGCTCATCTTAACTGATCACTCTCGTTACAGTGTGTATGGTAACACCCATTCTTTCATGTTCTCTGTGTATATAAAATCTTCCTACTGTATTTTCCACTGCATGCATCCGATGAAGTGGGTTTTAGCCCACAAAAGCTTATGCTCAAATAAATTTGTTAGTCTCTAAGGTGCTACAAGTACTCCTGTTCTTATTAAGATTCATGGCGAAGAATGGATATTTATTAAAGCAGTAGATGGCAGATTTTGTGTAATCAAAATTTGTGTAATCAAAGCACAGAAAAATAAAGATGAGCAGAAAGCTACTCTTGGCTTTGGGTGACCTTGGGCAAGTCACTTCCTTTCTGTGCCTTTCCAGAGTGGATATTTGAGCTCATAAAGTATGTAGCACTTGTGTAGCACCTTAAAAGCATTGTGTCGGAGTCCCAGATAAACAAATCAACAAATCACAAAATTACCAGTATGACAATTGAAATGCTGACGTTATTTACTCATGTAGAGATCAAATCCTGTCCCATGGCCAAGTGGCTTGGTTTCAGAAAGGAACACATGGAAGGAATCTTGCGGTCAGTGTTAGACCCAGAATAAGATCTCAGAAGTTCCTGGATGCCAATTCTGCACTCAGATCATGCCTCTGCCTCTTACATGATGTGCCGTGATGTGCAAACACAGCACTTAATTGTGAAATGGAGTACAAGCTCACTAGACAATTTCCGCATTGCTTGCAATCATGTAGAAACTTCCCTTTACTACTACGTTCAGAATGTCCAGAATATTTAGTTGCTTTTCACACTAGAAGACAGTTGTCTAATACCTACTCTAGAAAAAATATTTACCATAGAGGGGAAAAAAAATTATAAAAACTTACTTCAGGATGAAATCCATGACAAGATTCTGGACGTCTTCTAATCTTCTGAGATTTTAAACGTTCACATTTAAGGGATTCATTATGTTCACAGTAGTTAAGGAAAGATCTTATGATCATTGCATTTAAATATTCAAAGTTTGTTTGAATGGATTTGAAATGAAGTCCTTCCATCCATCCCTTCCTCCTCCCACTCCTCCAAAATCCAACCAATCAACAAAAGAAGTAGGTCATAATTCTATTGTTGTTCTTCCCAGTGTTGTTCCCATTGGCACTTAACATGACCAAATGGTCCTTTGACAGTTCTATCACTCAGCAACAAAAATATACTGCAGATTCTTTTTGGTGAATTCCTATTTATGAGAAGAAACAAACCCCAAACTCTAGTGTGGCAATAAAACAAGATGGTGTTTAGACTACAAATTAAGTTGCCAATTTACTTTGTTACAGAATCTATTTTTTATATTTTCAGAACACAAAGTGATACCTTTCAGCGTAGCAATACAGCCCTAAAATACAAAGTTAAGGAAAATATTATATATTACATTATAATACAGGAGATATCCATGTTTAAACTGTTTTCTTTGGCAATATGGGTACAATTTTCAAAAGCACCAAAGATTTAGGAGGCTATGTCCTATTTTCAGAAGTGACTTAAGCACTTAAGGCCAATTTTACAGAGACGTTTATGTGCCTAAATATGCAGGTAGGCCTTACAAAGCACTTAAGTGAGTTAGATGCACAACTCTCATTGACTTTCAATGGGACTTAGGCTCTTAAATGCATAAGTCACTTTGGAAAATGAGAGTTAAAGTATGTCTATACTACCCGCCGGATCAGCAGGCAGCTATTGATCCAGTGGGGGTCGATTTATCAGTCTAGTCTAGACACGATAAATCGACCCCTGAGCACTCTCCCGTCAACTCCTGTACTCCACCACTGTGAGAGGCGCAGGCAGAGTTGATGGGGGAGCAGCAGCAGTCGACTCACCGCAGCGAAGACACCGCAGTGAGTAGGTCTAAGTACATCAACTTCAGCTACGTTATTCATGTAGCTGAAGTTGCGTAACTTAGATCGATCCCTCCTTTCCCCCCCGTGTAGACCAGGCCTAAGGAGTAGATCCTCAGCTGCCTTGCCTTCAATGGGCCATGACAGTTTACAACAGCTGAGGATCTCTCTGTTAGGCTCATAAATCACACAGGGTAAAATTCAATATTTGCACTTTGAGTCTCCCTCTTACAATCTTCAAAATAAAGGATATACCTTATTTCTATGGGTTCCATGGTAATTGGCAAGATAGACTCACAGTTGCATTCATTATCTACTACCACCATGAAGAGATTGCTGCTTGGGATTTGCTGGATGACAAAGGACCTGTAAATTTAAGAGTCAGTAATGAATGGTAACATTTTCTATTGTACATGATCACATTTCTTAGCAACAGGCTTTTGGTAAGGGCATTTTAATATGTCAATAAAACAAAAAAATATTTAACAATAATAATAATAATAATAATAATAATAATAACGATAATAATAAACTAGACACAACATGTGCAGATCAATAAATATAGCTTTTACTGAAAGTCATTCACAGACAGAGAAGCCTGTGCAAGGCTCTCCTCACCTTATAAACTCTGTGGTGCCCTTCTAAGGTATGAACATTGAGGGGAGCAGCTGCATAGAAGGTCCCCTACACAGAGCTTAATTTGTGCCAGGGCTGAGCCCTGGCACCTCTAGGCTTGGAGGTTCATAGCCCCAGCACCTCAGGGCTTCCTGCATGAGTTATGAATGTAAAAAAATTGTTTGAGTCCTGGCACCTAATTGCTTGAGCCCGAGCACGTCTTTCATTACAAATTGATCACTGCCCCTACGTAGGGGGCTCTGCCTCAGTTATGAATAGGCTGGTACAAAATGGATCAGTAGGGATGGCCTGAGATTACAGCAATTGGATTTCTGCTCATGCCCATCTCCTACCCGTAGGGTCTCAGGAGTCAAGTGTATTTCGATATAATTTGTGGATTTATTTTATGTTCTTGAATTTTTGCTCCACATTGAATCCCGGCTTATATATTTACTATTAGGATACTTCAAGTAGATACTAACTGCCCAGGATTCTGCATAATTACTGTGCTAAGCAAAGTCTGCCAATATACATTCAAAGTCAGGGACTGCACGGTCATCAAATTATGGGTGGTTTTATTCACCACTGATCTTGCATTAAACAGCATGAATTAAGGAATAGGATCCTAGCTAGCAGACATCTTGTCCTGCTGAGAGTCATTATATTGCCAAGCCAGTGGAACCAAGATTATGCCTCAAATATTTATGAGTCAGGAGGTGTATTTTGTAATCAACTAGAAAACTTACTGTATATGCAGCACCTCAGTTAAATTATGACAACAAGATGTACATGAAATTCAGACATGAGAACAAAGCAACACTGCTAATAAATATAAGAAACACTACACTCAAGTGCAGTGCATGTTCCTTCTCAGCATGAGTAAACTCCCACTGAAGCCAAAAATGAGTCTGATTTCAGTGGGAATTGGACTTGACCCTCCGTGCATCTCCACAGGGGGAGGGGAGACGGGGAGAAGCCAGAGCCTGTGGTTTACAGGATGGAACAAATTGCACACGGCAAGACAATCTGAGGCAACAGGGGTGGGGCTGCATCAGAATGACCCTACTCAAGACTGTGCCTAGTGCGCACAATTCACCCCCTATTCTGAAATTTAGGACACAAGACAAGACCTTTATAGTTTGGACCCGGATTTATTTATACATCAAGTCAATGTAACAACATCTTGTGACATGTAACATCTTTGAAAGTTGGCACATCTAGACATGAGGTTTTTCGGCATGGTGAACTGGTGAGCATGCATGAAGGTAATGAGGGCTTGGACATGAGTAGATGTGGACAGAAGCATATTTTCACTCAGACGTCTCTATTTAAAATACATATTGTCTTACTAAAAAAACCTCTCTGCTTTTCCAAAAATCACAGAAGATGAAATACAAGGGGGGAAAAAATCTTTGAACCTAGCTTGAGAAAAGAATAATTGGAAAACCTGCTATAAAAATATTGCCAACGGAAAGATTAAACACTTTTCAATATTTTTAAAACTCACTGAACCTCCATTAAAGTTACACTTAGAGAGATCTGCAATATGTTAGCTTTATGTTTATACACGAAATATACATTTATGGCATAATGTACAGGACTGAACTTTATAAATGCACCTAAACAGCTGGAGCATGTAGCAAGGCTGACATCATTGTAATGGAGCATCTGTGGCTTTGTGTGTGAAAGAAATGGGGCCAATAAAAGGAAAGGAGGAAAATTCTTTCACAGAAAATAACAGCAAAATTTTATATGCATGAATAGCTCAGAAAGTTATAAATAAATGCAATCCCAAAGGAGGGAAAATGCAATTTCCCAGTTTATCCATCCCAGGAACTGAAACAACCCAGTCCTATGTTTTCTGGAAACAATATTTATATTTACTATATCTGTAAAATTGCCTCAAAAAAATCTGAAAGCAGGTACTCAAAAGTGTTGATATCATTACTGTTCATTTGAATAACTCTATTTTGGCGGGAAGGGGGCGTCACTGCTTTGTCCAACTTGAGTTCTCCTTCTGAATCTCAAATTTCTTTTGTGGATTGCCCCCATTTTGAAGCCCTCCCAGGGACTCTTAGACCTGTAGGAAAACATGCATCTTATGTCCAGGGCAGTTGGGGCTTACAGTTGACATTTCATGAAAGGTGGACATATTTGCCATTTATTTCTTCCTCCTCTGGGGTGTTATAATGACTGTGCAATAGAGAATATTGCTTGTTTTAAAAAAATTCCTGAACTTTTCCTGTAACTTCACCTAGTAGAAATAAAGCAGGAAGAGCTTTAAGGCAAAAGTGAGCCTACAGCTGGTAGCCATGGTCCTGAGTAGATTTCTACATGAGTTGCTTCTCTAAAAAGTCAGACGCTGTAAAGACTGTTAGGAACGAAAGACACTTAAGAATGGAGCTGGTTGGGAATTTTTTTGACATTAATACTTTTTGTTGGAAAATGCCAAGTTGCTGAAACTGAAATGTTTCACAAGAACATGCCAGTTTTGTCTAAACTTTTGTTGAGAAAAGTTTCTTGGGTCTAGGATGGAATTTTCTGGTCAAAACCAGAGAGCCAGGCCAGATGGTTAATAGCCTGGTGGTTAGGGAACCCACCTGGGAGAACCAGATTCAAGTCCCTGCTCTGAATCAGGCAGAGTGGGGACTTGAACCTCACTCTCCCATCCCTAACCACCAGGCTATTGGCTATTCTGGTGTGCGTGTATATGTGTCTAGTCTGTCTGTCCTCCACTCCCTCCCCCCCACCCCCCAAAAAAAAACAACTTTGACAAGTCCTGATTTTGTCCCAGTGTAGAATGGGAAAATGTTTTGAAAACTCAAACATTTTTGTGGATGAGAAACACATTTCCCCCTTAGCTTTACTTAGGAATACTGTTGGACCTGGTAATTTGGGGTATTCATGTATATGTCTGAACTGAAAGAAACTCTATGCAATATATTTACAAGGTGCCCAGTATTAGGTTAATCTGAAACGTTATATATTAATATATATTATATCTTTACAAGGTATCGAGTATTAAGGTTAGTCTGTCACCAGTGGGGGATTAATGATTTTGCCGCCCCCTGGCCCTGAAATAATTGCCGCCCCCGGCCCCATATGAACTTGTTTTAGTTTTTGTACAAATTCGTTTGAATCCACTGGTAGCTGTTTCCTGAGGCAAGCCTAGGCGAAATGGGGAGAAGCCGAGCGGTGGCGCGCCAAGGGGAGGAGGCGGCAGTGGAGTGGAGGTGAGCTGGGGCGGGGAGCGGTTCCTCTGCCCCCGCCCCGGGTTACTTGCTGCGGCCCTCCCCGTGCCCCCAGCTCACCTCCGCTCTGCCTCCTCCCGACTGCACTGCTGCTCCGCTTCTCCTCCCTCCCAGCGCTTTCGTGCGGCAAGCCTGGGAGGAAGGGGGAAGGAGGAGAAATGCGGCGCGCCTGCGTGAGCAGGTGGGGCCAGGGATTTGGGGAAGGGTTTGGAATGGGGGGCGGGGAAGGTGTGGAGTTGGGGAAGGGGGGGCGCGAGCACCCACCAGCGCCGGGTAAAGTCAGCTGCTATGGCTATTATAAATTTGCCACCCCTGCACATTTGCCGCCCTAGGCCTAGGCCTTGTCGGCCTAGGGAATAATACGCCGCTGTCTGTCCCACTGACAACATATTGATCTGGTTCCCTTCTCAGTCCAGCACCAGCTCTCAACAGTGAATGATGTGATAATTCCATAGTATAAATAGGATGCACGTCTGTCTATCTTAGGTGTTTTTAAGTGTTTGGCACTGTGGCACCTAACTCCGAAGATGTATCTATCCTCCTCCAAAGGGGGTAAGCCCATGCGAAGGTTAAACCTCTTTGCCTATTGCTGCACCTCACAGCCCAACTAGTCTGTTCCACAGCAACTGGTGAGTGACAAACACCTTGCAAGATGGCACAGCTGGACTATTCGCATCACTCTACGGGTGCATTCAAATTAACCTTTGCTTCTTCAGCATGGCCCTGATTCAGGAAAGCCCTTGAACAGATCCTTAAATCCATTCCTGTTCAGAATAGTATTGAAGCACGTGTGAACTGAACTTTAAATATGTGCTTACGTCCTAATTACTTCAATGTTCTGAATCTGAATGCTTTTTTCAAATGGGGCATATTTGAATTCAAGCTTCCTATGATAAAAACAGCTAATGCAATGCTTATGCATGCACTCCTGAAGCTACTAAGATATTTTTTCCTTGAGGAAACTTAATACATGTTGTCTATCACAGGCAGTAAATTCATCCAATATAGACTTGTAGAAAATGAAGATAGAAGTTTTCGATTTAGTGGGATAACCTTTAATTTATCTTTCTTTACCCATTTGTTTTTGTGTGTGTGCTTCAAACAAAATTTTCTCCCCCACAATTCTCAAACCTAATCCTGAAATGAAGCTGCAATGCTGAATGTGTGTCTTTACCAGCCATAAACAAATTATTAGAATGTGATCATCAGATCCAGGTGAGGAACGTAGGTTGAGTAAAGCTGAGTGAGTAATTTGGGAATAATAATTTGTTTGATCAATTTAGCCTGCTTTTCTATGTGTGGAACATTCACCAACAGATGACTTTTTTTTTCAATTGATGCTATTCAAAACCATCTCATGGATTTTGGGGGTCTTTTAACCTTACGGGATTGACCTCAAACAAATTTTCTGCGGGTATTCACTATTCAAGCTGCACTGATTAGCAAGTCATGTGGTATCATTTCCACCCTCAAACCGGATAAGCATGCAAGCACTCCCAGAATTAATACTTGCATCTAAGTTTAAAATTCAGTTTCCATGGTTATATGCTCATGTGACTTTGAAATTCACTTTGAACGTTCATGCCAGTGACTCTCAATAGCTTGACCAGAGAATACAAAAAGGTGCATGAACACAATCAGAGTAAAGTCATTTAAAAACTGAAATAGTCAACCAAAATGTTTTGCAGTGTATGCCAGGCTCTAGGAAAGATATGTATAGGATATATATAAGATATATGTAGGAAAGATATCAGGAGGGCCAAATCGCACCTGGAGCTGCAGCTAGCAAGAGATGTCAAGAGTAACAAGAAGGGTTTCTTCAGGTATGTTGGCAACAAGAAGGAAGCCAAGGAAAGTGTGGGCCCCTTACTGAATGAGGGAGGCAACCTAGTGACAGAGGATGTGGAAAAAGCTAATGTACTCAATGCTTTTTTTGCCTCTGTTTTCACTAACAAGGTCAGCTCCCAGACTGCTGCGCTGGGCATCACAAAATGGGGAAGAGATGGCCAGCCCTCTGTAGAGATAGAGGTGGTTAGGGACTATTTAGAAAAGCTGGACGTGCACAAGTCCATGGGGCCGGACGAATTGCATCCGAGAGTGCTGAAGGAATTGGCGGCTGTGATTGCAGAGCCCTTGGCCATTATCTTTGAAAACTCGTGGCGAACGGGGGAAGTCCCGGATGACTGGAAAAAGGCTAATGTAGTGCCCATCTTTAAAAAAGGGAAGAAGGAGGATCCTGGGAACTACAGGCCAGTCAGCCTCACCTCAGTCCCTGGAAAAATCATGGAGCAGGTCCTCAAAGAATCAATCCTGAAGCACTTAGAGGAGAGGAAAGTGATCAGGAACAGTCAGCATGGATTCACCAAGGGAAGGTCATGCCTGACTAATCTAATCGCCTTTTATGATGAGATTACTGGTTCTGTGGATGAAGGGAAAGCAGTGGATGTATTGTTTCTTGACTTTAGCAAAGCTTTTGACACGGTCTCCCACAGCATTCTTGTCAGCAAGTTAAGGAAGTATGGGCTGGATGAATGCACTATAAGGTGGGTAGAAAGCTGGCTAGATTGTCGGGCTCAACGGGTAGTGATCAATGGCTCCATATCTAGTTGGCAGCCGGTGTCAAGTGGAGTGCCCCAGGGGTCGGTCCTGGGGCCGGTTTTGTTCAATATCTTCATAAATGATCTGGAGGATGGTGTGGATTGCACTCTCAGCAAATTTGCGGATGATACTAAACTGGGAGGAGTGGTAGATACGCTGGAGGGGAGGGATAGGATACAGAAGGACCTAGACAAATTGGAGGATTGGGCCAAAAGAAATCTGATGAGGTTCAATAAGGATAAGTGCAGGGTCCTGCACTTAGGACGGAAGAACCCAATGCACCGCTACAGACTAGGGACCGAATGGCTAGGCAGCAGTTCTGCGGAAAAGGACCTAGGGGTGACAGTGGACGAGAAGCTGGATATGAGTCAGCAGTGTGCCCTTGTTGCCAAGAAGGCCAATGGCATTTTGGGATGTATAAGTAGGGGCATAGCGAGCAGATCGAGGGACGTGATCGTTCCCCTCTATTCGACACTGGTGAGGCCTCATCTGGAGTACTGTGTCCAGTTTTGGGCCCCACACTACAAGAAGGATGTGGATAAATTGGAAAGAGTCCAGCGAAGGGCAACAAAAATGATTAGGGGTCTAGAGCACATGACTTATGAGGAGAGGCTGAGGGAGCTGGGATTGTTTAGTCTGCAGAAGAGAAGAATGAGGGGGGATTTGATAGCTGCTTTCAACTACCTGAAAGGGGGTTCCAAAGAGGATGGCTCTAGACTGTTCTCAATGGTAGCAGATGACAGAACGAGGAGTAATGGTCTCAAGTTGCAATGGGGGAGGTTTAGATTGGATATTAGGAAAAACTTTTTCACTAAGAGGGTGGTGAAACACTGGAATGCGTTACCTAGGGAGGTGGTAGAATCTCCTTCCTTACAGGTTTTTAAGGTCAGGCTTGACAAAGCCCTGGCTGGGATGATTTAACTGGGACTTGGTCCTGCTTTGAGCAGGGGGTTGGACTAGATGACCTTCTGGGGTCCCTTCCAACCCTGATATTCTATGATTCTATGATTCTATGATTCTAGTTGTGAGGGAGAAAAAACTCCAACAAAAATATCTCCAATGAGCTGTAGAGGAAAATACAGAAAGTTGCTGACAAAGTAACAAAAATGGTGCCAGCTGTCAAGTGGGCTCCTCAGAGAGTCTCCAAAGTCTAGATTTCAAAGAGTATTTCTGAGTCACCTGCTGGGTTAGGCTGTCATTTGTGTCACCAGCAATATGGGAGCCAAATATCAGTGATGGATTACAGGTTTTATTGAATTTTTTTTACTGGTTTAACAATCAAAAAGATTATCTCTGTTTAATATTTATGGTGAATGTTTCATGTTTAAAGAGGAAAGGCTCTTTTCAAGTTAAGTAATGTAAATCTTTTAGTTGGAGACTTTTGCTTTACAACAGTATCATCATCCTCAATTGCCATCCACGACAAGCGAATATTAGTTTTGATAGTGTTAGCACACAGAGAGCCTTACACGCTTCTTCATGCATAAAACATCATGAACTCCCTTGTTATACTGAAGCCACATTGAGTCAATAGAAACCTTAGTAATCATTCTACCCATCTTTCATCCACTGTGGAACTGGTTTGGTTTATTTACACTGTAGATCCAGAGGCTCAATACAGCCTTGTAGAGGAAGTGTATCTTCACTCTGCTTTTACAAGGAAAGGTGGGGAAAGAAGACGTTAAGCACTTGAAAAGGAAATGGGGGGAGAGCAAGAGAAAAGAAAATCTAAACTATTTTCTTGCTCTAGCCAAAGAGGAAATAGGGCTCAAAGGCAGAATGGCATGAAATTCACTATTTTGATTCACAGAATCATGCACCGATTTTTTTCACACTCTAAGTTTTTCTTTTTTAAGCGATTTTGGCAACAGAAAAAGAGGGTGTTTTTTACTAAAAAAAAAAATTGGACCCACATTTTGCTTGGAAATAGGTAATTTTTGCTCACAAAATGCACTTTGGTAAAAGTTTCCATGAAAATGAACCCATTTTCAAGAATGGAATGAGACTAAAAAAAAAAAAAATCTATTTTCAAGCAGTTTTGCATCTTTAATGATATTTTATGAATTGCTGCTTTGAGGGGCATCTTAATAAGACACAGTTTTAATAAGTTAGTAATTTTACTTCATTCTTTGAAGTTTCAATATGGTGTGTGTGTTGCTATGGAGCTGTGGCAGACATCTGAACTACTACATTGGGTCTGTTAATGGTTGAATTTCAAGACTTTCAAGTGATATGCTAGAATTTAAATCTGAATTTCTTACTTTCAGGCATACATAATTTTTTAATCATGTTGTTTACCACTACTAAATATCTATGTACAATCCTAATTTATGGACATAATTTCTAAATGGAAATGTACCCATTGCTGAAGAAAATTTGCACATTGTAGAGATGGTGGCTACTTGGAATCACCATAAATGTCACAGGGTGCTTTACAAAATATAAAATAAGGTTCATGTCCTGTCCCAAACAGCTTAATGTGCACAAAAATTTGCCTCTATTACATCCATGAACATTCCACTCAGGAAATGGGCACATGTGTAACAAGGCAGAATTTGGCCCTTTTTCTTTTGCAGCACCCTTAGATATGCGGCTGCTATGTCTTGCAAAGTGATGATTAAGGGCTAGGTCCTTGGGAATGGCAAACATGCAGTGTGCACCAGTCAAGGGCTCACCTGATTCTGCTGTTGGTCACTGCTTATCATTGCCTTATGATGATTTACTGAAGTCACAAGGGGCCGAAACGTAGCTCATGATCATTGTGGGCTGTTTTTTTTTAAAGTGATTCAATACTACTAGAAGGCTTCAGCTTTCCTTTCCCAAAATACGTGGACCACAAGAGATACTACTGAGCTCATTAGAAATCAAATATGAAAGAGAAGTGTGTTCAGTCCAGCTAAGCTAATTGAACCTTTAAGTTATTTACTTTCTAATGTTTAAGTAAAACATCTCCTGCTAAAGGGAAATCAATATTATTATTAAACAGTTTGTATTTACATGCCGGCAAGATAATCCATTTCAGTTTGTTCCTTTATAGCATCTTATGTATAATGCATATTAAGCTCATAGGCCCCAAGTTCTCCTACCATTTAAAAAGCCACTGGAGAGGAACACATACCTACAAACAAATCCAGGTGGTTAAGGAAACTACATGTTCAATGCAGCATACTTTGTATGGGAGTGAAAATGGGCCAGACATCAGTATGAACAGAGGACAGGGCCAGAATAGACCACACGGGCCCAGGATTCACAGGAATCCCTGGTCCCATACCCCATGGATTCCTGGTCAACTGCACATAAATAAAAACAACGAGGAGTACTTGTGGCACTTTAGAGACTAACAAATTTATTTGGGCATAAGCTTTCGTGGGCTAAAACCCACTTCATCAGATGCATGAAGTGGAAAATACAGTAGGCAGAATATATATACACAGTATATGAAAAGATGGCAGTTGCCTTACCAAGTGGGGGGTCAGTCCTAATGAGACAGACTGACCCCGCCACTCGGTAAGACAACTCTCATCTTTTCATGTACTGTGTATATATATTCTGCCTACTGTATTTTTCACTTCATGCATCTGATGAAGTGGGTTTTAACCCACGAAAGCTTATGCCCAAATAAATTTGTTAGTCTCTAAGGTGCCACAAGTACTCCTCGTTGTTTTTACAGACTAACACAGCTACCACTCTGAAACCTGCACATAAATACTTTCTCTCCTCATTCTTTTTAGGCATCTGATGGCTTTTTACAGCCATGCTGCCATTTGCTGGTGGACAGTACCAGTGCTATATGACCCTTCTCCACCAATGAGGTCCATAAATCATATAGGAGAGGTAATACAACACCAAACAGCTTTAAAAAAAATCCCTGTCTTTTACATAGTTCTCTTAGGAGAAGGAACATACAAATATAGAGCAGCTGTCCTGCTGCTCCCAGAGCCCCCTCTCCCTCCCACCTTTAGGGGGGTGTATGGAGGCTACAAAGTATTTAAGGAACCTAGCTGAATGATGAATATGGGTCTCTGAGGACACTTATGGAACAGGACAATATTTGCAGAACATGTGTGAATTTACAGATAGCTGTATCCCTCCTCTAGTCCACCTTCTGGAGTGGAAGATATTTTTCTGTGTCATTCTGGGGGCACCTGAGCATACAACTAGCTTTGGAATCAATTAGACTCATTTAAATAAAAATTCTGTATACCTACTGCCCATAAGTAAAGTGAATTCTCTTCTTGTGCAACACAGGAATATTGCTGTTTCATGCATTGCTTTTCAGATCACACTGGCTTTTTAGGGGCATTTTACAAGCAACTGTTACCTTCTAGAACTTTTTAAAAGTGGATATCATTATGTTATTCTGTGCTAATGATAACAGATGCTATACAGTAGAGTATGTGGTAACAATGAACACATGGGTTATATGGGGTTTGAATTCCATTAATATTTGAAATGTCTGCACAGATTTGTATTTAATCTCATGTTCCTGGACATTTAGTTTGATTTAAGAAAAAACTAATTTCCAGATACCTGTTTTTCATTTTGTCTCCATCTATAATCATTGTAGGAAATGTCTGACACTAGTGCTCAGTGCTACAATGATGATAGGGGTGTATACACCCAGGGGTCTTGGAACTAGGGGTGCTGCCACATCCCCTGGCTTGAAGTAGTTTTCACTACATACAGGGGTTATAGTGCAATGGCTTTCAGCATCCCCACTATAAAAATTGTTCCAATGCTACTGCATATACCTAGATCCAAGTTTTGACTGTGTGGATGTATACCTCCCAACACACATGCATTCACATAAGTCACCATTCTCCTAGCAATCAGTACTCATACCATTTTTGTTCTGGGTCATGTATACAAGCTCTGCTGGATGGATTAGCTATGCTATCACGGGGAATAATATAATGTGTAAAGAGTAAAGGGGTAAGTGGATCCACACTGAAAAAAATATTTAAACTTGTTTAACTGATATTAGCAACTGAAATGCATATTAGGGCACCTTAAAAAGTGGCCTGAATTTCAGAGGTGCTGAGCACCAGTAGCTCTCATTTGCTTCATTGAGAGTTTTGATTCTTCAGCACCTCTGAAAAGTCAGGCTATTTTTTCCAGGCACTTAAATGTGGATTTACATTGCTAACTTCAAGCACCCAGGGCATAAGATTTTTAGTTATTACTTTGGGATTTCATTTCATATCTGTCAGGTTTTGATCTTTCCTATTTTTGTTTTAAGTAAAATAAAATAAAATAATAAAAAAAACCCCACACACATACATCAGGGTACAGTAAATGGAAAATGTTGTACAATCTACACTCAAATAGCTGTTACTCACAACATAACTGACAGTTGCATATATCCAACTTTAATGGTCTGGAACAAACTATACCCATTCAACTGAACTGTAGATATCCGTTGTTCTGGTTTCCAAATCACATCATGTGTTTTCCAGGCTGCCGGCTATCTTTCCAACCCACATTTCTCTCACTTATCCATTTTTAAATGAATGAAATGTCTATACTGCAAGCATAAATTAGGTTGTTTAGGATTTTTAAATAAAATATGAAATAGAGAACGGAATATTTTTATAATACATGTGCCAACATCATCATTTTGGAGTGCTTGAACTTTTAAACTAGATGAAAAAAACCTGTGGTTCTTTGACACAAAAAGACAGTTCTGAGGCCTGATCCTGCAGCGTGAACCAGACAGGCGAACTCCTGCTACAGCAGGGCTCTGCATGGGTATAAGCATTCACCCATTCAGACCAGACTGCAGGATTAGGTCCTTAAATGAATGAGACAGATATCACTGAGAAATGTTACCCACCCATTTCAACAGGTGGCGGAATCGGATGGGGCCGGCAGTGAAAGAGGATAGCCCCAGCAATGAGGGAGGGAGACACTCACTGAGGGACAACAGGTGGCCCCTCCACACCTTGGAGTCTTTGGCACCCATTAGTCAGTTGGGGGAAAGGCCAGCATCCCCCAGCTCCAGCGATTTAACCTGGAGCAGGAGCCAGGTGGAGCCTCTTTTGTCTCTGTTCCAGCAGGCAATGTCTATACAGCAATGGATAAATATAGGAAGACTTGCCCATAGGAGAGATTTCTTCCGAACTATCGGGTGTCACTTTTGAAATGCAGGAGGCAGGATAATTCCCTCTAACCTCTTCCATGCTGCAGAAAGACATTTTCTTTGTAATGAGGAAAATAACCACCGAAGGCAGTTGAGGAATTTTATAGACAAATGATAAAAGTACAATTGAGTGACCTTGTGTCTACTGATGATGTTGTCCTGCTCAGTTCAACACAATGCTTAATGGAAGAAAAGACCCAGTTTTTGGCAGACACAGGAAAACAAGTTGGTTTGTTCATCAACCATGGGAAGACAAAATATATGGCTACCAATGTTTCAAAAGCAATCATCTGAGTTGACAGGGAAACATTAGAAGAAATAAATCCTACTTGTCTGGGGAGCAAGATGTGCTACGATGGTGGCACCATGCCAGATGTCAAACATTGAATATCAAAAAGGGCAAACAACTTTCAGAAATTGGAAAAGAATTGGAAAAGTAGCATGAATGGCACTGATACAAAAATATATTTTTTTAACAATGACATCATGTCTGACCTCTATGGAGCAGAGTCATGCAAATCCACAACAACAATTGATAAGAAGTTAAACTCATTCCAAAGCAATGCCTATTGAAGATTTTCAGAGTCCACTGGAAAGAGTTTATGACAATATCAGAAACTGTAAATGGAGCACACCAGCTTCAAGCTTCAAACGTGGCAAGAAGACATATTTAGGACACAATTTAAGGAAGCCACCAACATGACTCCCACATCAAGTGATAACACAGACACCAGCTGGAGAGAGAAAAAGAGGGCCACCTAGAGAAACATTACATAGAACAATAGAGAAAGAAGCTAAATCCATCAGCATGACATTCAGAAGCCTGACCAGACCAAAATTGCTGGATGACCTATGCCCCTGAGGGTGTTGAAGAAAGAATTAAAGAAAGATCACATGCCTGAGATTAACAAGAATATTGTATATCATATTGTATCCAGACAAACCTATAGTTTCTTTTAGTTTACAAAATAATTTGCCCTGCACAACTGTGAAGTTTAAGGATGAACTTGTTTTCCTTAGTTAAAGGCTACTAACTGTTTATAAAACTCACAGCCTTTATTATGCAGAAATGATGAAAACCCAGATGCATAGGTCACATTTGCATTAAATCAATCAGACTGCACTAATTCAGTGCAATGATTTATTATTAACTGAAATAAATCTCTTCATAACTCTAAGGATTGTTCATAACAATGGCTGACTTTAAAAGTTCACTGGAACATTTTCTAGTTTTAATCAATGTTCTTAATCCAAATATTTTATTTGTCAAAAGAATTCAATATAATCATACCAGTTTCAATTATTTTGGTAATTTATTTCATAATACCTATCAGCAAGTATGTCTCTAACAATATGGACAACAAAAAAGTTTTCCCCAGGAGTAGAGAGTTAAAGAAACCCCTACGACAATGCAGTTCCTGTTTCTCTGTTATGCTTTTGTTGGGTGCCTCAGTCTGGATGTGTCACACATGCCAGCTGGGCACATCTTGGGGGAAAACTCTGTCCCGCTGGTCTCCGACACATACCTCTGTCTCCCCCTGCTCTCCACCCCCAACCTCAAGCCCAGGGATTCAGAGGGAGAAACAGCTTGATGCTGGGTCCTGGGTCTGTACAGAGTTTCCTGCATGATGTCTCATTTCTTCAGGACGTACTGGGAACTGCAGCTGCCAGGAACCCTCCAGCTTCCTCTTCCTCTCCCGCACAGCAGTGTCCTGTATTTGTGAGCTGGAGAGTTCGACTCTGCTGGATCCAGCAGCCCCTAGTGGTGGCCAACAGCTCTGCAGCACCAATTCTGCCTGGGAAAATGAAATTCTGCGCAGAACATTAATTCTGTGCAAATTATGCAGGGGGAAGCTTGTCCCCCACGCAACAAAATGTGAAGCCTGTTCACAATTGCAGATCCTCTATGTCTCTAGTGTCCCAGCACCCACATCCCTCTTCCTTAGGAACATGGTTGTATACATCCAACCCATTTAAACTCCTAACCATGTACCTTTGACTTTTGTGGGATATGTGAGTACATATTATTCCTGCAAATAAGTGAACAGGCAATCAGTATTTCAGACACAACAGACACATTTACTTCATCATTAAAGAGAAACACATTAGGGCTTTGTTACTGAAAAGTTAATGAGCAATGTGCTTAGTTTTTAAGCATGTAAGGAACCTACACCTAGAGTCCGTGTTATACGTGGGGAGTCAGTCCACATGTTCTAAACTGCAGAATTAAAAGGTGTTTGTTCAATTAATATTATTGCTGAGGTATTTCCATTTAAATGTCTTTCACATCTCTGTACTGTAATATAAGACCAGATGTAGGACACCTTCTATGCTGCAAGTTGGTAACCTTGACAATGCACAAGAGGTGTTTAGACACATGCTAATAAGAAAAATTTCCCAGTCACAAAAAGAAATAGGGCATTAAGAAAGGAATTTCCTTCTTAAGTTCACAAAATGCCCTTTGAAATAGATTGTCATGGTCAGACATTTTATTTAGATATTAAGTATACAATGTTTCAAGCAGTTTCTATTTGACCCACAGTGCTCATTTAATTCACTGACTTTCGAAGCTAAGCAAATGGAAGGAGAATCACAGTTAACAAACATAGATTTGTATGGCTTTGACAGTTCAATAGGCAGCCTCAGATATATTATCTGAACAAGTGACAAAGAGATGTCTTGGCAGGACTCAGATGCCTCTTGGCAGGATGTGACCAAGGACACAAACGTGAACTGAGAAAAGAATACAAAAATATAATGAAAATCAAATACTATCTTTAAGGTAATAGGTTGTAAATAAGCAGCTACTATGATACTGAATCCCATGAACAAATAAAAAAGTTCCAAAATGTTTTATGTTGAAATCTTTCATCTGTTTTTAAAAATACAGGTTGGAAACTGTCCAAGGGATTGTGAGGCTAATAACTGACAAGTAGACACCTGTCTGCTAATTTATATATGTGCTGCCTTCTTATTTCATATTACTATTTTCTTTTCAAAACATAGCAACTTACTTCATTTCCTGCACTAGCCATTCAAAATATAATGTTATCAAAGGGTAAAGATAAAATTAGCTACACATTAACTTTAAGTTCCACCTGCATGACAAAGGTTATCATCTCTGTTGCATTTGGAAAGAAGAGGAAGTTATCTCACTTTACAATTGGAGGAAACTTGGCTAATACTCAGTAGAGGAATGTACAGTATGTACAGTAAATACAAAGCCTTGGCATAAACAGACTTTGCAGTTTAGATTGGATAATTTGATCCATTTTATAAGGAGAGAAGAAGAAAAAATTTCTGTATGGAATCAGCTACAAGTTTCATTTTTGGCTGCCTTAATAATGATCTTGGAAATATTATATTTTTATTGGTCAGTGTCGGTAAACATCGATTTCACCGCATACACACACACAAACCAACAAAAAAAATATTTCCATTGACATAATCAAAATTTACAGCGAGGCTAAGAAAGAAAAATGGTGCTTGAGAACTTACTAGTTTGATTTAGGGATATTTACTTTGTATATTTTCATATGAGATGTTGACAACTTGTGTTTTAACAATTATTAAGCTTTAACTTTTTGAATCTCAAAGTCTACAGTAATTTAATATTTACTGTCTGACTCCCCCATAGTCATTCCCACAACTCTAAAAATTTAAATGGATAAAAACGTTCAAAAACCTTAAAAATAAACTAACATTATCCATTAAAGTTTTTTAAAAATTAAATAAATTCAGTTAAGCCTACTTAAGAACCTTCTTATTATCCTGCAGTTGCTCTACCTACAATACATCCCCTGACATCTATGAGGGTTCTGCGTGAGCAATGACTGTAAAATCAGGCAGATTTGATTCTGGAAACCATTGTGCCAGAGGACAGCATTCCTATATCTTCTTTAGGGTCTGAAACACAGATCTTTCCTACTGGAGAGAGTTTTTGGTCAGTGAGCCTTTATTTATGGCTCCCTGGATAAAATCCTGTGATTCACTGATATACAGATAAGAAAATAGTCATTATATTTTCATCTTTAGCAATTTTTAAAGATATCACTGAGATACAGATATCATCCTGTACCTACAGTTTGTAAAAATAAACATTTAATGAAATTATAAAAAAAAAAAATCAACTAATCCAAAACCGTAACAACTACAAAGGATAAAGTAACCTTAAGAGTCATTAGTTCCATTTTACAAACAGAATTTTTCACCCCATAACTTGGTATTAGTATAGCTCTAATTTATATATTATTACTTCAGTTTGCAATAGGGTGACCAGACAGCAAGTGTGAAAAATCAGGACAGGGGGTGTGGGGTAATAAGAGCCTATATAAGAAAAAGACTCAAAAATCGGGACTGTCCCTATAAAATTGGGACATCTGGTCACCATAGTTTGCAAGTTAAAAAATAAACAAACAAAAGAACTATGCACAAACCCATTAGCAAGCCATTGAACCCCCTTTTTAAAGGACCTCAGGTCAGATTCTCATTTACACTAAGGCCACTTTACACTGTTCTGACGGCCAGGTCAGTGTCAAGGGGGTCTAATGTAAATGAAATCTTACCCCTTGATCTCCACAATGAATTCCTGTTGAAGTGTGCAAAATGCTGAGCTTATCCTGCAAAGCCAATGCTCATTCAAGTCAATGTAAGTTAAAGGTGATTAGCCCTTTTTTTTATCATTTCCACCACCAGTGAGAAATGTAGGTATGACACATCTGCTGCTCAGCTTGAACACAGGTCAAAACCATTCATTTGTCTGTCAGATATTACCCACACGCTAGAGTATACTTGGCATGGCTGCTGAAAAAGCAACTACATAAAACATACAATGTAACATCAACTATAAGGAATAGTTGCTTTTGCCCATGGGCCTTTAAGATGAATATGGTAAAATGAATAACAACCAAAACTACTTCTGAAGGAGTGATTGTATTTTACCGCCCAACCCACTCCTGGAATCCATGGGGAGATCCTGATATATGAACAGGGAAGAAATTGGGCCTTGGTGTTTTGCTTGTTTTATGTGGCAAGCTGATTTGTTTAGAAGTAAACTAACTCCATCTGAAAAGGCAAATTATTATTTATTCTATGGAAAATTGAATTGCATATTTATTTACACATTTGAAGCAAGATTAAGTACAGCAGTTTAGTAAGCCTCTGCCAAACAACAAACAACAAATGCAGAAGTGTTTTAGCAAATTATGTTAGATCTCAAAATTGAATGGTTTTAAAATACCATTATATTTTTAATACAATCTGAATCTAAGTTGTGTTATTTATCTGATCACTGCTGAATAAGCACATTCTATGGACAAATCTTAAATTTGCTATTAAAAAGCTGCACAAAGAGCTGTGTGATCTCCAAATTAACTAGAATTCCAATCTCATTTACCTGTTTCTATGTGTAAAAAGCAGCAAAAAACACTATCCCTTAAAAACAGCAACAACAACAACTTGCCTTGGTTGGCTCCCTGGTGATTTGCAAGTTGGATAGCTGTGTATTTCTTCCCTTATGACATGGAACATATTGGTGTACATCAGGGGCTTAGGCAGGGTTTAGTTTATTCACATTTTAGGTGGCCATGTATACAATATGGCTGTTATTCAATGCAGTAACTCCTATGAATGTAAACAGTAATTGTGCTTGCAGTATATGAACACTTGTGCTTAAGTCCTACTGAAGTCACACACATACTTAACTGCTTTCCTGAATTGAGATGGGTACAGGCACGTTTACATGGTTTCCTGGTGGAAAATAGCAAAAATAGCAGGGCTGTCGATTAATCGCTGTTAACTCATATGATTAACTCAAAAAAATTAATCTCGATTAATCACAATTTTAATCGCACTCTTAAACAATAGAATACCAATTGAAATTGAACAACTATTTTTGGATGTTTTTCTATATTTTCAAATATATTGATTTAAATTACCACACAGAATACAAAGTGTACAGAGCTCACTTTATGCTATTATTTTTATTACAAATATTTGCATTGTAAAAATGATAAAAAAATAGTATTTTTCAATTCACCTCATTCAAGTACCACAATGCAATCTCTTTATCGTGAAAGTGCAACTTACAAATGTAGATTTTTTTTGTTACATAAGTGCACTCAAAAACAAAACAATGTAAAACTTTAGCGCCTACAAGTCCACTCAGTCCTACTTCTTATTCAGCCAATTGCTAAGACAAACAAGTTTGTTTACATTTAGGGGAGATAATGCTGCTGGCTTCTTATTTACAATGTCACTTGAAAGTGAGAACAGGCGTTAACATGGCACTTTTGTAGCTGGCACTGCAAGGTATTTACATGTCAGATATGCTAAACGTCCATATGCCCCTTCATGCTTCAGCTACCATTCCAGAGGACATGCTTCCATGCTGATGATGCTCATTAAAAAAATGTTTAATTATATTTTGACTGAACTCCTTGGGGGGAGAATAGTATGTCCCCTGTTCTGTTTTACCTGCATTCTGCCATGTATTTAATATTATAGCAGTCTCGGATGATGACGCAGCACATGTTGTTCATTTTAAGAACATTTTAAGAACATTTTAAGAAATCCATGCAGATTTGACAAAATGCAAAGAAGGTACCAATGTGAGATTTCCAAAGATAGCTACAACACTCAACCCAAGGTTTAAGAATCTGAAGTGCCTTCCATAATCTGCGAGGGATGAGGTGTGGAACATGCTTTCAGAAGTCTTAAAAGAGCAACACTCTGATGCAGAAACTATAGAACTGGAACAATCGAAAAAGAAAATCAACCTTCTGCTGGTGGCATCTGACTCAGATGATGAAAGTGAACATGTATTGGTCTGCACTGCTTTGGATTATCAAGCAGAACCCGTCATCAGCATGGATGGATGTCCTCTGTAATGGTGGTTGAAGATGAAGGGACATATGAATCTTTAGCGCATCTGACCCGTATATATCTTACAACACCGGCTACAACAGTGCCATGCAAACATCTGTTCTCATTTTCAGGTGACATTGTAAACAAGAAGCAGGCAGCATTATCTCCTGCAAACTTGTTTGTCTGAGAGAGTGGCTGAACAAGAAGTAGGACTGAGTGGACTTCTAGGGTCTAAAGTTTTACACTGTTTTATTTTTGAATGCGGGGTTTTTTTGTACATAATTCTACATTTGTAAGTTCAACTTTCATGATAAAGATATTGCATTATTGTACTTGAATGAGGTGAACTGAAAAATACTATTTCTTTTATCATTTTTAGAGTGCAAATATTTGTAATCAAAAATATACCATATATAAAGTGAGCACTGTACACTTTGTATTCTGTGTTGTAATTGAAATCAATATATTTGAAAATGTAGAAAGCATCCAAAATATTTAAATAAATGGTATTCTATTATTGTTTAACATGATTAATCACAATTAATTTTTTTAATCGCGTGATTAATCACGATTAATTTTTTTAATTGCTTGACAGCCCTAAAAATAGCGTTTTTTCTATTTACATTTCTCTTTATTTTGTACCTTAACACTATGCACAAGAAATCCAAATGGAGATGAGAATATTTCCTCAGGATTTTGTCACCGTGCAGTTGGTCTCTTAAACCCAGTCTCTTAAACCCAAATGCTGCAATTGAAACTGATGGGAGTTCTGCCTTTCAAGTCAATAGGAGCAGGCCCAGGCCCTTGACTTGTAGCCAAGTCCAGTGTGTCATAACTGTACCTGAACAAAGTAGGAAAAGAGCCTATTTTTCAAATTAGCATGTATGTGATGTCTGCCTAATTTGCGCACACAATTTACCACAATTGCATGTGCAAATCTGGTAGCTATGCGTTCAGATGGTTCCATTTGTCTAGTCACTAACAGTAACTGTATGCATGCAATTTTGAAAATACAAGGCATAAATCTACTACCCACGTAATAATCAGAGAAGGTATTTGCTACACATACTAGAATAGGCGATCTCTCCCTGTTCATAAGTCCCTGAATTTATACCAAAATGAATGGTATATCTCTAAGTGAACCTAACAAAATTAGCAGAATTTTAATACAAAATGCCTACAACTGTGGAAAAAATAATTAGATTAGAAAGGAACATTTTATCAGCAGGGATATACTGCAAAGGTTTGATACTGGCATGTTTATCAAATTCTAGCACCGTAAATGTTATCTTCCTCTCTAAGTTATAATAATAAACACTTTGCACTTCTAAGAGACCTTTCATCCAAGTAGTTCAAAGCACTTTATAAACATTAATTAAGCCTCACAATCCCCATGTGAGGTAGGCAAAGAACATAGCAGAAGCTAGAAAATAATACTGTAGTCAACTGAAATTGAGGTAGAATTGAGGTGGACAGAATTACCTGCATTAGGATTTGGTTAAGTGATTGGGGTAACACCCTATATTTGTGAATAGGGCTGTGAATTACTTAGTAAGCCCTAAATTTAATGTCTAATCTAAAAGACATCACCTCCAAACAGCATAGTGTCCCTTAAAAACCACGTTGAGGGCTTTGGGCACTGTGCAGTATTGACTCAGAGGGAAGAGTGTTGCTTACCATTGATAAATCATTATCTCTTTTAAGCAACTATTTCCAATACTGCAGCTGCTTCTTATTCAGTGGAACATTTAACAGTCTGTCATTTGAGTTTAAAACACAACACTGTGTGCGTGTATGTGTGTGTGTACAAGAAAGAAACAGCTTACTGGAAAATATGAAAACGTTTTATGTAAAAAACCAACATATTCAGTTTTGTACTCTTGTTGACAATCTCAAATGCCCCAAAAATATGGGCTGACTTGTTTTTGATTTCTGTTACAATAACAGATTAATTTAATAATCAGTGGGATATTGAATGACAAAAAATTATTGGTTGAGGCAGCCAAACCCTGACCCTAATGACATTCTTATGTTAATTCTTGTTTTCTTTTAGGCTCCTACTTTCTTAATAAAACCTATATTTTAAAAACATTTTAAACACTGCAAATTGTCCTGAAGAACTATTTCTTTCTTTATAGCAAGTTTACACATACAAGATTATATTATATACATATGCACACATTTAGCGCCTGATCCAAAGCCCACTGAAGTCAGTAGGCATCTTTCTGTTGACTTAAATGGGCTTTCAAACAAGCCCATAGAGTTATTTATGAGTGAACAATGTATATATTTGATGTAGTCCCTTATAATATTTGTGATTTATTCACCAGTACTTTGATTTTAATTCACATACCTAATATTCAAATTTATTTTAAAGCTTTATGCAAAGAAATTACAGCCTTTAAATTGAATCCTATCACTCAAGGTCCTGAAGTCCCTTGTGAGTCAATAAGAGTTGACAGCAAGCTATATCATGCAGGATTAGTCATTTGATTCTTGCTTTGCGTATGCTCTATTCACAATCAATATTTGTGCTGAATGACTGTTTTTGTAAGTCAAATAATATTGCTTCATTTCACTAACTGGTTGACCAAAACTTTTACAAAACCGGAAAAAGGCTTGAATGAGTCACTTGTGGTACAAACTTTCTTGCAGTGGAAGAGTGCAATATTTCCAGATTGAATACTTGCGTAAATATCTACGACATTTTCACTTTCCCTAAATGTTCTTGAAAGCAAAAATTGTTCATATGAATGCATGTGAAAATTAAACAAAGGAGTTGGGAATACCACGGGAGTAAATTTGTGATATATATTCAGCTGAATATTTGCAAATACCTTTTTCCAGTAGCCACCCTGCTCTATTTGTATAAATGTGTAAAATAAATACACTCATTTATGGCCTGATCCATCTCACATTAGAATCAAAGGAAAGACTCCCACTGACTCTATGGGAGCTGGATTGAAACCCTTAGCATCCAATCACGTGAAGCACTGAGCACCCTCAAGTCCCACTGAAGGCAGTGGAAGTTGAGGGCACGCAGCACCCTGTGATACTGGACCCTTACTTGCAGCAAATGAGACACCACTCTTAAATTAAGAATATTGAGCAATATGCTTCCTTGTAAAAATATTTACTGTACTGAAGCCATGAAATTGAAAAATGGGTCATTAGATGTAGGTCCACAGAAGGCTCTGGGTCAAATTCCTTAGCTATTCTGTGGGAAAGCTGCTTGGGTTATAGCAAAACATTTGGTAACCAGTGCAGAGTACAATCTTAGATGCACTTTGTAGATTGTTAATGACAGTCAGTGGGTAAACTGCATAACGAAGAGTGTTCCCATGAGAATCTAACAGTTCTTCGGGATTATTTCTCTATGGTTTGCCATTGCTTGTGGAGAAAAATAATGGGTGGCTTGAGAACAGTTGGTAACTAACGTAGATTTGGTTGTGGTGGTTTTTTGTTTTGTTTTGTTTTTTGTTCCACTGTGGAACATAAAATGTTTTTCTATGAAAATCATCTTAGCACATTATTTTTAAAATACTATAATTTTCACTAAACTCAGTTTCCAACTCGTTGCTTTCCAAGTTTTGCAGAATTATGTTATTTTTTGAAAGTTATTTCCTTTGCCCTGAAATTACCTACACAGCCTGAAAATCTGGTCCCGTTAAATCAATCTCTTTTTAATGGAATCAAGCCTTTTTGCAACGTTAAACAAAATGTATGTGATAAAGTAATTTGCTGTGCATGCTCTCACTAATCCTCTGAGCAATGATGATAAAGCCACACTGTTTTATTTCTACATTGTTGACATCAAGCATAATATAGTAATATAACAATAAGTGGTGATTGCTATGTGGGAACATAATGGCTTGATTTTCTTGAGTTTGTACTTTTCATGCAGTAGGACCTATTGTTACAATGAAAGTGTTCTGCAGGATTAGTTTATAAAATAAGACTACTTCTGTCACCAAAAGCCTTATAAAAAGAGTTGCTCTGACATGACTGCAATAGTTTCTTCATAACTAAATGATAACCAGAAATGAACTAGAAGTGAATACTCATTTCCAGCACGTCTTAAGTCTTCAAAAAGCTATGGGGTAATCAAAATGCACCCCTCAGCCCCAAGTTCTACAATATGGTTTGTAGCAGTTCTCATCCTTAATACAAAGGTGTAGCCCACAGGCTACAGGTTCCAGCATGAGATGATATGTCTTGATCCAAGTGGTCTGTGCTCAGATCAATATAGAATATTAAATTCTGAGACTTGCAATTTCCAACTTTGTAGTAAAGTTGAGTGATGTTGCAATCTTTTGTACTTTATAAAAATTAAAAAGATCTCTTAGGCTTCTGACATGTTATTAATTTGTCCCTAAGTATGTTAAAGGGTGGATGCCTCTGGCATACCGTCTGGCTGACCCCCCCACAATAAGTGTGTGAACCAAACACTTGACATTTCACTTGCTAGCTCCAACATAACATTGGCCATATTGCTGTGCTTCACCCTTTACAGTAAGAAAAATACATTTTTCAGATTCAGAAGTTTGTTCACTGTAACTAAACTGCCTTCACAAATGATCACTTTATAAATTATACCTCAGGGATTCACTCACTTTTTTTTTTTAAGATGTTCAGGTTATTACAAAGCATGTGTGTTGAAATGGGTTGAAATGAAAGTTTAGAGTGAAATCCTGCAAAACACCCATTGACTTCAATTGGGCCAGGATTTCACCCTTAGGTACTAACTGCATATTGGTTTAGGATGGAGGAAGAAGGTAATAACAATTTCTGTCCGAACCAAATAAATCAAAGGTGGTAGGAATTTTGATTGTACTAGTTCTTCTTGGTATTTCTGTGATAGAAAGGATACTACTGCAAATATTAATGTGTTTTGTGACAATGATCTCTCAGCATACCGAAAGTTAAATTAAACAACAGAAACCATCACTAAGTATACAAAATTAATATAATCATTTGCATAAACTATACTTCTGTTCAGGAACTGAGCGACATTCTAATGATAATATACTGTTAAGTGACATTTCTTATTATCGATTTAGAGAGACACTAATGCAATGAGCAAGCATATTGCTTTTGGGGGGGAAAGTTGGGACGAATTAATTTTCTTTGAAGTTCTTCTTTTAACCCTGGGAAGGACTCGTCTACTATCGTAATAGTACAAGCAACCAAGGGATGTCTAATGTGTGCCAGACTTGTCCATTGTCAGCTCAGCTTCCCAGCGCGAAAGCTTGGGAAAAGATCTTTACTCCTCTCCCATGCTTTTCAGCTTAACAACTCCAATATGGGGAGAGTGTTGGAGAGTCAAACAGAACAAACAGATACCACTGCACCAAAAGCCAGTGGAATTCCTACGTTGTTTTGCTTATAGGACAACTAACTGCCTTGACCTTTCATTTGTATGTAAATCAGTAAATAATTCTCCCTTTTTTAGGATATTGCACAAGTCTGGTCTCCAGTCGTTGACCTAAAACTTGTACCACTGCAAAGAACTTCTTCATTCACTAGAAGCCTGGACCAACCCAGCATTTTCTGGTACAGTATAATATCCCTTGCTTTAATTGCAGAACATTAACCCTTTATATGACTCCTACACTACTGATAGAAATGGCATCCAGTCATTGATGGATAAGACACACTGTAAAAGCTAGAACTGCATATACTTCAACATAAACTTAAAAATCTCAGTTTATCTGGTTTGTCACAATCCGTTGTATAAAAAATTGAAAGGGCTTACTTGAAACAGTCATCACAAGCAATGTTTCCCGTGGTCTCCTTTATCGTGCGTTCAGAAACAAATGCTGGATATTCAGTATCACAAGGCTCTAGGGTTTGTTTCAATCTCTGTGCTATAGGCATATAAAAATATCTTAATGTTACTTGGGAAGAACAGGCACACAAAAACTCTCAACAATGTGAGCTACTGTACCAAACAGCTTACAGTGAATGGAAATGTTACTCAGCTTCTGCCACCCTGTGATATTTCCTAGGCAGTGCAAAATGCTTTTTTTTAATTAACAAAAAACGCTTTTAGCTGGGGGATGTAATTTTGTAAGACATACACCTTATCATAGTTATTTGCGATTTACCCTTAGCCAAGCTAGTTTTTATTTATGGACAAGATCTTGTTTTCACACTATGGATAGACTCAAGCGAAACTAGCTGCTGCTTTTATGTTTCAAGTGTACACATCTACTTTCTAATTCTTCTTAATAATTGTATTTAAATGTATTTGCTGGAGTACCCCTAATTAAGGTACTGTACATTCAATTGAAGTCAGCATATCATTTCTGTGGAGGGTGACCCTCGAGACTTTGCATTGTCTCAAAACTCACAAAGAAAGGACATAGGGGACAAAAAAAAAAAAGATCTCACCAAGAAGTGATGCTCAGGTTTTCGGTGTCTTTTATCTCTGGCTTTTTCCCTCCCTAACATAATAATACTTAATTTTCCATAGCACTTTTCATCCATAGATCCCTCAAAGTGCTTTACATGGGAGAGTAAGTATCACTATTCCCATTTTACAGTTGGGAAAACTGAGGCACACAGCAGTGACATGACTTGTTCCTAGTCAAACCACAGGACAATGACAGAGCTGAGAATGACATGCAGGTCTCCTTACCCCCACTCTAGTGACTTATTCACTGGATCATATTTTACTCCTTATATGTGCAAACACAACTTCTAGACGTATCTTCAACTAATTGCTTTCTGGGGAAACTGGCTATCAATTATGTAAGGATAGATTACACTGAACAGGCTCATGGACTCCACAGTTTCTCCACTCAAGATCGTTTTAGAGCCAATGGTAAGCCTACTGCAGATCAGTCAGGGAATTATTGTAAAGTTGGGTTTGTAAGTCAAAGAAGACAGTAGGATATATCTCTCTGAACTATATTATTTTTTACATGCCAAACAAAAACAAATTTTCTCATATGCATCAAACTTAGGCGGGGTATTGTTGGAGGGAGATGAGAAGACAGGAAGAGGGGGAGATTAATATGATATGTCTCATCTTTTTTTATACAGGCACTTAGGCTCCTAAGTCGTGTTAGTGGTTTTGAAAACTTTACCTCTGGCCTGGACTACACTACAGAGTTAGGTCGATTGAAAGGCAGCTTATGCAGGGGTGCTGGAGGAATTTTTATAGTAGGGGTGTAGAGAGCTATTGAACCAAACTGTAAACCCTGTGTATAATGGAAACCACTTCAAGCCTGGGGGTATCGCAGCACCCCCAGTTCCAGCACCTATGAGCTTACGTCGACCTAACTATGTAAGTGTCCATACTACAATGGTGCTCCCGCCCATGTAAATTGCCCACTACGTCAACCTAATAACCCCACCTCCATGAGAGGAATAGCACTTAAGTGGGTGTAGTTCGGGTGATGCAGTGTTTATGTTACTTACATCACCTGTTGATGAGGGATTTGGGGGGGGGGGAAGAGAGCCCAAGGCTGGCTACCTTGAGGGACTGAGGGCGGGGAGGAGAGCCCAAGCCTGTCTGACTCCTGGCAAGGCATTAAGTGTGGGAGGAAATCCCTCACTGGGAGGCAGCAAGGCTCAGGCTCTCCTCACCTCCCCCAGTCCCTTACCAGGAGGTGGCCACAGTCCAGGCTGCCAGCCCTGGCACTGAGGCTCCCACCACCAGGGTGGGGGCTAGGGTGTCTCCAGCTGTCAACTCTGGGGTGGGGAGGTTCTGGCTGTCAGTGCCCCACTTCAGTCGGTGGAAGCGCTCCAGGTGAGGACACGTTCCGCTGACAGAAGGAGCTAGTGTGGATATGAGAAACCACAATAATGATTGCGGGGCTGTACATCAACCTAACTTAGGTCAACTTAATTTTGGAATGTAGAAAAGGCCTCTGTGTCTTGCACCGATGGAATCTGACTCTGTTTTACAGAGTGGGAAATATTTATCCACAGAAACCTGTGCATCATGCTTCATGAGTAAGATTTACATTTAAATAATTAAGGAGATTTGAGAATTACATTCATTTTACACTAGTCAGGAATTTATGATGGAAAAAATCTTTATAATCAAATATATGAAAACTAGAGGAGTGGGGGAATCACCTGACACTGTAGGGTTCTGCCTCTGTTAGGGACCACTTTATTGGGTCTGGCCACCTAGCTGAGGTTAACTGGCAAGGATCTGCACCATCCCCCCTTTCCTTCCTGTTCTCTCCATTTGGGATGGTGAATACCTGCTGCACCAGAGTGGTTGGTGTGATCCCCACCTATGATTCTGGAGCCCTACTCCGTCATGTCTCAACAGACCTAGGTAACAAAGAGGCTGCCAGAGATTGGAAAGTTTCAGATTTCTCTGGTCCCTTGATTGTGAGGCCCAAGGTTGAGGAAGCCACCTCCCGTTCACAATTCACAAGTGTGAGAGAGGTTACGGGGCTCCGTGATGCAGGTAGAAATATTTCTCCTACCATGAAGTTGATGAGCTGGCAGGTGTTTGGAGCAGGTTTTGTGTCAATAATAATGCACAAAATATACTTGTCATATTTTGGGCAGCAAGGAATTTTACCCTTGGAGGGACTGAAAATCACTATGATCTATGAGGTATTGTTAAGAAAGGCAAAGGAATTTGTTGCTACTGCGTGAGTTCTTTGGTTTTAATTGAGTGAGGTATATACATGTTCACTGTAACTCTCAATAGTACTAATGGGAGCAATGCTGTGGCATCTAAATAAGATCATACCTCAACATTTGCTTTTCGGAATACTTTTCCTTTCATTTGTCTTGGGTAATGGAAGCCAATTTCCAAATGACTGCCAGATCACCAAATTCTAATTAGATAAGCTAGTTATATAAAAGTGATAGCTTTCCAGTGAGCAGGAGCCCTATTCATTAAGGAAATGGAGCAGGTGAAGTGTATAATAACATGCAACATTTTTAGCTAAAATAGTCCCTCATTCACACTGTTGTTATTCAGTAAAGTAATGGTAAATTTTTGGTTGTGGGGGGGAAAATAAAATGGCAAGTTAATAATATTGGTGGTGTTTGGTATCTAGAACATACCTACAAACCAAAGCAGGTGTTTACCTACATAGACATTTAACAAAGAGAGGTACTAATTATAAAGTCATCTCTTCAAATGTGATGCATGCACCATTTGGATGGGCTGCATCAGGACTAGAGGTGGTAGGGTGACCAGACAGCAATGTGAAAAATCAGGACAGGGGGTGAGGGGTAAAAGTAACCTATATAAAAAAAGCCCCAAAAATCGGGACTGTCCCTATAAAATCAGGACATCTGGTCATGCTAAGAGGTGGGCAAATAACTGATTTTTTGGTTTTCTGGAAGTTCCAGAAAAATGGAAAAAAATCAGTTCAAACCAAACCAAAAATGAAAATTCAGAGTTTTTGGTAAATCAAAAACCAGACAGACACAAATTTTGTTTTGGGACAAAAGAAATATTTGGTTTCTGAGCATTTTAAGCCTTTTTTTAAAATAAAAACAAAGAGCTAGATTCACAAAACCAAAGCAGGGGATGGTGGTCCCCTTAACACAAATGGTTAGGGTACTCGCTTGGGATGTTTGAGACCCAGGTTTGAATCCCTGCTCCAGAACTAGTATTTGAATTCTTCCCCCATTCCAGGATGGCACCCTTACCACCAAGCTAGGGTATTCTGGGTCTCCCAGTGTCACATGCTGAAGCTGTTCAATTTCGTATAAAATACGTGATTAGTCATTGGGCCAGAGAGAACAAAGCGCTACAATCTGATAATTAGGCCACCCAGCTAGGATGATGGAGATCCAAGATCAAGTCCCTGTGCTAATGACCATTTAATTATTTATACAATGGAACAGCTTCAATAGGTGAGACTGAGAGAGATCCACCACAGAATACCCTCTAGTCTGGTGGTAAGGGCACTCACCTGGAATGTGGGAGACTCAGGTCTGAATCCCTGCTCCAGAGAAGGGAACTGAACCCATGTCTTCCCCTGTCCTAGGAGAATGCCTGAGCTACTAGGAGGAGGAGGAGGCAACAGAATCAAACCAGGATCAAAGGAATGCAAAAGATAAATGAAAGGTTACGTGTGCACCCCTTGCTCCTAAACTATGCTATCAGCAACTCAGGATCTGGGCCTTGAAATGGAGAATGTTTTAATTGTTATAGTGGCAAATGACAACCTAGTGTAATGATACCTAGTGTAATAAACAGTTTAATAACGCTATTCTTACTAATTATCATACAGCAATTCTGAAGTATCCAAAAGGATTAAAAAAAAATATAAGAGATGATCAAAACTAGAAATTTTCAGTCTGCAGGAAATTCTGACATTCTGATATTTGTTTTCATTCCAAATCAGAAAAAAATAAATGGCAAGTTCCCATGAAACAAAAAAGTTGACTTTTATTTTTTTTTAAAAACTGATTCCATAAAATCTAAACATTCGTTCCAGTTTCAACTTTGTTAGCACTTTTATAATCTATCATAATTTATAATAGACTATAAAATAAAATAAATTTTAAAATAAAGTCATTTTTAAACAACAAAAAATCAAAGCACTCTGTTCTGACAAGGTCAAAATGGAATATTTAGACCTTATCAAAATGTGGTTTTTTTTCAAGTTTTTTTCCTAAATGAAATTGTTAAATTAACATATTCCCACAGAATGTTTTGATTTTGATAAAACAGCATTTTCCAATAGAAAATAAATTCCATCAGAAAAATTTTGACCAGCTCTATACAATATGTGCTATAAACAGAATGAGGCTAATGGTGATACATTAAGCAGGAAGATTTTTTTGTTTTTAATTTAGAAAAGAAAAAAATATTAGAACAGGAAAAGTGCATCTTCTTTTATTGTATTCTGTTTTTTGTTTAAAATCACCTTCACAAAATCATCCTTAATATTATTTATATGTCACATGCATTTTAAGTTCTGCTTTTATGCTAATACATTGTAATTTCACTGCAGTATTAAAAATACACATAAGCACACACACACAGAGATATGGAAAATAACTGAGTCCTAAGCCATCATAATGAGGGCTGAAAGAGAATATAATATTGATGACAGACAAAAATTTACCATTAACAATATTAATATAGTAAATACAACACTTAATGTATGTTTTAATATTAAAAGTGCAATTAAATCTAGAATATTTTTCATTAGGGCCATAAGAACAGTTTACACTTACCTTTTGCTGTTAAATCTGAGTGCCACCAACTGCACAAATTAAATTCCACCAAGAACCTAAAGCAATGATCAAAATGTTTCATATTATTACATAGAACGTTTTCAAAATATTAGCTCTTTGTTCCGTCTTTAAAATGTCGGTAGGGTGATACCATTCATCCCATTTTAAAAAACAAACAAACAAGAAACTGATGTTCAAGCTGCTAGCATAACTCCTGAGTTATCTTTTGCTATTGTTATATTTTCTCTAGGCTTTATCTTGCCAGTGAAAACTTATTCTGAAATTAACACTATCGAGATATTGTAGCTACATCATTTTACAATCAAGAGCTTTTACATGAGAAAGCTCATTAAAATTCCCAGTGCATGGCAGCCCACAGCAATTTTACAGTTGACCATTATTTATAGTTATTCTTCATCATACAGAATATTTTGATTCTCTAGTAAAAAGCCATATGGTTAGAACTTTCCTGGCCATGATACAGAAATACAAATAAAATACTTTCTTATGCTTATTCAAGGATCCTAAATAATAAAATATTATTTTACTTCTAGCGGTAGAACAGACTTGATTAACCAGTGGCTAACTAGTTTTGGGGGGTTTTTTGGTCTATCTATCTATCGAGAAAATACACTAGCCCATGAAAATACACTGAAGGTCAACTGAAATGTATCAGCTTTTATTATAATGTGAAACCAACATTCAAAGTTAACCTTAATGACAAGATACTACAAATTTTCAAATTCAGAAGGGGAGAAGTGTGTTTCTTGCAATTTTTGATGTTGTTACAACCAGCAAGAAAATCTCATTTGTAATGTGATTTTTTTCTGATATTTACTTTGAGAGATGCATTTCAATTCTGCAGAGTGTTAATGGCCAATTAATTACAGTTTCCAAGATCATACTTCAAACTGTCTTTTCAAAAGCTCATAATACTTTTCAATTAAAACAAAATAGTTACGAGAAAAGATTGCTTCCTATTTACGGAGAGATTACATTTAAGCCTGAAATTGAGCTGTCTGAAAAGTACAATAATAAAACACACAGCTTAGAATATTCTAAGTGATTTGTTTACATAATAACACAAAACAGATTTTTTTAAAGCTCTCCTTCCTTTTGTGTGATTCTTCCCTGTGCTTTTTTAGGCAATAGGTCCAATTTCTTTCAAAAGTCCATGCCCACTAATGCATCATCTATGTTCGTTTAAAACATTGTGGGGATTAGATAAAGTCAACAATTAAATAACATGTGATAAGCACACCTTTATCTGGCGTAAGTTTTAAAGGGTCCAACTTATAGAATACTTTATGAAATCACAAAATAACACAATGAATCACTAAGACAGCGTGTTCTATTGACTACAGCCCACCCAAGCAGCACTAAAAACAGCCAGACATTCATGTTAAATTTAACAGTAACCACAATAATAAATTTGGTTTGCGTATTGCAAGCTGCTAGACTGCTAAGCAAAGACATAAGGATATAAGTGACAACCATGAATAACTTATTAAAAGCTGCAATTATACATTCCTATATTATATATTTTCTAAGACTTTTACACCAGAGATTTAATAATAAAGAAAAATGTTACTGAATTAATAACAATTTTTTTTAAAAATAATTCAGTATGTAGGACAAAAAAGTTAAAATATTCTTTAAATTCTTGACAAAATTTACTTACACGGCAAGTTCAGTCATTATCCATTTTACTGCGGCAAAGAAGGCATTATAAGGCTGAAGAGAAGCAATTCATTTAATAAAAAGGTAAAACATACAGTATTTGTACTGTAACTGAAGGCTTTATATAAAGACAATGGTATTTGAAACATATGGGTATCATGTCAAAAAGTAGCAGAGCTTTATCTAGGAGATTAAAAAGTAGATACAGTATCTCAATGGCAACATTTTAAAACATTCAAACTACACAGTCATGAAATGTGCTTTACAAGTAAAACAAACGTGATCCAGTGCAGGAGTTATCATTGAGAAACATGGAATTTCTGCAAATGATACTTAAATATTTTACCTCTAGGGGCTACTATTTCCTAGGCTAATGTGGAGGGAGTAGTACTGATAGATCACTTAAGTGTTTTCAATTGTAATTCACAGAGTTGCCTCTCTGCAATGTAAATCTCTATTCCTCACCTCACTGCCCTTCATTGTAATTGGGAGAGGAAAACTGACACAGCTTGAATTTACTTTTTGTATGTGAAGTCATCTGTGCCTTTCTGAAAGCCCAGCACTCGGGAATATTCAGAGTGTTAAAATATTTATTAATTTTCCCTATATTTTGTGGGAAATTAATTAAACTAATAATTCAATTATTTTTAAATGGAAGTAAATTGATAATTTTGATTTTTATTGTGTTTTATACATTTTAAATATTTTTCAAATAAAGTGTCAATAGGAATATTCATTTTGGGGGTAACCCATGCAGAATAATTAGTTTCCTGAAATCTGAAATACAGAAGTCCATCCTCTCACATATTTGTGCATAGATCTTTCAGCTCTGTAAGATGTTTTGAGTTCTTCTTGTGGATGCAAGAGCATCAAGGCATAACTTTGAGCATATGCATAGTCCCACTGACTATAATGGAACTACTCAAACGCTTGAAGTCATGCATATGCTTAAGAACCTTGCTGAATCAGCACCTTAATAAGGTCCCCATTGCAGTAACATCTGGAATACCTAGGCACAATGGAAAAAAGAATGGAATGTCAGCTTAAACTGTTTTATTTCTGATTTCTGGCAGGTGAGGAGGATGTTTAACTAAACAATGCCTTTTTTAAGAGCTTGGGGTCATGTTCTCCCCTAGGTGTATGCTGTGCAGAGAGAAACAGAACAACCCTCATCACACAGAGGATGCTATATACAGCATTTCCTCTCTTAGGGAAGGGGAATTTAAGATACAATTTACATGAGTTATTGTAGCTTTGAGCAGCAGCAACTTCCCAACTGAAGCTTTCAGAGACCACAGAGGGGGTTTTGCTACATGGCTGGTCAACCCACAGCCAACTGCAGTATAGTGTATGTGCCATCATGGCTAGAATGGGATGCTGAAGTGGTGCATATAACCTGAGACCAACAAGATCTTGACCTATGAAGGGCTGATTTATAGGGAAAAAAAATGAACTAAAGAGCTAAGTGATGACTAAAGGGGATAAGATAACCCTCTACCAGAGCTGGTCAGAAAATGAAATTTCCATTCAGTGGGAAATTCAGACAGTGCAAAAATTGTTTTAATTGGAAAATTCCATAGTTTCACACACAAAAAATAATCTGAAAATCCTTTATTCTGAAAAAATTGATTTTCCCTCATAATGTCGAATCACTTCATGTTGATAATGTCAAAACAATATAAAAATAAATACAATATTTTAACATAATATCAAAGAAAAACATGAATTAAGATGTTCTAACATTATCAAAACAATGTTTCAAAAGTTCTGAATTGAAATATTTTGATGCTGTTGAAATTTTGCCATATCATCAAAATGAAACAAGAAAAGTAAAATGTTATTCATTTAGATGTTTTCCTGGTGAAAATGTCATGGCAATTGACACTTTCCCATGAAATGTTTGATTTTGACTAAGCTGCATTTTCTGATGGAAAACTTGTTCTGACATTTTTTTAAACCAGCTGTACTGACTGCTGATATATATATGAAAGATCCTAACACCAAAGAGGGAGAGAAATCATTTAATGTCATGATCTTGCAAAGGGATCCACCTGGGTGGCCTTTATCCTTGCACAGGTCCCTTGTTAACACTGGTTTATTGGTTTGGCTCATGGAGGTATAATTTGAAGTTAGTGGGTGAAATTAAGATAAGGAAAAATCAGGCTGAATATCAGGAAAAAAACTTCTTTATTATGAGACCTATTTGGCTGTGGAATAATCCCATAAAGGAAGGGCCAAAAATCCCGTCACACTTGGGACTTTTAAAACTAACCATACTGTACAGAACAATCCTACACTGACAATGAGATAGACTGGGATGATCTATAGGTCTCTTGTCCATTTCTAACCTCTATTATTTTAATCCCATGGTCTACAGGCATATTCTACAAATCCTGACTGTGCGCCATCTCCTGCTTTGCACAGTCACTCCTCCTGAGTGGATGATATGGTGGAACGCTGTCTCTTTAAGACTTGTGCACAGTTCTAAACTTTCAACAGGGCCTCAAGACCAGCCTTACTTGTGCCTGCAATTGTACATATGTAATTCTGAGGTGGGAATATAGCACATATGTGAACATGAACAGTATTTGTCTGTGCAAATTGTATGGTAAGGTGCCTAACAGGCGATTTACATGTGCAAAGCTGTGGGCCAAGACACAAATGAGCTGCTTTTTAAAATCTGGCCTTAACGTCTCAGCCTGCATTTTCTTTACACTGTCACTGCCGTCATGATACTCGGAGATGGGTGAACCAGCAGAGATAAAATAAACTCCAAGTGAAGCTTTGCCCAGCCTTCAAAGTGAAACTGAAGTAAATCTCTTTTGGGAGTCCAAAAAAAAAATGGTTATCTTTGATAGAAAATGTTCACCACATGTCTCAGTATATGCCACAATTTTCCAGGAAAGGCTTTTCTTCCAATATTCCCAGTGTGACCAGAAATAGGGAGTAATGACTATCTCTTGCAAAAATGTCTGCTTTTGAGATATAATTTTTGCATACCAAAGAGGTTAGGATAGTACAGCTCCACATTCTGGGATGCTGATCCAGACTGAACTGACACCCTGCCTCCCCCCCCCCCAAAAACCTTTTTGATGTTTTTCCATTGCTGTTACTTTAAAGACATTTTATATCTCTCCTGCAAATCTGATTCAGAATATTCCATATCATTTAGCTGACATCTTACAACTTGATCCTGAAAACACTTACTGCTTTGCATAGTGCTATATAGTCCCAATATGATAGTAAGCGTCTCTAAGCTCAGGCCTTTGCTTGGAAATGTTGTATTCCATATCTTCAGGTATTTAAAAATATGTGGGCTCATGCAAATACATACATGCAAATGTTGTAAAATGCATATGATTATTCAACAAGGCATAAAAGTTATACATAGATATTTGGAAATCACCATAATATTTAAATATTTACCTAGCAGTGTAAGTAATTATGCTGACAGAACTATTAGGTTTAGCTTGTATATCTGTACTCAGGTACATTTAAAAAAAATCTGTGTAATAACTTTTTCTAGAGTCTATTATATCAGTGAATAGGGTCCTTCAGTTTTGCAATTACTTTGTGGCAGCCTTTATAGACACATTTTTTATGCTAAATACTAATAAATTTGGTTAAAAACAATTCATTTTGTAATATAAAAGAGATAATTCAACTATATACATCCAATCTAATGGTCCATTCTGGCTTTTAAAAAAAACTATGAATATTTTGTATTATAAAACACCCTAAAATTATTAACTGCAGCTCTGATCCTTTAATGACCAGAGGTCTGCTCACGTGGAACACATTTGACTTCACTCGGGTTCTGAGAAGGCACAGGAGTCTATATGCAGATCTAGGTTTAAGTGGTCAGTGAAATTCCACTTTAGAAAAATCAGTCTGTTGTTCAGTTTACTGCAGAAGTGCAAAACAAGGTGCAGAAAATATTAACTTGAAGGCTTTAACAAATCCAACCACCCTGTAATTAAAACCTCCCAAACCTTTTTTTTTTAACAAATTATATATTTTAAAATTCCAGATCTTTGCCTAAAGCAAATGTTTATAGTTAATTTAGAAAGTTATGAGAGTAGGTGTTCAAAATGGGACAAATAACATGCTGACAGACCCTTAGCATTAGTAGTGCTAGTGGAAAAAGCTACCGTACAAGAGTTTGGTCCTGCAAATACTTAAACACAGTGGATTTATGGATATAGAACCATTGTTCATATGGGATGGGATGGTACGATAAATGTAAGAGCTTTAATAGTTCAAATAGCAATAATAGGCTTGTGATAACTACAATCAAAATATTACATCATATATATAATTTGCAACAATTTTATATATATATTTGCAACAATTTTCTGGTGATTTTGTGGAAGGGTGCTCATAATGTTAACTATACTTACGTCCAGTAAGCTATGGGCACTGTCGCTACTCTCTTTGTTTGTTCTACACATGGCCTGGTAGTCATAAAGTGTAATTCTACAGAGAAGAACAGAAAACTGCTTGACTAAGAAGAAAACACACCAGTATAAAATGGTGAAATACAACAGGGTCTGCCCACAAAGTAGGCAGCAAAATAAAATTTAAAAGGGGGAGGGAAGGGGAGGGAGGGTCATTAAAATACATTCCAGACAAAGGAGCATAAAGGCAAGAAACACTGTAAAACTTCGTAAGGATTTTATCAGGCTGTGGGACAAAACGACGGCATAGTTGGGAGAAGAGAAAATAGGGAAGGGTACACATACAGTATAACAGATGGTGGGGTAAACTATGCAAGGAAAAGGAGACTATACATTCAACAGGATGCTTAAACAATTAGATTTTGATTCTGGACTGAGATCTGCACATTTAGCCCCAGAAAGCGAAACAACCTATGCATTTGAGGGGCTACTTGTACCACAACACTCTCTGTACCCTCAAAGGTGAAGTAAGACATCTCCACACATCTAGAGAGTCCACATACCAGTTATCCCCTCCAAGGGTTGTGGCTTCCCAAGAAGTGGGAGGTTGAAGCTCAGCGTATTCGCTATTTCGATATTCCAACCAGCATGAGTGTAACTGTGCTACTTTTTATGAGCGCAAAATATTCAATATGTATAGTGCTTGCTGTAATAAACAATTTATAGGAACCTCCTCAGATGCATAGTCAAAAGGGAGCTCTCTGCCATCTTTGACATAACTGAGAGATTTTGTGTAAAATCCAGCACTTAGAGACACGTGGAATTGTGACAATCTCTAAGAATGTGTCCACAGAACAATGAGTCAATTACACCCATCCACATAGATCGCTTTTAACATCTGTGACAGATGAAATATTGATTTTAATCATCATTTAATAAGTCATTACAAGTATGAATTAACAAACGTTACTCATGTAAATTAAACATTCATTTAATGGTTTCATCATCATAAGTATGAGAGAACACAAGTGGATGTGAATGGCTTATAAAAATGTGAAAGGGGACTGCAGTGTTCTCTAACATTTGGCATGCCTCTAAGTGAAATGAAAAGCACATCACACTCTAGGGTTAGGCCATAGGATGCCACAGTGGCATGTCAAAGCCAAAGAGCCAGCTAATGACACATTTTAACGTCACTCAGAAGCATTCTATACCATATACGTGAAATGTTGGCAATCCAAAGTGCAAATTGTTGCAGTCCATATTGTTAGGTAACTATATATAATCTAAATTTGTGACTGAAACTGTCACTAAGAGGTTCTGAGAATCATTCAAATGTTAGGTTTCAGAGTAGCAGCTGTGTTAGTCTGTATTCGCAAAAAGAAAAGGAGTACTTGGGGCACCTTAGAGACTAACAAATTTATTTGAGCATAAGCTTTCGTGAGCTACAGCTCACTTCATCGGATGCATTCAGTGGAAAATACAGTGGGGAGATTTATATACATAGAGAACATGAAACAATGAGTGTTACCATACACACTGTAAGGAAAGTGATCACTTAAGATGAGCTATTACCAGCAGGAGAGCCAGGGGAGGGGGAGGGGGGAGGGCGGAGAGAAAACCTTTTGTAGTGATAATCAAGGTGGGCCACTTCCAGCAGTTGACAAGAACGTCTGAGGAACAGTGATGTCACGGCAAACCTGGTGGCTGAACTTTGTCCTCACCCATAACTATTTCACATTTGGGGACAATGTATACCTTCAAATCAGCGGCACTGCTATGGGTACCCGCATGGCCCCACAGTATGCCAACATTTTTATGGCTGACTTAGAACAATGCTTCCTCAGCTCTCGTCCCCTAATGCCCCTACTCTACTTGCGCTACATTGATAACATCTTCATCATCTGGACCCATAGAAAAGAAGCCCTTGAGGAATTCCACCATGATTTCAACAATTTCCACCCCACCATCAACCTCAGCCTGGACCAGTCCACACAAGAGATCCACTTCCTGGACACTATGGTGCTAATAAGCGATGGTCACATAAACCCCACCCTATACCGGAAACATACTGACCACTATTCCTACCTACATGCCTCCAGCTTTCACCCAGACCACACAACACAATCCATTGTCTACAGCCAAGCTGTACGATACAACCACATTTCCTCCAACCCCTCAGACAGAGACAAACACCTACAAGATCTCTGTCAAGCATTCTTACAACTACAATACCCACCTGCTGAAGTGAAGAAACAGATTGAGAGAGCCAGAAGAGTACTCAGAAGTCACCTTCTGCAGGACAGGCCCAACAAAGAAAATAACAGAACGTCACTAGCCATCACCTTCAGCCCTCAACTAAAACCTCTCCAATGCATCATCAAGGATCTACAACCTATCCTGAAGGACGACCCATCACTCTCACAGATCTTGGGAGACAGGCCAGTCCTTGCTTTCAGACAGCCCCCCAACCTGAAGCAAATACTCACCAGCAACCACATACCACACAACAGAACCACTAACCCAGGAACCTACCCTTGCAATAAAGCCCGTTGCCAACTGTGTCCACATATCTATTCAGGGGACACCATCATAGGGCCTAATCACATCAGCCACACTATCAGAGGCTCGTTCACCTGCACATCTACCAATGTGATATATGCCATCATGTGCCAGCAGTGCCCCTCTGCCATGTACATTGGCCAAACTGGACAGTCTCTACGTAAAAGAATAAATGGACACAAATCAGACGTCAAGAATTATAACATTCAAAAACCAGTTGGAGAACACTTCAATCTCTCTGGTCACTCGATTACAGACCTAAAAGTGGCAATTCTTCAACAAAAAAATTTCAAAAACAGACTCCAACGAGAGACCGCTGAATTGGAATTAATTTGCAAACTCGATACAATTAACTTAGGCTTGAATAGAGACTGGGAGTGGATGGGTCATTACACAAAGTAAAACTATTTCCCCATGTTTATTCCCCCCCCCCCCCCGTTTCTCAGATGTTCTTGTCACTAGTGGAAATGGCCCACCTTGATTATCACTGCAAAAGGTTTTCTCCCCACCCCCCGCTTTCCTGCTGGTAATAGCTCATCTTAAGTGATCACTCTCCTTACAGTGTGTATGGTAACATCCATTGTTTCATGTTCTCTGTGTATATAAATCTCCACACTGTATTTTCCACTGAATGCATCCGACGAAGTGAGCTGTAGCTCATGAAAGCTTATGCTCAAATAAATTTGTTAGTCTCTAAGGTGCCACAAGTACTCCTTTTATTCAAATGTTATATATTAGTTACACAGTATATTTCTTTCTGGCTCAGATACATTTTGACTAAGTGGTTTGGATCCTGCAGTTTCAGCTAAACATTTGGTATGTGTCACATAATGCTTTCTCACTTACTATATCTTATGTCCAGTAAAAAAAATGGCGAGGAAGCCAGAGCTGTATCGGCCTGGCAGAAAGAGGCAAATGGTAGACAAAACGGATAACTAGAGACCTATACATGGGTGTAGGTTAAACACTGACCATATTTGGCAGAATCACGCCCACAGCCAGATCCACGCACACAGATCTGCCAAGACAAACAGAGCAGTACATGGTGTAAGTTGTGCTGCCCTTATGGCATGCAGAAATACACCACTTCTTCTAGCTTTCCCCCTTCTCCCCGCTAACCAGGGTTACACTTTCCAAGCCTCTCCATCTCCAGTCGTGGCTCCTGTGTTTCACTCCTCTGTATCTAAGAACCATGCACTGCTCTTATCCGTGCATGGAACCACTGATGTCAGCATGTGTTAAGCACACAAAGAAGAGCAGTTTACAGGCTTTAATTGTTCTATGAAGAATTGCCAAAGAAGACTACTTCACTGAAATGCCCCCACTCTCCTATGCCTCGTTGTCTGTTCTTAGAGTAGTGTTCAGTTTTCACTCCTTTCATGGTATGTTTAATATAATGAATAAAAGTACTGCAAACGTGGTATTTGAAAAGTGCAATCATATCATCTAATGTCAGCTTCATCTGCTATAAGAGGTTTGTTAATCTGAAGATTGCTTTATCCTGCCTAGAAGTTTTAATGAAATTATATTACTGTGTACCACTTAGAACATCTGTTATAATTATCATTTAGACTCCAGTCTTAAATATTGGAAGATGTCTTTAAATATTTTTTTCAATATTAATGCTTGTAAATACTATGATTGTATAAGTGAAATGTTGCGTGTAATTTCTTTACTAAACATTCAATGATAAAGGTTAATAAAATATTGCAGTATGAATTCAAACAAGTAATTTTAAATACAAAATTTAACCGATAAACCTGGTTATATAGGCTGATGGTTAAGGATGGTATTGTTTTGGAAAAATCTAAGATTGCTCTTATTATTTATAACACCTAGGTTAAAACGTGGTGAAACAGAATTTCACTTTGCTGTAAGGCAAGAAGTAAGCCTTAGCTTTAAGGCACACGGAGAGAGTTATAACAGAGAGCCTTACAATCAAGGTGAGCATATAGCATAATAGCTATTGCTGGGCTGGAGTGCCACAAACCCATGTGTGTATGATACTGCAATGTGTTTATAGTCTTTTCTAAATATATTAAAGTGTTTCCAGAGAGAAGATTCCGGTTACAGGCGGAAAGTATAGGAAAGTCGCTTTCAAAACAGAGACAATGTATCCAGGTGGAAAAAAAAATTGAACAAATCTTAAGGAAAGCTGCAGGACAGATACAGTTTTCCCAATAAAGGCCTGGAATAAATTCTGCTTTTCTGAAGGAAGTACTGATGTTGTTACAACATGTGCTATTTAACAATGGCTATTAAATCCTACCATACTGAGTAAAATAAGTGTTATGCTGTTTTTCAAAGGGTCAGCTTCAATGCTACTGAAAACCTGCATCTTTCCAAAGACAATTCAAACAACAACATCAACAAAGGATGTGCAGATCACATTAGCAAAAGTATGACTGTAGGCATCTTCATAAGGTCTAATTCTTCACCAATGGAAGCCAGTGGGAAGATTGCAGTAACCAGGAATGGCCACAGGATGATGCCCATAATGAGGCTGAAATTTGAACACTACAACATGTTGAAACAATTCAGGACTTTCATTCAATGTCACTATTAATAGATATTAAAGATCAATACAAATGGGTTCTACAGCATTCACAAATTCAAATGCCAGCTTTCCTGTATTCTTGAAAATGTGTTACAGCTCTAAGATTTCCTGTACATCAAAATGGTAAAAGACTTCTAGTGCTAATACTTGCAAACACTACTGTAGCATGAATAGCAAAAGTAGTGATCCAAGATTCTGAAGTGCTTCTGTGTAAAGAGTTCATTTCTACAGTATTATATTAATGCTAATGTCATTCTAAGATGTTATAAAATAATTTTTTCCTCAATATTTAGACAGGTTTAACTAAATGTTGCAAAAAGAAAGATTTCTAGATTATTTAGCCTTTCTGAAGTGATTGTGATGCTGTTTGAAAAGTTTGTGGCTACCTGTGTCCTGTTCAGCTGTTTATAGTTAAAGAACATGATAATTGCCAGCTTTCCCTCTGATCTAAATTTAAACCCATCTAGTTATGCCCAACCCAAGCCTGATGTGTTCTTAGAATCAGTAGATTATTCTTGCCAGAGAGAACATGCCTGAGTCTTTATGACATCACTGTACTGTTAACTGCCCACATTTCCATACTTTATCATCGTCACTGAAGTCCACAGAACAGTTGCTTTCAAAATCTGATATATGATAGACACAGACTATATATAAAACTTTAAGTAATGGAAAACAAATTTTCAACAGCTAACTATGCACCTCTGTTTTAGATAAACTTGGGGGACATATCCATTTTGGTGAAACCCTTTTATAGTCAGTTTCCTGATACAGTAAATTCAGTGTTGCACTTTACAATGTACTTGCAGCTGAGTAAAAATCTGGTTCAAGAAAATTAAACATCTAACCCAAAATCACTGGGTAGGCCAGAGTGGGGACCATGCTTGACAGTATTTTTCCCATGCAGCTTCCTACTGTGAACTGTATCTCACTTGTGGGATATAGGCCTACATTGCTGTGCATGCATTAGAGGTAGAAGATTTCTCCCAGGTTATCTCTGGGTCCTGCTAGTTGTCCTCAGATCAGCATTTGGCTGCACCTCAACGCTATTAGGGCTGTCACCTCTACCCCGTTGATCCACACAGGGATTAGATTCTTGGCCAGGCCTCTTTTTCTAACCCAGGTGTCTGGCATCCATGCCTGCCCATCGGGGCAATTCATGAAGGAGCAGTCACAGCAGAAATGACCTGTTGCTAGCACAAAAAAGCAAGTGTGAGTTGAGGTTTTTTTTCCACCCCTGACTGCACAGGGGAGGTGGGACTTGTGTGGTGGGTCTTTCTTTGGGACTGGTCCGTCCTCTCACTCTTTCCTCCCCTTGGAACCAGTCTTCTAGGGCTTTGTTATAGCCATGGACTGGCTGGGGGCACCAGACCTGGCATGCAGTTCCCCAATGGGTTGCCCCCCTCAGCAGGCCAGAAGGTCTGCTGTCACTGGTCAGCTGGGGTGAGCATCTTTGGTCTTGAGTGGCGCCACCGTCAGGTCTGCAGCTGCTAAATTGTTCCAGCACCACTTGTTTGGCCACCTGTCCCCCTGTCCGTTTCTTGGGCTGCAGCCACTGCCAAGAGTATTCCTTACGCCTCTTGGTCACTGCTCATAACTGGGTCCCCAGGGGACATCTTTCCCAACATAAGCACTATTGGTGGGTTTCTGCCATGATACGGAAGGTGTCCAAGATGGCCCCTTGACCTTAGCATAATCTTGGGCTTCCATGGCATCAAAGTTCCAGTACACAGCTTGAGCAAGTCCAGTAAGATATGGTGCCAGCAAAACAGTCCTGTATTCGGATGGCCATCAAGCTGCTGTGATGACCCTCTTGAAAGTGACTCAGAAAGCTTTGGAGTCATCTTCTGGCCCTGTTTTTGTGAGTCTTACAGGAGGTTCGTAATTGTGGTGGGGCTCAAGGTACCAGTCACCATGTTTGCGTTTGCTCCGGGGGGTTGTAAAATGACCATCACCTGTTGAAGCAGGCTTTGTTGCTGTTCCTGCTGTTGTCGCCTGCTCCTGGATAAGCTGTTATTGCTGTTGTTGGGCAGTCATATGTTGGAACACCTGGTTCTGCTGCTGTTGGCTGACCATCAGCCACTTCAAAAATTTGTCAAAGTCCATTTTTCTTCTCATTCTCTCTCTCTCTCTCCCCTCTTTTTCTTCCCTTCCAGTTCTTCTTCTCAAAGTCTTACAGCAGACCCAGGGTGAATGCTCACATTCTCCACCAAGTTGGGATGTTGTCACTTGATGGAAGCATCACCCAGTGGTTAGGGGGTGAGTTCCTCCTTAGTGCAGAGGGTGGTTGGTAGGAGAGCCCGGGCTCTCCCCTCTACTGGGCTCTACCCAGGGCCCTGCGAGGGTTACCAAGGGCGCCTTACAGTTGCCCTATCTGGGCCACTTCCTATCCCCCATTCTATAGTCCATGCTTTTCCATCTATAACAACAGATGCTGAAGAAAACGTATAAACTGCACCTTTAGTCTGTCTAGGCCCACCAGATAGACCCCCCTTTTTCTAGAAGAGCTGCTGCAGCATCCCTTCTTAGGCGCTCCCAAGGCATATCTTTCTTCCTGCCTTGTCTTTCCCTTTCTGAGTGGTCTGGCTTCCTTATAAGTTCCATCTGGAGCATGCTCTGGGCAGGGTTGTCTGGGCCCAGATCTACCCTTTAACCCCTTCAGTCCTAGTGCTGGGTTTATACACCCCATCACAACCAGCAGCACAGGTTATACTAACTTATGTATTACTTTCAGCTAGATCTTCAGCATGTGTTTTACTTTCTACCTATCCACGTCAAACATTCTTATTTACAAATATACTAGCAAAGATATGCAACTGAATAAAAAAGAGTAATTTTCTCACCAATTCAAGATATTATGGCATATATGTAATTTATATGAATAACAAGCCTTATATGATTCTGTCTTGTAACTTATGCAAGCTGCAATTCTATAAGAAAGGAGGAAATGCACACAAAGGGAAGCAGGGAAATTGTCAATGGGAGTAGCCCTGTGCCAAAGTGAGTAATTAACACAATCTTCTTCCAAAATTTAGCAAACCAAAAAATTCTGACCCTGAGTCATCTTAGCTTAATATATGTGCCTGAGAGCAACTGTTAGATTCATCTCCAGTGCTCCTTTTAATACCACCTAATCATGATCCCATAACGAATGCATGTACTGCCTACTAAGATTCCCAAGTGTCAGCGGACAATACTATGGTATTTTACAACAAACTATTTTTCAGCTATGTGATGAAACATGCACAGTACATTGCAAGTAAATGTTGTGAAATTTTTACGGTTAGGGGACTGGGTGACTCAGGTGACCGGTAGGGGACATGAAATTTAACCTCTAGGCTGTGAGTTGAAATCCCACCCAGGTAGGCAGTGACTGAATAGCTACTATATGAAGCTACTACATAGCTATTTCACTCAGTGGCCTGTGTGAAATGAATTGGTGGGTTTCAGTCCAGTTCTAATGGACAGATGTCCACCTCCTCAAACACAGTTGGCATCCTTGCTTGAATTCTCAGCAGAAGGGCAAGATTTAATGAGCATGGAGAGTGAACTAGCCTCTCAGGCTTAGAGGTGGCCCTGTAGGTCACTGGCTGAACAGTGTAAGGATAGACAAACAGATTATTATAGTCTCCAGGGCTGTCAATCCAGCACCTTTCATCACTACTAAATTCAGTTAAAAAAAATAAAAATAAATTATGCCTTTGACAAAAATAACTTGTCAGCGCATGTCTTTGGCTGTGCTTAGGAGAAGAGCTGAACTAGTTTTTAACTGCTTCTAATTGCCAAGATACTGCAAAGCATAACATTTATAAAGCTACAACTCGACGTTTATTTCTAGCATGCAGAACAAGGACCCTTTTACACAGCACACATGGTTGGGGCCTTATAGTTGGGTAAAGATATTCCTGTATATCTTAATACACTGAAAGTGGTAGTAAAATTCACTCAGACCTAAAGTCTAAACCCAAATTCAGTTATGAGCCCGTGAATCTTAGATGTCGGATGGGCCAAGAGCATACCACAGAGCCATGAAAAAGTGACAAGAGCACAGGTCAAGAAATACAGCTGGCAAATTTGAACAGTCAGAACAGGGCTCCTCTTTCTGGCAACGTCATTAGGTAAGATGGGGAGACCGATCTATCTTTAATGCCTAGAGATTGTGTGCAGGTTACAAATGAGGCCTATTGTGCAGGGCATTTTTGTTAACCAAACCCCCCCCCCCCCCAAATCCAAATAACCCCCCCAAAACCCCAAACCAAAAACAGCAACAACCCTCCCCTCCCACAACCCTGCACCTGACTGTATTAATTTTGTCATATTTTATGACATACTTTTGGGGTATATGTTGGGTCTGATCCTGCTCAAAGTCAATGCAAGATTTTCATTGACTTCTTCAGTGGGAGCAGAAACAGGCCCTGGGGACTGCAGCAATTAAATACATCAGAAATAGAGACTGTTTTCCTCTGGACCAGCGAAATAATGTTCAAATTTGTACAGGTGAATACAGCTACATTAAGCCCCTCTTGACTGCCCCTTCATTCTCAGCACTAGTCTCCTCCAAAGTGCACATTTCATAAACAAATTGCAGATAAAAAGGTCATTGCATTTTTAAATGGTTTTGAATACCACCAAATAAATAAATCAGTCCAGTAGGAAGCTAAGCACTAAATTAAAGAAAACAAGACTTGCAAATATAACATTTATCTTTTAAAATGTTCCCAGCGCATTTAATTAAAAGTCATGTCACAGTCAAGGAGCTTACATGTTAAAATGTCCCATGGTGCACAGGTGAACATGCTTCTTTAGAAGGCTGTTATGTCTGAAAGGGAGTGGCGTGACCCACTAAGTTATTCTTTTTCCAGTATTTGGCTTCAAAAATGCTTTGCAGTTTTGCATGTAGTTAGGATTATAACCAAAAAGCAAAACATTTCTAAGATTTGGCAAACTTTCACTAAACTTAATTTATAAGCTAATCAAAAGATAGAATGTGTGTGCATGCATGTGTGTGTGTGTGTGTGTGTGTGTGTGTGTGTGTGAGAGAGAGAGAGAGAGAGAGAGAGAGAGAGAACGGTAAGAGGTTTGGAATGTACCGTACTTTGAAAGCACAGAGAGCATGCATTATTCACTAGGAAGCACATAAAGAAAGATAAATGAAAGAAGCAGGGGAAGGCGAGCAGCAAGAGGAGCCCTCAGAGCAACAAGAAATTGTTAGTGAGCCTTAGCATCTGGGAAAGCTGGAATCCAGGTGTCCACCAGTTTGGTCTTATGTTCTGACAACATGATTAAATACCGAAGTAGAGGTCCTTCTGCAGGGGCCAGGAGAATGCCTGATGGAAACAGAACTGTCAAGAGGAGAGGATATTGTGTCATATTTGCCTTTAAAATGTACTCATTTTTAGATCCTACTGAAGAATTTTGGGGGGACTTTTTGGTAGACTAGACCTTCGGCTTTCTCTTCCATTTTTACTCAGTTTATCCCTTTTATAAACACATTTATTCATAGATCTCTGATTTTGTAGGCTTTTCCACATTATACACTTTTCTTTCAGCAAACAAATAGCATTTCACACTATTCCCATGAACTGTGTGGTGTGATTCTTGCAAAAAGCTAAAGTATATTGGTTTTGTAGCAAATCTTTTTAATTGAGAAGAAGTTTTTCATGATAAGTTTCAGTACCTATAAAAGCTGCAGCTTTTTGGTTTATATCAATTCAGTTCCTTCCCTATGTACATCTTAATTTAATTGGTAATGCATTTAAATGACATTTTAATACCGGACTGTGTGCATTATACAGAATGGACAGTAGACAATGATTCGATAACTAAGGACTTAACAGTCAACAGGCCATGTGACTACAGAGGTAATTTGCTAAGAAAAAGACTATATATTTTCCTGAACATAAAGTTCAAATTAAGAAGATCAACAAAAGTGCACTACTCAGTCTAAGAAAAAGACTTTTTAGTTCTGCTTGCAGTTTCACATTAAAATACAAACAGCCAATGTATGGATGGATTTGTGAATACCCAGGTACATGATGAAAACAAATGTGGACTTAGGGAAACAACCCCCTTTTGCCCAATGCTTCCAGCCTGATTGTGAGAAGTACTGAGTGCTCTCTTACCCAATAGAAGTTGAGGGAACTCAGAATATCACAAGAGGTCATCTGATCCCTTTGCAGGATCGGGCCCTTAGTTTGTGTGATAATTAGCATGATTGTGATGTAATGGAATCTCTTTGTATTGCCACTCGGGATAGGTAGGTTCAAGAGGAACTTTAGGACTCCCATTTCGCAGGGTGTGTCAATAAATGCCTTTTGTGTTTTATGGTGTTGGTCCAGGTATCATGGAAGCCTACACTCTGCCAGCTAAGCCACTGAGGAGCACAAACAACTCAGATGACACTTTTTATAGCACACACATCTGCTGGAAAGTAGACAACATATAGGCAGCAAACTGGAATAAAGGATGGCTCTGGAAATCATCAGAGAAAAACTTCAAAGAATATAGAGACCGATTAGAGCCTGCTCTCTAATCTGATCTCCATAATAACCATAATAATAGGAAATATGATGTACATAATATTTATGGCAACTGCTCTGTTGTGCTCACACAGCATCAGTGCCCAGAATGCAGAGATCCCCTCCAAACCCTTACATGCTTTTTCCCCCTGATTTGAAATAAAAATAAAGAAATACATTAAGGTAAAGTAAAAAGAAAACAATAACCTTTAAACAAGGAACATGTCTGATTAATGTTCATTACAAACCCAGGAAAGGTTCCCATTCCATGTTGGTGGGAGGATTCTTTTTAAAAGCCTTGTATACCCCAGACGAAAGAGACTTTACTTTCTGTTGCACTGGGCTATCTGCTGTACCACAGAAAGAGCAGGTGGCTCATTTAGTGCAATTATACCAGTTTGATTCTAACCCATTTTTTAAATTCACTGGCAACGACCAGCTAATTCTGTTTAAATAATCCACTCACTGTGTTTAAATTTTGCTTTCAGCGTGTGGTTCAGTCACTCTCTGTTAGTGGATTCGATGTTGGCTTCATTCTTTCTAGCTACCTCATAGCTAAACATGAACCGATTAGCCATTCCAAGTTGGCTATTGCTGCACATGAGATGGATCCTTCACTTCATTTATGTTAGTCATGGAGCTCAGCCCCACTGAATTTCTGGTTGAACATCTATTTAAAATGCCAATATTCTGCTGGGTAGGAGAAAAGCAAAGGTATGGAGGCAAAGCATTATCCTTTGCATTTAATGCCGATTTTTAGCTTGGATTAAATAAAATGGCTTGCTTCTTGCCCTTCCGTCCTAGAACCCATTTAGTAAATAGGAATTAGTTCACTTCATTTCATAATAACTATTAAAAATGTAACAGTAAACAAATAACAGTTCCTTTGCCAGCAGAATGAAGGTTGCCACCATCAGAAAACTAGGATTTGGGACTATTCACTGAGTGCTAGATCTTCTCATTTTGGGAGAGCTCTTTATTGTGTGTGATGAACCACTGTACAGCCCAACAGGAGCATAGGAAGCATAAGGCTTCTAAGGATATGACTACACTAAAATCAGGAGGTGTGACTTAGCTTTAAAACCAAAGCTAGCTTGAGTACAACAGCAGTAACAGCACAGCAGCAGGGGTGGCTAAATGCAAGGACTACAGTTCTTCACAGCTCTTATATGGGGCATACAACGGTGAAGGGATGGAGGCTATTTAGAGCTGTGTAAAAACCAGGCAGAATCTAGTACTGAGTTGGGAGATAAGGTTAACATATCCTTGCAAAATTCTACTTGCCCACTTCCCTGAAGTGAGTAATTTATTTTGATGGGCACATAAAAAAATTCATTTGTTTTTCATTACAATGTTGGTAAGGCCCAGCAAGTAGATTTTTGCCTGGCCTGGTCAATTTTCATGACAATTTTGTGAGGCTGAGATAGTAAATGTGAGTGAAAATATATCAATGAGAAGTAATTCCTTCCTTTTTATCTCTGGGACACTTTTGTCTTTTCTGGTTTGTCTTTTCTAAAGAGGACAATCTCCAGGATTATATAGGTTACATTGTTTTCTATTTCCTCTGTGACTTGCTTTAAAAATCTGTTTAAGCTGCACTGCAGTATATAGGACCCAATTCTGCTGCCATTGAAGTCAATGGGAACAGGATTGGACTCAGATTCTTACTTCAGTATCATATTCCAATAAGCTATACTGTGTTAACAGGAAACTCATTGTAGGCCAAATCTCCAAGACTTGTAACAGTCCATGTATGTGGCATCAAATTACGAAGATCACCTGGAACATGAGCACAAGCAGAATCCAGCCACTCAGTCAACTTTGGGCTTGTTTTATTTGACCTTGGTTTTATTTTACTTTATTTATACAAACCTTTTTTTAAGGGAGAGAAGGTTGTAAAATTCTTACCTTTTAAAGGAGCCCATTGTTAGCAATTTGTTCATCACAGCCCCCTCGATCTCACCAAAAAAGTTCCCAGTCTGAGGGGGAAGAACATACATGACCAGAAGTGGAGATAAATACAAAAAAAGAGTGGATACAATTTAAACTGGCATATCCTAGGATCTGACAAGAGTGGAGCTGACAGTTACATAGATAGATTTTCAGGGCTACTGCTACATAAAAAATTGAAAAGGACTTAACAGTCATGACAAGTTATGGGGATTACAGAGTAAACCCTTGAGCAGATGGATGAGTTTATACAATAGATTGAGGTACATTGCATAACATCTAATGTCAGAAATAAAAACCACCCAAATCTCAAGCTTGTAAAGAAAATGCAACTAATCTGATCACAAACCCTTGTGATTAAAATGCTACTCCATAAAGATATAAACTGGTTTTGAAAGGATTTCCTAAATGGTCATAAAAAAGCATTGTTTATAATTCCTGCATGACCTGTTTATGGAGCTGGAACATTACATTTCACCAATCCTATAAATTTTCACCCCATTCAGAGTCATTTCCTGCTTAAAACCACTCATCTCGATGAATGATCCATTTTGCCTTTGTTCAGTAAATGAAAAGATATGGAATAATGAAGACAAATTTCTGATGAGAAAACAAACATTCCTGTTATGAATTTGATATACAATCTGGAAGAAACCCCATTACCCATTAGGCCTGGTCCTGACAGCTAGGCAAATGGAGCTGTAAAGAATCATGCATGTGCACAACAGTGTCTTTTTCCAGTGTAGGGATGGCATTTTTAATTCAGGACCTCAATTCACAGAACAATTGGACATGATCTTTGCACTGTTTTAAAGGGGAAAATCCCAGAATTTAGGGGAAGCGGGAGGAAAGGGCATGAATAACTAAACCCTAGTTTTCATTACAAGTAACTTACTTGACCTCAACTATACACCTGGGAGTTTGCAGACAGAAGTTACAGACCTAGCCAAGAGGCATTCCTCTGTCTAAAGAGCAAGTATTGCCTTTTTCACTGAGGGGAAACCTGGGACATTTTTCAAAACACATGAATGTGTAAAGCCTGCTAGGGGCAAGGAGAACATTTTTATTTTATGTGACTAAATGCACCAATTTCAATAGCACTAGCTGATTAATGATGAAGAAGAATTATCCTAATTGCAAGACAGGAAATCAGACAGCGTCAAATGAGCCCGGACCAGGAAAGGCTGGTATAATATTAGATAGCAAATCTGATTTATCAAGTCATGAGTCAGTTGTATTCAGGCATTTAAAGGACAGCTCTCACTCAGAACACTCTTTTTACAGTTTTAAACATTAGCTTCTCCTCAGAAATCAGTAACCTTTACACAGTTTGTGGGTTTTTGAGAACATTTGAACTGCTCAGTTTAGATCAAGTAAAGAAATGGATTGTCCAGGTGTAGGGCAGGGCTCTTAGAGCTGCTCTAGTTACTTCTGAAGCAGGAGTCCTCCAACTAACAGCAGAAAAGGAGAATCCCAGATATTAGGGTAACTGATAGTGCCCCTCCTCCTCACGCACAAAGGAGATAGCTTTGTGTGGTGCGTGGCAAAGGAGTATGGAAAGACAGAGTCTTATTGCCAGGGCCCTACTATATTCAGGGTCCATTTTGGTCAATTTCACAGTCATAGGATTTTAAAAATCGTAAATTTCATGATTTCAGCTATTTAAATCTGAAATTTCACAGTGTTGTAATTGTAGGGGTCCTGACCAAAAAGGAGTTTGAGGTGGGGTTTGCAAGGTTATTGTAGTGGGGGGTTGTGATATTGCTATTCTTACCTCTGCACTGCTGCTGGCGGCGGCACTGCCTTCAGAGCTGGGCAGTTGGAGATGGTATTGCCTCCTTTGTCGGGGAGGGTCAAAGTCAATTTCTGACTCTGTGCCCTTGATACTGCCATGAGACTGCCTGCTTGTGATGCAGTCAGAGTAGGCTTTGAAACTGAGCTGGTTGGAAGGTTTTCAACCAAACATTTTTCCACCGGAAAACACTGATCCGTCACAAGTGAAAAATTTCACAGAAACTTGTTGACTTTGATGAACCTAATATAACACAGGCAGGTTTCAAAATCTGCCTGCCAGGCAGGTTTCACAAGGAAACCTAGCTAATTTCCTGCCATCTCACCTGCCTGGCTCCTTGGCAGCCCTCCTGAATGATTGTCCCGGAGTTGGGACCCCAGGGCTTCCAGGGTCCCAGCTCTTTGGCAGCCCCACCATGTGGACTGCTTCAGACTTGGGGGCCCCAGGGCTTCCAGACTGGTAGGCCAGCTGGCTTCACACAGCTTGGAGAGCCTGCTGGCACAGGAGTGTGGAAGCCCTGGGGTCTCCGACTCTGAGACAGTCATCATAAAGAGGTTGATATGGCGCCAAGGGTGCTGGAAGCTGCTGACTGAATTAACATGATTCTTGTCAGTTTCACTGCTGCCCACTATTGAATTGCACTGGTGAAAGTGACCAGTCTGGTCAGACAAAATATGATTCTTTTTTGTTGGAGCAAGGGTCAGGGTGAGGGAAGATGTCTCTGAAAGAATGTAAGGTTCTACATCCCAATAAACCTATCTAATCATATCAAACTTAATTCAGCTGAGATCTAGCCAGAAATATGGGAATTTCAGATCACAACTGAATGAGGTAAAAACTCCACATGGAACCCTCTTCCTCAAGGTAAAAATTCTAAAAGGGGAACAGATACCTCTGTAGCAAAGAGTTCTATAATTTATGAGTTTAGAGCGGACCTACCCTACTGTGAGTAGAAATTCTTTGAGGCCCTCTGAGAGGCAAATTACATTCTTTGAGGGAGGGATCTTTTTAATCTCATGCTACTTATTCCTTAAATGTGGATCATTGTCTTAATGCTTCAACACTGAAGACCATGTTTAATAAACAAAATCAAACAAACTAAACATTTTCTAATATCTGATATGGGACTGGTTAAAAAAAGCCTGCCACTTACCTGTCTGTAGTCTTCAGATACTAAAATAAATCCATTATTATCTATGAGGTAGCAGTTAATTGCCTACAAAATAATAAAGCCACAATTTCAAGTCTTGTTTTTAAAGTATGTCACTGATTTCATTAAGTAATCTATTTCAATCCCACGTGTCCTCTAAACGGATAAACATTTGGCCCTTATATAATTGTAAATGCCCAAATAAATTGTAAGTGAACCATCTTCGCAATTGAGAGCAATGATTAAGGTATCTTAAGTGATTACTTCACACACAAATGCCCCAAACCAAGGGGTTATCAAACAGAACCAAAAATATTTTTAAAGAAATTCAACATTTTAATAATGCGTTTTTAAAAATATTTCCCTGTAACAAAGAATGCAAAGGCATACAGGCCTGGTGCTACTCATGGCTTATGCTCTATTTAGAGAACAACATCAGCACAATGTCATTACCCTAATGATGTATTAATGAAAACATAGTGTCAGCTTGGAGGACCAACAGGGGACCAGGTAATATTTTTTTAATTTGTTCATAGAATGAGAGGGGGTAAAGGCTTCTGTAAAAGAGGCCCCATAGGTCTCCTAAAGGTTTTCAAACTGTGTTTTTAATTGGGACCTGGAATCAGGGATAGGAATGTTAGCTTTAGGTAGGTCATACTTATAAATTGCATAAAGCAAGGTAAACTCAAATCAGTGCTTCCCCCACACTATTTTAACCTCAAGTGAATGATTTGCTACAGGCTAAGTTTTAATTACTGCTCTGCAGAATTTAAATTCAAGGTTTAGTTCAAACCTTGGTATAACTCAGTTCCTCTTTATTATTACTTCAGATACCTGCCCCAACACTATATTTGTAACATATCTTTACTCTAGGCCTAACTCAGCAAAATATTGTTCCTTACACATTGTGAAATTTACATTAAAAAGTTCAGGATCGCTCCCAACACAGTACATTTCATGGATTAGCTCTTATTCCAAAGTCTTCTCTTCTTACCATAAATAGGCAGGATGCAGCCATGAATAAAAGGTACCCTGTGTTGCACAACAGCAACCCAAGACAATGTTCCTACAATTTGGTAATTGAAAGTAGCTAAATACAGAGTCTGATCCTGGAGTCCTATCTTCAGTGGGAGTTTTGCCTGGGTAAGAACTACATGATCAGGCCCATAGCCTTCTTCACAACATGTATGCTGTGACCATTGATTCATATCTTGACTTTTGGTTGAGAGTTGTTAAATTACTACAGAAGAAGCAGCCCTTGCCCTTGACTACCAGGAAGATAAAGTTCACTGAGTAATAATACATGCTCACTCACTATGTTTGGAGGTTCAGTTCAGATACGCGAATGCTTAGACACATATTTAAAGATTATCTAAATTGCTTTAGCCTTCTGTATTGGACTGGAAATACAAAAAGATTTCTAATATTTACTCGTCTGGTCCAGGCTGGAAATATTGTGACAATGTTATGCAGTCTTTCAGGTTGAATTTTGATACTTCAGATTCTGGTCAAATACTGGCAGTGAACCCCTGCCCCCAAAACTCAACTTTGCAGAAATGTCTGTTTCCAGTTTGTTTTTAACAAATGGGCAAAAGTTTGGTGAGCTTATTGCTCCAACCAGTTTTGCTCATCCACAACACAGATACTGGACGTTTGCTTTGACACTGGAGCTGGAGCTCATGTAGAGCCTCTTGCAGCTCTGTTTCAGAAGCCCCACCCTATTCACCCACAATTAGGATGGGAATCCAGCCTGGCAGACGCTGCAGGTCTAGCTGATGGCTTGTTTGGCAGGTAGGGAGTTGTTAAGTTGCTGCAACTTGTGGATGGTTGCAAGTGCGAGTAAAAGGATGAGACTCCTATTAACTTTACTGGAAGCTAAGTTAAGCCAACATGGAATACTTTCAAAAATTCCACAGTAAAGCTACTCTCTGCTGGCGCAACCATCAAGGGAGGGTAGCAGCACAGAGGACGCACATTCAGCCCTGATGCATACAGGGGTGAATCAACAGGCCACCCACGCACCTCAACGGGTGGGGGAAGTTGATTAGGCTGGTGGTGAAGAGGGACAGCCCCAACAGCAAGAGAAGGAGACACTTGATGAAGGCCATTGGGTAGCTCTTCCCCTGCTTGGAATCTTTGCTACCCATTGGCCAGTTAGGGTGCAGAGTTGTTGATTGGCCTGCATCTCCCAGCTCGAGGGATTTAACCTGGAACACAAGCCATGTTGAGCCTCTTGTGGCTCCACTGCAGCAGTGTTACTCACTGATGCAGCAGTAGAAGCAGTCAGAATGCAGAGGAAGACAGTGGGTATCCCAAACATACTCAATATTTGGACTTGCAGACAATCTACAAAGCATTGGACCCACACAAAAGCAGCCAGGACAGCAGATAGATTCCAGCCGGGTTTCAGGGCTGACACCATTTGCATCCAGTGTTTCAGCAAAAGAGGCCTGCAGAGGCATCAGGTCATTGACAAACAACGTGGTCCTGCCTCATGTTCTGGTTATTCACCTCAAGGAAAATGATCTCAGGGGCTGCATGGGAGTTGATTTCAGGGATAGAATCCAGAGGGTTGTTGGCTCGATTAGGCAATCCTGGCTGGAGTTAGGGTTAATATGATCATTAGTGCTTGCAAGGTGGGTTGGTGAGGTGCTCCAAACCCACCCAAAGTGGACAAGGCTAGGTAGAAAGTGAATTGGGATGTCACCAGGATACCTGTGGAGACAAGGGAGTTGGTGGTACTGCATAGGGTCACCTGTTACAATAGGCCTTAATTTTTCAGGGATGATGATGTACCTTTGTCATATGGAGGTACTTACATATGGCTATGGAATGTGAGGGAATGGGATGGGACAGGAGCTGTGATACCAGGCACTGTCACTGCGGGGAGGAGTGACCTAGCTAGTCGCTAATGCCTCTGTGGCTGGTTTCCTATGTGGTTAAAAGGATAAAATGAACAGTTCTCAAAGGTAAAAGACCTGGGATTTTGCTGATGGGCCCTGGGCTCATGGGATAGGGTGAGGCCTTGTGCCCTTGTGGGCTGAGTCCCCACCCTTCTGCCTCCTCTTCCTCCTCACAGGAGGTGGAGTGGTAGGACTCACAGCAAACTGATTCTTGGGGTAGGTTGAGGAGAGTCTACCCTGAGTTATGGGTTATATGATAGGAGCCCTGTAACCCCCCACACTGGAACCACTTAAATGCCTGGTATAGAGGAGTATTGCTGATGGGTAGGTAGCTCCCCTCCCTTGTGTTTAACTTAATAAAAGTTGTGGCCTTCTACTTAAAATCCATCCACACGTGTCCTCATTTTGCCGCTATATCCGGATCAAATGCCACTCACCCATCTCAATGGGGTGGCCGGATCAACTGTAGTTTTTAGCAGCCACACAAACAGTTACATAGAGAGTGGTTGTCCAAAGCTCAGAAATAAATAAAAACAGTCACACGGAACAAGACAAAGTCTGGCTTCATTCGCTATTCTTTCTCAGTCAAGCAACCTGCAGAAGGGAACAAAATGCCTGGATTCCAAATGAGAAGCCATATCTTGTTTCTCTTAGCCATAGCCACTTGTTAGCGTTGTTCAGGTTTTAGAAGGTGATGAGTGGCCTAATTCATAGATTCATAGGTGAGAAAGGACCACTGTGATCTAGTCTGACTTCCTGTATAACACAGGCCATAGCACTTCCCCGAAATAATTCCTAGAACAAATCTATTAGAAAAATATCCAATCTGGATTTAAAAATGGTCAGTGATGGAGAATCTACCATAACCCTTGGTAAATTTTTCCAAAGATTAATTACTCTCCCCATTAAAGATGTACATCTTATTTCTAGTCTGAATTTGTCTAGCTTAAATTTCCAGCTAGTGGATTGTGTTATACCTTTCCCTGCTAGACTGAAGAGCCTATTATTAAATATTTGTTCCACATGTAATTTGTTCCTCATGTTCCACTAATAAAGTCATCCTTAATCTTCCCTTTGTTAAATAAATTGAGCTCTCTTCATCTATCATTGTAAGCAATGTTCTCTAATCCTCTAATCATTCTCATGGCTCTTCTATGAACCCTCGTTGACTTATCAGCATCCTTCTTGTATTACGGGTACCAGGACTGGGCACCGGATTCCAGCCCGAGTTGCACCAGTGCCCACAATATAGAGTTAAAATAACCTCTCTGCCAATACTCAAGGTTTCCCTGTGTATGCATCCCAGGATTGCACTAGTGGAATACTCCCTAGGATTAGGTGTTCAGCTACTTATCCACCAAGACCCCCACATCTTTTCAGTGTCTTTGGTTCCCAGGATAGAGTCCCCCAGCTGGTAAGTATGGCCTACATTCTTTGTTCCTAGATGTATGTATTTACATTTAGTTGTATTAAAACACATATTGTTTGCTTGCACCCAGTTTATCAAGAGTCAAATCACTCTGTCCTCTTCATTATTTACCAATCCCTCAAATGTGTGTGTCAAGTGGGATTTATGTGCCTAAGCACCTTTGTGTGTCTGGACCTAACTGACTTGTGCAAGGTCACACAGAAAGTCTGTGGAGAAACAGGAAATTAGACCCAGGTCTCCTGAGGCGCAGGCTAATGCCCTAACCACTAGCCCATTCTTCCTGTGTGCTAATAACACTACTGGAGATAGGGAAATGGATCTATGTGGTGAGAGGGTTTATGTTGTTCATTTCTTGGGCTCATCCAAATATTCCATGGGGGATAATGCACCACATGCAGGAGTGCATTCACTCATCTTTCACTTGCCATAAATAAAAATAGCCTTCTCCATATAGCAAGAAATCCAGGAAAGATTATTTAAATTAAAAAAAGCATTGGCAAAGGACAGTTGGAGGCATTTACTCATCCAGCGCATAAGCATGAAATTCTTAATTATGAGATTAGTTCAGGAGATAATATTATTCAGACACAGTAGGCTCATGTGAACCCTGTAGGATTTGATTCACAACAATAACCAAGTGTGAACCATACACTTCAGGTTTGCTTGAAGGCTCAAGTTCAATGAACTGCAGACTTCAGGGGAACATTCCATATGCAGACAGTCCTTAGGCTTGTAAAAAGGAGCAGGCATGACGTCCAGAATAAACTTGGCAAAAATGTGGGCTGAGTTCTGAGAATGCAACTGACCTTGCACCTAAAACTAGATTACTCTGGAGTGGGTTCAAGGTCTGAGTATTTTGCATAGCTCCAGTGTACAATTATATTAACAATCATGGAACGTAATATGAATTAAAACACATCCCACCTCAACACATTTGTGAAAATAACAAATTAACAAATTCATAGTCCCCCCCTCAAAGAAACTGAAATTTCTGTTTAACTGCATGAGTGGCATGTCATCACTATTCAGTGCCATTAAAAGCAAGGTTCAAAACTTACCAACTTGTTCAGCTTATGCCCACTGTGCAACTGGATGACAGACAAGGTCTCCCCTATTAGTTGGGTTTTAGCTGCTGTTCACCAGTAAGTAAAAACCGTTTACCAGATGTCTGCTTGCCGTTGAGAGCAGGACAGTAAGGGCCATTGAGAGAGATTGTGACTTTTGACATTTGATAGGATGTAAGAAGGGAAATGTTTGTTTGTTTGTTTTTTTACAAATCTGCTTCCCTTCTCCAGTATAGCAACTGATGGCATATTTTGTGATTTATTAAAAGTCTTGATTTGACAAAAAAAGTCACATATCATCACAGCTGTTTATATAAGAAAATATGTACCATTACTATTCAGTCACTAGGACAGCCACAAGGAAGGGAATCACCTCCACCCATCTGGATATTCCACTGGCTGACGGCTTGAGCTAAATGGTGAGGAGATTTCATATAGCACTCTAACCCTACCCAGATTGCCTGAGGTTATACTCAGCTCAGTAAGCTGGTTGGATATAACTGGGAACCCATTGATACAAGTATTTAAAGGCTGTTGGAGGGGATCCAAGGTAAAGTTTGTCCATTAAGTCCACAGCAGGCAGGCACAAAACTAACTTTAGGAGCAAGACTGGGAACGTGAAATTAACAATTCTACAGAGCTTATGTTTTGTATTGGGAGCCTGATCACATTTTAGGGGAAGAGGCTGTGAGCTCACCGAGCCCTAATTAAAATGGACTGAAATGTAAATGACGGCATGGAAATGGAGGTATAAAAGAGGATGGAAATGGCTGCCTTAGCATGAAATCAAGGATTCTGGGGAGAGGGTGTATTTTTAAATTGGCAGTTGAAAAGAAGAACCTTTTTTCAAAGGTTAAAAAATTAAAAAAAGAGGCTGCAAGCTTCAAAGGAAGGAGACGTAGGTCTCTAAAGAGAGAGACAGAAAAGGCACATTAGAGACCATCCACATTGACAGGGCACAGGATAATCACTGGCCTTTCCACAGTTGACTGCTAGAGTAATAGTGGAGACTGCTTGTATTAGCAGCTATTTAATGGATGGGGAACACAGATTAACTTCAGAGATTTGGCTGACTGCTAATACTTATTTTTCTTTAGTGCTGCCTCTTAAGCCTCTATCATCTAGTGAATTCACTATTTAATGGAGCTAGTTGGAACATTTTCAACAAAATGAAATTTCATCAAAATATGTTGTCTACTCAATGTTAAAAGGTTTTGCAGAGACATAGTGGCTCCAACGAAGTTGTCAAGTGTAAAGGTGGAGGATGGGAGAGAGACTTTCTTATACTCTACAACCTGGTGGTTAGAGTGCTGTCCTGGAATGTTGGAGACCCAGGTTCATCACTCCTCTGCCCGCTTCAGAGTGGGATAAAAAACTTTCTGAATCAGACACTTGATGCTGGGACTCCCACATCCCAGGTCAGTGCCCTACTCACCAAGACACACACCGTCCTGCATTGAAAAGCTCAGGTTTTAATCTGAAAATGGACTTTTCAACACAATTCCATTTTTGCAAAAACATTCCAAAGGTTTTGGTTTCAATCCAATGCAGAACAAAACTAAATGCAGAAACCATGACAGCTGCCATGAAATTGAATTGTCGTTTTCCAGTCGGCTCTACTATTTAGTTCTTGGAAATGCATTGTAGTTTGCTATAATGAGTTACTAATTTGATATGTTGAAGAAGTTGCCATGCTCCATTCTTACAATGTTGGAATTTTAAATTCTGTTTCCAGAATGTTTTGTGTGTTTTCAATCCCCTGTGGAACTGTCACACATTTAAAAAGTGGTATCACTCTACCTGGGTCTTGGCTGTGTTTTTTCAATAAAACGTCTGTTCAAAATGCTCTGAATGTCAAACTAGGTTGGGAATGCGGGGTAGAATCCCAGAAATTGGCTTGCCAGAGTTATTGTCAGACATCGTAAACTGTTTGGAAGTTAATTTAAAGAAAAGTCTAGTACAAAATGAAAATAATTTTTTTCCACAAGCCTGAATTGAATGTCCATCTTAATACTTGCATATGTTTCAAAACACTGTTAAAACACACCTGATGGCCCTTTTTGGATAACTTACACTCTTCTTGGGAAGGGGGTGAGGTTTGAATTGACTGTTCCCAGTGAAGCCCCAACTTAATTTTATACCACAGGAAATACTGTGGAATACTTACTTTAACTATTATTGTTAATTATTTATACAGTGCTGTAATAAACTGACGACCTCCCCAGCTCGCAGATGACCCACTGCCACATGCAGAGTCTCTTTCCAGAAGTTTTTTTTTTTTCAAACTTTGGCAAAAGGTAACAAAAACTCAGCCCTCCCTGGGCTACAGCTCCCAAGGATTTTCCCCCCGTTTCCTGCTGGAAGGATGGAGAGATATCTTCCATGTTCTGTTCACTGAGCACCACCACTCAAGGGCTTCTCTTTGGAGGCCCTCTTTCCCTAGCAGGTTTCCACTGCCTCCCCGTCCCAGGGAACTTCCTGTTGCTTCTTCCCACACTTTAGCACTCCCTCTCCCTGGTTTTCTCTCTCTAGTCCCAGGTATCCTATTTTAAACCTAATTGGGGTCAGCAGACCCGTCACAGGTTCACTTGCCCTGCTCCCTCTTAAAGGGGCCAGCCACCCTGTGACAAGCACGATGACTGAGATTGGTGATATACAAAACATAACATAATCCAAGAAATTTTATGTCTAACAGACAAACAGTTCTAACAGGGCAACAGTTCCAATGTAGCTTTGTGCTTAATGAATCTTTCCAATTATAATTTCCAGTTTTAATATGTAAAAATATTATCAAGTGGGTAATCTTCACATAATAAGGAATAGTTATTTATTATGTAAAAATGTTCCTTTAATGAAAGGTACATTAACTTCTTATTCTATGGTATGTATCAGGGACGTGTCTGTATTTTAAGATGAACAGTACATGGGTATAATAGTATCCCTGAACAGCTTTTTACCATTTCCAAACTGACTTCAGAAAGTGCACTGCCTTACCTCAGATGAAGTTGCCATACTAAAAACTAAATGGAGATATAAAATGAGAAAAAGTCTATAAAATACTTACTTCATCATCACAGCTTATAGAACATCTTCCATCAAGAGATGGACACTGCAGGGGACACCAATAGGATATATATTTTACACCAATTTTTAAAAAAAAAATTATTCTGGTGGTTGTCTGAACTGATATTTTAAAAACGGTAAGTAAAAATTTAATCAAGAACAGTAGTTAATCTAGAAAAGACCACAAAAGTAGGACTATATTACATTAATTCCGCATTCCTGTTGTGACAGCATCTGCTTCAAGGGGTTAATTCATGCTGTGCCAATTTCATTTGCTTATTCCAATCTTTGCTGCCTATCTATAATGATACAGGGCCTTACAAGGAATTAAAATGATAGGCAAGGCTCCATTGGGACTTCAGTACGGGTATTGTGTGAGCCAATATTTCACAGAATACTTTAGAGATGATTATTCTCAGAAATAGTACAATCTCAATGTATTCTCAAATCGGTCATGTAAACTCTTGATCCTTTTAAAACTGGAAGAGATTATTTTGTTAAATAAATACACATTTTATTATTTATTAAAAACAAACTAGCCAAAAATGATTCACTGAATACAGTTAGTCGCTAGATCATTATGTCAGGTCACTTAAAGCTAGATAGCAGATATACCGTAAACCCTGAAAAAGGGACATAACTGTGCCACGCAAGAGAGACCAGGAGCCAAATTGTGACTCAGTCACACAATCTGGTCCTTGGTTTCCCCTTTCCTCCAGGAGGGACTTTATCTATGCCAGCCCTTTACCTGACACAGTTTACTTCTCCCCCTGCACCAACTGTGCGAGCTGGTCCATTTTAGGGACAGTGGACTCAAAGCTCCATCCATTCCTTGCCTACCTGCAGTGGAATGGGAGTAGCAGCCCCATGGAGGCTGCTCCCCAGGTTGAACTGTAACCCATGGTTACATGCCCTACCCCTTCCTTAATTCCCTGCATAGGCATGATGGGACAGCACAGTCTTGTCCTTAGTAATAGCAATGCACTGGAAGAAACGAGGGGAAAAAAAGGTCATTTGAAACCATATACAAAAATTTTGAGTGAAATCAGGTTTGTACTAAGTATATTTATTCTTACTGTTATCAAAATGCACTGATCAACCCAAGAGATACTTGAATACTGACAAGGTCATTCATATTTTTCATGTCATTGTTGCATTTTTTAATGTAATGTACCCTTAGGATAACTGTTCATGGATCTGTAGGTTATACTTGGGAGACTGGATTTGGGGAGCCTCTCCATTCATGACAATGAGTGTTGGATCAGTCCCATGTGTTTAGCCTCATGATCACACTTTTGTGTTATAATGAATTGAAAAGTAAATTAGAATAGCTTACAAACATTCATAGGAAATCTAGAACTGCCTTGGCTAAACATATATAGAACATCATCACCTGTACAGGAAGAGAGTTGCTGTGGTCTCATTTGCATAAGTAGCATCTAATTGGAACATACCTGTCTACTGGCAGTCCAAAACTTCCTCTGGAAAAATTCAAGTTTCATCTGGATACCTACAGCTGGTAGAAATTATAAATAAAACCAAGGTATTAAAATATTTTACATGGTTATTTCAAAAGATTCATGGCGGGATATACTGGTGAAACCTACTTGGAAAAAAAATATCACAGTGGTTAAATTTAAGAGATCGTCATGGTCACACATTAAACAAGATTTATCTTTTGCTTAAGAAATCAAGATACTGAGGACACAATATAGTAGGAACTCATAAATCAGGACTTATTAAAATTGTATGCCCTTTACAGTTAAAATAAAGGAACTGAAAAGTGAGCACCAAAGCTATGGCAATTCTTTTTTTCTAGACTGGTCCCATATCTCAATAATCCAACTCTGTTGTATGCTGGAAAAAACATAACTATTCACTACTGACAGGCTAGGAGGATAAGTAAAATTTAGCTGCTGTGGAATTCTGCACTACAGCGGAACCCCACTGTGGGCTGAAGTCTTAAGTTGTCCAAAATGAGTGAAAGATGGCAGAAAGGCCATCTATAGATCTTTGACCTTCAGATATTTGTGTCAATTTTGTGAAAGTAAGCCCAAGGTGGAATAAAAGGAATGAGGTAAAATGAATGAGTGTGTCTAATTTAAAATATTGTTGGTTAAAGGGTTTCAAGACTCCTGATGAGGTTACCAATGGTAACACATTATGAACAATTTTAAAAATGGTTTACTAAAACATTATAATTAAAAGCTTATATGCTTTTGGAAACATATTATTAATATCTTCATTTTTTAAAAGTTACGATTTTGAAGAAAATGGCAGGAATTACAGGACAGAAAGATTTAGGGATGCCTTATGTTGCATGGCTACTTCAATTGCTCCTGTTGGCCATTGCAGGGAGGCAGATCTGCCCTGATATCTGGCCCCTTCTGCTCCATCCTAGAGCACTCCTTTCTACTAGTGGGGTCTTCCCTATGGCTCCTTTATGCTAATCTGGCCGAAGCACAAGGACCAATGCAAGAACGAACTGGCACCTCACTGGGCATGGTCTATCCTCAAATCCAATATAAAATTTCCCTGTACAGATCTTCCTGCAGGTCCTCCATAGGAGCTGCAGTTCTTGGAGCTTTGGTGACCAGACAAGGATTCCAGCAACTTCACTGTCATTCATTATCGAAAAAACTCCCACCAAAATCCAAATTGTTTTGGAAACTCTAAGGAAACTTCATTCATTCAATCTTTCGCTAAGACCTATGTTATGGACTGCTTTTAATATATTTCCATTCTTCCATAATATCTTATTCAGACTGGCAGTTGGTATTTGTTTTCACAAATACGCTGAAGATGAAATCATGAGCACATTTCATACTATATTACCAAATATAAAAATGTATGTGATATGGAACTCAAAATATACTGCTACAATGGGATGTAAAATTAACAACAGAGGAACATTTTCATATTGTATTGGTGTAGAAAAAGTTTTGTCCCTGCTGTGCATCACATGCAATACTCCATGGTGCTCTCAGGGAAATCAGCACCCCTACAATGTCCCATTAGGCATAAAAATGCATCTTTAGGTGCCTAAATACCTCTGAAAATCTGGCCCTGAGCCCTTTATATTTAGTAATAAATTTAATAGCCTATTTAACAGTTATTAAAGAGCACCTTTCATCAAAGGATCTCAAAGCACTTCACAAAAGTGGTTAAGAATATCCTCATTTTACTGATGGGAAAAATGAGACAAGTAAGATGAATGAAAGAATTCACACAGTCAGTGGCAGAATTCAGAATAGAACATAGGTCTCCTGACTCCAAGATGCTTGCTCTAACCATTAGATGACAATGCTGCCTTTCCTAAAAGAATGCAGATATAAATATAAAGTAGCTTGGGGCTCAAATATTTCATTATGAAGTTCTGAAAGGCTAAAGGTCTGTGGATAGCCCAGAAAAAATGTATTGGTTCGAAAATCTTTTTCAAGTATATTTGATTGGTCTTAGGGCATAAAATAATCTGACCAAAACAATATCCTGTGCTTGTCTCAGTGCTCTTGAAAAGCACAGGGAATATATATTTCCTCACATGAAGCCTGCAAAAATGCTTTAGTATTACCTCAGGGGTTGAAACTAAAATTATTACTCCATTCACAAGCATTGTTAATTCTTCTGAACATGAGTTCAGTCAAATAATTATAATCTGAAATGTAGGAAACATTCGTAATTGCCATTTATTATACTTTACATACAGATGACTGTTCAAAGCACTGCATGTCAGGAAAAATGAATTCTAAGGAGTTATTCACTCAAAAAAGCATATAAAACACTATGTAGACTTCCTAATGACATTGCACAAACCAGTATATAAACAATAAAAAAGGATAGGATTAAAATGTCATATTAGGATATACTCTCTTCAAAGAAAACTCCTGGTGCTGCTTTCACCATAAAGTGTTAATGGGAGCTGTGTTTTCTCTTCTTGTCTTTCACCATAGAAATATATCATGTAGCACTTTGTTATTTAAAAACAAGTATAAGAAGGATTACAAAGCTTTCCTTGGGGGAATACTTCACAAGGGAAGTATGTAACCTGTTAGGCGTGATATTTAAAACTTTGCCACTTTTGACATCCTATAACCTCGAACAGCGCAGACTAAAATATGTTACATTTCTGTTTTACTTTCTTAAATAATATTGTACCTTAGAGATTAATGTTGCAGCCCTACTAATAGCCAAATAGCTAAATGATCTGAACAGTGTTTAAAAAAGGATAGAAGAACACTGGCAGAGTTGGTAAAGCCCAACCCTGAAGACTTCACACAAGTGAAACTCCCACTGAAAATCATGGGAGTTTTACATGATTGAGAGCAGGCCCAGCATTTCTGTCTGCTTTTTCCCCCCTCCTGGTCTGTCCAAGAATACACTGAAATTCACAGAGCTGACACCAATAAAAACAAAACTGCAGCTGCCTGCCTTCTCTCATCTTCATAAAGAGAGCATGTTCTAAGTTTTGCAGAAATTAGTCCCAGGATTTCAATTGTCTTTATATTCCAACATTACTTTGTGCAGTTCATTAAAATGTGCACATGAAATGTTTTACAGATGAGCTATGTCATAATTATCTCATTACAGTTTCAAATTCTCTCTCATGTGGTAAGTAATTTATACTGGGCATTAGGATATGTTCAGTATAAATTCATCTTTGATTTAAACAAGGTTATAGGTTGCATATTTAACACTTGTCTACAAAGGTTTATTATGGAACTTGGGTGTTTGTAAAATGTTATCAAAGAGGAACAATATTATGGTATATTATGAATTGCTCTTATATGTTGATTACGCTTACATTAAAATGGTTTACGAGAATCAAAATGACTTTTAAACAAATGTTGTTTTTCTAGGTACTAGGTATGAATGCCCAAATATATTTTTATGATCATTTTCTGATGCTTTACAATTTGGATATCAGATAAGTTGAAGAAATATCTTTCTTGTACTTAGGCTCTAATTCAGGAAAGCACTTAAGCACATGCTTAAAGTTAAGCATGTGAGTTATCCTGCTGAATTCAATGGCTACTCTTTTGCTGGATTGGGACCTCAGCTCTGAAAGGGGCAAGGTAATGGTCATCCTTTTATCTTGTGAGAGTGAGTTCCACAGTTCCCATGAAAGCTCTCTCTTCCACACTCCCCCTAATAGTTGGCAGTTTCATTGCTTCTCTCTCCATGACTATGGAACAATCTCTTAAGCAGCCATGGCCTGTCCCATGGAGGGCTTTGAATGTCAGGGCAGAAACCTTGAACTTGTCTTTCCAGTATAGAGCTCTGGGGTGATGTGTTCACAGTGACCTGCATTGCTAAGCAGACAGGCTGCCCTACTTTTAAATCATAGAATATCAGGGTTGGAAGGGACCTTAGGGGGTCATCTAGTCCAACCCCCTGCTCAAAGCAGGACCAATCCCCAACTAAATCATCCCAGCCAGGGCTTTGTCAAGCCTGACCTTAACCTCAAAGGAAGGAGATTCCACCACCTCCCTAGGTAACGCATTCCAGTGCTTCACCACCCTCCTAGTGAAAAAGTTTTTTCCTAACATCCAATCTAAACCTCCCCCACTGCAACTTGAGACCATTACTCCTTGTTCTGTCATCTGCTACGACTGAGAACAGTCTAGATCCATCCTCTTTGGAATGCCCTTTCAGGTAGTTGACAGCAACTATCAAATCCCCCCCTCATTCTTCTCTTCTGCAGACTAAACAATCCCAGTTCCCTCAGCCTCTCCTCATAAGTCATGTGTTCCAGTCCCCTAATAATTTTTGTTGCCCTCCACTGGACGCTTTCCAATTTTTCCACATCCTTCTTGTAGTGTGGGGCCCAAAACTGGACCCAGAGGAGAATGATCACGTCCCTCGATCTGCTGGCAATGCCCCTACTTATACATTCCAAAATGCCATTGGCCTTCTTGGCAACAAGGGCACACTGTTGACTCATATCCACCTTCTTGTCCACTGTAACCCCTAGGTCCTTTTCTGCAGAACTGCTGCTGAGCCATTTGGTCCCTAGTAGCAGTGGATGGGATTCTTCCATCTGAAGTGCAGGACTCTGCACTTGTCTGTGTTGAACCTCATCAGATTTCTTTTGGCCCAATCCTCTAATTTGTCTAGGTCCCTCTGTATCCTATCCCTACCCTCCAGCGTACCTACCACTCTTCCCAGTTTAGTGTAATTTGCAAACTTGCTGAGGGTGCAGTCCACGCCATCCTCCAGATCATTAATGAAGATATTGAACCAAACCGGGCTCAGGACTGACCCCTGGGGCACTCTACTTTATACCGGCTGCCAACTAGACATGGAGCCATTGATCACTACCTGTTGAGCCCGATGACCTAGCCAGCTTTCTATCCACCTTATAGTCCATTCATCCAATCCATACTTCAACTTGCTGGCAAGAATACTGTGGGAGACTGTATCAAAAGCTTTGCTAAAGTCAAGGAATAACATGTCCACTGCTTTCCCCTCATCCACAGAGCCAGTTATCTCGTCATAGAAGGCAATTCGATTAGTCAGGCATGACTTGCCCTTGGTGAATCCATGCTGACTGCTCCTGATCACTTTCCTCTCCTCTAAGTGCTTCAGAATTGATTCCTTGAGGACCTGCTCCATGATTTTTCCAGGGACTGAGGTGAGGCTGACTGACCCGTAGCTCCCCAGATCCTCCTTCTTCCCTTTTTGAAAGATGGGCAAATTTTCATTGGGAGAATTTTCAGGGCACCTGGTTTCCTCTCTAGATATAATTAATTGCAATGATCAAGTCTGGAGATCAAGAATGTCTGAATCATCTTAGCTAGGTGTGTGTCCAATACGCGGAGAGACAATCTTCTGGCCAGACATAGATGAAGTTGGCACTTTTTGCTATCATGACTATTTGGGCACTGAGGAGTCCAAAAGGGCTTATTTAACAATCTACAGGCAGAGGTCTTCAATAGTGGGGCATATTATAAAGAAAAAGGGCTTATTATAAAGGAAATAACCTCTTCTGCTAATATCTCTAACATCTTGCCTGGGTTCAGCCTTAGCCAGCTGCTCTGCATCTAGATGCTGCCTAGGTCTTCAGAAAGCTAGGAGACTTGACACTTAGGAGATGTAGCACTGGGCACTGACTATGGTACTCCAGCCCATGTATCTCATGATGCAATCCCACCTCACACCCTACTACCATTGTCTGCTTATCGATAACAAAGTTGAGACTTGGCCTTCAAAATATGAGAAAAGGCTTAAAATCAAGACAAGTTAAAAACTAATTCAGTGCTGTGAGTTTCCCCCTCATAACAATCTCTTTAGACTAATCAAGAAAATCTATATTAGGGGAGTGCAGCTGTTCCTCAAGTCAGGTCAATGTTTTCAAATGAAATGCTACTGAGGGTACATTATTATGAAAGCTGTGGCTACAGCACTGAAACAGTTGACTAATAGGAGAGATGAGATTGAGTCCTGCTTTCCCTTTTGTACTATATGCACTATTAAAAGATAGCAGGAGCTAAAGAAGCTACATTGGTACAGGGTAGCACTCCCTGTGGGGTTCATTACACTCCTGTCCAAACTATGTGCACTATACGTTACTTGAGAAAAGTAATGAACAGAATCTGTTAGCCACTAAGCAAAGGTGGCTTTGGCTACGAGTTCTTAAGAGCCCAACTGAACATTGTTTTGTGGCCCCAATACACCACATAGGATGGAACAGAGAGGAATGCTGAGGTGTAAGTGCCACGTTGATGACATTATGTGATGCCATCCTGCTACAATAGTGTGTTAATGTGATGATGCTGGGTCCCTACACAACCGCTGGTATCACAGGCCATGCCAGGATGGCTCTGGTCAGTGATGAAGTGACTCTCCAGATGTTGAAGGTTGAATACTTCTCTATATGATTCATTTGGCAGAGTACAGCATTAAAAGAGATTCATGGCATCAGCAGTTACAATAACAAGTGAAGTTAAAACTGAAGGGGTAGTTTGAAATTTGAGGCATATCCATACTATGAATATTTGTACTGGACCAGGCAAATCCCTAGTGCAGTTGTGCTGCACTGAGGTAAAACAGGGCTTGCCGTGATGTAGTTTACTGTAATTTATGCCAGTCAAGCAAAACTACATTTCTAGTTTTCACAAATCTATATTGTGCATCACATTACAGGAGTACAGGGCGCCCAATTAATGAGTATACACAGGACTATAGGGGGCCCAATTAATCATTGCTCTGTGTCTTGTTTTGTTTTTTTTACTTATTTACTAGCACTCTAGTCTAGTAGCATTTTACATTTACGTTGCACAAGGTGGAGGACTCAGCAAAATCAGACCCAGTAAGTTACATGGAAAAATTTTCACCTGAAGTGAGTTACTCTCGTTACCACTTGTGAGTGATGAGGTCATTCTACAGTGTCCCACAAATACAAAGTCTGAGTTTCAGCACAGCAATACTGTGCTGAATTTTAATAATCCAAACATTTGATACCATATGAAATAATAATTACTACTACTAGCAAGGCAACAAATAGCCTTTGAAAGCAACTAAGGACAATAGGCAACATTAACTCCATGGAAATATTTTTTTTTCTTTTGACAAAGCTGCCCATATTCCTCAGCACACAGGCTATGAAATAACAGATGGCAGGGACCTAGAGCTTGAAACTCAGTTTCAAGAAGGCAGTTGCTATTCTGACTTTTCAACTGTGTATCATAATCTAGTCAGTCATTTTAAAGCACAAATATGAGAACATAAGGGCTAATGTGCTTGTTTAAAGGACCAAAATGCAAAATACTAGACATGATTAATCACTCAGGACTCATTTAGGCTGCTCAGTCCAAATACTTAGTTACTGGCCATTTGCAATGCAATTGCATGCAAAATTTTCCTTCACTTCATTTGCTAATGGTTTCACTTGTATGTGTATATTTGCCAGTTCAGGTACATTATATTTAAATAATAGATGGTTACAGGAATCACTGAGGGAATAATTCTACTGAAAGGTGAGGGTGGATGGTTTATAACAGGGGTCTCAAACACGTGTCCTGCAGGCCGCAAAGTTACTTGCTGCAGCCTGCCGCCCCGGAGTTATTTCCTGCGGCCACCAAGCTCCCTTCCCCCGCTGCCTCCCCTTGTTCCCCCAGTGCGCCGCATCCCCTCTCCTCTGCCTACCTCCAGGCACTTCCCACTGCCAAACAGCTGTTTGGCAGCACTTAGCGCTTTCCAGGAGGGATGGGGGAGGAGCGGGGAGCGGCACGCTCAGGGGAGGAGGCAGAGAAGAGGTGGGGCAGGGGCAGGGATTTGGGGAAGGGGTTGGAATAGGGGCAGGAAGGGGGCAGAGTTGGCGTGGGGACTTTGGGGAAGGGGTTGGAATGGGGGCGGGGAAGGGGTGGAAAGAGGCGAGGCCTCATGGAAGGGGTGGAGTGGGGGGTTCTTTTGTATCTTTATATGAAAACATGTCAGTGATTCAGCCCTTGGGCCAATGTACTAGTCCTCATGTGGCCCCTGTGGTGATTTGAGTTTGAGACCCCTGGTTTATAATATCACCAGAAAGCTCAAATCATCACTGTAGCCCTTTGGATCCTTTCCTTTTTCAATTATATTGGAACTCCACACGGCTTTTAAGTTTCAAAACATATATATAGGGTGACCAGATAACAAGTGTGAAAAATTGGGACAGCTAATAATCTTATAAATTAGGTATATTACAGAATGGTTTGGTTGATAAGACACTGAACTGACACTTCAAGACTTGGTTCAATTCCTGGTTCAGTCACAGACTTCCTGTGTAACCATGGACAAGTCAATTCATCTACCCCGTGCCTCAGTTTCCCATCTGGGGATACAACTTCCCTATCTCACAGGGGTGTTGTGAGGATAAAATACTACAGTGATGAGGCACATATGTATCTAGAAAGACAGAGAGAAAACAAATAACTCCTCAGAATGGACCAGCATTTCTCACACTATATGGGTAAAACCTATGGTTGAAAACATGATCAGCAAACACAGAAAGCAAATTTGTAGCCAGACAAGGAAAATGTTGTCGCTCTGTAACACTTTCATCAACAAATAACCTCTTCTCTATGCACTGGTGTATGCTGAAAGTACAGGAGTTCCCACACTGAAAATATAGGGCCTGCTTCCTCCTGTAAAACAAGTGATGGCGGCCAGACCGGGCAGTTCTATGAGGGGGAAAAGTGGTGGCATCGTAACACCTTCTACAAGCCAGCTGGGGTTCTGTAGGTTTTTTGAGGGCAAGCTTGGGGCAAAAGTGGCAAAGCCAAAAATCTTCTTCACTCTCTGGGCTATCCAAACGGGAGTGAATGGTACTTTGAAGTTAAAGATGCACTGACTGCCACAGTGCATCCTCTACAGTTCTACTGTGAGGGAAGGCATCCAACGGGAGGGCCAGAGTCTGTCCACAAAACATCATGGAAGAGCCAGCCACTCACATGGAGGCTCTGGGACCAGTAGAGATGGAAGCAGAGTTCCACACAGCAGCCAGGGTTCAACAAATGTGGAGACCCATGTCTCTTGCCCTACTCCCGACTCTTCCCCCTTAAAAATATCATTAGAAGATGAATGTTGTGGAATATCCAGGACCCTGTCTCTCCTCTTTCCACAGAGGATACAGTATGGCCCATGATTAGTGATCTTTTCATGCCTGATTCCTTTTATTTAGCAAATAACTTTTATGACAGACTGAGGAGTAGTTTAGTTGTCTAATCCACAGGTGCAGGAACTAGGGTGCTGGGGGTGCTGCTGCACCCCCGGCTTAAAGTGGTTTCCATTATATACAGTTTGGTTCAATGGCTCTCACACCCCCACTATAAAAATGGTTCCAGCACCCTTGGCCTAATCTGGAGTTTAGAAGATTCACAGCTTTTTAGGGTAGTTTTATATTGATGTTCAGGACCTCATATCTCTTCCTCTGCGAACAATTACTTTAAATTACTTTAAATTAAATTTACGCTACTCCAAAGTCAGAAATATTGGAGTCATATCTTAACCAGAACTTAGTTTTCCACCCTCCTTTCCCTTTCCTATAAGCCTGCCCATTATTCTTACTAAGACCTTGTTTCTGATGTAATCCTTATCCACGATTTTACCCTTTCTGTCTTGACTACTCCAATTCTCTCCATTACAATCTTCCCAAATCACTAGTGTGTAAATGTGAACTATTCCAGAATACTGTAATTATGCTACTGTCTCTGCAAACAAGGAAATAGCACATCACAGGCTACAACAAGAGCTATCTTGGATTAGGTTCAAAGCTGTTCTCTTAAGTACCCTGGGTTTTCAGATTAGCCAAGGACCAAATAGCCAGAGAAACTGAACAACCTCCTCACACCAGAGATCATTTCCGAGGTATATTGTGAAGCAGCATGCTCTGTAACTGCCTACAGTGTGTCTGCATTGTAGATTAAAAGAGTACTTCCATCTCCAGAGCTGAAAGTCTAACACTTTTCACAAGTGCTAAATTCACCTCAAAACATGTATTTGACATATCCTGTAATGAGGACTTAAAGAGGATCGTACACCCGAAAGTCTCTTAATTCCAATAACTTTTAACCAACAAATATATATTTCAGTCACATCATTATGTAACATAAGCATGTTCGAGTATCCTCTCATGTAGCTATCTCCTGAGATAAAGTAATTCTTTCATCACCAAAGGAAGAATTAAAAATTATGAGTTAGGACTGATATACTATTAATTGTTAAATTTATAACTACTGAATGATAAAAAAAGGAATACGGCCAATGACTGTACCAAACTATATACTCCTTTCGTGTCTGAAGTACTTGTATGCACCTTTCTTAGAGCACAATGCAATACCTTCCCCTGTAAGAATAAAAAACTATCATTTATTAATTTGGACAGGGTGTCAGAGGTATAGGTAAACCCTGTCTTCCAAAATGCGCTATTTTTTGTATTCAGTGCAGATTTTTAATATATTTTCTGATACCTTCTCCAACATGAAGATTTTTTTAAATGGAGCGTTTTAATTACAAATGTCAGCACTGACGTTATTCCACTGGAGAGGTCACAATTACACAGGACAAGTTAATACCAAAAGCAGCGGGCGAAGAAGGGGAAGTAGCTTTCTCTGCAAAAAGCACCTATGTACTAGCTGCATCTGCACATTATAATAAGAATCTCCTAGAGTTAAAATGATATCTACAATCAATTGGTCCTTTACCATGTTCAGAGTTTAAGGAATATTATAAAACATTGTTTCACCATGTTGAAGTATGCCATATCCAAACTAAGCAAGGAAGCTACCTAGACTATACAGGATCATGCCATTGTTTCCAAGTTTTGTCATGTTTATTCCTATTTGCTTCTCCGAGTTAAACAGTGTAATGTTTGCTTGTTTGTTTGTGGTTTCTTTCTTGGTAAAATGAAAGAATGTTAAACTACACTGATTCATAATTGAAGGGACACTATCAACCTGGTGTAGGTCCCCAAAAGTATTTCTTTTATAAGAGGAAAGTATACATCAGAGATATATACTCCCATATCTAAATTTATATCTATGTCTGAAACATAACTAAATATCAAATCAATATTGTATCTGTATGCATACACATACACACATCTCCTGCCTCAACCTGAACTATGGAATCGCTATCAGTGCTTATTTTGTCCATAAAATAACCTATTGTTAATCTATAAACAAACTTAAAATAAAAACATTTTTATAAATATTAAATTACATGCAGATGCATACACACATTGAAATGGTTTCTGGTTAAAATGTTTTTGGGTTCTCAATGGTATTAAAAATTGTTCCAGGTATTATTGATACCTTGATTTAACTGTTATAGGCACAAACATCTGGCAATGTTGCACACACATCTAAGGTTGCAAATATAATTAATGATGCCACCACAGCTCGGTAGGGTGCTCAAGCATAGTTTGCTAAAGACCAAGATGTCACAAGACAGCTCCCCTGTTGGAGCTATGGGGATGCCAGGTATAAATGAGTGAATGCTCATGAGTGGCGATAGTGGAGAGCTGAAGTATCTGTACAATGCTCTAAGTGAAACTTGAAGCTGCTGCCCCTCCTCCCAGAAGTTTTTTGGAATTAGTGGTGGGGTCAGTTGTTCTGGCTGGGGGACTCCAAAGATAGAAGGGAGGCTGTGCCAACTGGCATCTCCTGGAGGCCAAAGGAAAGCAGAAAGAAAGGCGAGCATGGGCGCTTGATGGGAGGCAGCACAGAAAGGGGAACAGAATGATGATCCTTGGAGACCTAAGTTAATTGAAACTCAAACCATCAGGGAAAGCTGAAAGGGCTTGGTTTGCAGCCAAGCCTTGACAAGCTGAATTGTGGAGCTCAGTCTGTGAACACCACCGCTAACCAGACCCTCTTTGACTCCCTGACACACGTCTTCCTTCTGGAGGACTAATGAAGCAGCCGCAGGAGGAAACATGAAAAGGAAATAAATTGAGTGAATACATGAAAATATATAGATGCTGCTGACTGAAAATACATTGTATTTCAAGCAGGTTTCAGTGAGATGCTTGGAAGAAAACAGGTATCTGTGAATTACCATTTTGACAGTTAGACTATATTTCAAACTTTACAAGGTAGCAGTTGATATGCTGCCAATATTTTAACAAAAGGCTCCCACAAAAAAATGTTCTCCTTTACCCTGTGATAAGCCTTGTGTACGAGGGGTGGGACTCAGGGGAGGCACTCGAAAATCCATGTGTTGTTTTCCCATTTCAGCATAAAAAAGCTCTCTCATAACCAAGGAGGAGGGTAACCAGATGTCCCGATTTTATAGGGACAGCCCCGATTTTTGGGTCTTCTTTTTTATATAGGCTCCTATGACCCCCCACACCCTGACCCAGTTTTTCACATTTGCTGTCTGGTCACCCCACCACTTGGCAAACTTACTTCACTGGAAAGATAAACAGCTTGTTCCCGAAAAATAAAATAGATTTTTAGAAAACACCTGCCACCTAATGCAATCTGGTCCATTTCATTGCCAAAAAGATGTCCTTTGGTAGTATTTTTATGAGTCTCAGGAATGATATACAGGTATCCAGAGAGGGGGCAAACTCCATCTGAGGCAAGAAAACTGTTCTGGCGGCAGAATTTTTACAAGGAATTCCTATAAGCCTTTGGGAGCCCTCCCTCCAGCACCTCCCTAGAAGGTAGCTATTCTGAAGGATATTTCTTAATTTTGATGATCGAGGAAATACGTAAAGACGGAAATCTGACTGTACTATGACTAAAATAAAGAAAATTTTATTTTAATAAATCTCTAACCATTTTATAGTGTTTGCTCATTCACTTTTTGGCAATATTCAAACACATCCCATGACTGGAACAAAAGAATAATACATTTATAAATCTTAAGGGAGGCGTCATGAAATGTCATGTATTTTAAAAAAAAAAACATTAACTCTACTTGTTACAATTAAGGTTTTAATCTTACTAGTTGTTAGTGTGGCTTAGTTGGTATTCCTTTCACCTCTGGGCCAAAGGCTTGTGGTTTCAAGTTTCTAATTAGTGAACCTCAAGAGGCTCAGAGTTCCAATAAACAGCCACAAGTTGTGATCCTTATCTGAACCCTTTGAGTCTGTGACTCCACTCTCCCATGAGACTCTTCCACAGTTAGTCTCGACTGAAATGCAGCAAGAACAATCCTTCTTTCAACAGTTCCCTTCCTCTAGTTCCAGTCCTGATCACCAACTGGGTTCAAAATCACTGATCTACACATTCCATAATCTCAAGGAAGACTGATTACAGAAACAGGTGCAGCTTCTCTGGTTCTTATTTCCAAATAGGTTGATCCATTCCCTAATTCAAGTTTTAATGCTAGAACGGTGGCTCATGCCCAATCCTGACACAACAGTGCAGTGCTGGGCAGGTCCTGTACTGTTAGGGATGGCATTTTTTAAAGTTTAGATGAGGAAAAGATCTCTCTCTTCCTGGTGACGAACAGTTATAGATTCCTTATAGATCTGTGCTAGGTTTTGTGGAGCCCTACATGAAATAACTTTTGGGTCTACATCCAGTTTCTCCCATATGTGACTAAGTCCCTCCCCTCTCCCTCGCTTCTCCTTACCCATGGAACACAACCTGACTGCCTCCTTCTTCTTGACCTGCAACTTCCCTGTGGTTCGATGACCTCATCCCTCTCATCTGTTTGTGTGATACATCCATAGATTGGGAAGCAAGGAGGTGGGGCAGAAGAGTGGGATTCTAAGCAGGGAAGGAGTGAGAACAGTTAGGGAATTCAATTTCTGCTGCACCCTGATGGTTTCAGAGTTATACTGTACCACAGACTGGTAACAATACTCCATCTAGCATGATGGGTGTATGCATCTAGTGCCAGGTCCTTGGAAGCATGAGACCCTATTGGTCCAACAGGCCTAAGACCAACACTAGAGAAAAGTGTGTCCAGGTCAAAATTCCTTTATTCATCATCACTTGAAACCAACACTCAAAAGCATATGTTTGATCTATTACTGAACAGATAATAGTTACCATGTTCCTCTACACATTCCCTGTGCTATCCCACTACACTATAAATTGCTTCAGGTTACCATGAATATAAGTGGTAGTATATAAAGTCAAGTACTATTCTATTGTATTTTCTACATGAGAAGTATCTGATTGCATGAGCATAACTTGCTAAATTTTCAGTAGTATGTATCTCTCTGCTAAATATTTTTGAAGTAAAATAGCTATTTGCTATAAGGACCAAGAATAGCTTCCGGTTTTTTTGTTTTTGTTTTTGTTTTTTTGACAACATGAATTAGTTTAAGCACATTGTGGTAATCTACAGATTTAGGAGCTCTTTTTAGAAGTGTGTATGCAGAAAAGAGCTGGTGCTTCCCTTGGGGATTTTGTGGGTACTCGTACCTTTGTGTGCGTGCAACTCTGATTTGCATGGTCACTTGAGGCACTCTGTGTATGCAACTCCGGAACAAGCAAAAGTGTGCATGCATTTAAAAAAAAAATCTGTGCCTTAATTTCTGTACCTCTTAACTATTTTTAGTAGGAGAGAATAAATGCAAAAAACATGGACAGTAATGGGTAGTCTCCATGAATGGCATTTGCTCTAAAAGCAGCTTTACCTGCCTGTTATCAACTCCTTTGTTTCCTGTTAGCACAGAAAATGCAGTTTTCTTTAGTCTGTACATGTAAAGAACAGAGTAACATGTTTGTTCAATGTAAGCATAAGGTACTTACTACCTTGGCTAAGAGCCAGCTATCCTGAAGTACCCCCTGAACTGTAGGTTTAAGCCATGTTGAAACAAGAAGTCATTAAACAAATACTGGATTTTACTGTACTGAAATGCAGGAATTTTCCTGTTCATTATCCTCCCTCTCATTTTATCTACTTAAAAGAAAAACAGGGATTCTTTCAAAAAAGATTAGTAGTTTTGTGTGTTTATTGTTTCTCAGTATATCAATTACAGGCATGCCTGGTGAGAATTTGAATGGGTGTCCAAAATGTATTTCAGAAGACTGATTAATATTAATTATACCTCCGTTTCCATATTTTAAGTTGTTTAGCCTCATTCCATGAGAACACTTTTCCATTAGCATTTTGAAATCTAATCATGAAGGGCAAAATTAAACTTGGGGCCAAATGCTGTATCTGGATGCTCACGCAATCCTTACTGATTTAACTGGGACTTACCTATATATTTGCGAAAAGAATTTAACCCTTGACCCCCCTCTCTTATACCAAAAAAGCCAAATGTGCGAATTAGTGGACTAATCTGGACAGGTACTGAGCACTTTACAGATAGGGTGCTTGGGACGGAGGGACAGCCTTCATTTTGATTTTGCTATCTTGCATTATTTCATCTTCCAGTTGGAATGCTATTCAAATGTAGAGCTGAGCAGAAACAAACTGTTTTTTTCAGTTCACTGGCAGAGCCGGAAAAAGGATTTTGATTTGGGGCAACCAAAAATTTCACCAAACCAAAAAAGTAAAAACTGTTTGGGGTCAAACAAAACTTTCAGTTTGAACCAAACTAAATTTCTCATTTAATTTTCAACTTTTAACCCTTTTAATTTTTTTAAAATGAAACTGAAGTAAATTTTGACTGGAAAAGCTGATTTGAATAAAAAAAATTCATTCTGAAAATGTCAGAATGAAACATTCTGATTTTTTTCCTGAATTTTGGAGGGGTTTTTGACTGATACAATTTGACATGAATTTACAAAATGTTTCAGTCAATTCCTGTCTACATTTTTCAATGAAAAAATTGCATGTAAAAATTTCAACCCGTTTTACTCAAATGTTGTTCTTTGTTTTTTGGTAGCCTTTCAGGTCCTTATGCACTAAGGCATAATTTTGTTTTATGACTTGCATATTAGTGTATCTAAATAATTAAAAAATTACAACTTTTAAAAAAAACAGACTACAGAATAAAAACAGTAAAAAATAATAGTACTGATATTTAACAAATGGTTTAACATGTTCAGTGTGCTGTATAAACATTAACTAATCCTCACTACCCCTTGTGAGGTTGGTAAGCACTATGGCTTAGATCTGAAAATGCACTTAAGCATATGCCTAATTTTGAGCATATTACTCGTCCCAGGAAAGTCAATGGAACTATTCACATGCTTCAAGAGAGGCATGTGCTTAAATGCTTTGCTAGATTGGTGTCTAAATTCTTTCTCCCAGAATATAGAGAACAAACTTTAACCCTGAGATAAGGGTGAACCTAAAGGGTCCACACAGGGAGATGCCAAGGAAAGAAGCAGCAACTAATTGAATTGGGAAACATGTGGCAGCTGGGGCTAGTGAGGGCAGACAGACTGTTGATTTATTGGACTCTTTAATACAATCCCGAAGACGTTCATTTGGACTTTGTGACATGGCTGGAGGGCCAAATCACTGAAGACCCAACAAAGTCAATTGGCAGCTGATCGGGGATACAGGGGGCAAGAAAGGGCACAACCCGCTGCTTGAAGGTGCTCCAGAGGTGAGTGTCCCATTACAGTAACATTTTCAAAAATGTCTTAGTGATTTAGGAGCTTAAGTCCCATTAAAAAAATTATGTAGGCACTTAGGGGACTAAATGCTATTGACTTTCAATGATATTTAGGTTTCTAAGGGCCAGATTTTTTAAAAGGTAGTTAGGTCCCTAAAGATGAAGACAGATTCTCAGTGAGATTTTCAAAAGCACATAGGTGCCTAACCCATCCTGAAACTGATGGGATTAAGGTGATTAAGACCCAGATATTTAAAGGTATTTAGGCATTGCTGCACTTAGTGTTTCAATGCCTAATTGAATTAGGAGCCTAAATCTCATTTTCAAAGGGATTCAGGCATTTAGGCACCTAATTCCCTTTGAAAATCTGGACCTAAGTGCTTTTCCACTAAGTGCTTATCCATATCTTTAGGCACCTAAATATTTTGAAATATTTGGCCCTAAGTGCCTAAATACTTGGAAAATGGTATTTAGGTTCCTAAATTACTTAGGTGCTTTTGAAAAATGTCCCCATTTTCCCCACACTTTTGCATTATTTTATAAAATGTTCAGTTTATTAACATTCCCATACAGTATCTTTAATTAATCATAATAATGAATAAGGAGAACACTTTTCATTTCTTGTTACCTTTCAAACATAGATGTCAGAGTGCTTTACCAATATTAACTAAACTCCACATCACATCTCTGAGGTAAGTATGTTTTTTTTCTCCCTAATAACTAGAACTTCTTAGCACCAGAAAAAATGAATAGAAACTAAGCTGTAAACCACTGAACACTAGTTTTCTTCTTTTTCATTAGAAACAAAGGAAATACAATAAAACAAGCACAATAAAGATACAATAAAGTATTAACTGACTTCAGTAAAACATTTTTAAGGGATTTAATTTTATTCTGGTCTTAAATCATTTTTATAATAAAAAATTGGTAAAATGAGAGTAGATGGAAAAATAGGAGGATTACATACAAAGCTCTTTGCTTGAGCCAGCAAAGGAGTTAGAAAATGGTGTCTATAAGGAGCTCTGCTTCGAAGACACGATTTCTGCCTATGTAAGGATATGCTTATAGGGTGTTGACTTCATAGCTGAGATTCTTTTTCATTTAATTCACTTATATTAGATTATGGTACTGATTATGATCATATCCACAAATCAGTATTTTAACAGAGTTTCCATGGGAACATTATATGCCCCTGTTTTTTAACTTTGTAGACAAGGCAATGCCTGTTTAACAAGTTGAACTAGTTTGATGAGGACAACATGTTTTGTTTAAGTTACATTAACTGAGGCCAATATTTCCTAATTGCATTACCAGGAGAAACATTTACAGAAGTTCTTTTTTGTGGAAAACCTTCCGTAGTCCAGAGTTTGAGTCATTTTAATCACTGAAGAACAGGAAACATCAGCACTGCCATTTCTTATCAAACTGAAAATGTGTTAACTGTTCTTAAATCCATAAAATTTAATCCTTTATCAAATGACAAAATTAGTCTTGTTTTCTACTCTTCATATGTAAGAATACTATCCCATAGCATCTGGATTTCTGAGAAATTCCTAGCAGAGAACACATGCTTATAAAGCCAGGGTGGTCCGAGGTTAAAATAGTGGACTGGGCATCAGGAGACATGGTTTTCATTCCTGGCTCTTCCCCTTATCTTATCTCTTCCCCCTTAACTTTGAGCAAGTCTCTTTGCCTCATCATTATCCTCATTTCACAAATGGGGAAACTATTTCACTTGCTTTGCAAAGGGCTTTGAGGTCTATGAATGAAAGTGCAAAAAAAGGCAAGCATTATTAACAATATGTTGTTACACAGTACATTAGCACCCAATCTTGGAACACTTATTCAACCTCCAGTCAATCGGATAACTTACCCATCTGAGAAAAATATGGCTGGAGCGAGCCTTTAAAATTCAAGACATAGCATGGATTGTCCCCGCAGACTTCAACAGAAGCAAGTCTTCCGAAAATATTGAGATAATTTTCTTTTAAAATACATAAATACTGTTTATAAAATAAGAATTTCAACAAAGCATACACCCATCAACTTTTGACTTACACAGTCTACAACTAAGAGAAGTAATCTATAGCAAGATTTTTTTAAAATACTGAACTTTATAAAATCACAGGGTGGGGATTTTACTGGCTGTAGTAGATGTTCCCCCTGCCAGCATAAAAAAAATATGGCCAAAAGAACGATGAGATATCTATAAATCTGAAATGCTAATAAAAGCTTAATAAAAAAAATCAGCAAGGAATAGTTTAACAACATTAGTATATGGCAGTAATTTGAGTGAAGCGAGCTGTGTTTTAATTCACTAAAGCAGTGGTTCCCAAACTTGTTCCACTGCTTGTGCAGGGAAAGGCCCTGGCGGGCTGGGCCAGTTTGTTTACCTGCTGCATCTGCAGGTTTGGCCAATCGCAGCTCCCAGTGGCTGCGGTTCGCTGCTCCAGGCCAACGGGAAGCGGCGCGGGCCGAGGGACGTACTGGCCGCCGCTTCCAGCAGCTCCCATTGGCCTGGAGCAGCGAACTGTGGCCAGTGGGAGCCGCACTCGGCCGAACCTGCAGACGCGGCAGGTAAACAAACTGGCCCGGCCCGCCAGGGGCTTTCCCTGCACGAACGGCGGAACAAGTTTGGGAACCACTGGACTAAAGTATACCGTACTTCAGGGAAGCAGGCTACATTTGTTTAAAGACAGTCTCTACCCACACTTCCTATTTTTCAGAAGTCCTCTATTGAGAATAGTGATAAAACACAGGATATATTTGAATGACCCCATCAGGATGCCTTAAAGATAGTTGTCATTTTGATGTGCTCAGTACATTTAATGTAATCTTATATTTCACAAAACAGTATTTTCTCGTTGATCCTCTTTGGAAAGAAAATATTTTTACATTTAAATTAGCAGGAAAAATGGCTTTCAGTCAATACTCAGAATAAAGAAAATGGAGTGTGATAATCAAATTACAGAACAGAGTCAAACAACAGAAACACAGAAAACCTGAGCGACCCCCCGCAAACTTTACAGAAACTACTGCCCCACCAAAGAACTTATATTTAGGGTCAGTTGCATGGTCTGATTGATCAGGACACATTGTAGAATGGAGAAAGATAAGTGAATGTTGCAGCATGCCGCAATTTTTATTAACTTGAATATTAAAGGGCTTTGAGGCTGATCATTCCCCCACAAACTCTAAGGCATTAACTAAGTCTAGGCTGGTGTTCAATGCTATACAACTAAGGAATGAGAGTTAGGTCTGTCAGCCAAACCCCAGTACTGAATTCATGATTCAAACTACTGCTGAATCCCACTGGTTTCTCCCCTCTCCCTACTGAGATTTTATCATGAGCACTGTGATAATTGGTGGGTTTTTTAAAGCCCCATTTCCTGGAATCGTTATTTCATGAGAATCTCAGTTTTCATTTAAATGAGGCCGGGGAAAAAAGGTAAGTTCCCAGCTCTCATGACTGCAGGCAAAAGCTTGAAAAAGTGAACCATAAAGGCTCAAAACATTTTAAGCCAATCATGATTTCTGGGGCCTGATTCATGATTTTTAATGCTTGGGCTTGGCAGTACTGGGTGTAGTTCAGTCTGAGAAGATTTTCCTTACTGCACAGGCTAACAGTGTCCACCCAGCCCCTCTGGGGCTTGTATCCAGCAATACCCAAGAATCTGGCCCTGAAATCTCTTTTAGCATTGGGTACTGGCCACAAATAATTTTAACATTTAAACGATTTATTTATTGACATTTATTACCCGCCTCACATCTTTTGTGTGTGTTTGCTACCCCTTATTCTTATGATCAGGCATTCAGGATGCTCCGAGGAAAGTGAAAAACCCACTGGGCACCTTGCCAATGTTAACACAGTGGGCAAAATTCCTTCCTGACCCCAAAAGGTGAACTGGTCACACCCAGAACAAGCCCAGACACTGAGGTCTGACAATTGTACTATCTGTAGGGCATGGCAGCTTTCAGAAGCAAGAATGATTGTTGCATGCCCAGGAATGCTTAAACACAGAGGATTTGAGGTGGGGGGGGGAAAGGGAGCCAGTCAACTTCCTCTACTCTTCAGTTGGACAGTGGGTACCTGGGGGAGGTTGGGACATTGCTACACCCTGCCCCTGCTTACACATGATTAATACATGTGCTTGCAGGAGGTGAAAAAGGAGGCCCTGGTGTCAGTAAGCAGACCCTCCCTCCAACCAGGGCCTCAGGGGTGGCCATCCCTCTGCTGGCCCAATTCATAGGGTTGCCAGATGTCCAGTTTTCGATCGGAATGCCCTGTCGAAAGGGACCATGGCGGCTCTGGTCACCAGGCCGTTAAAAGTCCGGTCAGCAGCACAGTGGGGCTAAGGCAGGCTCCCTGCCTGCCATGGCTCCCAGCAGCTCTCGGAAGCAGTGGCATGTCTCCCCTCCGGCTCCTACATGTAGGCGCATTCAGGGGGCTCTGCACACTACCCCTGCCCCAAGTGCCAGCCCTGAAGCTCCCATTGTCCAGGAACTGCGGCCAATGGGAGCTGCGGGGATGGTGCCTGCAGACGGGGTAGCATGCAGAGCCACCTGGCTGCAACTCCATTTAGGAACCAGAGGGGGAATATGCAGCTGCTTCCACGAGCTGCTTGTGGTAAGTACCGCTGAAGCCTGCACCCGACCCCTTTTCATGCCCCAACCCCTGGCCCAGTCCTGATCCCTCTCCCGCCTGCCGAACCCCTTGGTCCCAGCCCAGAGCACCTTCCTGCACCCCAAACACCTCATCCGCAGCCCCATCCCAGATCCCGCATGCCCAGCCGGAGCCCTCACACCACCCTGTGCCCCAACCCACTGCCCCAGCCCTGATCCCCCTCCAACACCCCAAACCTCTCATCCCCAGCCCCATTCCAGAGCCCGCACCCCCAGCTGGAGCCCTCAGACCTCCCCTCCCACGTGTCCCAACCCCCTGCCCCAGCCCTGATCCCCCTCCCACACTCCAAACCCCTCGATTCCAACCTGGAGCACCCTCCTACACCCCAAACCCCTCATCCCCAGCTCCACCCCAGAGTCTGTACCCCCAACCAGAGCCCTCACACACTTCCGCACCCCAATTCAGAGCCCCCTCCCGCACTCCAAACTCCTCAGCCCCAGCCTGGAGCCTCTCCTGCACCCCAAATCCCTCATCCCCGGCCCACACCAGAGCCCACACCCCCAGCTGGAGCCCTCACCCTGCCCCCTGCACCCCAACTCCCTACCCCCTACCCCTGGTGAAAATGAGCAACTGAGGGTGGAGAGAGTGAGCGACAGAGGGAGGTGGGGCTTCAGGGAAGGGGCGGGACTTTGGAGATGGGGCGGGGCTTTGGAGATGGGGCGGGGCAGGGGTGTTCGGTTTTGTGCGAGTAGAAAGTTGGCAGCAACCCTACCCATCCAGCATCTCTAAGATGGGCAGAAGCATTCTCACTAAGAGTCACAATTCTTACTCAAGGCCCAATTACTGAAATCTTTGCCTGCTCTGTTTTGCTCACCATTTCTTAGTATAGTTTTCAGCAAATCAGAGGGGCAACACATTTGCAATGAGAAATTATACAAATGTAATTAAAGAGTACAAACTGTACACTTTATCCTGTTTCTGCTGAATTCAATGGGAGCTTGCCTAATTATTTCACTGGGAGCAGAATCAGGCCCATTATCTTCACTGAGTGTATTTAAGGTTGTAAAGTACTTTTAAGTAACCACGCTCAGGCACTACAGTGATTAGGGCCATATACTGTAAGTACATGGATTTTGTTTTTACTTTCTAAACCTGGACTGCAGTGATGTGCCTGAAAAGTTGTGCAGAACAATTGTTTTCAGCTAAACTACATAATGTAACATTACACTGTAGAAATTAACTCTATTTACCTGGAACACTTTGGAGTCTACCTAGCAGCAATAACTGCCTTGGAGAAGAATTAATGAGGGCTTAATTAAAGAAAGACTGTCGGACTGCTCTCCCAAAGTGGATATCTGTTAGTTCCTAAATTGAGAGCAATGCTATGTGAAAGTCTGAATGTTTTAAGGCACATCATAGGGCAGTATAGAGGTTTCGTTTCCATTTCCTTTCCTGCCTGCGCTGCTCTTTTAAGTTGAACCAAATATTAATATAAATTAAACTGCCTACAGTCTATCACAGTGTCATCAGCTACAAGGATACCAACGAAAGGGACAGCTCTCTGCTCTTCCTTCTTACTCAGGGGTTTAAAGAAAGGAAACTTCTGAACTCAAGTAGTAACTAATGAAAACCTACTTAAGTTCTTATTGATGCTACAAATAGTGTCATAGAAATCATTAGTGCAATAAGTTTAGGCTTGGCAGAATTCAATTTAAAAAAAATTTTGACAAATAATATTGATGTTTGGTTTTAAGCAATTTTTTCTATTTTTATCCATTTAAATTTTCCCAGTTGCAGGAAATTATGGAGGGCAATAATGACATTATTTAATGACAGCAGTTGTGATTCAGAAAGTTGAAGCTTTATAGTTGTTAAACACAAATTGTCAACATCACGTCAAAACATACAAGGCCAATATCCTGAAATCAAACTCTGCTAAGCAGCATTTTTCTTACTTTCCCTATCTGTAAATTTCATTTATTATCAATGGAAATATTTTTTCGCTGGTTTGTGTGTGTATGGTGAAATCAACCTACCGACATTTACCAATAAATCCATCCAGGTAATAATTTGCAGATATTGCATAACTTCTCAAACTCTAAAAGCAGTAGCTTCCTTTCACCCCATATTTTCAGCATCATGGAAGCCTGTAATATGGTCCTTAGAAAATACCTTTTCTAATTCTGATGAAACTATAAGATGGGAAAAGATGAACACTGAGCCACGGACCGCCATTTTGGAAACTGAATGGGATGGAAAGGTCTTGGAGAAAATAGAAATCACACAGGTCAGCCCTTTCATTACATTTGAAAATTACATACTACAGGAGGGAGTAAAAGCAAATAAAGCAGATAAAATGTTGGCCAAGAGTGCTATAGATAGGTGGCTAGAAGAGGCCCTACTATGTCAGGAGCCTTTGAGGACATGCCCAAAATTAACGAGCATTAAAATAGAAGTGATAAAATACAAAGGGGCACTCAACTGCTACCTGATAGAATAAACTGATATATTTTACCTGTATGTGTTAGTATCAGGCACTGCTAATGAAGTAGAAGTCAGGTATAAATACTGAGAAAGGATGTGATCAATACTGATGTGTCTTTTCAATTTCAGGGGAAAAGCAAGAGGAAAATAATCTACTTTATGCAGATTTTTTCTTTATGCTTGCCTACAGGCACTCAAAGTGCTGTCATAAGTTTGCTATCCTCTCAACTAATGCATCTGCCTGAACCAGAAAGTTCATCCTTCAAATACACTAACAGCATCTGTGTGGACAGCATAATAGAACCTACAGTAAAAGCTTGCAGACAACTTATGACAGAACAAACAACTACTAAGGGCATCTCAGTATCATGACAGTTAGGAAGCATTATCCTCATTTAAATTGAACACTGAAATGTATTCCCAGAAGTTGTTATGCTCTTATTTCTCTTTTCTTTTTGCAATCACAGAAAACATTTCACCCACCACAGAAGGAAATCTTGACTCTTGATGAGACTTAGAAGTAAAATACAGCTAGCTGCTGACATGGTATGTAAATTGTGATTCTGGACACTGTACAAATACATAGAAAGAGATGATTCCTTATTCTGACAATCTTGCAGTCTAATTACACAAGACAAAGAGTAACAGCTACATCACATAGAAAAAATATACAAAATACTTTAAAAAAAAATTGATTTCCTCCACTTCCCATTTCACTGACCCAGCACCTCAGCCAATGTGTTCGTTCCTCCATTGCTGACCCAATCAGCCCACCCCACAGAAACACACTGTTATCTACCTTTTGCATAAATTTTCCTCCCAGGGTCACTCCAATTCTGACTCAACACTCAGTTCTTCCATCCCCACTCCTTCTACTTCTACAGTCTGGTTAAATTAAATTGCTATACCTGTTAAAGGACTGTAACTACCTATCTATTATTATAACTATCCACACTATTATTTGTAAGTCCTCTTAGTGGCCTATTTTGGAGATACTCAGCAGCAACATCAACTGTGTTTCCCAAGCATTTATCATTTCTGACAACAGCACAACTGAGGCACATGTGGTAAAGGGGGAGGAGATCACCTATATACCTTTGCTTTACTCTCCAGCTTCGTATAAAAGGTTTCTGTGGGAGAAAAAGAATTTTAAAGACATGGCGGGGGTTAGAAAATCTGCTTGCCATTAAGAAAAATACCAAGAGATCCCTAAGACGCTGTAGTAGTATAATTCTCTCAGTGCCTGCTGCTACATCATTTTTAAAAAGGCACTGCAGCTATCCTATTTTCAGCATGCTAGCTCGTTCAGAGCTAGGACAGGTATGGTTCAAAGGGCTAGCTACGTTCAAAGGGGGCAGGTGACAAAAGCCCACAGGTAAGCATAAACAAAGTAACCAGGGGGACAGTTATTTTAGACTTGATTCTGATCAACAGGGAGGACTTTGTAGTGAATCCAAAGGTGAAAGGCAGTTTGGATGAAAATGATCCTGAAATGAGTTTTCATGATTCTAAGGTAGAAAACAAAGAGTTTCAAAGGGAGAAGAACAGAGACACGGGGACAGCAACATGCCATGTACCTCCTTGTAAAACAAATCTGCTATTGAAATAGAGAGCAGCAGCAGCAAGCACAGGTATCAATCTCATTCTTGTTCATTGGAATCATATGGAAAGAAAGTATTTGCAATATCCCTATTCCATTTGTGAAATGGTACAATCACGAATCAACAGTGATGTTCCAGTTTCTATCCAGCTATTATACTGACATATGCTTGCTGGTGATGACTGCAGCATAATGCATATAAAACAACACTGAAGAGGATTACTGTCTCGCATTATCCAGTACATGTTACAATGTAGTTTATTGTGCTATTATACACCTTCAATACCTTTTAGAATTACTGATTCAAAATGACAGGTTTCAGAGTAGCAGCCGTGCTAGTCTGTATTCGCAAAAAGAAAAGGAGTGCCTGTGGCACCTTAGAGACAAATAAATTTATTTGAGCATAAGCTTTCATGAGCTACAGCTCACTTCATCAGATGCATTCCTTTGGAAAGGAAGATGATGTCTGTCTGTATCTGTACGAGTTTTTTCATGAAGTTGATAGATTTCCACTCCATACGGCTAAATTCAGTGCCTGGCATAATGACAGGTTTCAGAGTAGCAGCCGTGTTAATCTGTATTCACAAAAAGAAAAGGAGTACTTGTGGCACCTTAGAGACTAACAAATTTATTTGAGCATAAGCTTTCGTGAGCTACAGCTCACTTCATCGGATGCATCCGATGATAAGGCTTTGATTATCATACGCATTGTGAAGACAGTGGTCACTTTGGATGGGTTATTACCAGCAAGAGAGTGAGTTTGTTTGTGGGAGGGCGGAGGGTGAGAAAACCTGGATTTGTGCTGGAAATGGCCCAACTTGATGATCACTTTAGATAAGCTATTACCAGCAGGAGAGTGGGGTGGGAGGAGGTATTGTTTCATGGTGTCTGTGTATATAATGTCTTCTGCGATTTCCACAGTATGCATCCGATGAAGTGAGCTGTAGCTCACGAAAGCTCATGCTCAAATAAATTGGTTAGTCTCTAAGGTGCCACAAGTCCTCCTTTTCTTTTTGCGAATACAGACTAACACGGCTGTTACTCTGAAATCTGACTTTTGAATATCTCTACTACTGAGCAATCTGTTCCTGATGCAACCGAGTATTGAAGCATATGATCAAACAAGTGTTCAAGTGCTCTCCTGGATTAGGGCCAGAATGCTTAGAACCTTGCCTAAATCAATGGGAAGACTGCCACTGATTTTAATGGAAATTTCCTAAAACCAGAAATTCAGCAGTTAAAAAACTAACAATTTTATATCTGAATTAAATTGAGATTAATTCTAGCATTATGCCCCATGAAATCCCATTAACGTCCACACACTCTGTTGTTCATGTAACTATTTCATTTACACAGGTATTAAGTTAATGAGAGAAATCCCTATTATGAATCCACAGAACCTGTAGTTTCAAACATTCATTTATCAATTTAACTAAACTGTTCATACAAACACTTTGCCACAAAAATGGTTGTGATAAATGCTATTTTGTAGTAGAATTAGAGATCTGCAGCTAAAGAGACAAAGTATGTGTTTTATTTTACTATCTCATTATAGACCAAACGTGTTTTAAATACCACTAAAGAAACCATCTTTAGCAAAACCTCTTCCAATTTTGATAACAGATTATGTATTAAAATAGACATATAAAACTCACAGAAAATTAAATTTCTATGGTATTAGAAAATACAATGTCCCTAAATTTGTCTTAGAAGTAACATCATGGTCACCTGTGACTGAAAAATGAAATTTCTTATTAAATAGTGCTACATAAAACAACCAAAATGCACCAAGAAAAAGCTGACAAAAGAACTTGTTCTTTGGTGTAATAGGAGTAAATCAAGAATGATAATGAAATTGATCCCAATTTATACTTTTCAAGCTGGGACAAAAATGGTCTAAAATATCTAAATAAAACAACATGTAAATCCTATACTTTATCTCAGACATGCTTTTCCAATTCCCATTTTCTTTATCCTTTTGTTTCTATTACTTTTATGTCAAGTAACATCTGTTTCTATTTACTGTAGCAGCAACATGAACTCACTAATTAACTTTAATCATACTTATCTGACATACATTTTATCTATATCTGCAAAGATGTACAGCACACACAACAGCTTATTATTATAAGTTGGGAATTGATTGAAAATTGAAGCCTATTTTACCGCTGCTACTTGTGACGGCACCAATAAGTATGCAGACACATGAAATTTGATTTAAAGGCCTCTGGCTGCAACTTTATCTAACTTGTAATTAAGTGTAAGGTAACCCAGCATCGCTATTCCCTGCGGTCATTCTTGACTCCAAAGACCTTGCATCCCCTAAACCAAACCTTCGATCAAAAAGACTGGGCTCACTGTAGAGGGGGTGCTTGCAACTGAGCCAGACCAGAAAGCCTGTCCCGCGAGCCCGCTCCGCACCTACATGACTCAGACCCTGCTTATTCCAAACCCCTGCTGGAGTTTTGGGGAAAGGGGCTATCACAAACCAACCTCACAAAAGGCTCTCAGCCAAAGTTGTCACATACAAACAATACATAAACTGAGTCTCCTACTGGATTCATATCCTCACCTCATCTAGCTGAAAAAGAAAACTGAAAACTTCCAGGACAAATAACTGACCCAACAGGCAAATGACTGTTCCTATCTCAGACACTCGCTACTCCCAGATGCATCAGTGGAAGGTGAAAAAAACCCTGCAAAAACAGTAATTATGGAATACATTGCTCATAGTGGAAGTTTCTCCATAATTCATGTCATTAGTGGTTAGTTAATGGCCCAAAGTGGGAGGATTTAGATCCCTTCTAAACATTTTTTATTCTATCCAATGTATTGTACCTATGGATGCTCTCATTAGCCATATAAATTTCCAAATCTTATTTGAACAAGAACCAAAGGAAGGCAAAATAAGCCAAAAGGCAAGACCAAAATGCTGCTCCTGCCCCAAAAATCAGTTTTCCAAATGGAAAGACCATAACTTCCATCCCCAGATTTGCTCTCCAGCATCTGACTGAAAAGCTTTTGCTTTACTCCGTTGAAGGGTTAAAGCTGAACAAATTGTAACTGCCACCAAGAGGAGGTAAGAGTAGTCTCTTAAACAGCATTTTATATCATCTCCCTTAAGCTATGCAGTAACCAAGCAGGGGCACTGGCAAAGTTTGACATTCTCAATCCCTAGCTGGTATCACTCTAGTCATCCCCCAGCCCAGTCAATCAGGAGCTTCCACCTCTGTAGCCAGCCTGGGCAGAGACACATAAAGGAGCTTGGTAAATACACCTGGTTAGCAGTTTCTGAGTAAACTGTGCCTCATGCATAGTTGTGATGCTTCTCAGGGGAACCCATGGTCGTGGCGCATCTCACTACCAGCTGCTCTTAGCATGAGGAAGTCTCATCTGTGCCCCCCACAGGCAGGGGTGGCGAGTTGTGTGTGCGAGTTGTATGGGCTCCAGCAATATTCAGGGCCTGGGGACCCAGCTCCACCAATGTTTGGAGCCGGGTCTCTCCCCCGACCCCGCCTGCCACCCCCACGCACCTCCCCCGAGTGTCCCTCGACCCCCACTTGCTGCCCCTGCCCGCCTCCCCGGGGTCCAGAGCAGAGCATCCCTGACTCTCCCCTGCAGCTCCATGCTGCCTCCCTGCATCAACTGCTGCCGCAGGGTCCTAGTGCCCCCTATCCATTACTGCCCCTCATCCATCCTTCCCCCTCAGACCCTTTCATTTTCCAGTGGGACGCTCCACCAGCACAGGGCCCCCCACCCCCACCTGCAGTCACCGTGTCACACCTCAATGGCCCCCCCTCCCTCAGGGAATCTCCAGGGAAGGCAGATCAGCATTGTATGTGGCTAACGCTCTTGCAAGCATCACAAAGCATTTTAGGGAGGGTCAAAGATGTGTGAGTGGAGAGTGGAAGTTTCCTTTACAGGGTACGAGAGGCCGAGAAGGGGGAGAAGAAAAAGAGAGCAGAGAACGACTAATGGGAATTTCAGCTAGCTCAGTCGGAAGATAAGATACTGGCCCCAGCAGCCCAAGGACACTGCTCACAGCCGAAACTTGGCTGACAGCAGAGAAAGACAGGGGCTTCAGGCTTTTCTGGGCAAAAGTGAGAAAGAAAAATCCAACTGCCCAGACATGCAAGACAGCAAGGTCAGCCTGATCGAAAAAACAGTCCAGGGCTGCAGAAAGTAAAAACACCGACGAGATGACCTGTGTCCCTGGGAACGGTGAAGAGACCACAGAACGCAGGTTTGGACTGGCACAAAGAGCACTAGGAGCAGAGATACACCCCCAGAGGAGCCCAGGACTTAAAACCCTCCTGAGAGCCAGAGCAACTTGGAGAGCACAACAGATCCTTGGACTGCCTGGGCCCAGGACAGCACTCCCGTCTACCTCCCTCCTCCCCTTTCTTCTGACGTTACACCCAGACTTGGCCAGTCTGGGTCGTGCATGTGTGAGTATGAAAGTGGGTTAGGGCTTGGGTCATTAACGCTTTCTTTCTTCCCCTGAGTGACGTGGGGAGCGTTCCCAATACTCTCTGCTGTTATTTTATTATTTTATCAGTAAAGCTTTAAAATTTCGACAGGTGGTGTGTTACGTCATCTCCTCCCTTAACGATCCTGTGGCCTCAGACTGATCACCTGACGCTTCAGGCACACTGGTAACAGAAATCTGTCACAACCGCTCCTGCCCCGCGCTGGACAAGGGGAAGCCCCACCCCCAGTGAGGCTACAGTGAGGGGCAGCAGCAGGAGAGGAGGAGCACATGTGATGGCAGCCCCCCCCACGGCACCCATCACAGAGGAGGTGAGGCGGCTTCCTGTACTTGAGAGGGGCCCTAGGAGCACGTGCAGTGACAGTGGTGCAAGGTGAGTGTGGTGCAGGGGGGGCCCTCCCCAGAGCTCGCTGCTGCCTGCGGAGAGAGGGCTGGGGGGGGGATCCTCCTCTCTGGCCCTTGCCCCAGGGCCCAAACCCCTCATCCCCAGCCCTGTCCCACTCCAGAGCCCATACCCCCAGCCAGAGCCGTCACCCCCTGCACCACAACCTTCTGCCCCACCCCGAGCCCCTCCCAAACCCCTCATCCCCAGCTCCACCCCACCCCAGAGCCCTCACCCCCGCACCCCAACCCTCTGCCCCACCCTGAGCCCCTCCCACACCCCTGCACCCCTCATCCCCAGCCCTCACCCCTGCACCCCAGCCCTCTGCCTGAGCAGTAACTCCTCACTTAACATTGTTATGATATGTTCCTGGAAAATGCTACTTTAAGTGAAACGATGTTAAGCAAATCCAATTTCCCCATAAGAATTATTGTAAATAGGGGGGTTAGGTTCCAGGGAATTTTTTTTTTCCAGGCAAAAGACTATTTTACATATACACACAGTATAAGTTCTAAACAAACAATTTAATACCGGTACACAGTGATGATGATTGTGAAGCTTGGTTGAGGTGGTGGAGTCAGAGGATGGGATATTTCCCAGGGGATGCCCTACTGCTAAATGATGAACTAGCACTCGGCTGAGCCCTCAAGGGTTAACACATTGTTGGTAATGCTGCCTCACACTCTATAAGGCAGCAGGAATGGAAGGGCGGGGTGGGGGGGGTGGGGGGGGGAGACAGCATGGCAGAGAGAGACACACACCCTGTGTGAGAGAGAGACTTTGAGACAGCAGCTGCTGCCAGCAAGCTCCCTCCATTCTGAGCCCTGTTGTGTCCCCCGCTGCTCTGTGGAGATGGGTGGGGGCAGGAATGGGGGAGGGGGACACCCTGACATGAGCACCCCTCTTCCCCTTCCCACCCTGCACAGCAAGCAGGAGGCTCCCAGAGCAGCTCCAAGGCAGAGGGCAGGAGCAGCACAGGTAAGTGTGGGGGGAGGACACTTGAACTGCCCAGCAATTGATAGTCTGCTGGGCAGCAGTCGCACAGGGAACTTAGGGGAGCTGGTAGGGGGGCTGCCGGCCCACCCTGGTTCCAAGCCCCCACCACTAGCGCTCCAATGGGCTGCTCTTTCTGCAAGCTGTGGACAAAGCAGGCGGCTGCCAAACAACACTAAAAGGGAGCATTGTGCAACTTTAAACGAGCATGTTCCCTAATTTAGAGGTTCTCAAACTGTGGTCCATTCAGGTGGTCTGCGGAGAGTTCCCTCTAAGGTGCACTCCTGGGTGGCCGCACATGAGAGAATGAAGGGCCATCCACCTAATTATTGGAGCCGCGTAGGCTTGGGGAGAGAGGGAGAGAGCCCCTCATCCTTCCCAGCCCCAGCTTGGGGGCTGCTGCGCTGGGGGAGAGGGCACATCCATCACATTAGAAAGGTTACGACTACTGATTAAAATATGAGTTGTGTGCTTTTATGTGTAGAAGAAAAAAAGTTGTTTATTATTAAGGGGTTTTTTTATATAGCAATTTTATCCAAAACGTTTTACAATAGTTAGCTAATGTTACAAACAATATTTGGAAAGATCATTAAGCGGTCCACCAAGACCCTCAGCAATTTTCAAGTGGTCCGTGGAAAAAAGTTTGAGAGCCACTGCTCTAATTGATCAGCAACGGAACAATAAAACAACGTTAACTGGACGACTTTAAGTGAGAAGTTACTGTATATTGGCTTACAAGGCAGGTGTGTGTGTGTGTCGGGGGGGGGGGGAACTTGGACCTGTTCTGGGCACCACCAAAAATGATACAAACCTGCCGCCCCTGCCCACAGGTCGGCTCCCTGACACTACCAGCCACAAGCAGCACAAGCACTTCCTTCTCAGCCCGCTGGACTCTGCTGTCCTCTGCAGGTTAGCGATAGGGACACACAAACCCCCAAGTCCACCAATCATTTCCCTGGAGTGCCCAGCCCCTGATCCACTGGACACTCACAGAATTCCAGATTCTCTGTTCCCAAATGAACAGTACACCACAGTTTACCAGTTTCACTGTAGAATACACCTCCGCTTAACACACGGCACTTAGATTGGTTCACAGAGAAAGCAAGTATAATTTTATTTAAGAACAGAGATTCAAATGATAGCAAGCAGAAATACTAGGAACAAAGGGTTACATATAAAATAAAATCCTAACATGCACTCTAGAGCTTAAACTTAACTAACAGCACATTATTATGTCACGAGAGCAAAAGCTAACCCAAAATCCTTCCAGCGTCTTACAGCCAGGCTTGGCTGTCATCTTCCAATCATGAAGCAAACCCACTGCCAGCTTATTTCATAGGTGAATGACACAAAGGTATTCCTTTGCAACCCCAGATATATCAAAACAGTCCTTTGACCTTTATTCATAAACAGGACACCCTCCTACTTTGTATTTCTTTCTGAAGATTTTGCCATCTCTTGTTAATTACTTTATCTTGATGAGTTGGGGGCTTACTATGCAGAAGGGTATTCATTGTTAAGTATACAATGTTCAGTTTTGAGAAGGAATACTGAACAAGTTTGGTGGAGTCCTCGCACTCCTTGAGCACCAAGACTGTCATCAGACCCAGCAACTGAAAGAGCTTCTTGTGCCCTCTCACCCTCTTGTATCAGAATGTGGCCCATAGCCAGGAAAGACTGGGACAGTCTCCCATGATCCAATACTATGTTTTCTGAAGCAATATCATGCTTATTTTGCAAGAGGTGATGGGTGGGCTGTTTCAGTATTATTCATGGGTTTTGTCCACAAGCTCAATTTGAAGAAGAGACTGTATTGCTTTGAATTGCATCAGAGATTTCCAAGACAAGATTATTTGTTTAACTAGTTTAAAATCATTCATTAGCAGAATGGAAATCTAATGTTCACACAATTTCTAGGTTAAGCAACTGTTGCTATTTTAGCCAATTCCATGTCAAAAACAGAAGGAAAGTACAAGCATGAAATGACCAGAAAGTACTGTGTTTATGAGCAAATTTCATATATAATGATGCCTTTCTGTACTTGATATAAAATGTATTAGAAACAGAATGTTGTAGCTTTAAAGTATTTGAAACATTTGTTTGTTTATCTTCATATTATTTCCCTATTGCTAGATTCTCTTTAAATCCAGGGTGTTTTTCTGTAAATAGAACTTCTGTAAATAGAACCATACTCCTTCTTCTGAATATGAAGTAATCAACTGCTTTTGGCTAGAACTGTGACAAACTACCTTCTAATCATTGGTCAGTGGGGTGCCCCCACTAAGGGGCAGCAGGGATAGAGGGTGTTAGTTTAGTGGGTTGTCTTTACATTTGTGATGGGAAACATCATGTTATATTCTGATACAGCAAGACACAAGTTAGCTTAAGTGGTCACAACAATAGTTGCTGCACCACATCAAAAAAGAGAAAATCTTAACGTTCAAGTGCCGAGAAGTAGAGCAGATTTCATGGTTATTCTGTTTCTGGCAAATCTCTACTTGCATCAGTATTGTAATTTTCACCACATCAGACTTTTCTCTCATAACCAAAGCATTACTACTAAGAAACAGGAATAGAACATGTATTATAGGGTGGGAAAAACTCTGTTTACAAATACATATCTTCACTGATTTCTATATAAGGAAGAAAACACCTACACACACATGAAAGGTGAATTAACAGATTTAATCATAGGTTTCCAAAGTTGAATGGGGCATGAAGATTTAACTAAAAAAAGCAATAACTTCTTATATCATGATGCAGAGAACATAAAACAAGCCCTGTGTTATTGTTGGAAATGAACCTCACACAGTGCTTAACTTTCAATGACCTTGCCCTGTGAACATCTTTTCAATTTGTTGAGTGCTAAAAATAACACAATTGTAGCTGCAAAGGATTACTCAGACTAAGATAGGCAGTTGAAAGGCATTCTTTACAGCTTCTGTTAGTTCACACAAAGTTAGTTCACACAAGAGCACAGGAAATACACCTGGATAGCAAGCTCTCTTACACACACACACACACACAATATCAGATCATTGAATTAATCAGCCTTCGGAAAACTTTACTAGAATCCGTGGAGAACTTTTAAAGTGAGAAAAAACAGAGCCATAGCAGGAAACAACAACATGAAGAGTTACTGTATCCTGTAACAAGGTCAGGAGTTGCTAGAGGGGGCCCTAATGTCAGTCATCATTGATGCAAGGGATGGGATATGTCAAGAATGGAGGAATGGCCTCTGTTGCAGGAACTGCAGTGAGGCATCACTTAAGGCAAGGGCATTCCCAGCTGCTGTGGCTTCAAACAGCAAAACATAATTATCAAAGATGTGGAACACTTGTTGCTAGCAGGGCTGCTAAAAGTGTTATTTCTGAGTGTTACAGTAGCCCCATTTACATCTAGGTCAATCCTAATTAAAATTAGTCACTGTTAAACACAATATTTACTTCCATTTGTGCATGCATTTGCAGGGGGAGGGACAGGTAGCAATAACTTATAGCACTAAGGTTTGGAAGCCTTTGTTTTAACCTTTTATATAGTTTGGTATCAATATAAAGGCCACTACTCCTGACCTTTAAATTCAACACATTTGGAAAGTCAAAGCATTTAAGTGCTACTGTGGTGCCATGTGACTCACATTCAGAGGATTCTTTTTCACTGTGTTGTCTTTCATCTCGAAACAACATGATGTGTCATTCAACAAGGGTTTAAGAAACTAGACCGGGGTGGCCAATCTGTGGCTCTGGAGCCACATGCGGCTCTTCAGAAGTTAATATGCAGATCCTTGTACAGGCACCGACTCCAAGGCTGGAGCTACAGGTGCCAACTTTCCAATGTGCCAGGGAGTGCTCACTGCTCAACTCCTGGCTCTGCCACAGGCCCTTCCCACACTCCACCTCTTCCTGCCCCCTCCCCTGAGCCTGCAGTGCCCTTGCTCCTTCCCCCTTCCCCCCACCCCCCCAAGCCTCCTGCAGGCCACAAAACAGCTGATAGGGAGGTTCAGGGAGGGCGGGGGAGCTGCTGATTGGCAGGACTGCTGGTGGGTGGGAGGTGCTGGGATCCGGGTCGGGGAGCTGATGGTGGGCTGCTGACACATTATTGTGGCTCTTTGGCAACGTACACTGGTAAATTCTGTCTCCTTCTCAGGCTCAGGTTGGCCACCCCTGAACTATTCAGTCTGTCATCTACAGCAGTAACTGTACTATTCTCTTGACGAAAAATCATGATTACTTTACAGAGTGTCAGTTGCTCTACATTTGCAGTCACTGTTCAGCTTTCCTTCGATTCTTTTGACTGGTGTCAGATACAGTTCAACAAAGTACCTCCAGATAGTAAGAACTACACAGTTCTAATTTTTCCAATTTTTTCCTCACCTTCCTTGAATAATTTCTATTTAGTTACCACATTTGTAAGGTACCACAATTTGGGGCGGAGTGGGGGAAAGCATAAAAGCTCCACTTTGGAAATGAATCTGCAATATCAACTCTCCTCTCCAAACTCAGGGCCAAATTCTACCCTTGCATATGCCTAGGCAACTCCCACTGGAATCACTGGAAGGTTCATGTATGTGTGAACTGTTAGGACACCCAGGAGCAGAGACTTGTCCAATAGCAGTAGAGGCCAAACCAGCCTTTTCAGCATACATCTGACCAGGAAATGTTGTCATTTTCTGCTGGAAGAAGAGCCGGTCTTTTGAATTCCTGCTTTTGTCAGCTCCAGGTAAGACCGGTGTAATGCCCATGAAGGCTACCTAGAAATTACAGCTAATATAGCCTATAGTGGTCCACCTCCTAAAGAAGAAACACTGACAAGAATATACTGCACAAGTGCTTTGCAATCTACAGGATCCTATCCAATTCAAAGTCCTGCTCCTCTGCCACAAAGCCCTAAATTGGGCTGAAACCTGTCCATATCTGTGACCAATGGGTGCTCTCTCTCTCTCTGTCGCAGGGCAGCATTCATTCCGGGCACTTCAAGTGAAAGAATTCCATATGCACCTATATGGGGCCTTGGCCAAAGCTTTCCTGGTGAACAGTCTGGGTTGCAGATTCAGGCTCTGAAACAGTCAAGACTGAGTCCAAACTTTGCCACGTTCACAGCATATTGCGAGACCCACCTTTTTGATCAAGTGTTTTCCTACTGGGAGAGTGGAATACCCTAACTCCAACTGGAGTACAACCTTAGTATTAAAGGGTGTGTAGGAGAAGTACGGAGTGGATTGCTTTGCTTTCTTCAGGGTGGCAATCTTACTTATATTTGTACAAGATATTTATAATTCAGCTTGGAAAAAAGGAGACTAAGGGGGGATATGATAGAGGTATATAAAATCATGAGTGGTGTGGAGAAAGTGAATAAGGAAAAGTTATTTACTTGTGCCCGTAATACAAGAACTAGGGCCCACCAAATGAAATTAAAGGGCTGCAGGTTTAAAACAAATAAAAGGAAGTTCTTCACACAGCACACAGTCAACTTGTGGAACTCCTTGCCTGAGGAGGTTGTGAAGGCTAGGACTATAACAAGGTTTAAAAGAGAACTAGATAAATTCATGGAGGTTAAGTTCATTAATGGCTATTAGCCGGGATGGGTAAGGAATGGTGTCCCTAGCCTCTGTCTGTCAGAGGGTGGAGATGGATGGCAGGAGAGACACCACTTGATCATTACCTGTTAGGTTCACTCCCTCTGGGGCACCTGGCATTGGTCACTGAGGGCAGACAGGATACTGGGCTGGATGGACCTTTGGTCTGACCCAGTATGGCCATTCTTCTGTTTTTATGTTAAGATTAACTAGAGAAGACAGAACTTCAGAAATTAGTTTATAAATTATTGTATAAATAATGTAGAGGCAGAATTTGGCTCTCGGTCTCCTGAAAGCTCAAGCTAATTAATGTACAAACCAAAAATTAAGCTGAGACACTTTCTGCATCATCTCATAGTATTACAAATAAGACTAGTAGCTGAGTTCACTGCAAGCTGTTCTTGTGCATCCAAAGGCAGAATTTGGCCCTAACAATGTTACATTGTATGGTCAGCATTTGGAGAGGTTTGACATTTTGTGATGGTGCAGTTTCAAGGCCCCTCTTCATGACAAAGCTAACAGATGCATAAAAGTAAGCATGTGACCTTAAAGGAGCTCATTATACCAGATTTCACATTCCTTTGAACACCTTATCGCAGCTTTAATTCTATGGCAGTCATACGCCATTAGCCCTTTTACTATTGTGAATGCTATAATGTGAAGTGTTATTTTATTTCTAAAGAAGTTAACAGTGAGATAAAGTCAATATATTACCACGTGAAATATGAGTTTTCAATCAAATGTCACTTAAAGTGTCAACGCATTTGCGAAAAAAGCAGACCAATATTTTTAGTATCCCATACAAATATGTTTGCCATTCTTACCGAGGAAGGCACCAGCTCTGTGTTCCCATGCAACAAAATCCTGTCAGCACAGTTAATCCCTGTGGATGTCAGAAGAATAAGCCCCAGAAGAGCAAACAACTGCACTGTCAAAACCATGTCATCAACATGCAAGCCTATTCCTAGTATTATTACACACTCCATTGCCTCCAATCACAACCCAGGAAAACTAGAATCCATGTTCAGAGTCATCTGATCTTGAGGAATTGACACAGCATGGCTAATAATCCCACAGAATTCAGAAACTACATTGGATTTTAAAAAGGCAGCCTTATTTTTGTACCTTGGATTTGAAGCAGATTAAATAATAGAAAAGGGTAGGCTATCAGCTCATGATTTGTATACTACAGCTGTCCAGTTTGAGCTGACAGCCATTCTTTGCAGGGCCAGTTGACTGAATAAGAAAGGCAGAGAAAAACTCAGAGTAATAGGTGGACTGTAAAAAAAAAAAAAAAAAAAGTGTGATAGAGGGGGGGAAAATGAATGCAACAACAACCAAAGCTGACGGAGTTACTCACTAGAACAAATAGTTAAAGCTCCTTTGTAAACTACAGTTTCCTAAAATGAAGGTATAAAGGAAACTGGATTAGTTCATAGTCCTGACACACACTTCAAGTTGTAATATAGTGTAAATTACTGTTCTAAGTAAACTTGGACTAAGCTTTCTGCAAGCAGGACAACAATAGAACCACCATGAAAGGTGAGCTATAATTTACTTTTTAGACCTATAGTGAAGTGCTCTGTAAAGAAATATTGCCTTTGCCAACCAGTGTCTATTTTTAACTTTACAGTGGAAGTTATTGTTTAAGTTGTTTTTCTTGTTTCTGAAGCTAACAGTTGTAAAACGGCACAATGCTACAGAATATTTTTTTCTTGAACACAGAATTCAGGCACTGTAGCAAAATTTTCAAATACAATGTCATTTAGAGTGTTAATTAATAAGTAGTTTGCAAGGTAAATTGTTGTCACAAAAATCCAAACCTTTCATTTACAGATTTAATGTGTTCAATACTGAAATCTCATTCTGTTCTTTTAAGATAGTGTTCCTGTTACTAATTAATGTTTGAGCTCTACACGTCAATATGCACTGTATCCTTTATTTTCCAAGACTTTTAAATAATAATTGACTAGAAGCTTTTCTACTTTGAAATAACAGATACTATTAATGATTAGATGCATCACAAAGACAATGTTAAAAAGGATTTATCCACCTATTGCTCTGATTCTCCGGAGCCAAAATAATTCATATGGGATCAGCAGCCAAGACTTCCTAATATATCTTTATTATTCCATTGTATGCATATTAACATAACTTTAGGCAGCATGATGTTTTTAAAGGAATAGCGTTAACCACATATGACAGGTACAAGGTATTATTATTTCAGTCAAAGCCAACTGGATCACTGTCAGGACCCATGGGAGTAGATAATTTTAAATATTAAATATCATTGAGTACTCCTGTGACCTCATTTATCATTTTAACAACTGTACTTCACAAATGTTTGCTTAGTGGATAGATGTTCAAATCTTTGGAAAATACAGCTGGCATTCAGATAAAGGAATTTCAATTAATAAGCATAAACATGGGTGGATATTTTAAAGAACAGACTAAAAAAATCTGGCTCACTGGAAACTTTTGTTGAATCCTCTGTAGTGAAGTCTTTGAAGATTATTGTTTTCTCTAAAGGAACACAAGCTTAATTCTTTAAGGTGCAACATTCAATCAAAAAAGTAACTAAACAGGGACTGTGCTTGAAACTTTAACAAACAGTGGTTCAGAATCACGGGCTCGGAATCACTATCACCATAGAAAGATAAACATTACAATTTAATATCCTTGGGAACTCTATGAGAGTGTTTCATTCCTATGGGTATGCAGCAGCTAGAAATTCATCATATTTTTATGGCAAGGGGGTGATGGCTAAGCTTGCTAAAAGTTATTTGCATTTAAGATAAAGCCATGAAAAGTAGTTCAGTTTGAAACTAGAGAAAAATTGTCTTTAGTCTACATTATATGAGGTTTCCAAAATTTTATCTAGGGCTGATTTATACTATTCTGATTTACCGAACTGTGAAACAAATGTGCATTATTGTCCATTACCAAAATGTACATCTTTTGTCTATGCTACCAATGTTTGTATTACCAAAACACACTGATTATAAATTAGTTTCACCACATTATCACTTCTTTTACTTCTTGTACAGGTGAACTGCTTTTGGTTTCAAGTATCATTGTACTAATTCATATGGTATGTGGATGCCCCGAAAAGTGCCTATGTCATCAAACGTCAAAGACAGTGGACTGCAGGAATCAAGGACTTGTTGAAATTCCCTCCCACATACCTCCTGAAACTCTAATATTACAGTTGCAGAATAACCATATTTGGAAAATCAATCAAAATGCATTCAATGAGACCCCTTTGCTCAAAATTTTAGACTTGTCTAATAATTCTGTTTCAAATTTGTCATCGGGTGCTTTCCAAGGATTACGATACCTACAGGTTCTAAACCTAACCAAGAACTTGATTCATTACCTAGAAAACAAGACTTTCAATTCCCTCCCTCAATTAAAAGAACTGGATTTGTCATCCAACAGTATATTACATTTGCCTGAAACTCTAGGAAATAATACAGAGAATATAACTTTATTGTCTGTTAAGTATAACAAGGTTCAAAGACTGGACAGAATTCTGCTGGAATCCCTCCCAAACCTGAAAGTTGTTCTTTTCAAGAATAATCCATGGCAATGCACTTGTCATGTCATTGGCCTTAAACTGTGGCTAGAGAGCTTTTTATACAGAGGTAAGTAATTTTCTCTATTAGATAAAATGTAAAGAAAATGGTCTAACATATACTTGATCTATCCGAGCTACCATGGCCTTGATACCAGAAAGCACTTAAGCACATACTTAACTTTCTCTCTGCTCTGGACTAGAGTTTGGCAAATACCTGAGTTTTCAGACTGCTGGAAGTTCAAGAACATAAACTCAATTTGGGTTAAACTGAATCCAGAATTTTAAATAAATACTGGCAAAGGAAACATGTAGTTTGACCCAAAGCATTTTGTTTCCAGACTTTTAAAATAGGCTCAATTAAAAAAAAAGAGGAAGTAGAGGTAATGGTCGTGGTGCCAGTGCCCACCTTATAACTTTTAGCCCAGTAGTTAGGATATTCACCTGGGATATGGGAATCCCCACTTTGGAGCAGGGATTTGAACTCCCAGAGATTAGTGCCTACCAGGCTATTGACTACTCTGGGGGAGGTCTCTCTCAGTGTCTCCTGGTGAAGCTGCTTGTATAAATAATTATTCATTCTAGTAAGGACTTGAACTTGGGTCTGCCCCCTTCCAGCGGAGTGCCCTAACCACTGGATTAAAATGATAATACAGAAATACACAATGCCATGGTAAAGGGAAAATGAAGTTTGTATGTAGTTTAAAAGCAGCACAAAGTCGTTTGGCCATATCTCTACCTGCATTTAATCTCTTCCATTTATAAATCCCTTAGTTATTCTACATAAAAAGAGAATAAGACTTAACTCTGTTTTTTGTAAGTCAGAAGTTGTCTCGCTCTGCTTTTGAATGGCATTGCAATGCTTTGTTCTGAGCAGCTTTAGAATCCAAGATGATTAGATAAAAGGGAAAAAAATCATTTATAATCCTAAAATGTTTGGTTTTTTTTAAGCATATCTCTTTTATATGCAGTGTAGGAAGTGAAAGGTATTAAACATTAAAGGAAGACCTGGCTCTGATTACTGTGGGAGCTAGTCAGACTTTGAGAAATCAAAAGAACAAGACAATCCTATTTCCTCTAAAATAAACATTGATGCATGAATGTGATACAAATATTTCCTTGGTTTCCTATCTGTATGTAGATCAACAGATTGGCATGGTACAAGGCAACAGCTCATGTGAAGATGCTCTATGTCTTCTGTTTGCCCTCTGTAACACAATTGCTATTCGGTGTCCATTGATAGCCTTCACTCATAGTTATATGGGCAGGAATTTTGAAGATGAGATTCGGTTGTGCACAGAAGGAAGGCTGAAGAGATGAGATTGAAAGGAAATCTGAGATGTCGTAACCCATGACAGATTGTCCTTTGTTGTGCCTAAATAGAGTAGCTTTAATCATTCAACAAACAGAAGAGTTTCTGTGGAACTAACCAACTAATTTTCACTCCTTATTTCTCCTTCTAATTAATTACTTTTAAGTGACTTTGTGCAAGAATAACTTTAAACCTTGCAAAAATAACCTTAAAAACCTCACACTTTGGTTACTAGAAATGTTTAAAGTTCATATACACACTTCCTTGTTAAAATGAAATGTATATAATTGGACAATTTATATGTCCACTTAGTGAATTGGTAACAAACAATCAAGTCTCCAAATGTTTCACCAGGAAATTCTCACTACCATCCAGTCACACACTGAGTACACCACAGGTAATCACTAAACTACACATACACACCCCCCTCAAAATTTTATTTTTATTTCAGGAATTACCACCATGAGAAGAGACATATTTATTTTTACAGTAGCTCTCTTTTTATGCTGTGGCCAAATCATTGGGCCAGTTCCTTAGCATACCCAGCGCAGACGGATAGCAGCATTTATTGTGTACCTGAAGGAAATGGTTAGCATAAGGGGAATCTCCAGCACAAGTTAAGCCATTGCAGCTGGGCACAACTTAGAGCGGACTTGAGGCTGTTCTAAATTGTGCTGGAGGCACAACTCTCAGGCGTTCTAGGAGTGGGGAGCTGGAATGATGGTGTAATAGCACCTCCAGAGCCATCTGTTCTAGAAGCAGCACTGGCACAGACAAGGATCTGGTCCATTGGATCTATGCTAAAGCAGCTAACGTACATTTAATTAAGTTCCATCAGTACAAGATGCCTAATACTTGGCTAGGTAACAGGTGGGATTAGTTATAGAAAATAATAAATTAAATTAAACAAGCTTTTAAGCCAGTGATATGTGCAATTTATCAAAATATTCAACAGGCTGAGTTGATAGAGTGGGTCTGTAATTTAACCGATAAAAATTAGTCTCCTGAAGGCTCTCTCTCCCAGGGTTAAAGTCATACTACTTTCTGGACTGTTAAACTATTAAGTTATTTCTTTCAGCCTCCAGGCTTTTGTTACATTTTGCTGGACCTATTCCCTAGAACAAATTTTAGAAGGGGTTCTGAATTCTGTATGCAGCAGAAGGTAATGATCCAAGATAAGCATATCAGATTATCTTAATTACTATGCCAGCAGCACAGCTTCTTTAGTTTATCTCAGAAACACAGCCATTGTTTGGCAATTCAGTGATTTTTTTTCTTGTCTCACCTTTGCTTTACACAAATTTGCCAAAATTTTAAAAAATCAAGTGAAATGCAACACACAAACCCATTTTAACAACCAGTGTTGGAAGAAGTCTAGATATTCTGTACTCTAATATTTTTATTCTTCTGTGACTTATACTAACCAAAACGAGTTATGTTCCTGTAACAGGGTAGCTGGCCCCTTAAATGAAACTGGGCTCAGCTCTTGCATTCCAGTCAAGTGCACCCTAGTTTGATGTAATGAGTTGGGTGTGGCTGGCCCCCAGGGAGTTATAAATGAGAGTTCAGAACACTGGTAGAGTTTAGAAAGGAAGAAAGAGTCCTGAGAATAATACAGACTCCAAGGAGAGACTGCTGAATTGGAATTAATTTGCAAACTGGATACAATTAATTTAGGCTTGAATAAAGACTGGGAGTGGATGTGTCATTACACAAAGTAAAACTACTTCCCCATGTTTATTTCCTCCCCCCCGCCCACTGTTCCTCACATGTTCTTGTCAACTGCTGGAAATGGCCCACCTTGATTATCACTACAAAAGGTTCCCCCTCCCCTCCTGCTGGTAATAGCTCACCTTACCTGATCACTCTTGTTACAGTGTGTATGTATGTATGTATTGTTTCATGTTCTCTGTGTATATAAATCTCCCCACTGTATTTTCCACTGAATGCATCCGATGAAGTGAGCTCTAGCTCACGAAAGCTTATGCTCAAATAAATTCGTTAGAGTCCAAGGTGCCACAAGTACTCCTTTTCTTTTTGCGGATACAGACTAACATGGCTGCTACTCTGAAACCTGAGAATCAAGAGCACTCAGAAGAGGGGATGCCCCTGAAGGTGGAGCAGTGAGAGTTCCCTCATTGAGCAGTGAAGCCAGATCAATGCAGGTGAAAGCAGAAGGTACAAAGGTAGTCAGGAGGTCACCTACAAGCTTCCCCAGGCCCAACAGCCATGATTGGAGAGAGCTGAAGGCTGAAAGAAGCAGAGGGAAATGCCTGCTGGCTCTCTGAGGTGGATAGCTAATGCTGAAAGGCCAGAGATACCTGAAGAGTATAGGTACTTGGAGGGGGTGGAGGCGGTAAATGACTACAAACACAAAGAAGGGAACCAGAATAAGTTTGAGAACCACTGATCTAAGAGCATTGGGATGCCCAGGGCCTCAGGGGAAAGACCTGTCTGTGGGCCCAAGAAGTGAAACACACCCATTTTGCTTGGTAGGATTGTCTTGTGGAGTTCTTTCTGCTACTGGAGAGGACATCTCATACTGCCAACAGACACTCCTGTGCTAGCGGAGGCATCCACCCAAAAACCAAGCTGTCAAGTGAAGTGTCCATGGATTGGGGTGCCAGAGTCTGCTGCTATGTTCTGTGAGCAGTCCCGGAAACGTCGGGAGTGGGGAGGGTGGAGAAGAAGAGGAAATCAGAACTCGCAAGGCCAGAACGGAGCGATCAGGATGACCATCACCCTTTCCCACTGGAGTTTGTGACGGACACATGACAAGAGTGATAGGGAAGGGAAGATGTAGTTGCTTCAGTGACCACATAGAACTTTGGCTAGCAAATGGAACAGTTGAGGCATCTGAGATCCAAGATTGGTCTCATCCCCCTTCTTGTGTACCAGAAAACAGTTTGAATACTTGAAAGGCTGGGGGGACTGGCTCCATTGCACCTCTCTGCAGGGGGGAGTCCACCTCTAGGGTAAGAATACTGTCGTGAGAGTGATGCCTGGCATGGGATCAGCACAGGGGATGTGGAAGAGGCAGCGTCACAAACTCAATGGTATAGCCATGTCAAATGACACCCAGGACCCATTTTGTCTGTTGTTATTACTCTCCATGCTGGCAGAAAGAGTTTGAGATGGCCCCCAAAAGGGGTGGCTGGTAAAACCATTGGGGTGCAAAGTGGTTGATGGCTCTCTAGTTGCACTCAGAAATATCGCTTAGCAAAGACTGGGCATGTTGTGCAGATGACTTTATCGTCAAAACAGGTGGATGGGATCTGTGGGCCTTTGGGCATTTCTGTGGAGGCTCATAGATGGTAAAACTGGGGCCATGAGCTCCAATATGGCCTACCTGGTTGATCCTGCTGTTGAAGCAGTGGTGCCCAAGGAGTCAAGTACCAGTGGCTCCTGAGCTGAGCTAAGGTAGGGTATTGCCATGGGGCCACTGGGACCTTCTGATAGGTATGTCTTCAGAACGGGCAGCAGACCATGCGTATATCTGGATCCTCAAGCTCAGAGGAATCAGAGTCCTGTGCAAATGGTGGTGCCAACAAAATGGGGTGTGTTGGAGGAATTCAGCCAGAAGGTGGCAGATTCGAGACAGTGGATGGGGCTCTCTTAGTAGGCAAGAGTTCTGGAACTCATGGAAACCTCATCCTTTCCAGGGAAGGACAGCTGACGAGGTCCAGGAGGATTTTTGAGTCTCCCTGAGTCAACAGCTCCTGGTTTATGGACAGAACTGGGGCCAGTAAAGGGATCCGTCTCTGGACCAATGATGCCGATGCAGGAGGGGTATGTGGGTCTGGAACTGGAGGGTCTGTTGAGCAACTTTTTGTTGCTCTTGTGGGACTTGGAATGTGGTGCTGCTCCATGGCCGGAACTTGTGGACAGCACAGAATCTTTCTTAGACTGGAGAAAGACTTACTGTCATGCTATGTGCATGCTCCCATGACTCACGACTAGGCCTTGACGCAGGGTCCATAGCACTGGTACCAGTGGAGCCGGACTGAGGATCCATGGTAGGAGACACTCTCTTGGACTGTTCAGGCCAATGTACGAGGGGAAGGGGGGGAGGGTTCCCTGACCAGGATCTGACTGCAGCCCCATGGTAACTTGCATGAGGTGCTTTTTAGGACAAAAGACTCTGCCTTCCCATGAACAAGCAGGGAAGGAGAGGCAGATACTGCATCTGGACACGGTGTGGGCTTCCCCCAAATAGTACAGGCAGTGTTGGTACTCATCGCTGAGGGAAAACAAGCATGGGCAGAAAGTGCAGACTTTGAATCATGGACTTTTTGGCATAATCCAGTACCGGGGGGAACTGTTTGGCAGAGAACCGCAGAAGCACAGTCCCAAGTCCTTAATCGTACCAAACTTTTAGAAACAAGAAAATTGCTCCAGAAACAGCAAAAATCTTGACTATATACAGTACCAAGACCTGGGTGCTGTAGGGGGTAGAGGGAGTTGGGGATTGTTTGCCAGGTAACCGCCGAAGTGAGATCTCCAGCCCTTAAACCTACAAAACTTCTAAAAACAATAAAACCACTACAAAAACCTGAAGAATCCTGACTAAATATGAAAATAAAAAGAGTTTTTCTTAAAAGTTTGGAAAATGCATTACTAAGAACAAGAGGACAGCAGAAGCTCTGACACAGACCATGTGGCGGTGAGAAGGAACTGAAGATGTGGTCGGTCTACCCCACCCTTTATCACCTTGGGCGAAACCATAAGGCAGTGCAAGGGTGCATGCATGGACTGATGGACATAACTACTTTGAAAAGCTCTGGTTCCAGGCATTTGCGCATAACCCTCAGTGGAACACTGATAGGGACCATCACTTGATGAAGAATAAAATATTTCTTGAACTGAATGCAACTCAAGCAATTGACTCTTGTTGCATATACTTAAATAATTACAGAGAATGCTTGAGTGAAGGTAGAATTGTAGTTTTCCATTCCAACACCCTTTTCAGTCACTCATAACCATGGAAGAATCAGAGCTGCCAAATTTGGAACTTCAGCCATATCCACACTGAAAATGTCCATGTTTGGAAGTCTTTGGATCCAGGCTTTTGGTCTGACCTGTTACAGATCAAGGCTTCAGCTGCTAGGCTCTGATTCATCTTGGAACATCACCAATATTTGTCGGGAAGGTGGTCTTAGAAATTTGGTTTGGGCCAATCTTAACTCACCACCTTCTAAAACAAATTCTTTTTAAGATTAAAATTTCTATGCCTGGCCACAGAGGGAGAGGAATTTTGAAGTGACTCAATTCAGTTACTTCTGAATAATGCAAACTTGAAAATATACAATGGTTGTAACCCTACCCAGTAGCTATAGGGCCATGATATGTGGAATGGTAAGGGAGCTGACTTCTGATACATATGTGCTCTAATGCACTAAGGACTGATCCTGCCCCGCTGCTTGAGCAAGAGTGAAAAGGCTCCCTACTCCATTCCCCCCACACCAAGTTCACCCATTCAGCGGAGAGCAGGAACCAGCCCTAAAGGCTGTATGGGGCACGAGTCACTTTCAGGTTTACACTAGTGTAGATGGTGGATTCTCTGTAACTTGAAGTCTTTAAGTCATGATTTGAGGACTTCAGGAACTCAGCCAGAAGTTATGGGTCTATTACCGGAGTGGGTGGGTGAGGTTCTATGGCCTGCAATGTGCAGGTCAGACTAGATGATCATAATAGTCCCTTCTGGTCTTAAAATCTATGAGTCTAATAAAATACACAGAATATACCGTACGGACAACTTTGAAATTAGAAAATTCAACTGCTTTACTTTTCTAACTTTTGTATGGAGAATACTGGTTTTGGCATGTAATGTGAATGGTATCATGCTTTTATAAACTATGCAGAAAAAATCAGGGCATATAGGATATTTTATTTTAACAATTTGCAGCATGGCAAATGTTAGCACATAGTGTCAGAATCATCACTACTTCAAGGACTATTGCTGTGAATGCTAATAGGAAATGTTTACAAAAGACATATTGTTTCCATCTATGTTTATTAAAAAAAGTAGTGGTAAGAATGTGCTTGGTAATAATAGCTCTTTGGTTTCATTTATGGCTTTATACCTGCCTATTTTTATACTACTGGGTGTGTGTGTCTGGTGGTGGTGGTGCGGGGAGGGAGGGGTTGTTTTGTTTTTACTATAAACATTGATAAAGTACAGGTAAATGTACTCCTAATGAATTATTGGTTACAAGTAATTGCTTATTTGAGTATATAAAAGTGTTATAAGCCTAGTGTTTAACTAATTGGAAACATACACAAAATAATATATGGTTGTAAATTGTTTAAAAGTAGAAAAATGAAGCAGTTTATAAATTCCATTGGGCTTCGTTTTGTTTTTACATACAGAAAATTCAGAACGCCAAAGAGCTCAAGACTTTAATATGTTCTTTTCAGGAGGAATAAGTGATGGCATTATATGCTCAACACCAGAAAATCGGAAGGGAAAGGACCTCCTCAAAATTCCTTATGAGATGTACGGGGCATGCCCTCCCACAGCTGCTAATATTCATCTGGCTAGTATTCGTCACCATAACTTTGAGCACAGAAGTTCTCTGAAGCACACTCAGCACAATGAAAATGGAGAAAGTAGCCGTTCAGACTGTGAACCTAAACCAAAGCCAAGGCCAGTTAGTTTGCGTCATGCAATTGCCACTGTAGTAATAACTGGAGTTGTCTGTGGAATTGTGTGTCTAATGATGTTGGCAGCTGCTGTGTATGGTTGTGCCTATGCTGCAATTACTGCTAAATACCACAGAGAACACTTGGCCCCAGTAACAGAGCAGGGGAGTCCCGAGGAAAAAGAGCCATTTGGTAGTTCCTTGGCTTAAGTTACTTTTGGTCTTTGGTTTCACCCAAGTAAGACTCCTCGTTTCAATCAGAAGCTTAGTGTCAAGTATGACTGATTTACTTGTTACTCCTGTATTTTGCTTTTTCACATTAAAAAACTTTCTGTAAAATAGACATTCATTCCTGGGAAGCAATTTATGTTGAGAGGTGAAATAAATATATTATTTATGTTTTGTGCATGCATACATTCTGAAGTATTACATGAGGATGTGAGTTTGAGATTAATTAAATCTTCATGTAACCACTTTCAAATATTCTGTTCTACATTAACTAGTCCACTGTGTAACATTAGTATAATTCATGGCAATTACAAACAGACAGTCACTAGCCATCACAATGGAATGGAAAATGCAAAGCAATTTTAAGTGGCTTGGTAAAGCTTGCCTAATATGTACCTAAGGAATATATGGCAGAACAGTAACCTCTAAATACAGGTCATATTATCTAGTAGTAGAACTGTCCAGATTATTCACTGCAAGTAACTGACCCAACAATTTTTTAAAAATAAATAATTTGCAAACACATTTTCTACTATTCGACCGGCTCTACTAGATAAACCATTTTAATATTGCACCCATGATGTAGTTTATGAGATGGAAAATCCATAATTAGCTATAGCAGTTCAGTTCTAGGCCTTGTCCAAAGATAGAAACATCTTTCTCTTACTTGGGGAACAGTAAAGAGGAGCTGGCAAGATGGAAGTGAATGAGAAATGGTTAACATGGCATTCTGATACAAGGATTTGAGAAATGGCACGGACAGAAGCAAAAATAAAATATAGACATAGAAGCTACACTTTCTTCCTCAATAAAGGACTAATACACAACCACCACAGACACTTCTGATGGTCTTAATTCATAAATTAAATCCATTTGGCAACTCTCATAACAGGAATAAAATAATGGATTTGGTACTGAAACCAATACAATTATGTGTTTGTATACTGTTATTCTCTCTCTTATGTCTGGCTAGATTCCCCGTAGGATGTATCCTAGCAGAAGAATCCATAAGCAGAAAGTTTGCTATAAGAGGAAGTTGCAGTCACAAAATCCTCAACACCAGAGAACCAGAAGGGAAAGAATATTCTTAAACTGCAGAAACATTTTTCAAATAAAATATTTGGCTAGGGAGTTCACTGCACCATTTAAATCTAGTATTAGATTATTATAATATATATGTCTAAATTTTCTAGCCTGGATTTTAGTTTCAGAATTAGCATTTTGTAACAAAAAAAAAAAAAGGAATTTTATTTTAACTAGTGTAGTGATGCAAGGGTATTGGATGGAATTTTACCATCTGTGCACTAAATGAAGATCCTCAGTGCCAAACCAAAGTCAAAGGCCTTTTACTGGTGGGAATTACAAGGGAGCTGGGAGACACATACACACAACCTAAATTTAGGGTCCAGGGCACCCATGCAATTAGACTGCAGATGCAAATGTGAAAAATGCTAAAGCTCCAATTGACTTCAGTGGAGCCAGGATTTCACTGACACTGCTCCCAGTAACCTGGGACTCAGCTATGGCCCTTTAAGTACAAATACCCTCTGCTCACCCCTTAAAAAAAAACCAACCCAACCTACCAAAACCTTTTAGACCGTCTTCCTAAAGAAGCAAAAAAAGATATAAAAATGATTTTTAAATATTTTTTTAGGTCACCTTTAAGCTGCTTTTGGCATTTTCATGTGCACTTAAGGCCTTAAGTCCATGTGAAATTCTGCCATAAAGCAAGATACTTCTTACTTCCATTAGTGCATTCCTTTGTATGACTGGAGTAGGCCAATCCATACTAAATGTGTCATATACATTCTAACATGCTGTATGTTAAAAAAATGCAGAAACATCACATTATGCTTTCATAAAATTGTATACATTTATAAATTCAGCCCACGGTTGCCACAAACAGCCATTTAAGATGATAATGTTTACCAACAGTTTAAATGTCAACAGACTCTCAACAGAGGAAAATATAGAGCCAATCATTTAAATTAACAAATGCAAACTTATAATTTTGCAATATGAAAAATGTAATGTTTATCTGTAAAAATAAAATTCAGATGAAAGACACAATTTGCTGAGTATTCTGTGAGAACCACAAATTATCTTTCACAACCACTGCAGTTCAGAAGGGATGATTTTCAAACGCCTTACAGATTATTTTTAGCTGCTCATTGTATACTGCTGAATCCAGGGATTCCCTACAGAAATGGCCTTAATTTGTAAAACTACGGACATCTGCTGCTGCTGAAATAATAAGTTATTTGCACAGATTTATTTTGCCAGTAAAGGTAATTGACAAACAGTTTCAACAATGCAATGTAGAGTACTTCTATAAACACAGTGTTTCCCCCGCAAACTCTGAAGAGCCCCTTTATTCCTGAAAACATCAGGATAGCTTGTTCACTGCTTGCCATTTGGAAAGACAGCTGAAAGAAATGGATTGTACTATTTTTATCTTTCAAACAGGGGTCACCTTGTCACTGCTTTCAGAATCGATACCTGGAAAATGGAGACGAAGAAAGTGGTCCTACTTGCAAATTTGTTCCCCATTTAGAATAGGAGACAAAACCACACCGATTTCACTTTGTTCTCTACAGAAAAAGCCCATTAATGGTTATACAGATGGAGAGAAACACAAGTACTGAGTTTTCCATACTGAGTGCTGTATGCAAGTCTTTCCATCCAAAACTTGCAGAAGGATAATAAAAATGTAACTTCATTACCCCCAAGTGATCCCACTTCCAATCAGAGAGAGGACGCCCCTCCTTGTTTTTCAAAGTAGGCAGCTTAATTACATTATACATAGTGTATCTTTCATTTGCAACATTAACAAAATAAGACACCATTGTTTGCATAATAATGACCTCCTATTTGCTGCTGGCCAGGTGACAAAAGTACAGAGGCTCCCTTTAGTTCAGCATTGAAAAAGTATGCTTATTTGAACCTCTTTAGTCTGCAAAACAGGTCTGGAAAGGTCATATTAATAACATTCACACAAGATTCTTGGTATTTCCTGGTTTTGTGTTACCTGAAATATGACTGCATGCGCCCCTGGTAAGGCAGCCAGCAACATCAATCACCTGGATTTGGCATTGACCTAGGGTTGCCAACTGTCCAGGATTGACCTGGAGCCTCCAGGAATTGACATAATCTTTAATTAAAGATTAATCTTCATGTGATGAAATCTACAGGAATACATCCAACCAAAATTGGCAACCCTACATTGACCCATCATGGGGGAAGGGACAGATGATTCAGTGACAGCAAAGTACATGACTACAGCATGTTATGAACAGAGGTGGAGCCTGTGGTCAGCTCTGCGTGATTAGAGAGTGATCGACAGATTTAGGGCCAAAGTTTTCCATGGACTTCTTGCCTTTGTGGATATTGCAAGCTGAGTTTCTTCCACAGGATTGCCATTCTTGCTTCAAGGAGGGAATGAGAATCTGCAAATCCTGCGCGTTTTTGGAAGCAAAAGGTTTTCCATGCAAGGGGATAAACTAGCTAACCCACAGTATTTAATTTATAATGAATGTATTTATTATCCTCATAATTGTAGAGAAACAAACAATACATTGCTTAAAATTCAAACCAATGCAGCATTATCTTAATTTCATAAAATCAAACCAGATTCTTTGCCATGTAATCTAATCAAGGAATTATTTGGTTGGCAGCAATGTCCTTTGGCAAAAACCTCTAGAATCTGCTACTGGAGCACACTGCTAGACCCACACACCTGCTAAACTTTCCCACGTTAGCTACACTTTTCAAAAAGAACAGCCTAACACAACTGGCCAAGAGTGAGGAGCAGAATCCTCTTTGAAGTTCACTATACATATCAGCATACAGATCTACTCTACCTGTGCAGCACTTGGATTCTAGGTGATGAGTGCTATAGAATAAAATAGACGGATTAGGCAGCCGTGGCACTTATGCTCAGAAATTATGATTACATTAACAGAGAAATATCCCCCTCAAGAAATGTGCTATCAGATAAAATCATCATTTCTAAATGGTGAAGCCAACTGAGAGTGTGTGCATGCGAACGCCTTGAACACTGAATGTACATTCTGCTTTTTACTGAAGCCATTAGTATACATTTCATTATTAGATTTATGAATACGAAGAGAATATGAAAAATGTATTAGGCCCTTTGGAAAAATATAAACTAACTGTTTTCCACTAAAGCATACTGGGACATGCAAGGGATTTACTAAGCATTACTACTGATTATAACGTTCAGTGGTTTACAAACTGGAGTAAAGATTAAGTAAATCACCGTCTTGACTGATGAGAAAAGCATATATTTTAGAAACTTAGAATCTTTGGATGGCATTTCAGTGTAATGGCATGTTCATTTTCCCTTAAACACTACTACTAAGAGAGACTTTTTATAGATGAGGTTATTCCTTTAAAGCAACTTTTCATGGTTGTAGTCACATTCAAAGTAGTGGCAGGTAAAACAGTGGGTAAGCTGAACAGTACACAATATTTTATGAACAATTAATAGATGCGTTATCCTATCTAATACTTTAACTTAATATACCATAGTGCAATAGAATGGAGGAAATATTTGACTACGTGGGAGACATTTACAATATACTTCATTCCTAAAGGTAACTGGTACTTACAGAGTGTTAACCTGTTGAAGTTAATGGTTTAATTTACAAGGCTCATATTTGTAAAAGTTTGTGTTGGGACTTTTCATTTGCAAAACTCCCAAAGCATATGCTTACAGGCACATCCACATGACACACTGGGTACACATTTTTAAAAATCTGAATCCAAGGCTTTTAAATGCCATTGACTGAGTCTACTGTACTAATTCTTAAACCACTACCAGTATCCTGAGATAACTGACTGAAGAACAGAATTTTTCACAAAGCTAATAATGGGTAACTAAATACTAACAGGTAACCTGGAATATTCCCATATTGCAATATAGTCAAACCTCACTTACCTGAAGCCTGGTCAACCGAGAGTCTTAGATAGTCTTGGACAGTTGACATGTCCTCTGAGTTTGATTTCAATGTATAAGTCTTTCTGTGCTGATTTAGGCACAAGGACCTGAACATAGGAGTTTTAATACACATGTGACCAGCACCATAAACACTTTCAAAAGTGACTCATGATTTCGAGTGCCTCCATTTTTGAGTGTCCAACTTGTGACACCTGAAAGGGGCATGGTTTTCAGAGAGTGGGTGTTCACGAAAATCAGGCCCCTTTAAAGTGTCCCAAAAAACAGAGACACCCAAAATCATGGTGTGCTCCAGGCTTGAAACTTAAGCCTGAAACACAGCGGCTGCCACCTCCTTCTTAGCTGTTTATGACTGAGAGGATCTGGCTAACAGACCAACATCTACTAGGTGGGGTCATTCAACTTATCTAAGGGATTATATATTATTTAAATGACTTTCTTTAATTTTGAACCATTGTAATGACTTTGTATAAATGGTGAGCATGTGAAAATAGAAAGTTAGCAAAGAGGTGAGGTGAGGCTGGGAGGTCTATGAAAGAATCAAACAAAAACATGACCTGTCCATGAGTTCAAGTAGACTTGCCTACCTCTGGCTGATTACCAACACAAAGCATCAGGTTAGGATTAAAATATAGGAAGTAGTGATTTAGCACTGAAAGTAGAACTCTGAAGGTGACTGATTAGGAGACTGTAGAGAAAAAGTGGTGACTAACAAAGGTTTGGAGATAAAATGATGGAGCATGTTTATGAGCTGATCTATTGAGATTTTTAAACAGTAGCCTTTTGTACTTTATTTATTTATTGCATTTCCTCTATTCTAAGGTATTAAAAGATCCTCTTTGAAAAGTTAAATATTTGAAAGGGGAAATGCCCTTGTTCAGTTTTATATGGGATGATTTATTTAAAGCTGTGAAAACCATATTATATGTTTGCATAATATAGTGTTGTGGTGAGATAGGGAATATTCAATGAAATTGTCAGAGAAAAGAGCTGTTGCTAGGCTACCTTTACCAGAAAATGAGTTTCATTCTCCTACTTTTAATTTAAAAATGGCTTGATACTTTTAAACTTTATATTGTAAGCAAGCAAATGTATATTCAAAAAAGCCCTGAAAATACTTTAAAACAATCTATAGTTTTAAAATAAATAAATTGCACTAATGGATTCCCTTAATTCTAGTAAGCCATTACAACATGTTCATTTACAAGAAATCTTTCACCTGAGAATTTATTTCTATCACCACCACTATATATCAGTGAATAAGTATAAAAAGGATATATAAACAAATAGCTGTCACAGTCAATATGACTTTTCCTTGTGCACTGCAACATTGACACTATAGAATAAAGTTTCTAGTTTCTCAAAACTTTAGACTATTTTTATTCCCGTGGCAAAGAATAGTGAGCAACCCAATACACATTGTGTCCTTGTGCTCTGACATCAACTACTATGGAATTAAATGCACCAGCTAAATGTGGCTTGTTATTATGTGATACTTGAATGACAGATTCCTTAGAACTTTAAATACCACATGCCTATAGACAGATAATATACTGTGTAAAGAAATTAATCAGAGTTGCACCATGTACTCTTTTTAACTTCTGCCTCTTTGTAGTGGGAAAATAATTGCAGCATCCAAAGGTTTGGGCCAGATTCTGTCATCTTCACTGAAGCTGAGTAGTAACTTGCTGCATGAATACTGTTATTGTTTTGAAAAGTTGTATTTGCGAAGTAAACTATTAATTAACATGTCCATGAGTGGCAGAATCCGGCCCTTAGGACAAGTGTAACGGGGTCCCTGCAGGGCCCTCCTGGCTCCTGCCGGGCTGAGAAAGTCACACAGAGACCTTGTTGCAGTGCTCACCTGGTGCCTTTATTTACAGGTTGTGTTCCCACCACCTTTCCACCATACACATAGTCCCTTTCTTACAGTCCACCAGCAGGAGAAAGGGGGCAAACTATCTTTCTCTGCTTCCCCTCACTGCCTTTCCTCTACTGCAGCTTCCCTCTTTCCAGCTTCTCCCCGGCTTCCTTCCCCGGGGCTTTTCTCCAGCCCCAGCCTGATGAGGCAGCAGCTGTTCCAGCTTCCCCAATCAGGGCTCCTTTAATTGGAACTGGAGTGACAGAGGGTTGGCTAAGCAGTTTTCTGCTTAGCACCCTGTCACAAAAAGATACACAAGTCTTCTCTTTTACATATACAGTAAAACCTCAGGAGTTATGAACTGACCAGTCAACCACACACCTCATTTGGAAATGGAAGTACACAATCAGGCAGCAGCAGAGACACACACACAAAAAAGCAAATACAGTATAGTATTGTGTTAAACAAACTACTAAAAAAATAAAGGGAAAGCAGCATTTCTTCAGCATAGTAACGCTTCAAAGCTGTATTAAGTCAATGTTCAGTTGTAAACTTTTGAAAGAACCATAACGTTTTGTTCAGAGTTATGAACAACCTCCATTCCGGAGGTATTCATAACTCTGACGTTCTATTGTACCCCAAAAGGCTATAAAAACTGGCTGTCTCGGGGCCATGTTCTTAAGAAAACAATTTGGCTTGCTATGTAGAGGGAAAACAAAAACCTCAACCAAGAGTCTTGTAGTAGTGGAGCTGCAGTGTGGCTCCCCCACTTACTACTCCTTAATCTTGGTTTGTCCCCAACCTTGGTGCTGTGCTTGTGCAGCAATTGCTTCAGCACTCTCTATGTACCTCCAGCAGAAAGGGGGCATTACTGGACATACCTGGAGATACTTGGGTGTCTCTCCCCATTAATCACCATTTGCTGATAAGGAGTCGTAGTGGAGGTGCATACCTTGCTTGAACGGTAGATTTTGGAGAGTTTCCTTCTCGTCTCCTGATTACACTGGGCTAGGAGAAATCTTCAGACCAAAAGGCTCTTTTATTCACCTCTATTTTGGAACTGGGCCCACACAGGTTTGGGGGAACATAACCCACCTTTAGTTAACTTGGAGTTTCAGTTAATTGGACGTACCTTAATCAGGGCTTGCTTGTATTTAGAGACTAAAATTTTTACCTGATAAGTAAGAGTTCTGATGCTTTTAAAATGTGTTTGTGAACATGTTGCCCTGACCTAAAACAGTAATGTAGGGATCGCAGGAAGTTCTGTCTGCAAGCAGTGTCCATCTAGTGCTTTGCATGTAATACGGTGATTAATGTTGACATTCAAATATAAATATCCAATAGCAACAAAGTTTCTATTTAAAAATTATTTAAAAGTTTCCTCAACAGGAAATAATCAAATTAAACAACAAACAAAGCTACTAGCTATTTGCCCCATTAGACTCTCCTTCCTGACCTCACCACCCTTTAGTAGTATGCAAAACAAGACGTATACAATTCCACATTTTCACCAATAGGTGGCACTAGTGCTTTCTACTTTTATTAGAACAGACAAGGAGCCCTCAGTTACCTCAGGGGAAACAAATCCTGTTGTACTTAAAAGTGAGTTCATCTAATAACTATAAACTATTCTTCTACTACAATGACAGGTTTCAGAGTAGCAGCCATGTTAGTCTGTATTCACAAAAAGAAAAGGAGTACTTGTGGCACCTTACAGACCAACAAATTTATTTGAGCATAAGCTTTCGTGAGCTACAGCTCACTTTCATCGGATGCATTCAGTGGAAAATACAGTGGGGGAGATTAATATACATAGAGAACATGAAACAATGGGTGTTACCGTACACACTGTAAGGAGAGTGATCACTTAAGGTGAGCTATTACCAGCAGGAGAGTGGGGGGGGGGACCTTTTGTAGTGATAATCAAGGTGGGCCATTTCCAGCAGTTGACAAGAACGTCTGAGGAACAGTGGGGGAGGGGGAATAAACATGTCACTAGCTGGGTGTCTGGCTGTGTAGACTCCCTCCTCAGGCCCTACGCTACCAGCACTCCCAGATATCAAGACACCACTGACCTCCTGAGGAAACTAGAATCCATCAGTGATCTTCCTGAAAACACCATCCTGGCCACTATGGATGTAGAAGCCCTCTACACCAACATTCCACACAAAGATGGACTACAAGCCATCAGGAACAGTATCCCCGATAATGTCACGGCAAACCTGGTGGCTGAACTTTGTGACTTTGTCCTCACCCATAACTATTTCGCATTTGGGGACAAAGTATACCTTCAAATCAGTGGCACTGCTATGGGTACCCGCATGGCCCCCACAGTATGCCAACATTTTTATGGCTGACTTAGAACAACGCTTCCTCAGCTCTCGTTCCCTAATGCCCCTACTCTACTTGCACTACATTGATGACATCTTCATCATCTGGACCCATGGAAAAGTAGCCCTTGAGGAATTCCACCATGATTTCAACAATTTCCATCCCACCATCAACCTCAGCCTGGACCAGTCCACACAAGAGATCCACTTCCTGGACACTATGGTGCTAATAAGCGATGGTCACATAAACACCACCCTATACCGGAAACCTACTGACCGCTATGCTTACCTACATGCCTCCAGCTTTCGTCCAGATCACACCACACGATCCATTGTCTGCAGCCAAGCTCTACGATACAACCGCATTTGCTCCAACCCCTTAGACAGAGACAAACACCTACAAGATCTCTATCAAGCATTCTTACAACTACAATACCCACCTGCTGAAGTGAAGAAACAGATTGACAGAGCCAGAAGAGTACCCAAGAGTCACCTACTACAGGACAGGCCCAACAAAGAAAATAACAGAACGTCACTAGCCATCACCTTCAGCCCCCAACTAAAACCTCTCCAACGCATCATCAAGGATCTACAATCTATCCTGAGGATGACCCATCACTCTCACAGATCTTGGGAGACAGGCCAGTCCTTGCTTACAGACAGCCCCCCAACCTGAAGCAAATACTCACCAGCAACTACACACCACACAACAGAACCACTAACCCAGGAACTGATCCTTGCAACAAAGCCCGTTGCCAACTGTGTCCACATATCTATTCAGGGGACACCATCATAGGGCCTAATCACATCAGCCACACTATCAGAGGCTCGTTCACCTGCACATCTACCAATGTGATATATGCCATCATGTGCCAGCAATGCCCCTCTGCCATGTACATTGCCAAACTGGACAGTAACTACGTAAAAGAATAAATGGACACAAATCAGACGTCAAGAATTATAACATTCAAAAACCAGTCGGAGAACACTTCAATCTCTTTGGTCACTCGATTACAGACCTAAAATTGGCAATTCGTCAACAAAAAAACTTCAAAGCAGACTCCAACGAGAGACTGCTGAATTAGAATTAATTTGCAAACTGGATACAATTAACTTAGGCTTGAATAGAGAATGGGAGTCATTACACAAAATAAAACTATTTCCCTGTGTTTATTCCCCCACCCCCCACTGTTCCTCAGACGTTCTTGTCAACTGCTGGAAATGGCCCACCTTGATTCAAAAGGTGAACAAAAGGTTCCCCCGACGCCCACTCTCCTGCTGGTAATAGCTCCCCTTAAGTGATCACTCTCGTTACAGTGTGTATGGTAACACCCATTGTTTCATGTTCTCTATGTATATAAATCTCCCCACTGTATTTTCCACTGAATGCATCCGATGAAGTGAGCTGTAGCTCATGAAAGCTTATGCTCAAATAAATTTGTTAGTCTCTAAGGTGCCACAAGTCCTCCTTTTCTTCTACTGTAACCTTTGCTTTCTGAAATGAACATAGTAATGACATTCAGACTAGATTTTCAAAGCAGCAGCATCTTTTTATATAATTACTATTTAAACTCACTTAGAAAGGTCTTCTTCCAATGACAGCATCAGTATTTATTAAAATGCAATACAGAGATACTCAACAATCATACCTAGTATTTAAAATATCTCATATTAGCAAGGTATCATGTCGCTTTTGCATCCTGCGATATTAGACATGTAGACACATTTAACAGTCCATTTGTTAATGTTTATTCTCGTACTCCTCTCTACAAAGCAACTAGGAGTAGATAGGTTCGTAAATTACTTGAGAGATTTTAGATTGTACCTGATCTCACCCAGTAAAGGAAAAATAAGAGATTTTCTCTACTTGTATCCCAGAAGCCTAAGAGGATGGAGAATAGACTAAACCTTGGGTTTGACATGCCTCAAGATTCTGGCCAGCTCTGCTCAGTCCTTCATCTTTCTGAGAGAGATGCACTGAGCACTATGCAGTTTACTGCTTGCTTATGGGTCTTTTGGCTGATGCTTTAAAATCCAAGGCACTGTATCGTCTGTAGTGACACTAAAGAATCCCTTGACAATTTTTTTGTAAGTCAGAAATTTGCCTAATGTTCTTGATCAAAATTCTCCCCTGTATCATTGTTTTGCAATGTGATGTGTATCTGTTAACGGCTGTCCTCCATCTCAAATGTGGATAGATTGCAGTGGTGCAGTTTTGCATATTGGTTGTGAAGTGTTTGGGGACCATTCAGAATGAAAGGTGCTACATAATGTAAAGACTAATCTATACCGTAGCATTTGGACCACAACCTGTATACAGGGGTGGGGTGAATGAAGGGAGCAAATCAGAATTCCTTCAGCGTCCCTAGGGAGGTGGCCTGTGGAGTGGGAGCTGTGTCAAACACCCTTGAAAAGGAGCACGCTCTGTAATGTTTCAACTCTGATGGCCCTGTCTTCATTCCTCCCCACCATGCCCATTTTGACTCCCTTTGACGAGTTGGGCACCAATAATGATACTAGATCTTCTTTTCCCTTGTATTTAGGGAGACAAAGGACTGGGCCTTCTTACTCCTTATGAGGAACTGGTCTGGGCCAACCGTTACTGCATTATCACTGCTTTCCATTTCTAAATGTCAAAGAACACTAAAGGCACCCCTCTGTCAAAGGGCCAACATATAGAATCTAATGCCAATCACTTTGAAATTTAACCACACCAGAGTACAATGATCCAATTTGTGTTAGTTCACCATAAGATCACATTGTTGCTGCTTTTCACACAAGCTGCAGAAGAAAAGCTCAGTCCTAACCTGTGTCATTCCTAATCAGTTGCGTTGCCACCAAAAATAAAATTCCCATCCAAAGTACCCTGATCTTGCTAGAATAAAAACAACAACAAAACCCCACAGGTTGACCTTGCAGCACAAGCAATTTAAAAAATATGCTTTTTAAATGTAAATTCGATATAGAAATCACTGAGGGAACATAATGCGGAACACTAAGACATCTCTCTTCTGAATATAACTGCATTTTAACTATACGCCATATACACATTTTGCAGGCTTATTATCCATATCTCTGCAGCAAATAAATTAAGCTTTCAGATTGTACACAAACACAATAAATATACCTGTATATTTATAAATACACATACAGACATGCCTAACTCAAATCTGCATTCATTTAAGTTGATAAAGTCCTAGTTTGCTAGCTGGAGTGAGAGGAATTTAAAAAGCATCTCATGCTTTTCTCCAGTATTCTCACTTTGGACTGACAGAGGGGGTACAGATGGTAAAGCAGCAGCAGTACTCAAATTCTGTGTGGCAGTGTTGCCAACCATTCTAACTCTACAAACTCATTGATTTTGAAGATCTCCTGCCATTATTATTGGATTATGCTTCCTCCATTTGGAATAAGCATTTCTGTTAGCATAGAACTAGATAAGTTAGCATAGATAAGGGGCCTATTATCAGTGACGCTCTTCTACAAAAGATGAAAACAAAAAGAGAAAGAAATACAAAGAAAACAGAGGGGATTGGATAGAGAGTAGCAGGAATTTTGTTTCTCCCCCATGGTTAGATATAAATGAGGTTCCTCTTTAATATTCATATATTTTTTGTTTATAAAAAAGACTTACTATTTTAGGGTGTTCTGCAAAGAAAAATGTTCTGGTGTAGTTTTATTTTCAGTCAATACCTCTGTGGTGAAGACAGTGATTTTACGCCAAAAGAGTATCTCAGTTGCTAGTGTGCTGTAATCTATTGACTTAATAGGAATCAGGAATATTTATTTCATAAAATAGAAAGTGTGGTTTTGGCAGAATTTAGACTTTACATATAAATTCTTTTGAAAATATTACCATAAATGACTTAGGAGCCCAAGTCCCATTTTCAAAAGTGACTTAGAACCTGACTTAGGACCAGATTTTTAAAGGTATTTAGGCATTGCTCTGCTCAGTGCAGCAACACCAAGCTGATTTCGGAGTCAAAGTCTCATTGAAAGTCAATGGGACTTAGGAACCTAAGTCACTTTTGAAAATGAAATGAAATTAAAACAGTCAGATAGGGGTTGCAACACTGTCGTACCACTGTCTAAATGCCTTTACAAATCTGGATCATAGGCACTTAGGAGTTTAAGTCTCACAGGTGCTTTTGAACATATTACTCATAATCCTTTGCAAATCCCTGACTAAGTAAGTTGTACAGTGAAACCACAACTTCTAGTTGCCCACCACTTCTCCACTTCCCACCTTTTTATTTTTACAATAAGTAGAATACCTTAGTTCAGTGAGATCTAAAAAGTTGTACTGTAACTTGTTCCATGGGAAAAAATGGAATTGATAATGCCCATTTTTGCTCTGCAGCTGAAGTATAAATAGAATAATGCATATAATTGTTGTCTCTCTGAACATCTGTTATTGTCTGATGGCTACTTCTAAGCAAAGTAGTTGCTGAAGATGCAGGGAAAAACTGAGTGAGTGAGTGGGTGAGTGAGTGACTGAAGCAGGAAGAATTGATCTTATACAATCTAGTGGCCAGATTTTTTAAAGCATACAAAATTGGTGGCAGATTTTTCTAAAAGAGCTCAGCTCCTATACAGGCACCTAAATGCAGTGACCAGATTTTCAAAACATCTCAGGGCCCAGCAGCTCCCACTGAAAACAATCAGGTACTGAACACTTTTGAAGACTAGGTTTTTAATGTTGGTGCCTAGATGGAAACCTGTTGGGTGCAGAGTTATTTTGAAAATCTGGAACTAGAATTATTTCCCTGTTCAAATTGCCAGTTCAAATGCAGCACAGAGAAAAGGGAACCAAACTCAGATCTCTTGGCTGTTTCATGGCCTACATAAATCTATTGTTACATAAACAACACATTTGTTGAAAAGGGATTAAAGGTGGTTATGTGTGACATATCCCCAAAGCAAATCCTAAAGTGCAAGAAATGTCATGACATAGAACACCTGTTAATTATGCCCTTAAGCCCACCCAGCACATTTGCACTGATGGAGATAGACGTTGGACTTTGATAAGGAACTTCATTTTGTCTCCAACTAATAAAGGAACACATTATACATAACACATCAGTATCCCTCATAGTACAATGAAAATCCTTAATTACATCTGCAGCAACATTAACCATTATCCACGTTGACATTTTTGCACAAATTAATTGTTCTCGTATGTTTTTATAAGAGAATGATGAATTTATAATTAAGATTTTCTGTTATGCTGTGAGGGAGAACAATGGTTTGTGTATCTTCTCATCAACTGGGGGCAGAAGGGCACTTTTCCTGTGACCTTGTGGAATCTGTTTTATCAGTGGGGATATGCTGAGCTTTAGAGAATAGTTGATAGGTGTCCCATTATTTGGCATATCCTTACTTTTCAGGGATTTGCGTGCTGGGGATAAGACTCATTTAACCAGCTTGAATCCCACTTAAACTATTTTTTGTTTGTTTATGGAATTTCCTGACATACCTTAATATGATAAATATAGAGTGGTTTGGGGTAGTATGCCCCCCTAACTTTCCCTCCAGTGGGACAGGAAAAAGAGCCAAAGGCAGAGAGAGGGGCAGGGCGGGCTAATTGTGTGTGAGTGTGTGTGAGTGTGCGTGTGAGAGAGAGAGAGAGAAAGAGAGAGAAGTGGAAGGAAATTAGTTTTATTTCTACCCTCCCCAACTCCAGCTCAATGGTTCCTGCATTCCTGTGGTGAGGTCGGCTTGTGTATGGCCACATCTGCTCTGCTGGGCCAACCACAATTCCTCAGGGTGGAAGAGCCTCCATGAAAGCTGCAGAGTATGAAACAGAGGCCAGAAAGCACCCTAACACTGGATTTCAAAAGTTCTCTCACCTGGGAACCCCAGATGCTGCTCTTTGACTGAGATGAGGTTCACAGCATAGACAGCAGCCCTCTTCCCAAGAGCAATATATTTCTTCAGTTCCATTGGAAACAAGAACCAAGAGGTGACCATCTTGCCAAGGGGCAACCTCACTTTGACATAACAAGTATAGTTCTCAAACAGACTGCATATCAGTTGAATCAGACTCCCAGTTGGTGGGGAAAGAAAGAAGGAAGAGATCCCCATCAAAAATTAAAATCTCAGCTCTTAAAAACATTGATGTTTATATTTGTGTGCACTTAACAGCACTTAATGCCTTATACGCCTTCCTTAGAAGGCAGTCAAATACCAGCCACCCCATTTTACAAAGGAGGTAATCGAAAGTATGCATAAGTCACTTCTAGCAGAGCTGGGAACAGAGCCTAGATCTTTAATATGACAATCGCAACCTCTCAACTCAGCCACACCGCCTCTAAGAAAGAACCTGCCAAATCTACGTGCTTGGGTACACACTGGTTGTAACCACTAGACCACACTCCTCTTCCAAAGATGGGAATAAAACACTGTGTTTTGCTGTGTTGCCCACTGGCAAAATGAGTGTTGCTTTCCCCTTTAGAGGCTGCTCCACAGAAAAGCAGAAGTTACTTCAGACACTTAAGTGATAGAGACTTGGGCTTGGGATATGAAGGAGCTGGATTCAAATGCTGGTAATGACCCATGTAGTGGACTTAGAATTCCTGTTTTCCAAGTTTTTTTTTTTTTTAAAGAAACTGGTGTATTTAATTGATAGTGTGAAAATATTGTTAAAACAGGATTTATAGTGGAAAACCATTTAAGCTGGTATGTTGCACCATTATTGCAACAAAGTACAGGTGTTCCAATTTCCATCAATTTTCCACACACTTTGATGTCCCACACTGGCAGATTTGAAGCTTGAGAAATATACCAGCAGAAGTGGTCTAGTGAAATGGGGGTCAGGTTCTAGTAGGTAGCCTGTGCTTTCAGAAATGGTAGCCATCTTTACAAGAAACACCTCCTCAGTTAGTAAAGTAGTGGTCACCTTTATTGAGTGTATTAGTAGTATCCATCCCATCGGATAGTATCAGATCTTTTGTAAATAATGGGAAATAGTGGCCATTTGAGAAAAGGAATATTGTGACTAGAATGGTAAAGATAGGAAAAAACAATTGTTGATAACTTTGCTTACTTACAACCTAATTTCTGGAATTGTAGATTAGAAGGTGGCTGGCAATGAAGTTTAACGATATTGAATGTGTGAATGGTAACATACCAGGCATTTGTTAGTAAAAGACTTCTGAAAAATTTCAGATACTGGAGAGAAATTTCCAAAAGAACCAATTTTTAAATTAATTTGAACTCTAACCAAATAAGAGACAACTGAAAAGCACAAGTAAGGGCCTGTAGGGGTGGGAGAATGCTTGTGGGGAGGCAGAATTCCTCACCTATATTCACAGATTTTAAGGACCAAAGGAACCATTATGATGGTCACCTATTCTGACCTCCAGCATAACATCAGCCAAGGGACCTGAATTAATTCCTGCTTCACTTCCAATAACTGTGGCTGAACTAAAGCTTATCTTTCAAAAGAAAAACATCCAAACTTGATTTTAAAATTTCCAGTAATGGAGAATCCATGACAACCTTTGGAAAGTTTTTCCAATAGTTAATTGCCCTCACTGTTAAAATTTGTGCCTTATTTCTAGCCTGAATTTGTCTGACTTCAGCTTTCAGCCATTTGATCTTGTTAGACCATTGTCTGGTAGACTGAAGAGCCCTCTATTACCAAATTTCTGCTCCCCATTTAGGTACTTCTAGATAGTAATCAAGTCACTCCTTAACCTTCTCTTTGATAAACTGAATAGACTGAGTTCCTTAAGTTTCGCACTATTGGGAGTATTTTCCAAATTCTGAAGAATGTGTTGAATCCTATTATATTTGAGAGATTTTTGTTACATTTGTTTTTCCTTAAGTAAACTCATTCTGGTTTATAATTGTGAAGATTTGCTCCTACGAGTACTGAAACATCTTTGCTGATTACTGCTGTGTTATTACTGCTATGTCAACCTAGCAGTTTACAGGGGGGACTTGGGTGCCCAACGAACACAGACTTAAGCTCTTAGGGAGAGGAGGCCTGCAAAGACCTAGGTTTTAGGGCATTCAATTGCACTTGAGATGTTTTCTTTCAAATTGTTTTTTCTGCATGTAATTTCCACGAAGTCAGAACAGTCTGAAAAGCTAAGGAATTCACACACTGCTTTCATATAGACATACATATAAACAAACAATTTTACCTGCAACCACTGGAGATTTTCTGTCATCTAAAAGTTGAATGGCGGTACTAGCTGTCACCACATTGCTTTTGTTTGCTGTTTCTACAAGGTGTAAAAAAAAAAAAAAGCTATTAAAATCAAAACATATTGCAGTGTAAGCAAGTTCAGCTGTAGATTTTTAGTTTGAAAAAAAATACCAAATATTCGTATGAATTTAATGCTCAGGAAAAGTGCTGGTTTGACATTCAATTACAGCCTCTATTTATCCACAAACCTGGTACAGCACAGGCAGGGACACTGCAAGTTTCCCCACCGTGCCTGATTACAGGATTTGTGAACCTGGTGAAAATTTTAGTGCAGATTTCAGAAGATGAAACTCAGTTCAATACCCTTTCCTGAATATAACAACGTATGTTGGCTCTTCCCAATGTTATACATGCTTCAGTATTTAAATATGACAAAATTACAGACCTCTACTAAATGGGATTGAATAGACAAAGCTGCCTGGTAGCTGTTCGGCGGCTCTTCTGTACCAGAGTGGAAAATGATCAGCATTAAAAATATTCTCTTTATCTTCAGCTGTCAGGAAGTCTCTTGAAACAGAAGAAAGAAGAAAATATTTGCTGCTTTTTGTATATCACCAAAACTTTTCAAGCTTGACAATCAAAACAAAACATCTTTAGTCTTTGGGAAAGAAAATGTGGGTTCTTTTCTATATCATTTGTGCAGTAAAAGAGTTTAATATATCACTGAATAATTCTTGATATACTTGCAGTATCTTCTCAGAGAACAAATTTGGTAGCAACCCTGCTGTGTACAAGCTGAGAAGGGTGGGAAAAGGGGTAAAAAACTCAGCCAAAATCAAGTAGTACTTTGGAAAATTGTACTACTGTAGAAATTTAAAAAGATGCCTTTATTTCTAGCAACTTGTTCAAATAATGTTTTACTTTTTAAACTAGCTGTGTGTGGTGGAAGAGGTGTTGTAACGAGTGAGGGCAACTGTTTCAAGCAATCCAAGTTCAAGTCTTGAGTTAGGCCAACATGATTAATAACTGTTCTTCCCAAGAAGATATAGTGGGAGGGGTGAATAATGAACTTAGCTATATTCTTCCCCAAAACAGGATGTCAGGGAAAGGTGCCTGAGGTAGAAGGGAGGGGTCATATGAGGAAAAAATGCAACTATCTTCTCCATGCTCATTGCTTTCCGTGTGCTGGATGAGGACACTAGCAGCACAAGCTGCAAGGCCACTGATTCCGGCTAACATATCTTCCACCAAACAACAATATTGTGTATTCAGATTAATACCATGCAAAAATCCTTAGTTTTCATAAGTACCAGATTACCTTGCACAAAACACATACATGTTTACCTGACATTTGCAATACACAGAGCCTCTTGCAATAAGCTGCACTAACTAGAGAAAGTTTATTTTAAGAGAGCTCCATTTTAAGCAACACATGCTTCCAAAAATTGCTGCGTAACCTTTTCTGGCACTGAAATCAGTATGTTCCACACATATTTGCACTTGCATATTGCAATTCCTTAGAAATAGGTCCTTAAAGATAAATCCTGGGTAAAGATGTCGTAGGGAGATCAAAATGAATACCTTCTTTCTTAAAACCTTTTCACACAACAATGATCCAGCTTTTTAAGTGATTTCCACTGTTGTCTTTGCAGTTTAATGGTGAGGAATATTTAACTATAAGAGAAGACAAGTATCTCTTCCTACACAATGCTGAACATTGCTCTAATGTTGATTTTCCCAGAATTACATGAAATATTATTGGCTCTCATAAAAGGATTGACATTGATTGCAGATGCTGGATGAAGCATAAAAAACAGTTATACTGTCAACATGATTTCCTAATAATATGACACGTATTCTAATCGGTAAAAATTAAGGGCATTTTCCTGCTGCTGCTGAAGTCAACAGGAGTTTTGCCATGGACTTCAGAGGGAACAGGACTGGACTCTAAGTAAATACAAATGTATGTCAAAGTTATGGACTGAGGGGTTTTTTTTCTCGTCATTGTGGTTATTGTACAGGATTAGAATAGAACTATGTGAGTAGATAGCTAGAAAGTTGACTTTTACTAGATAATTCTGTGTGGTTTTACTTTATAAAATCTAAGCTCTAAAACACCAACTTCTGTCTCATGCTAACTGTGGGAATTAATCTATTGTGTACAGCTAACCTCTCAAGTTTCTGTCTGAATTTTTATCTCTCTCTTATATGTACATGGTGTAAATAGTACTATCATGTTGCTATAACATCTTTGCACTTATGCCCAGATCCCCAAAATAACTTAGGTGCCAACTCCTCCTTTAGATGCCCAAGTCCAAAATGTAGGTGATGCTGAGATGCTCAAAATACCTACTAAGCTGCTGCCTAACCCTGGAGATGCTTGAAATCCCTTAGGACCTAAATTTCCACTGTTTAAGTCCTTGAGGGGCCTACATTTCTGCCTCTGGGCATATGCACTGTTGCCTCAGTCCTGGCCAGTACCTATCTTATGCCCAAGGTCCAGCAAAGATCCTCAGACCAGGTGAAACTAGACATTGTCCCACTTTGCTTGCCTGGAGAGCCCAATCCAGTAGGTATGCTCAGAGCACGCCTAACTACACACAAAACAGCCAGGGAGGAAAAGAGAACTCCTTTATAAGCACTAGCCCAGTTGTTAGGGAACTCACCCAGGACATGGAAGACCCCTGATAATGAGCAGGAATTTGAACTTGGGTTTCCCACCTCTCAGGTGAGTGCCCTAACAACTGGACTATAGAGTCACTCACTCACTCTCTGGCCCACTCCAGAGAGGAGAGAATGAGAGAGAGCCGCACCAGAATATCCCAAAGTCCAGTGAGCTAAATATTATAAGAGAGACTGCTGCCTCTCCTCTTCACCTCTTCCTCCACCAGGCCATTTTGGTAACAGTTTGGATGTGCTAACACCATTCTGGCAAGAAACAGCTTAGGTGACTGACTCCGGGACAGGGTTTATGGCTATGGATCCCAAGCAGAGATAGGCACCTTCCCCCAGCCCAGACGTAGCACCTAACTCCTTGAGAGGGGCATGGCTTAGGACTTACCCCTCTTCTTGGCATGTGATACTTGGTATTTAAGGCAGCTCCCTGCCTAGTATGCCAGCTTTGGTAAATCCATTTCTTAGGTGCCTAACACTCCCCATTCATTATATAGGAAGCCTGGGTGCCTAACCTAGGGTCTGTGGATTCCACTCTGTGACTAGGCACCTAAAAGTTAGGTGCTGCAACCTCAGTATTGTAACACCCTAAGTCCCTTTATGGCTTTGGGCCTTGGGGCCTGATCCAATTTACACTAGTAAATGGAAGGACTCCCACTGACTTTCATATGTGTTGGACCCTTTTATGGCAGCTTTCTTCAGAGAATCTCATTGGGGGTATATTATATTTCCCCATTTTAAACAGATGGCAAACTGATGCACACAGCGTGTAAGTATCTTGCCTAAAGTCATGCAGCAAGCCAATGCAAAGATGGGCATAGAGCAAACATTTCCTGACAACCCTGCACTAATCTCTAAACAACACTGCCTCACCCCAAACATTCATATTACTCATACTTACTAAGTTTTCCACTTACTCAAAGTATAAAACAATCACACTGACACTAAGTTCTTTAGAAAAAAGTCCAATATATACAGATAAACTGTTTCCCATAATATTCAACATGATCCTATTGTCTATATTATCTAAGCTTAATATAATTGGTGAAGAATTATTTTCCTTTCTACACTGTGCAATATTCAGTATTAAGGAATTTTAAAATGAGCATTGTGATTACATTTTAAAAAATATTTGTGCGTGGCTTTTTTTCTCTTCCAAATTTAACTTTATAAAATACTTGAAGAGCATGGTTGAATGGCATAGATTATACTTTAAAGCCATAGCAATCCTCTGTGCAAGTATCTCACGGTAGACTGTGATAAGAGACCGTGCTCAACCTATATACAACCCTTCAAACTGAAGTATCCTTCCGTATGTTACAAATGACATAATGCATATCTACCACTTTGTGAGCCAAAGGCATTACAGAATAAGCAAAATTAAAGTTTTGATTTAGCAATATCAGCACACTAAGTGTTACAGACCTTCAGTTGAGGGAATTCCACAACTGGGATGAATAACTGCTGGAAACACCTAAAGACATTTGTTTTGGGGTGGGCTTAAGAAAAAATTGCATGATTTCCTCCATCTTCTGCAGCTCCAGTATCATCTTAGTTTTGCACTGAATAATCAGGATGTGATTTCTAACTCCAGGAGGGTGGAAAAAAGCAAACATATGGACTGAAAAAAGGCCCCTATTATAGCTGATACGCAGGTGAAAAATATTACACTAGTTTCAAAAGTTACAGAAAAATCTAAAGAAGACTACAAGAACTGTTCTTGTTTATTCTATGTATTCAGCTTTGCCAGTGTGAAACTTTGGAGAAGAAAAAAAGATCATATTTCCTAAACATTTTCTTGCCTACCCATCTGCTCCTTCAGCACAGCCATGTGACTTACTGATTAGTAAGTTGCTCTGGTCCCACAAACAGGTTGATACGAGATAGACCCGTCCGGGTTCCAAGAAAGGCAACTTCCACTCCCTTGTCAGAATTTCTGAAATAGAGCAGCACACAAGTAAAGATAAACATTTCCAAACAGTAAATAGATAGAGCTAGTGAAAGAGAATTTTTGATCTAATTCCTCTTATTTTTGAATTTATTGAAAGATATGTTCATTTTTGTTAAGATAAAACACACACACGGTTTGAAAAGTTATTTGGCCGCTGCATGAAATCTGTTTCTTCAAGATGGATTTGTGTGGTGGAATTACCTGAAGACTGGGGGAAGAACGGGAGTGGGTAACTAGCAGCATAGCTCCTCATGGTCACTCATCCTGATCCTTGGCTGAGATAGGGACTACAAACCCTGCTCACCCTCTGCCTCAAATATAGTGCCCAACTATAAAAAAGGGACATAAGGTCAACCCAGAGAATTACAGACCAGTCAGCTTAACTTCAGTACCCAGAAAGATGATAATCGAGCAAATAATTAAGCAATTAATTTGCAAACACCTAAAAGATAATAAAGTGATAAGTAATAGCATGGATTTGTCAAGAACAAATCATGTCAAACCAACCTAATAGCTTTCTTTGACAGAGTAATAAGCCTTATGGATAGTGGGGAAGTGGTAGTTGTGGTATATCTTGACTTTAGTAAGACTTTCGATACTTTCTCACATGACCTTTTCATAAAAAAACTAGAAATACAACCTAATGGAGCTACTATAAAGTGGGTGCATAACTGGTTGGAAAACTATTCCCAGAGAGTATTTATCAGTGGTTCAAGCTGGAAGGGCATATCCAGTGGATCCCAGTTTTCAAGTACATAAAACGTTGTTACAAGGAGGAGGGAGAAATAATATTCTCCTTAACCTCTGAGGACAGGACAAGAAGCAATGGGCTTACATTGCAGCAAGAGCAGTTTAGCTTGGACATTAGGAAAAACTTCCTAGGTGTCAGAGTGGTTAAGCACTGGAATAAATTACCTAGGGAGGCTGTGGAATCATCATGATTGGAGATTTTTATGAACAGGTTAATCGAACACCTGCCAGGGATGTTCTAGATAATACTTAGTCCTGCCATGAGCACAGGGGACTGGACTAGATGACCTACCAAGGTCCCTTCCAGTTCTACGATCATCTCTGAGGATTTGTAGGCACTGGGTTCACATTATCACAAAACCAACTACACCTTTGGCCCTCCTACCGCCAGCGTCCAATCCCCTATTCCTCCACAATGAACTGTGTCTGTAGTGGCAGAGCAGATATAAAAGGTGTATAGGAGTCTCCCTGTATACACCCTCTGAAGTTGCCTTCCATGCACGGAGTGAAATAGCTGTAGTTCCATTGTGTTGGAGGATTCAGAAGACCTTATTCTGCTGTGCGAATTCTACCCTCAAAGCTTAGGGTATATTAACACAAGTGGCAATCATAGAACATCATTTCTTATCTCTCAAGAGTAGACTGGCTAACCCCAGTTGGTTATCAGTTCAGTGCACAATATAAGCACAATTAATTTTATAGGTAGAATAATTAAAACACTTTTTCAGGCTGGATTTTTGTTGTGTATTTTTAAACTAAATTTTAAATCTTTTTTTAACATTTGACTTAAACAGAACAAAACTTATATTTCCATGGTATTTTCTCTTTTCACCCACAGTTTCCTAAAAACGGAGATGGAAAAATCACAATCCTAGTAATTACAAACCAACCTCAACTAATTACCTCACTGTATTATATGTGGCTTTACAATAACAGGCCTTTTCATACAACACAGAAAATTGTACAAACTTAACCAAATCTCATCTGGATAGTCTCCAGAATTCCCTTTCTACAATGATAGCTCACATAGGCTTTGCTAATCAAATTACCTATTTCCCCAATATATATCACATTTCTCTGCATAATACTATAGCTTAAGTGTATAGTATGTAGTGTAAAAGCTCAAATAAAGGAATAGCTAATGCACTGTACAGTAGAGCATTTAGTTCCAATCTGGTTTTGAAAATTTTAAAATCTATACGCTTTCATATCCAAGACTTATGTCTAGAAAATCAGAGTGAATAACGTGCAATGAATAATTTATGTTATTAATTTCACTGTTTTATGTACATAACCTGCTCTCGAACAAATTACAAATTTCAGAGATATATTCATTTTTAGAAAATTTTCATTAATTTCTTAGAGAATAATTCCAAATACCGTGTTGTATTTTCAATGCCTACATTGTTTGTTAGTTTCATGTGTTATTCTGTATTGTTAAAGATTGTGCAACCTCAAAAACTAACCAAGATGGCACAAATTGCAAATTTTAAAAGTGCCTATTTTGTTGCAAATTGGCCTTAAGTGAATATTTAAGCTTAAATGTTTTACATTTGCTTTCCATTCCCTTTAGTGAAGTTCAAGCTCTCAAATGCTTGAAGAAAATGAACTGACAAAGTTGATTCAAAATTTTCTTTGGAAGATGAACAAATAATCACCCACAATTTTTCATCATCTGATCAGCCCAACTACATAGGTATTTATAATGCACTCATCTTCACTGTATCTGGGTAAAAGGTTCTTAAATTGTTAAGGTGTTTTTCAATAATATTTCATAATCATATTTCACTGCATGTGCCAGTGTATACTTTATTATTATACTAAAATGTGCATATGTATTTATTTACTTACTCTGATTTATTTAGAGCTAGACTGGTCCAATAAGCTTCTATTGGTGCACTCACCACTGCATCAAACAGAACTTCTTGTATCAATTCTTTATCACCTATGAAAATATATTAAATAAATAGCAAAACATAGATTATATGTGTGGTGAAAAAAAGTCAAATCAAAATATTTTATTAGGTGAACCACACATAAATAGTATTAATTATTTATATTCAACCTATATTTCATCTACTTTAAGCAAATGGGCTCTTCACAGAATTACAAGCTAAATATGTAAAGGTGTAAACTACTTTACTTCAACCATCACCAAAATTCTCCTCATGCTTTGTGCTCGTGTGAAACTGGCAGCCTTTACAATGGCACCAGCAGCAATGTTAGATGAGGAAGTGACATGGGCGTTTAGGTAAAACAATGCAATTTCTCATGCTGGTACTTGTGCAGGACCCCAGATTAATGCACAATGTTTTGCAAAACAAGCTATCCGGTATATTAAAATGACCCACCCAAATCAACCGAAAGAGTCTGCTCCCAGAAGTAAAACTCCTGGGATTTCGTTGGTGGACCGTGGGCCTATGGAAAAAGGGGAGACCTGAAATCTTCGCAGATCAAGGTCCCTCAGTCGGTACCCTCTGTCTCCCTTGCCGGGGAGAGGGATTTATGAGTTTTATGGTAGGAGTTCTGTAACCTTACATTGGACCCACTTAAATGCCTGGAACAAAGGAAACAGGGCAGAGAGAGCCCTTCCCCAATATTAAATTAATAAAGTTGCAGCCTGCTAGTTAAACCCAGCTCTGTGTCATTTTACTGTGTGTGTTGATCAATGATCATGAGAGTTCCAGGTCTCAGGTTTACATTTCATCTAAAGGACAACCTGCCTCTTCTACTGGACTGGAGTACTGGCGCTCTTCTAACTCTTCGGGAAGAGTGTCACCTCCCTAAAAGCTCACCATCACCACTTCCTGAAGCATGCGGTGTTTTCTCTAGAAGTCTCGTCCAAGTACTCTCTCAGCCCCCTATCCTTAATTAATAAGATCTGAGGAGACCATGACACAAGATAGCATGGCTGCCTAGTGTGAACTGGAAATTCAGTGTTTGGATTTTCAATACTATATATGGTAAAATATCTGGGTATCAGTACATGTAAGTACTACACCAATAGATTGTCTTATACTCTCAAGTAAATATGGAATTTGCAAGATGATGTCAGTTAATCATACCTGTCCAACCATATTAGCAATTCAACTAATTAGCATTCTATTATGTAAAGTTTAAATACAATCATTGTTTAGATAAGGGAACATTTATGAAATTTATCAGTATAAAAATATTTAACATACTCACATTGAAGCAATGGCTCTTTTCCTGTGAGGTAGAGTTTAATAGCTCCTAGCTGAGTCATTTGATGGTGTTCAGGATGTAAGTCAGTGTTGCAATATGACCTGAGAACATAATGTTGCCAAAATACTACAATGTAAATATTTATAAGCATGATCTCTCTTTGTCTTTGAATGTGAAGAGTTGGGCACAGTAAGCACAAACAATATTAAACAAAGAAGGGTAACAAGCACCGATTTCATGCTTTGTTTAAGACTTACCATTCATCTGCCAAAGATACATCAGGGTGTTCTAAATCATGCAAACCTGAAACAGGAATAATAATATGTTATATCGGGAGCAGTCTAGGTAACAGATGGATATTTACATATACTTCATTGCATACCCTCTTCCTTCTTGGAAGAAGTATTATTACCACAGCATAATAAATCACAGTAAACTATGTTCACATACACTTCAGGGTCTGACAAACTGGCAAGAGCCAAGTAAATGAGCGTTAAGGATGAAATGCCAGGAATAAAATCATTTGTTTGTGCACAGATATTTAAGCTCATATGATATGTTTAGCGATCCGAAGAAGATCTGAGCAAAAAGAGCTGCATTAAGGTAAAGTACCAGATAACTTTGAATTCCCTTGCTCTTGTTATTTTAATAAAGCCCTTTATGTTACACCATAATCTAGAGTTGCAAGGAAGAACTTTTTTTTTCAGAAATGATAGTATTTTTTTAAACAAAAGGATGCTATGCTCTCATGAATATGAATAGGAATTTACAGAATAATCTGGAAGGAGTCTATTGTATTCACACTTCATGGAGATGCCTGTAAATCAGTACTGTATTATTAGTTATATAGAACCATAAATTTGAATTTTGGAAGTTTTAAAACTCTTAATCTCATATCAGTAAATGTAGGCATGTTGGTCCCATGGGATAAAGCAAAATGGGCTAAATTTTCATAATGTGGACTCTGGGTCTTACCTATGAAGATGTAAGTACATAAGTAACCATGGGCACAAATGTGGGGTTTATGAATGCAATTACACGTGAGCACATATGCTCTGCAGGTCCAACTTAAGGTCCAAGTTTTCAACATTCAGGCAATAATTTATTATTACTATGTATTATGCTGATGGTAGCATCAGACATTTTAGAAAGAAAGAAAGAAAGAAAGAAAGAAAGAAAGAAAGAAAGAAAGAAAGAAAGAAAGAAAGAAAGAATTTGATTAGAGGGAACCAGAAACTGACTTTTTTGTTCCTTTCTTTTTTTACTTAATACACATGTAAACAATATGAACTGTAGGTAGCATGGCAGAAGTGGATCTTTAAGAGGGGCTTAACTGTGCATATGGTAAGGGCCTTGCAATGAGCTCAGGAAGTTCATGACATTGATAAGGTGAAATACAAAAAAGGGGGCATGCAGTTTATGTGAGAAGCTGACAAAGACAGATGAGGGTAGGAACATTAGCTAAGCGAAGGGGGCAGAATTGTGATGCAAAGTGAGAAAAGCTTGAGTAAGTAGGGAGGGAAAGAGTTACACAGAGCTTTGAAAGTGGTGACAAACAGCTTGAATCTGATGTGACAGCAGATGTAGGATTCAAAATTATGGTCCTTAGTGATTGGGCAGATGGCAATATTGTCCAGAGGGATACAGTCAGAAAAGTGGAGAGGGTTTGGGAGAGTAGAGTTTGGTTATGGCTATGTTAAAGCTTAAGGTGATGATGAGAAATCAAAGAGCAAATGTCAGACACACAGGCCGAGATGTGGGACTGGATGAAGGAAGATAGGTCAGAAGCGTGTTGGGACCAGCTCAGAGCACAAAGACTTACAAGGCTCACACCATGCTACCTTTCTTTCTAGGTATTTATATGGTACCTGAGTCCCTCACAAACATTAATGTACTTACTTACTTTCACAACAACTCTGTGAGGTAGGGAACTAAGATCCACAAACATGAACTGACTTGTCTGGGGGTCTCAGAAAAAGTCTGCGGGCAGACCTGGGAATTGAACCCAGATCTTCTCAGTGTTTTTCCTCAATCCTTAACCACAAGCAGCAAGCATTCCTTTTTTAACCCCCTCTTCACACAATGCTGATTATTTGGAGCTACCACTACAACTTCTCTCCTCACTCTCTCAGCACAAGGCTCCTCCATTGTAAATGGCCAGCATACAGTTATAGCCATTATATGTTGGTAGCCACCTACCAGCTCCTGGGGATCCTTCTGCCTACCTAGCTCCCTCCATTATTGCTGTTCCTTCATTTTCCTGATTTCCCTTTCCTAAGACCCTCTCATACTGTATTCCATACAGGTCCACACACTTCCGTGCCTGACCTCATCCCCACACAGCTGCCCCTACTCACCCAACCTCTCCTTCTTGGAAAGCTCTTTGATCACCATTTTAATTCTTTCATCCATTTCACTAATGAATTTACCAAAAATTAAAACTCTAGAAAGAAGAAGTGTTTTTTTCTTTTAGTTTTGCTAATAAAAAGCAAACAAAACATCAAAACCAAAAGCGCTCAGCTCTAGACCTAGTTCTAAGTTGATTAACATAGACTTGCTCTAACTTGTGTGGTGATAAGTAGCAAAATACTACTTTAAATGTATCCAATATACTGATTCAGAAATTAGCATGACATTTCTTCTATAAGGATTATTAACAACAAACACGAGCCTTTGAGTGATTCTTCAGCATGGGAGGCTTCCAGAAAAGAAGATTCGTAAGCACATTCTGACTACATGTCATATTAAAATGTTTCAATGTCATAAATGATCTAATCCCACTAGGGAATCTGCAGAAAAGAATATCATAAATGATCTAATCCCGCTAGGGAATCTGCAGAAAAACCATGTGAGAGATGCACAAGCTTTAGGCCCACTAAAGATCAACAATAAAACTATTGTGCCGGCAACACGAGAAGGTAGATGGTATCTTACCTTCTTCTATAGTTACGTTCCCTCTGAAGAAATATTTGCCATGTCCTCTAGAGAGAGCCACACCTAAACTGTGCAGAGAAATAAAGCAGACCTTGAAATCTGTGGCACAAATAATAGCAGAGACTGAGAGCTATTTTGCCTTGCTAACAATTCTAGTTAATGTACTATGCATATTTTAAAAAACAAAACCCCACTGATTATATTTATTGTTCAACTAGCTACTTGAATGCCATTTGGGGTTTGATATGCCAGCAACAATTGGCTGTATTTATGTATGCTTAGAGGTGCAGCAAACCATTCACTCTTTGGCAAACTAAGAAACAAGTCACTCTAAGCACACAACTATTCACCCAGCATGCTCATTCTTCATCCAAATCCTGAACTTGCCCACACAGGCTTGCAATGGAGAAGACAACTCTTTACAAATCAGGCTCAGCTATTGAGAAATTTTACAAAGTTTGTAAGCCAATGGAGATGGTGAAAGGAAAGAAATATCAGAACATGATAACGGTGTCAGGAAGAAATCCTCAATGTAATTTTTCTGTTGCTCACATTTTTCACCTGTTTATATATTTTTTTCATTGACATTATTTAGCTCCACTTAAAGTTTTTCAAAAATTAAGTAATCTGTTGGGGTTTTTTTGTTTTTTAAAAAGGAAATCATCACCCTGCACTGGGTTGCTCATGTATGGGAGGGGACCCTAAAAGTCCCTCCCACTTTTTAGTGAACTCATGCAGCTGCAATGCAGGATACCTTCTGACAGTCATATGTGCTAGGAGGGTGGCCAGGTTCACAGGAATATTTCAGTAGAGTTCTGCAATTACCAGCTTCCCTCTTTGAACATAGGCTACCATAAATATACTTTTATTAATGCATTATTTCTAATTCAATGTTGGGCATTCGGTTAGTGATTTCTTGCCATTTTTGTTAAAACCCAGGCCAAAATAATATGGCTGACTTATTCAGTTTTAGTTGTACAAATACATTGAAGATAGTTCAGGGAAACAAAATATAAAAACCTCAAATTGGAAGTGAAATACTACCTCCATTTATATTGCATTTTTGTTGTGGAAAAAAAAATCAAAATAGGGCTCAATATGTAGTTAGTTAAATGGATTATAGTATTTATAGCTCTCTGAGTACTTGCAAAAATCTCTTGTTCAATGTAAACCTCAACTGAATATTTTTTTAGTGAAACGTAAGCCATGACAAACACAGTGAGTTTGCCTATGTGAGGTTGCACAAACTTTCCATCCACGGAAAAGCTGAAAGGAGTGCTGGAAAGCCTCTTTTCTTTGCTATTTTCAGCATTGTCCAGGAATATTTCATTGTGAGCTCCTGCTGATGCTCTTTTAATAAGCTCACAAGCTTTGTACAAATGCAAGTACAATGAGTCTGATGAAATGTCCATTTATTATGGTCAGCTATACCTGAAAGGAGTACCCCTGATGTCTGTATAATAGTAGTCATTTGTCATCACCAATACCCGTTTCTAGATTCAGAACAAGAAAGTCAGAGAAAAGAAAATAAGGTTAGTTTGCTATGAGAAATTTGTAAAAGAGTAAATGGTTAGTTTGTGATAAGGTTAATAATGACATAAAAGGTACATGCGTGGCTCAGGATTATTAAAGGCAAGAGAAAAATAATCTTAGTGAAACATATCTATTCCAAATAATCTTCAACGATCATTTCAACATCTGTTTGCTTTACATTTAGCAGGAAGAGCATTTTATACATTGTACCCCTTTGTCCACTGTCTTCTTCACCTCCATAGAAAATTTCCCTGTTTTCCGATTCACCATTGCATTTCGAAGCTGAAATGAGAAAAACATTTTTGTCACTTCCTTCATGTGTATATTTAGTAATTTTCACATCCAAAGTTCTCAGATATTTTTATTTGGTCACAGCAGTTCTTTGTTTTCATATGGTTAGGACACAATTTTTCAGCAATTACTGCTGCATTTCCAATAAGTGTGTCTGTTAGAGGTGTTATGATAAGGCAGTCCGGTAGGAGGGAAATAATCTGTGATTCAGCTATGCCAACAAGCCATACAATGGCAAAGTAATAAAGAATAACTACATCTATTTCATTTTTCTTTCAACTTCCATTGGGCTACACCTTAAATCAACCCAGAAACTGAAACTGATACAGAATTGGACAGTCCACTAGGTAAGCAATGTCTCACCAGGAACACACAACAGCAGCGATCTGTGATCTGCACTGGCTGCCTCACAGATTCTGTGTGGAGTTTAAAGTATTGATTTTTACCGGTAAAGTCCTAAGTTGCCAAAGAATGCCTTCCTGAAGTACCATACTGTCACAAGTCTACTGTTTTAAGGTGCTTGGGCTGGAGCCCCCCCAGTGTAAAAGAGGAACAAATGGCAGGGCATTCTTTTTGAGGAACCCTTAGCTTTGTAACTTACTACATGTGTCTGTTTATTTGAAATAGGCCATTAAGTTCAATATTTTAGAGCTATCTATCCAGGTTTTTGGGAAGGGAGAAATATGATAAGAGCTGCTATTTGGGAGTAATGTGAGTATTGTTTGGATGTCTTTTCTGTATTTGCATGCAGTGTTGTTCTAGCTGCATCAATCCCAGGATATTAGAGACAAGTTGAGTGAGGTAATATAATTTATTGGGCCAATATCTGTTGGTGAGAGAGACAAGCTTTCAAGCTACACAGAGCTCTTCTTCAGGTCTGGGAAAGATACTCAATACTCAACAGTGTTACAGCTAAATACAAGGTTGAACAGATAATTTAGCATAAATAGTCGGCACATATTCTAAGGGATGGTTCAAGGTGAAGTGGTATTTGGTTATTTACCGGTTTAGGGTTAGAAGCTCCTGACACTTTCTTATCCTGTTGTATTTTTAATTAATGGCACAGGCACAGAGAACTTAGGAAAGATAACTTTATGATATATTTTAAATTAAAATATTGTTCTGTTTGTGGATATTTGTCTAGTAAACAATAACAATATTTGTTATAAATACTTCATAAACATAATTCTCATTACAGATTCCCACTAATTACTTATTCATTCATGCTCACTCTGCAGATGAGCTACCATATTTTCAGATATAGTATTATATTTTATCTGGCAAGATATGTTCTGTAGAGGACAATGAAATAAATAAATAAATGCAGAAGAGTGTTATGAAATGAGTAATTTCAATCTCTCTTAAATCATTGCTATTTACAATATTGGAAACAATTTTGCACCTAGTGTTATAGCAACATCCATCCCTTTCCTTCTCCAATACCACATGCCACATGTGACAGATTGGTCAATGAGGGCAGATTTCAATGACAATTTGCAAATGTGACCCTATCAAGGTGCTATGCAGGCTTTTCTGGTTAGTTAGAATGAGCGGGGCCTGCCAAAGCTTTTTAGTGAAATATCTGTTTATATTTTCATGAAAAGAAATTGAGCATGGCTGAGCTATCAAAAACTCCAATGTTTGTGCTCTTTAAATGTAATTCTAGGCTGTCTAGATTTGAGTTAACTATCTTACTTTCCTGTTAGTGAGTGTAAAAGAATAATTTTTAGCTGGAGGCATGCATAAAATAAAGCACATATTTTCCTGTAGATTTTTTTAACAATACATAATAGGCAATTCTGGAAATATTTTCCCATTTTAACTTTTGTGGTTTTGGACTTGGAGAGCTGGTCTTAATTAACAATCTACTTTCTAACATTTAAAGAACTGTTCCATTTATCTTTAACATGTTTTTCATTTCCTCCCCTTTTTGGTGCCTCCAGTTATCTAGGACCCATTCCTCCCACAAACCTCAGGCAAGCCATAGATTTACTAATAGGGCCTCAAAAACTCTAGTCGCATTTATGATCAAGTCTGCTTATGGCATTTAGCATTTTACTTATCTTTACTTATTTGCTTTCTGCAAGTACATTTCTTGGATTTATAATCTGGTTTCTCAGCTCTTCTGCAGTGTCAGCTCTGCTCTGAGTACATAAAGCAAGTACTGCCTCAGATGGCTATAGACACTCAAAACATCATTCAGACTTTTTTAAAAAAAATACACACACACACACACACACTTTGTCCAACTACAAATTATAGTAAAAGAATTTTAAGAAGTAACTTCATGAAAAACAAATACTCCAAGGATTTCTATTCCTAATAGTGTGTCAATAAGAACAAGATAGCGGCTTCTATAACCTGGGGAAAGAATTAATGAAAAAAAATACCTCCACTGAATCTGTTTGCTTGTTGCTACCGAAATTCTAAATTCAGCTTTGCTACCTTCTCCTCACTAGGCCACAGGTTAGGGCCTAATTTATGTCTACTGTATACATTTTTGTATTACAAAGTATGCCCTCTATGTGTCTTCATGTCCTACTGAGAGATGAAGGAAGGTCCAGTGGTTAGAGTTCTAGCCTAGGACTTGGGAGACCAAGGTTCAAATACCTGCTCTGCCACTCACTTCCTGTGTGAAACTGTGCAAGTCATTTAGCTTCTCCATGTCTCAGTTTCCCATCTAAAAACCCTATGTCACAAGGGCTTGGGGAAGATAAATACATTAAATATTGTGAAACTCGGAGATCTACTGAAAAAAAAAAGCTATATAAGAGCTAGGTATTATTATTTCTGTCAGCCAACACACTCTCAACGCTAAAGTATGAGATCATTTAACGTGCTTGGAAAACTGTGAAATCATTAAGTCAATGTGGTAACTAGTGAAAAATTCTCTTACACAACTTCAACAGAAGTGTTTTGTGGGGGTAAAATATGTCAGTAATATGTTTCATGATTACAAGCAGCTGTATGAATAAGCTAATTCTTTACTTCTTCTTGAACTTGAGCAAACAATGCCTATTTGGTCTGGCACAGGGAGAAACAAGAGCATCAAACCCAGGCCTTCTGAGCAGCTGAGCAGCATTCTGCCTTCAAGTCAGCAAACTGTATCACAAAGCTCTAATTCCTCAATGAAATGTCCAGCAGCCTCACTGACCCTTCCTATTACCAAGAAGGGGCTACATTTTCTTCCAGGGAATGGTGACAAAAATAATCTCTGAAAGAAACAAAACTAAACACCACCACATTTCAAAACTTTCTGGATAGTCCTTAGACCTTAGAAGGGTTAAATGAAGAGTGGGATTAGTCTAGGGTCGCCAGGTGTCTGGTTTTTGACTGGAACGCCCAGTCGAAAAGGGACCCTGGCTGCTCCGGTTGGCACTGCCAACCGGGCTGTTAGAAGTCCGGTCTGCAGCGCAGTGGAAGCCCAAGGCTAAGGCAGGCTCCCTGCCCGCCATGGCTCCATGAGGCTCCCGGAAGCAGCTACCAGGTCCCTGCATCCCCTAGATGCTTGGGCAGCCAAGAAGGCCTGTGCGCTGACCCCGCGCCGAGGGCTGACTCTGCAGCTCCCATTGGCCAGAAACCACAACCAATGGAAGCTGCGGGGGTGGAGCCTGTGGGTGCAAGGGCAGCATCAGAGCCTCCCTGGCTGCCCATGCCCCTACGTAAGCGCCGCTGGGACCCCACACTCCCCCACATACCCACCCCCTGCCCGGAGTCCCCTCCTGCACCCAAACTGCCTCCTGGTACCCTCACCCCCCAGCACCCCAACCCCCTGCCCCAGCCTGGAGCCCCCTCGTCCACCCCAAACCCCTCATCTCTAGCCCCAGCCCAGGGCCTGCACCCCTAGCTGGAGTCATCATCCCACCCCCGCACCCCAACCCCCTGCCCCAACCCGGAGCCCTCTCCTGCACCCTGAACCCCTCGTTTCTGGCCCCACCCCAGGACCCGCACCCTCAGCCGGAGCCCTCACCCCCATGCTGCACCCCAACCCCCTGCCCCAGCCCCATGAAAGTGAGTGATGGTGCGGGAGAGCAAGCGACAGAGAGGGGGGATGGAGCGAGTGGGAGCGGGGCCTCGGAGAAGGGGCAGAGAAAGGGCAGGGTGTTCATTTTTGTGTGGTTAGAAAGTTGGCAACACTAGACTGGTCATTACTTTGATGAGGAAAGTCCACTCCAAACCTTAAAATTCTATTTATCTCTAGCCATGTTGCTAAGAACGGTTCTATCTGTAGCCTTCATCATGCATTTCCTTATTTTGAACTGCTCCTCCTCCATCCCTTTTCTTGATCTTTCTGTCTCTCTGTGTATCTGTAGCTCTTATATATGTGGTATGTATAGTTATATTAAACATGCGCGCACACACACACTCCTCTCCCATTACACAATAAAATTGTAGCAGTGCTGGGCTTGGTTTCAAAAATCTCTATAAAAGTATTCTTTTCACTTTGTGTTTTCTCATATTTAGACATCTGCAAGAATATTTCCAGTTGCAGGTGGCGCTGCCAAAGCATTAGGCCAGGATTTGGAGTTTTACTACCTTTTTCCACAACATTTAACATATTGTCTTTTCAGAAAATATTTGGTGACTAATGATCTACTAGTAGATTTGTAGGCCACTGTTGTACAAAAAAAGGTATCTATTGATGAGATTACTTTTGAAGGAGGATTTGTTTACTTAAGTATGTGATGATGAATTGTAAGGGTTCTGGAACCTGCTAGATTTGACCCCTGTAAGGGAGTTACTATGATGTGTATATATTATGCGCAAGTATCCAAGACTGTCGTTATTAAGTGGTCCAAAGCTACAATACTAGGCCCATATATTTCCTGTCATGTACTCTGTATTCCTCAAAACTAAATCATCTTGCTTTTTATCTAGTTTTCACTTTTATATGTTGGGAGCCGACCTGGACCCGGTCCACAAGCTTATTGCTCAATTTAGTCTATTAGTAGTACTAAGAAAACTATTAGGTTTTTTTCGAAACCTGAAACCATGGGAAACTCTGCTTGTTTCAGGGTTCGAACATTAAAAACTAAAACTAGCAGAGTTTAGTCCAAACCTTTTTTGGGCCCCATGAACCTTTCATCAAAAATTGAAATAAAACTCTTTGCTGTCTCTGGATAGACACAAAACAGACTTTGGTTTGGTTTTGTAAGGAAACTTTGGTGACTGTTGGTCACACGATAAGTCTTCTGGGTCTCACATTCACTGCCCAAAATTGAATCCACAGGCAGTGCATAGAGATGAATGTCTGCCAGTTCTATCAGGAGCTTTGCTGGCTTTGTTGTATATTCAGACAAAACCAGAATCCAAGCACAGCTCCATTGATTTAAATCTTTTTGAACCAAAATCAGTTTGTGTTCAACAAAAAAACCTGAAACCACTAGCTAGAGTTGTGTGGAATTTGTTGCAACTAAAGTGAGAACACAAATGAGGAAATAAAACTGTATAAATCAACTAGAAGAAATTATAGAATTATACAGGAAATGCTGGGTGGAATCAAAATGGGATAAAATACAGAAGGAAATAGGAAAAAAAAAGACAAATTCATGAATGCCTAAAAGGATGCATGTTCAGTCTACTAATAGTAGACTATTAATACTGTAATTTTTGTACATTGAGATTATATTTTTAAAAACATCAGTTAGTTGTAGATACATTAGGTAGAGTGATATGTAATCAAGGATAAGAAAAAGGCAATGTAGAAAACATGAAGGATTTCAGAGATTACAGAAGGACAGTTAGAGAATATGAAAACATGAAGAGGAAATTTTACACATTGAAGGCAAAGAAAAATGCACTAGGTGACATAAGAAATAAGAAGAAAGGTTTCATGTAACGTCAGCACAAAACCTCAAATATGGAGACAATTTGGCCTCTTGAGATACAATGAGGACAATCTATCAATAAGAAAGAAACATATTGCTAAAACATAAATGAATTGTTTCATTATTCACAAAAGGAGGGAATGGGCAGTGGCAGACACCGATATATATTTTGCAACAAAGAAAAAAAAATATAGACTTATGTCAGAAAAGGGATCAAGAAATTAGTACATCTGAAGTCTGACAAAACTCCTGGGGAAGTTGTACGTGATTCATCCCAGATTTCAGAAGGACATGACAAAGTAAATATGGGAACCTTCAGTGTGTGCATTCAAAACCTCTCTGGAAACAGTAGAAGTATGAGGGACTCAAGAGATGCTACTGATATTTGAGAAGGAATCTAGGAAAGATCTATGAAAACACAGACATGCAGGCATGACTTTGGCAGTGGTGAAGTTATGGGAAAAACTAAGTAACAGGGACAGAAAGGGGAGCACCTGGAAAGTTACGATTTAATTAAGGACAGTCAGCATGGATTCACACGAAATGAATCATGCCTAACAAATCAGATTTATTGAGGAAGTAACAGAAGGACCAGGCAAAGGTTAAGCCATGGACATACACATAAGGAAAACTTTTGATACAGTACCACAAAAAAGACTAAGCCTGCAAGGTAACTAAGAATGGGACAGAGGGTAAACTACAGAGTGGATAGAGAAATATGAGTAATATTTGGAGAGATCTTGTGCGTGGCAGCAGGTGAGGATAGAAGGAATTGATTTGTATGATGTTCTTCAAACCTGAAATTAGGTGTTAGGAGTAAAAAATTGATAGAGGCTCCATGCTAGCTACTGTGATCTAAACAGACTCCGCATCTGTTTTTGTTTGTTTTTTAATTTAGTTTAGTTTGTTCTTTTTATTTCTAAGGGCAGCATGAGCCAAGAGAGCTCCTCCAGAAAGGTGGAGCAGTCAAAATCTGGTCCAGATTTCTCTGTTTGATCTGATAGGTGGGCCAGACCCGAACAGATGTACTGATCCTTAGTGACCAGCACAGTGCCACTGGGGTTGGTAATGGGACGCATGGAATATGAAAGTTAGATGATGAATTTTACAGATGATACAAACAGAGAGGGAGAGAGAGAGAGAGAAACATGCATATGTGAAAGAAAGAATCAATACAAAATACGAGGGTAAATAAAATTCTTAATTAGGTAAAATGGGACTACTGTCTCTGGAGCAGTTAGGTGGCCTCTTTGCTGACTACTTGACAGTTACCAAGTACAGTAGTGGGATACAACAATCTCTTCTGACAGGCCCTTAAAACAAATCACTTACCACATCATCTCTGTCTTCCCACTCAACCTCAGAAAGATCAACACTGCTGTAGTTGGGTTTTCTTCGCTTTTTTCCTTCTTCATACTAGCATTCAAAATAAAATTTAAAAAATTAAAACATTAGGCATGTTATATTTCACTTGCACAAAGATCCAATGTCAGATGATTTTACGAGTTCCTGGATGGATACTGGTTAGATGCATTGTACATTTTCAGTGTGTGGTTTAATTAATATAAAGTGAAGCACAACGATGCTCAAACATTTTCTGTGAACTGAAAAACCTGCTTACTATATGTTTATACACAGGACTCCTATGCTGCAATGCAAATCTTTCCCTCAAGCAGAATTCTCCTTTCTGCATATGACTCTAATGTCAGACCCCTTTTAGAAATGTGGGGAAAGTAATACTCCTAATAAATTAGTTTGTTCTCTTTGCCACATTTTATAATCAACTCAGCAATTATACCTTCCACACATTACTAACCATATGGAAACTACATAAGGCCCTGATCTCAAAGTTTATACTAAGTGTCCCAAACTAGCTTTCAGTCAGGCAGGAAGTTATATTTCCTACAATCTTATCAACAAAATGTTTACACGTTTCTCTTTAAACAAGATAAGCTGTGAGTCTCGAGAAGCTTGGTGTTAATATTTACTGATATTACATTTTATCTATGATTTAATAGGGAAAAGAAAGTAATATACTAATAATGGCACGTTATAGTTTTTATCACTACAGCCATTGTTACTCTGTAAATTTCACATTTTAAGTAAACATCTTTAATGACAAATGGGGTGTTTATAATATAGGAAATTCTGCCCTCTGCTGAACATCAGAAATCAGCGACCCCACTAGCTTAAGAACAAACATCTTGAGGTATGGAGCAAGAGAGTGTGTTTTACATAGGATTTCCCAGCTCTCTAAGTGGATAAATTAATCCATATGGTTTTAAGTGAATTGATGGGAACATATTTGAAACATGCGTACATTTTGCTGACAATGTTTGTGTGCTTTAAAATGTTGAAGACTCATTTTCTAGGCCTTTTACTTTTTATAATGGCTAAAAGGAAAAAAAAAAACACACAAAACTTTCTACCAAGAGCGGTCAGAGAAACAGGGAGATCTTGGGCAGTTCTGGAATCAAGTTTGTAACTTTGCAGGCTTGGAACGATGGCCCCTCCACCACACAGACTGCAGAGGCAGGAACTTTCAGTCAACTTTTGTGGGGAATACACACTTGCACTTGCACTAAGCCTAATCTTCCGGGGAGATGCCTTCCTTCTTCAAGGTTAAAACAGACTTCTTTTCTCATGAATTTTATTCTGAATTGAAGGAACTGGATATTGAACTCATGGTCATATTTGTAGTCTCAGAATAATTTAAAAAATAGAGATGTCAGAGAAGGAATTCCTTCTGGAGAAGCTGCATATTTCTTTCAGGGGATCAGTTGCCAGATTGTATTTACAACACAGATGTTGGGGGAGGGGTGGAGTTGTAAACACTGGGCAGTAGTAGATCACAATGCTGCTCTGCCTTCTTGGTTTTGTTCACAGTGATTTCACTCCTCCAATCATTCCCATGGGCAGTACTTGTGAGAGGCCACATCTGATTACTTCCTGAATCAGTTCTCATTATTCTTTTTGAGTAAGACAAACACTTGCCAGGTCCTCTGTGGAAAGCCTTAGTCGAAGGTCACTTAACAAGTTGAGGGCTTAGTTTTTGCAGTTTTACACTCAGTTTGCAATCCCCTAGTGTGGATGCAGTTATACCAATATAAAGGTATTTCAAAACATGCTATAATGATATAAAAATATTTATACTGGTATAACTGTGTCCACATATGGGGTCACACCAATTTACCCAAATCATTATAATTTTTTTCAACTAATTTAGTTAAACTGGGACAAAAAATTGTGTGCAGTCAGACCTTTAGATACTGAGCGTTGACAAATACTACATAGTTAGACATGAGGTGGGATAATTTGGGCGTAGTAAACATGTAATAACTCCTGAACTACTGCCAATATATAATTATACCTTTATTTAGGACTTGTCTGTACCAGAGGGGTGTAAATTTTAGTCAGCACAAATGTGTCATGCACTAACTGGCCTGTGTGGACGCTGCTGGTGCACAATAAAAGTTCCCTAGTGTGTGTTAATATAGTCCCCTTTCCAACAGTACTACGTTAATGTGACCTACGGAACTTTTAGGGTGCACCAGCAGCGTCCACATGGGTCAGTTAGTGCATAACACTGTGAGGCAGACTACAATTTACACCCTCTGATGTGGACTAAAGCATACTGTAGAAAAGCCATTACAGACATTTAAGACTTTCTGGGGTATATTCTGTTCTCATACACATGTGAGAACTGTTACTGAAGACAAAGGGAGCTGTGCTCATGTATCTGAAGACAGAACTGTGCTGTCAAATATGAGGCAACCCAACTATATCATATTGTTTATGGACTTCTTTTTCATACTAACTCTATGGTTTTCATATGTTTCATTTAAGTAACTTGCATTCAAAGAGAGATGGAAACAGAGTCCAGAGAGCACACATATCCAAAATATGAGCTATACAGTGAACTGAACCACAGTGGAACTTGTTAACAACCAGAAGACAAATGTTCAAAAATTCAGAACTTACAGGTAGAAACAAAAGTGCATATCTCAAATGAAGTTTCCTATAGCCATGCAAGAAAGAAGAGCAGAAACCTCCCTCAGGTCCAGCAGGGAACTCACGATAAGAGCTGGGCAAAACATTTTTGACTAATTTTTTTTCAATGAAAAAAAGATTGATTTAGATTTAGGTCCACCAAAGCAATTTGCTAATTTTTGTAGAATCACTGAATCCTTTCAGTTGCAAAAAGAACCCCAGATTTCTGAGAGCGTCTAAATAGCTTGTTGTGACATTTTAAAAAAGGAACATTTTTACTTTTTGATTCAAAATGACTTTTGAATTTTACTTCATTCAATTGTATTAAAAATATTTAAAGGTAAAAACTTGAAAATGAAATGAAATATTTCATTGCATGCCTAATAAAACATTTAACCTGACCCAAAATGAAATTTTTTTACCATTTCCAATTGACCGAAAAATTCAAAAAGTTGTGTATTAGGGCAACCTGAAATTAATTGCTTTTATATACTCTTTGATTTGGCTACCAAAAAAACTAGTTACTCACACATGTCTCCTTGCCGTGCAGATATGGGAAACCCTTAGATACTACAATAACTGTGCTAGACAAAACACAAAAACTTTCATTGACTTCCATAGGGCCAGCATATGACCCGAAATACTCAATCCAGCAAACACTTGTGCAAGTGCGTAATTTTTGCATATCTGACTGGTTGCACTATCGTATGAGCAAGATTACACATCTGTGTAAGTATTTTCTGGATTGGGGCCTAATACAAAAAGATGGATAGACAGATTATAGAGCAGTTAATAATAATACTCTTTGGTATATTTAGAACTTCACAAGCTGTCTATCTACTCTGTTCTAGTTCCTTTCTAATTTTAGTATTTAACATCCTCCTAAGATTAACTTTTACATACTGAAAACAAAGCTTGGGGTCAATTTGCCTCTTTAAAAATCTCTTTACAAAATGTAATTCATCCATATATTCTCTTTTTCTACTGAATTTAACCTATCTTTACTTTTGTGTCTGACACTCTCTGTTGAAGTATAAAATACTGATTGAAGTCTGGAGCCAAACACATTTACAAGGTTATTCATACTGTAATACACTGAAACAAATTAGTAAAATACACACTAGGAAAGATGGAAACTAGGAATTCTACCAAATTAGCTTCCTTTCAGAGCATGCAAGAAAGAGCTAGATCTAAGGTGGGCACTGTTAATCCAGTTTTCGGCCACCACAAAATGTATGGTGATGTTATTTAGTGAATTAACACCTGCAAAATGAAGGATACATGCTGCATTTAAAAAAAAAACATTTTGAATAGCACACTGGACTTCTTCTTAATCACCTTTTAAATTAAAAACCTCTCTCACAAGAATGCATATTTTTGAATAAAATAGGTAACCACTTCCTTTGGTCATTATAATGACCTTTTTCTTAATCAGTGTCTTTTATTTGAGGTTTGGCCAAACTGTTTAAATACTTGGTGATTCATGAACAATGTGTGAGGTGTTCTGCTTGAAGATTTTTAAGTCACTTTTTTTGCTGCCCAGTATAAAACTATTTATGTGTGCCCTTATTAAGCTCTATGCTTTGATTTTTTTTTCCCCCTGAGAAATCCCCTATGGGTTAGGCAACATCTGCATTTAACATGACTTGGCATGCGATTATAAAGCCACAGTGTAGCAATCTGATTCAAGAGGGAGTGAGTGGTGTCTTAACAACTGAAAATCTCAGGTCTAAGATGATGAGAATAGGGTGATCAGACAGCAAGTATGAAAAATCGGGATGGGGTGGGGGGTAATAGGAGCCTATATAAGAAAAAAAACCCAAAAATCAGGGTTGTCCCTATAAAATCGGGACATCTGGTCACCCTAGATGGGAGCTTAGTAGACCAATGCTCCATTTTGATAATGGGTAGTAGTGGAGGAGAGTAAACAACTGAAACAGCATCCTCTGAAGTTCCAGTATATTGCAGGGAGCTGTAGCCTGAATCCCCAACGGAAAAGTACTGTAGCAAACAATATACTTTGTGACCAAATTCCAAGGACTAGAGTGGCAGAAATAATCTCTCCCTGACCAAAGTATTCTGGCATGAAAGGTAGCAATCAAGAAAAGAATGAAAATTTCTAATTTAAAAATTTATCAAAAGTCTGGTGTGTTCACACCCTTATGGACAAACACTACAGAATTTAATAAGAAATCAGTAAATTTTTATAGAAATTCCATAGGGATTTATGGGAACGACACTAAGAATCAAGGATCTGATTCAAAAGTCCATCTCTGTTCTCCAAAGCATTTTAGGCAGATGCTTAATGTTAGGCACATAGTTAAGTCCCATTGAACTCAATGGGACTTTAGCCTGAGTCTAATATTAAGCTTGTGCCTAAATGGTTTGATGAATAGATATGTGCTTAAGCATGTGTGTAAATGCTTTAATGAATTGTGATCATATAGAAGTGACCAAACAATGAGATTTATAGACCTATAAATATGCAGTTACATTGAGCCATCATATCTCATTCTAAACTATCCTATAAGGTTTTTTTTTTTTAATATAAAAATTATTTTCTATCTTATGTAAGACTTTTCCATACAGATTTTTAAGTTACTAGGAAACTCAGACACTACAGACATACTGTAGTAGTTCTCTGGAGAACTTGGTTATTGTTGTCAGTTCTCTAAGGTTCTGGACATTAACATTAAAAATCATTTATGGTCTGAAGTAATTCCTAGTACACTCAATGGAAAGACCCTCACTGTTGTATTGGGAACTCATATAACACTGAAATTTTCCATGATGCTTAACAAACAGAGGGCTAGTAGCTGAGGACTTTACTCAGCCACTGACCCAAGTAGTGAGTTATTGCTTGGTGTGCAGAGGGATTGCCCAGGCTGCACCAACCTTTAAAACAGCACAGACTATTCCTGCCACTACTCCCCCAAATGTGGCCCGCCTGCTCTGTGGGCTTGTGCACATGGTTGTGGTACATAGCCTCTCTCCTCCTTGACCCCTTTGAGTGATATGTTCCTGCAATGGGGGACTAGTCCCTTCTCTTCCCCAAATGGATGTACCGTGTCAGGCTCTTGCATGGGCCATATAAGTAAGTGGAGACCCCCTGAGTCCCCCTTCTTTCCATCTAATGGCAAACGTCAATGGTAGTTCTTCCAAGCACGGGCTGAGGAAAAAGCCACAATGTAAGGTTCTCAGCATTTGGTTCACAGATGAGACAATTGTCCTGCCCTGAAGTGCTTACAGTCTAGATAAGATAGGACAAACGCAAGACAAACCCAGAGAAAACAGTTCTGGAAAGCGTGAGTGTGAGGATTATTAACGATGAGAAGAAGGCAGGAGGGACTGTTTGAAGAGGGATTTCATACCCTTATGTCTGGAACAAATACCTTCCTGTTCCATCCATTTACATTAAATCATGCAAGAGGACTGAGCGTTCAGTTAATATGCACTGCACTGCCCTGAAACACACTGCCTCGGGATGTGAGTGTGAGGCTGCATCCTTTCTCCATTTAAATCTCTTCTGTCTGGCCTTTAAACCATTTATTTTATTTGCATTTTCTCCTAGCTATATGGTCCTGATTTGTCTCTTGTAGTACTTGTGCTTTGACCTGCATTTATTTTGTGACTTTGAAATATCTTTTATTGAGCTCTGCTGGACCCTGGATTTGTAGAGCACTTGGAGATGTTCAGTCATAAAAGGTGCTTGTAAAAGAAAACTCCTAGGATTAAGATTAAGAAAATGTGACTTCTTTACTTTCTGACAAGTGAAAAAGAACTTCCCTTTCAAAAGAAAGGCTCACACATAAAAGTCTATTATTTAAGACTTTAATCCAGAAGTTCTTAGGTTATGGTTGGCAATGAAGACCAGTTATTTTTGACTGATCATTCATGCCAGCTGGCAGTGAGAAACTGCCATACTGTAAAATTTCCAGCAATATTGCAAAAGCTGACAAGGGTAGCCATGTTGCTTAAAATGGTGTATGTGTGTGGAGAGAATGGGGGGAGGGGGTGGGAAGAGCAGGAAATATACAACCTTCATTTTTCAAGTAAGAAAGTAGTAGGGGCAAATAGATGTGTCCTATACAGTAAGATTCCCCTGTCTAAGTAATGCAAGAAAATCATTTTCATGCCATACCTGTATTTCAAGGATTCTGCCAACTCAAAGACATACATATGTGCGTGTTTTACAAATAGTACAGAAAATGTCTAAACTGATGACATGGAAAATATGGAAATAGTACAGGGGAAGGTGGAACCAAAGAAATAGAACACAGCTTTATGTCACATGACTACCAAGACTGGGTGAACAGAACATTGTTTTAGATCATATCATCAGCTAGATCACAGTTGAGTAGTAAAGTGACATGTATTTGATTCATTTCACTGAAAAAAGCCAAAACACCCAGGTTTACAATTTTATTTGCATTCTCAGAACCTTATTTGGGATTATGTAAAATTGACAGCTGCTTATAATTATTTTGGGTTTCAGCTGAAATAATTAAAAACATCTGCCTTTATCTTAACACTACCAGACTTAAACCCATGAGCTTGGTTTTACCTAACTTCAAAGCTGAAAGCAAAGAATAAAAGAAACCTTTGCATATTACTAACAAATTTCCAGTGATTCATTTATATGTACAACCAGTTATTCGAACAGCCTGCAAACCTTTAATTATCTTTTAAATATATGTAATTTAGAACTGCTAATTAGATAGCAATTTAATGCTCTCACAGGGATTCAGATGCTCTGTCTTTTTAAAAATGTAAACTCCAATAGGAATAATCATTGGCATTCAAGTGATTGATTTTTTCAGTTATTTAAATGAACATGAGGCATTTACACTGTTCAAATCATTTAAATATTCTGCTGTCAGCTGCAGCTGTAGAGTTTTACGGACTCTGAATAAAGCAAGGGTAAGTGTAGGTTATCTTACGTTCCAGGCGGGACTCCCCAGAGAGGAATGAGATTTGCTGCTTATGAAAGGCTAACACTGCTTAAGTGGGGCATTAATGTTTCCTCTGAGACTTGGATTTCTCTGTTTTCTATATTTGGAGAAACAAATTTTCCCAGAATTTACAGCTCTGAAAGACTTAATACTAGTTTAGCAATCTTTAAATACACAGGTCTTTTAGCTATATACAATATATCATGGCATTTAATGTTTTAATTTAAACTCATTGACTTACTCTGGTAGCCAAACTGCCAACATATTTAGGTGAGGGTTTTATAGTACATGTATAGCCTTTGTTTCCTGAATATACCTTCCCCTATTAGGACCAATCTTTAAAATAAATTACATAAAGATGTGCATCATTTTGAGGAAAGCAATTTATCAATTAGACTACATATCACAATGATAGAAAACATTATTTATGTATAACCATTCCAAATACCATCATTGCTAGCATTCCTAAGCTAAAGCTAAGAGTGAGTTTCAGTTTCCCCATGAGGCTACAACAGTTTGATTTAAACTTAGACATGTTATAAAATCCATAGTCAAAACCGAGTAAGAAACTGAAACTCTGGTGCAGCAGTATTTAAATTCTAACTCATCATGGATTATATAGCATTTATCTATGAGCCATGACACATTCATGATCTCAAATTTAGTAGAAATAAAAAGGTAGAATATGATGCTTCTCAATTCAATATTATACGTGGTCGATCTGTGAAAAACAGAGAAATTAAGAGGCTATCCTCCCCAAATGAAATTTTGTTAGTGTATTCCATCTCATAAAGCAAAATCTCTCATTCCTTTTGTGAACAACAGCCCAGATTCTGATGTCAATTACAAGGGAAAAGAACCAGAGATTCTATGCAGTCCACTAGGGACTTCACTATTAGTGATCAAATTTCTGTGGAAGGTGCTCAGATACTGTGGTGATGGCCGGCAGTACAAATCCCTAAAATAGACAGATAAGATAGTTACACAGGTATAAGCCCAGAGTAACTGTATTCACTACAAATTAAATGACCTTCCTGAATTTCACTGTAACCCCTCCATCTTCTCTTCAAGAACCACTTCTCCTGTGACACTACAAAACTGGCCAACCAGTAATGGCTAGGCTGAGGGGTAATCAGGTATTGTTGATGTTTATATTTTTAATTATTATAAAAATTGTATACAATTTGATTGTAATCCTCTCTCCAGCCCTTAGTATGTCGATTGTCTTCATAGACTGGAAGCTCTTCAGGATAAGTACTATGTCTTCCTGTGTGTGGACAGTGTCTAGGACAATGGAGGTGCTCATAGAATATCAATAAAAAACCAACAATATAAAGACATAAGTGTAAATGGGATAGAAATCTTTCCTCAGGTGTGCAAATTTCAAGAATCCATAAGGACTATGGTAAGCCAATTAACACTGATTTGAAAAACCTAAATAAAAGGAGCAAAATCAAATGTATTTATTGTTAAATCAATGATTCCTAGGTTCATACAAATATGAAATTGTGCATGATTAAACGGAAGTAAAACAACTTTGTTATGCAAAATAAAATTCTGCACTCATTACAAAAAATAAGGATTTGTAATAGAAATATGATAGATAGCAGCGATCTTATAGAGATGCCCAGATAAAAAACAAACTAACAAAACGGATAAGATCTACTTCTGATCTCATTTACACAAGTAAAACGCCAATAAAGTCAATGAAGTTACTCCTGATTTAAATTGGTCTATATCAGATTTGGAGAGTTATCCCCATCAATAACTAGTAATGTCTTACACATATGTGGCACTTTCATCCAGAAGACTCCCAAAAGAAGATAAGGGGTTGTTGCACCCACAAGTGAAATGAAGCTATATAATGTTTGTAAAACCATACAGCAGTTCTGGGAGGGGAAGAGATTATTTCACCCAGTAAATCTTCCAGTTGTCTATGACTAGCACCTTCTATATTAAATATGGATGTATATATCAAATATCATAGTGTGCATGAACTTTACAGACACATAGGGCAGGAGCCATCTTTTTGCTATGTGTTTGTACAGTGCCTGGCACTACTGAAATATAAACAACAAATAATAAAATAGTAATAGTAGACTCTCTCCCAGCCCTGAAAAGCTTGAAATTTATATCAAAGAATAATGACACTAGACCATGATGAGAACAAAAATAAACAATGGAAAGGGAACAAAGCCAAGAAAATAATATTATTTGCTAAGGAAAGCAGATGATACAATTTGTTTAGTTTCAAATGGTTGTTTTTTATGGTTTTTTTTTTTTTTTTTTAACATGTTGTCCTTTTTGGACCAGAACAGAGATTAGTGGCAGAAAGAGGTGTGAAAGAAGTAAATTTTAGCAGGAGAAAGAGGCTACTTTCAATACATTACTATACAGTATACTACTGTGTTTGCATCAAACCTAAATACAGTATACAACAAGATTGCATGCAGAGTGCAGTAATATCTTGATTTTCCTAAAACTGTGACTCAACTTCCAGTTTGCAAATTTGGTTTCCCCTTTAGTTTTGATTCAGAATGTTATTTGCTTTTCTTTGCAAAATTTATGAAGCCCTTATAAATATATACAGTATTCTACAATAATAATTTAAAACACTGCAGCCTCACTACTGTAAGCTCTAGTGTGTTGGAGCATTTCGGTAGTTTTCTTAATAGGGACATTTTTTCTCAGCATAGAAGCACTCACTATTTATTTTTCCATACTACAGTACAAAAACCACTCTCAAATATATCAGAAAAAGGAAATATATACTTTTTTCTTTTTCCCTTTTAAAGAAATTCCAGTAGATATTTGTTTCTGCATTCTAATACTGTATTTTGAAGTCAACAGAAACACACTAAATATCAGTTTTAGCTTTCTCTTTTTTACATAAATGCAACATACTAAAAACAGGTGTGATTCAAAGTTATATTCATATCTGTTTCGAATAAGGAAAGAATTGGCACTGCCTATTCCCAGTGCCCATGAGGCCCACACTGCAAAAGTACTGAACTTGGCAGTGCTAGGGTGCCACCTAATGGCAATTCTTCCTCAATTCATCACTGGTTTATAACCACAGGGGAACTGGAAATTGCATTTTTCTGACTCAGTGCTCAGAAAACAAATCATTATGAAATGGATAGAAAATGGAGCTGAAAAACTAGCAACAAGGTGTTGAATTTCAACACTTCACACAGGCACATTCTCAGTAAGCACTACATAGAGCAGAAGATTAGACAATCTATTACTAATTACATTGTTCCTATACTATATTGCCCTCTTCTAAGGCAATGTCTCCTGGTATTCCTAGTGTGGGTGCACTGGCTATGAAAGACCTGGTTTCGTGTGACAGAGCTAATGACAATGAATGTAACCGAAGAGAAAAAGTATTCATCACAGGAAGAGAATGAAAAATAAGAGATGGCCTGAAGAGAGGTGGGAAAGGAAGGAAAAACAAAGGGAAAAGCTGTTTCTCAGAGCTGCAACTGGACTATTCCACTCCGTTATTAAAACCTTTGGTGGAGAAATGTAACTAAATACAGGTACACTGCTCCTGGAATAGTTCATTCAGCTCCCCTGAATGACCACAATGGTCTGTGAAAACATCCTTGCAGCACTGCTTTGGAAGCTGCAAGTGAACATTTTCCTGATCATTTAAAACCCGATTTGACCTCCTAGAGGTCAGAACTCAGTTTCTTTCCCTGCAGGGTGCCCAGTAGATTGTTCCCACTAACAGTCTACACAAAAAACTCCAGTTATATTAAAATGAAAGCAAAGTTTATTCAACAAATGGGAGAAAATAAAGAGAAAATCACTACCACAACGAACAACAAAAAACAGTTAGTGAAATATAAACCCAACATGACTAATCAGTACGAGAATTGTACGTAGCAAGGCTCCACACTGAATGGCAAAAGATACTCATTAAATAAGATAAAATCCTTACACATTACAAAACTTTTTTCCCCCCAAACCAGCTGTTGCTAGCCTGCCTGTCTTTTCAGGCACCCACAAAGGGAGTTTCTCAAGAAATAATATGCCTCTCTTTCCCATGTTACTCCAGAACTTAACAGATATGGCTCATTGGAGTTAGCCACTCAGGAGTCTCTGAGTATAATAGCATTACATCATCTCAGACAAAACTAATGATAATCTAAACCAGTTTGAATCCAGCTGGTACAATGTATGATTGGAGGTAACCCCAAATTATGCAGAAGTTTTAGCTAATATCCTTTGTTAATTATTTAATTCCAGTCTTGCATGCATGTCACAATCTTGATTGCCAGGAAGTTAATGGGAATTTCCCCATTGGCTTTAATGGGACTTGGAATTGGCCCACAATAATTGTGATTTTCTTATAAAAAGAATTACATCCATAATGGCCCAGCCCAGCCATCACTGCATAAACAAAAGCCCCACTACAGTCAATGAAAGCTTGTCAATATGCAGTGATTACAAGATGCCAATTTTAAAAAAGATTCTTCCAAAAACTGAAAGGAAGATAGACTGAACATACTGTATTGAGCTCACTCCAGCTGACAGCTTTCAGGCACGCTTCCCAACATTTTGATTTTAAAAAGAAGGAAGATTGTATAGGTAATGAGATAAATACACCCAAGATGTCCAGTGGTGAGAGGGGTGTTGATGGTAATGGATTCATTTCTCCCATTAAAAAAAATACCACCACATCTTAACTCAGGAAGGTGGGTAACACCATTTGCCAGACTAATTTACATTAGGCTTTCTTGTTGGATTTCATTACAATTTGTTCCTTAAATTCTACTGTGTAAAGAATGGATAAGATCTAATTTATAGTATAGTGTTTGATGTCAGTAATTTGCAGGAGGAGGATTGGAAGGTGAGGTGTGTGTGTGATGTTTTAAAACTCTTGTAGGGGGGCTTTAAAATATACAAATATATTGTGTGAAAATACAGGCCATGAGGTGTATTCCATGGGACAAAAAAAAAAAAAAAAACACTCTTCAAAAGTTTATTTAAGAACCAAGGATGAAGTGATGGTTATCTAGAGAGGGTGGTGAACCCTATCAAACAGCAAAATCTCTCCTCACCTTTTTTAGAGCATCTTTTCAATTAAAGGAGCGGATGCCATATCCTTAGCATAAGGCTGGATATCAAGAAAATGAATCATACCCTCAACAAAATATTCACCTCAATACACAAAGAGAAGGGAAATACTGACATGTGATAAGTTCCAAAAGAAGGAACACCCCTGCCTCCAAACCAGGACCTCTAAAAAGTGGATAAGAACAGAATACCAATTATTCCAGCACTGTACCCACAGCAGACAATTAATAACACAAAGGTAACAGAAATGTTTAAATAACTAGTTAGTGCCTTCTTTTTTTCTTTCCACAAAATCTACAGATGTAGAAAATATAGGAATTTTAATTCATTTAATGAAAGTATTTAACCTAAGAGTTTTTTTCTCACTTTTACCATCTCTTTTATTTCCCCTTTTTCCAGTCTCTCTCTCTTCCACTCATTCCATCCATGTATCTCCACATAGGTTTTTTTTTTCTAATTTCTGCTGAGTGATTCCTCCTCCCTGGCATCTTTCGCCATAAGGATTTCCACTGACACCTTTACTTCCTCTGCAAGGCTCGAAAGGAGATGTGGACTAATATGCTGACACTTAGGGCTTGTCTATAGAGCAGGGTAATGCAGACTATGGAGGTGTGACCTCTAAAGCGCACTAACGTGCTGCACATTGATTGGTCCATACAGACCTGCTAGTATGCATTAAAGGTTCCCTGTTGCACTTTACTATGGTGCAGTACTACATTAAAGAACACTAAGGAACCTTTAGTGTGCACCAGCTCAGCCTACATGGAACAACTAATTCTTAGCACATTAGTGTGCTTTAAAAATCACACCCTCTAGTGCACATTATCCCATCATGTAGAGAAGCCCTAAGAAAGATGGGAACCCAGAACAGGTGGGAAGTAGGTCACTGTTCTCACTCTCTCCTCCCGTACCATCTTATCATCTTCAGTGAAGAGTTAAGCTGAGGGTGGGAGGATGCGGTGACACCAAGAGAGCTGAGTCTTATCCCAGATCAGTAGATTCATGGCTTCGACCCCATCCACTCCCTCTTTGCAGTGAGATGCATACACTGGAGAGGGGGTAGTGGAGGTGATGAGTGGGGAGAGGAGATAGTGCTAAAAAAGTTCATTAACAAAACCCCACAGCTTGTCTGTTGTGAAATTCTCAAGTCCAAAAATAAAAAATCTGCCAGGGTGCCATGGAATGTGCATAGCTATTTCACATTATAGAAGTAGCTGGATGAAATCCGGGGAGTTCTGCCCTTTACTTCAGTAGGGCCAAGATTTCACCCTCAATCTACATGTGTTAGACAAGAGATCATCATCATTAGTACTAACCTGTACTGCAGCATTGCCCAAAGATCCCAGTGAGCTTCATTGTCCTATGTACTAAGTGCTCTACATACACACAGAAAAATGCAATCACTGCCTCAAATAGCTTATGGGGTAATTTGAGACAAATATTCAACAAGAGTAATGAACAAAGGGAGGAAATGGGTGGAGGGAGGACACAATGATAATAAGATCATGCGGTTATATAGGTCAGCTATGTGCAGAACTTGATGGTTGCAAATTGTTTGAATTTAAAAAAAAATATCAACTACCCTGACTGTCATCCAACCTAACCGCTATTATCTGGCTGATTTCTAGAGAGAGAGGGTTGGACCACAGTAGTAAAGTATGCAAACCTCTTATTATAGGGTAGAACAGAATTCTTTGGTTCATCATTACATGTATATGTGAAATTCTATCAGTTCAACTCCAATAATGAGGAACAAGATCTGTGCTTTATCACCGTACTAGCATTCCTGGCTAAATTCAAGCATTTCCTTGCAACTTCCTCAGTTAATAAGGTTTGTTAACTAAAAACAGGTGGAAAAGGAAGACATACAGGAACACTACAGAGGAAACCCTGTTTATCCAAAATACGTTACAGAAAATGGTTAAAGATCAATTCACATATATCAAACTACGAGCCCTTTAATGCAGCCAAGGCCAATGAAACCAATTAAGTGTTAGTTGCACACGTTAAAGCTACCTCCCAGGCAGAGTTCACATTCATGCTCAAACCCTGCAAGACTTTTTAAAACAAGAATGAAACCAAAAAACAAACATTGAAGCGAAATTTTGTCACGGATCAAAAACTGGCTAAGAGTCAGGGAACAAAAAATAGGAATAAACAGTTTTCATCTTGGTGAACAGCAGGGAGCCTCATGGTTCCATAATATGTCTGATGCTGTTTAATGTATTTATTAGCAATCTGGAAATAGGGTGAGCACTGAGGTAGCAACATCTACAGATGAGACAAAGTTATCTGGGTTATTCAAGTGCATAAAAGACTAAAGTACTTCAGGATCTAACCAAGCTAGGAAAACGGGCAACATGATGGCAGATGACATTTAATGTTGGTAAGCGCAAGATAATGCACACTGGAGGAGAAAAATGAAATTATATATACGTCTTAGAAGCAGAGCCCTGTGTGGATACAAAAGGGTGCATCTGCACCCGATCCACGATTCGCAAAAATTGTCTGCGGGTAGACGCATCCGCGGATATCTGCGGATAGCTGCAGATTTGCAGGGCTCTAAATAGCTCTACAGGTAACTGTGCAGCAGTGATGCAGGGCTGTGTCAAGTCCCCAACCGCCCCCTGGCCCCGGTTCTCCCCAGAGACCTCCTGCCCTGCCGCCCGCTCCGCCCCTGCCATACCTCCTTTCTTGCTCCAGGCTGGGAGGCTACGATTCTGGGTCCTTCTATGCAGTGCTGCTCTTCCTGTGGTGAGCTCGGACACCCCTACGCAGTTACAGAGGCTCTAATGCACGCAGTTATTGTCGCCTGCTCATTTAAACAACAACCCCACCTTCAAAATGGTGCTTGGTTCATTCCCTTTTGGGAGTTATAGTTTACCTCCTTCCTCAGAGCAAGCTGGGGACTACAACTCCCAGAATGCCCAGCAGGCTGGGTGACCGCTGCTCCATTCCGGTGAGTGTGGGCTGCAGAGCCCTGAGCTGATACAAAAGTTGTATCTGCATCTGTGCTATGAGCTGCAAAAATGGTCTACAGAAATCCGCATCTGCGGATGTGGATATCCGCAGATACAAAGCGGATACCTGCAGATTTTCAGGGCTCTGCTTACAAGGTTCTCAATTAACTGTATCAGCTGAGAAAAGGGACCTGGTCAACCCTGTGAACAGCTCAATAAAGATTCTGCTCAGTGTGCAATTGCAGTCAAAAAAGCAAACAAGATGTAAAAATGGGTTAGGACAAGGATGAGGAATAATATTGTAAAAACGATAATGCCATTGTATAAATCAATGGGACAGCCTAATCTGAAATACTAGCCACTGCATCTCCAAAAGAAGATACTGAAGAATCCAAGGAGGTTCAGGGAAGGGCAACAAGAATGAGTAGGAGGACAGAACAACTCTCGTATGAAGAGAGAGTGAAAAGATTGGGATTGTTTCATTTAGCAAGGAGTCGAACATGAGAAGATATGATCAAAGTATATAAAATAATGAATGGTATAGAGAAGGCTGATCAGGAGCTCTGTTCTCTCTGTCTCATAACATGAGGAAAAAGGGTATTCAATTAAATTTAAAAGGTGACAAATTAAAAACTGATAAGAGGAAATACTTCTTCCCACACAAGGTGTAATTAAACTGTGGAATTCATTGCCACAGGATGCCATTTAGGCTAATAAGATTAAAAAAAGGATTAGACATTTATATGGATAGGAAGAATATTCAGAGTTATCATAGTTAATATTAACAAAATCTTGAAAAGATATAAAATCTTACGCTTCACAATTTAAGACAATCTCTAGATCTACTGAGGATTAAGATAAGACATTCCTGGCGAGGGAGGGCAGATTGCAAGACTTCTGCCCACTATGGGGTTTCTTGCACCTTCCTTTGGATCATCTACTGCTGCAAATTGTTGAAGACAAGATACTGGACTGGATGGACCATGGTACTGACCCACTATAGCAATTCCTGTGTTTACATATATGGTACACACACACTATCTTGCCACAGATACAGTGCAAATTTGAACAACAGATGGAATGGTGAGATGTTGATTCAGAACTCGCTATTTTGTTTATGAATAAACTGGCTGAATGGAGGCATAAGAGGGTGGAGGCTTCTCTTTTCCCAGTCTTGAAGTGTTTCAGAGGCAGAGACTCTAATTCCAATGACTAGCAAAGATATAAACTCACCATGATGGAGGTGTAGCCCCATGAAATGTGGTACAGTAACCAATCTCTTAGGGTAAGATATGAGGGTCATTGGAGTACTTGTATTTAACTTTGTGGCAGTCTGGGAGTTGGGATGTGGAACTGGAGGTAGGGATCTAGTGGTTCCATGTTTGTATGGTAACAAACAAGGTGGGTTAATTTGCAAGGACCATCTCAGAGGACCTTATTGTTTCTTGGTCTATAATTTGCCAAATTCTACCCAGCTGCTACAGTCCTCCTTCCTGCATGCCTGTGGCAAATTCCACAAGGCAGAAACACAAGGTACTTTTAACAGAAAGAGAAATCCCCCTTACTATATAAAAAAATGTAATGAGCAAATTTCTGTTAGGGTGCCTTTGGAGATACTATAATGTCCATCTTGCTCCATGCTTAGTTCTCCATTTCTACCCAAAAGCTGCTGGGAAAAAAGCTATTCCATTCACCCATGGAAGTTCCAGCGTTGATCTTTTCATTTCATTCATCTCCAGTCAAATAATAAATAAGGAAACAATCAACTCAAATACAAATGTTAATTGAGTGTGTAATTCCTAATCCAAATGTTAAACAGACAAAACGTTTGTGCTGACTGAAAATGCAGGATGTGCTAATGACTTCATAAATCATACTTTTAAATAATTCTAATTTATTTATATATGAAATTAGCCATCCAATTAATATTGCTGTTTTCTACTAAAATATTGTTAAAATCAGATATTACCCTAAGTGCCTACTTGAGAAATACATATGGCACCCACATGTGTACTAGAGTGAATTCATTAATACCAGTGCTTTACGAAGGGTTGATGGTGATGGAACACTTGCATACACTGTTCCTAAACAATGATGCAATCAAGAATGAAGCTATTCTTCAGGGTATTATGTCGATAAACATTTGCATAATGGGCACTTCTATTTTACTTATTTTGATTAATGCAAACAAGATGACAAAGGAAATAAAGGTGAACTTTGTTGCTATTATTTTACTAAAAATCCCTTGTGTCCCTCTTTTACCATAAAATGTGCGATTTTGGAAAATTCTGTACATATTTTAAATTGGAATCCACTTTAAAATGACAAATAGGGGTTATTACATAGTATTAGAGCATTCCATTTCAGTGTAAAATGCACATAATTATAGCAATGTTGGGGTTTGCCATTCTGTAGAATAGAGGTCTGTATCTTTTACAGACTGATTTGTATATTTATGTACCATGGAATTATTTGTGTTAACATTCGTTTCTATTATGCTGTAAAATATACTAAGCATTTATACTCAACCCTATGTTCAAAAGTGGCAATTCTCAAAGGCATGAGGTATTATATTTTGATCTTCATCACCAATATTATATTCTTCACATATTAAGTAAATATAATAACCAAAAATGCATAAAATAAGTCAACAAATAGCTTTCTTACCAATGGTCTGAGTTCTGGATGTGTCAAAATGTATCCATTGTTTGTAATTGCAAAAGCATATCCATGAATACCTAACTGTAAGAATGAATGAGAAAGGAGCATTAATTCGCTTGGTCTCCAGTGAATTCTGAAACAAAAAAGCAGCCAAACATTTAGTCATTTACGGCTTAAACCTGGCATTCATAACCCTTATCTCAACACAATATTTCATTAAAATGAATGCAAAGCACCAATTCTTGACATTTAGTGAACTTGGTAAATAGCACAATTTTAAAATGTCACAAATACATTTTGCTATTTCGGATACTTATTCCTACGTACTTGATGTGAACTTTTTAAAACGTTAATCATAAAAGAAAAACATAATAGGTGTGATGTGATACACTATGTGCTAAAATGAAGGGATATTGGAATTTAGTAAACTCACAAATGCACAGGAGGGGCCAGGTTCTGCTTCTCTACTTGTGCAAGTGGCTGCATTAGATCAATGGAACCACTGAAATCAATGGGACTGCTCCCATGAGTAGGCTGAACAAGAGGTGGCCTATTATCAGCGATATTTACATACAATAGTGTTGAGGCTATTTCATTTCCAAATTATTTCAAGTTTACTTTGATATACACAGAACAAGGATTAATTCTAATGCAGAAGTTCATGTAATTTATATTTCTGGATTGAATGGAACGGTGGGAACTCATTTGAGAGCAATGAAATGTTTCATTAGGCCCACAAGTACAAGTAATCAAAGATAGCACTGTTCTTATTTAAATAACAGTCCTATCTTTTGATAATATTCCTATTACACAGTTGGCTGCTCCCATTGACTACAATAAATGTACTTTCAAATCACTGATATGGTCATTAAAACACCTCTTAGCGTAAACTTGGCACTGATACCGTATCTTTCTGTAGGTGCTGTGCATAACTCAATTTTAACATCGTAAAGATTTGTATACAGATTTAGATATCAATCACTATCTTTTCCACTGAGTTATTTCAGTTTTGAGACACCATAACGTAACATTTATCTGTAAAATTATCCCTTGTGTTACATAATAAAGGAATGTGATTGTGTTCAAATACTTAAGTACACTGCAATTCTTTCCAAACTAGAAGTACCCTGGTTTGTCAGTTACCTTAAATTTCTTGTTATGAGACTACTTTTTATAAAAATCGCTATCCCCTATTAAAGCCCTGATTCAGCAAATGATCCGTCTTCAGCAATGCACTGAAGTATATGCTTAAATTCAGGTACATGATTAAAACTTTACTCAACAGGGATGAACTATAGCACTTACTTAAACACTCTGTTGAATTGGGTCCTAGTACAAAATGATCTGGATAGAAATGTTAACAGTCAAAAGTCAGAGCCATTTCTCACAGTGATAACTATAACGGCAAGTCTGAAGATTTCTATAATTTACTGGAAAGATAAAACTCGGGGTGGTATTATAGCTAGACCAGAGAGAGCTCCTATCTGATTGAGATTTATGTTGTATTTCGCTCAGAATTATCAGATATATATTCAACTCTATGTGCCATAGAGAAGGTTGCTTCATGAATTAGCAGTTGCAATAAGCTTTAGTAAAGGGTAATAGAAGGTGGTAGGCTCTTGGCATCTCTTCATAAAGCAAAAAGAAAACAATTTTGGACATATTTTACCTATTATACTATGACATGTGAACTTGCATCTGTCTAAATATCAGATCTCAAGTATAATTGTCTATATGGCGATAATTTCAGAAAAAAATCTTAACAATTAAAGTCAGGTAATGAAATAAATGTAGGTGGTATATATCCTAGAAACAATATTTATCTATTTGAAATGCTCTGTGCCTTCAAGTGTGGCACTTTGTCATAGTTTGTGCCGTGGCTGAAGATGTACAATGTTTGCACTTAAAATGTTTTTTCTGTTTTCAGAGACATTGCTCCTTCCAGCGGCATTCCCTGTTAGAAATATTGGGACTCTCTCTCAAAACTGATAGATTATTTCAAAAGGGAAGAAACTTTGTGTGACCACTGCAAAGTGACACGTAAGAATGAAATATTTATGAGTCACATCCCACTTTCTTCATTCAGGACAAACTCCCACTGAAATCAATGCAAGTTTTGCCTGAGTAAGGACTGCTGGTAACAGTTCATTGTTACTGTTCATCTTCCACCGCCCAAGGCCCATCTCATCCAAGCTAACAGAATTCCAAGGTAGCAGAGTTCCATCTCCAAGAAACAGTATCACGTGCCTATATGAATGTCACTGAATAAATAAAGCATTCCATATATTGCATCTACAAGACCAGATCCCATATGTTGCCCATGCTCTTCTATCAAAATAACGATATTTCATACTATACAATGGACAAATGCTTATAGTGTGTGAAAAATGGACGTTATAATTCAAATTTTTTTGCCACCATAACTAAACTGCATGATGATAAAGTGCCTGTTACAATTATCTTCTCTTGTGTTACACGGCGTAGTGTAAAATACCTCCTTGAAATCAAAATCTATTTCTCAGAAAGAGAGACATATATTATTTCATAGAATCAGACTGAGCCTTCAATATATAATATGGTCAACACAGATAAAACAGAGCTTTTAATCTCTCCCTCCTCAGCGCCCCAAAACAAACAACAACAAAAACAAATACCAAGAAACAGTCCCATGCCTCCTTTCTCGATCACTCTGGACAACACCACCATCCTGCCTGTCACTTAGGCCTGTAACCTCGGCATCATCATCAACTCAGACTTCTCTAGGTCCTCATATCCAGGCTATGTCAAACTCTTTCAGATTCTTTCTGTGTAACATCTTTAAGATATGGTCTTTCGCATTCAGCCATATAGCTAAAACTCTCATCCAGGCTGTCATCATCTTGTGTCTCAATTACTGCAACATCCTCCTCCTGAGCCTTGGCAAATATAATCTTGCCCCACTCATATCAATTCAGAATGCTGCTGCAAAGATAATTTTCCTAGCTCATTATTTTGACCCTGTGAGTGATCTCTCTCTTTGTATTCTTCAACTAGCTTCCCCTTCCCTATTGCATCAGACATAAGCTACTTGTCTTCTTTTTAAAGGTCCTTCAGGACCTATCCACACCCAACCCATCAGCTCTCATTCACTATTGAGATGTCATCTCCTGCTTCTGATCAGTTCTGATCATGATGTCAGCCTCCATTGCCCATTTTTGTTCCTTTTAAACAAGCACTTTTGTGCTTTCCCCCCCGCCCTGCTGCTCCTCATGCTTGGGACAAGCTCCCCACAAACTTCTGCAAAGCTACCCTGTTACCCTCCTTCAAAACTCTCCTTCAAACTCTTCTTTCTTGTGATGTCTACAAAAAACTTGACAACAGTTAGGTTGTTGTAATGAGGAGAGACCACCACCTATCATACTGACCAATATTGTCTCCAGGTATGTTTACACTTAAAACACTACAGTGGCACAGCTACACCACTGCAGCTGTGTTACTGTAGCACTTTAGTGTAGACACTACCTACGCTGGTAGGAGGGCTTCTCCCATCAGCGTAGGTAATCCACCTCCACGAGAGGCGGTAGCTAGAATTTCTTACACTGACCTAGCATTGTCTACACTGGGGGTTAGATCGGTAAAGTTACGTCTCTCAAGTGTAGACCAGGCCTCATTATTTCTTGAGCTCCCACATACTGTCTGTCGTATCATTAGCAAATCATTCATGATAATTCAGTTATTGCTATTGTATTCAGTTATAATGAAATTAACAGTAGAACTTGGAAGCTGAGGTTTGCTGGTTTTGTGACTTCCTAGAATGGTCTCCTAATCTCAATAATGCCGCTTCTCCACTAGAAAACTAAATGATTTAGGTGATCAAGTAACTAAGACCCAGATAGTATGATTGAGAATCAGATAAGAAAGTAGGTGCTGAATAAACTCAGTACAATTTAATTGTTACCTGCTATTCAAATAGTGGGCCTATCTCAAATAGAGACATATGGCATCACAGTATTTGCCTATTTGTGTTGCAAAGAAACTTCCATTAGTGATTATGTTGAAACCATCATATTAATGTTCACTTGTTACCGAAACAGGATTATAATCTAGCACTTCAGAGATGGAGGACTAGTGAAATAATAATACACTGGATCAAACATAAATGAAAAGTAGTACCATCTTTACATTCATCACTAACCTATTTTTACCAAGCTACAAATGATTCATGATTGCCAAGTTTATTTTGCTTGATCTATTTTATTTATAGCTCTTTTTAAGAGTTTTATAAGTGTCATCTATAAATTTGGAAAACTAAATATAAGGGAATATTTAATGTATCCTGAACAGCACAAAAGATGACAGTAAAGTGGGTTGGACAGAGTGAAACAAGTCTATGAAAGATGGCATTTGCTTTAATTCAAGGACATAGGAGCTTTCAGGTCAAGAAGTTCTAGGCAGGCAGGAATTCTGAAAGGAAAGTTAAGGATGGACTGAGTACATCTTTGTCTGGCTTGCACATAAGGATATTCAGGCCACCAAAATGATTTTCTGGTTAGTATATGTATGTGATATTCTGTAGCATGGAATTCTCAAAATTATTTTATTAAAGTTCACTTATTTATGAACATTAATTGACGGAGGGGACTATAAAAGTGTACAAAATTTAGAATGCTGTGCCCCCAACTGACTAATAGAAATTTGACTTGATCAGTGGGGCTCTGCAATCTAGTCATTAGTGCAAGAGAATGAGGACTTCTATGGAAACACCAGTCAGTGGCGTTACTAAGGTTTAACACAAGCAGAAGTGTGTACAGCATTTGTCCCCTGGGGTTCCATTTCTGATTCTGTCACTAATTTGGATATATAAATTGGGTGCTATATATCTTGCAATAAATAAATCTAAAATATTATTGTTAATTCAGCCCTATACTCTAAATATTTTGAATACATAATCATATGTAAATTACCTTATATTTTGGAATGGCCTTTAGAAGTTCTTTAACTGGAACATCTGTACCAACTACTCCCAGAAGAATCCCTTTGGATCTCTGTTTGAAAAGATGATGCAGACCATTCAGAAGAATAAACAATCATTGTTGAAACAACGCATGCCATCAATAATTATGTTCACATTGTAAAAATTGTACTGAGGAGTACAGATTGTAACCTAAGCTGCCAACTACTTAAAAAGATAAGGGGAGGTTGCAGCTAATGTGGCTGGCCACACACAACACACACTCCATCAGCAGTTGGCCTCCTTTCCTTGGCCTGAAAATGAAATCAAAGAAGTATGCAAACTTTCAGCAGATAAGGAAGGTCTCCCTCAATTAAACTCTTCTACTTGTGAAGCAGTTTTAAGATGAAATGTTACAGATAAAACATGTGACTTTTCTTCTTTTCCAATTTGCACTGCCATCTGATACCCAAGAGAGAAAAATTAAACATTATGGGAGAAGTATATGTAATTCTCTTTAATAATATAGCAGGATGTTAAAACAACAGGTCTGTAAAATACAGCTATCCAAACCACCTATATGAATATTGCTAATGTGCTGGACCTATCTGAGATAAGAAGTTAGTCTGGAGGAGAAAATATATATAGATTATTTGCTGTAACAAAACTAATGTAGAAGTAAGAAGACACATGGGTCTAATACCACTGCATCAAGTTCATCATCTAGGTGTTTTCTCTTATACATAACACCATTAACTATTTTGAGAACTATAGTTTCTACACTATAATTATTTGTGCATAAATATATTTATCACGTTTAATTTTATTCTAACAATAGATGCAAATGGCAAAACAAATAATAATAAAAAAGTTCTGCAAGTTATTAAATTTCATTGCAGACACCAAAGTATCACATTGTAGAAACACAGTTTGAGTACTTACAGTCTCATTTTGCTTACTAAATACTGGCATGGCAACAGTGGTCATCAAAACCAATCCCTGATCATCAGCAAGCTATATTTGAAAAGAAAAAGGTATTACCTCTAAGCTACTTCAGCCCATTATGAAATCATAATTATAGAGGCATCTAACTAAGTTTTCTTCTTTTTAAATGAGATCATGCATTTCATCTAAATGGCTTTTGCAACTTTAAAATTTCAATCCAGCCCAGCCCCACCCCATTTCCTCCCTCCCCCCCCCCAGCCCACACCACATCAACTTTGCTCATCACAGGGTTACCTGGCCAGAGTATCTTTGCTGGTGTCTCTGAAGAGAGATACCAGGGGGCTGAAATGAGGGCTGTGGGAGCAGTCTGTGCACGAGCTAAGCAGGTGGAGCTCTGTTCTACCTCTTTCCCATTGGCAGCTCTGCCATGATTGACTCAGGGCGAGATCACGGGTTCAGACAATTTGTCTCAGGTTCAGACTCAGAATTCTCATCAGCTAGGACAGAGGCAGTGGAATGACAGCCAGTCAGCATTCCAGGAGCACCTTTGGTGCCTTAGTACTCAACCGGTTTAAGTTTGTTGGACCAGTTGGTGGCATCAAGCACTGGCTGGTTCTGTATCTCAGGTTTTAACATGTTTCTTCAATTAGGGAGAGACCAGGCCTCCTGGACTTTGGCCCATTCAGAAGAAACATGTGGAACAATTTATCATCATTGACCAAAGGAGAGTGGGATTGCTTAGGAAATTGTGTCTTTGCACCTACTTGCTATTTTTTTCTTTTCACAGATGGCAGATTTCCCATATGCATCTTTGTTACAAGACAAATGATGGAGGGACGTATTTGGCTGGGATTCCACAGGGTGGACTGGCACCGCTCTGTCACCCTGCAGATCTTGAGGGACTTGATCATCATCATATGAAGGGAAGTGCAAGTTACTAATTAAAGCAGCATTTTCCCTGCAGGTTTTTTTTTGGTGGGGTGGGGAAAGGGGTGAGAGTGCATTTAAATTAGGTGAGGTTATCCCAGCTGTCAGGGGCACCAAGCATCCAGGTACAATAAGGACTGATGGTTTGACAGTGGGGCTCAGGTAGATTGAGTTGTGCATATATTTTTCCAAAAGGAGGGAGCAGGGGAGCTGATCATCCTGAGAAAACACCTGGGGAAGCTGCATGGCCAGTTGCAGTTGTGTGGACTATATACAAAACCTCCATCCAATCCCCATGTTGCTGTTACTGCATTGGGACACATCCTCTTGAACTAAATTTCAGTTCAGGGCCATATTTTGGAGAAACTTGGCACCTTTAGTTTCCACACCCAGCCTGTTTTGAGCACAATCCTTTTCCTATAGGAGCAGCCATGGCTATTGCCTGTTCAGATTTTCAGAATATAGACGTCACAGTCATTGGTGGCCAGGTCATTTTAAGAGACACATTAGGAACTAATAAATTTGACTGTTGAGATCTCTGCCATTTTATTTCTTTTAATTCCCAGTTTGCTGTACGGCTTTCATTCTCCCAAGCTGCCAGCCACTCAATGGGAATGCAAATGGGTTTCAGGATTGAGAAGGTTCACACCAGACAGGAGACACACAGGAACATGGAGATGGGATCACCTCATGCTTTGTTTTTTTAGAGACGCTAACTAGCACCTAATGTGATCCTTGTCCTGTAAGTCAGGAATGATTTAAGTAGAGAAGGAGGAACCCGGGGTCTGGGCTGGTAGCTAGAGTCAAGTGTGATTATACCAGTGTAAGAACTTATTCTCCTTAGCCAGAGTAGTATGGTCTAGCATGCTGAAATGAAGGGTATGGAGGAGAGCCTCCTTGGTGTCACATTAGACAAGGCCAGAACAAATGTAAATAGAGACATGAAAAAGCATTCCGCTAGTTATGGGATGACATCTTGGAGGTTTTAGATGATTGCCCAGGGTTACTCAGCTCTGACAGTGTGTATTTGTCAGGCATCCATTAGGATATGTTTACTGTGGACATCCAATTCAGGCTTAAGGGATAGCTGAGAACAATTTGTTTGCTGGGAAGCCAACTATGCAACTGATATCTATCTGGTGGTGTTTTGCCATCTTTAAAATGGGGTAGGAGAGAAATCAGGCCAGAGTTTGGCTGAAAGCTTTGGGGAAAGGGGTCCTTAACACCAAGCATATACTAAGGGTGCATAGGGACAATCAATGTCCTGTATTAGTGATATCCATTGGTAGAGACTGCTGCGGGTTGCCCAGTGGTTGTTGTAACCTTCTTTATGAGGTTAGAAGCGTGTGCTTATGGTCCAGGCTTACTGCTTTGCTCTGGGTGGGTGGATGGTTTCAAATGGACTGCTGGCCACTTCCATGATCTTTGGGTCAGGAAATGATTGGCTCAAAGATGGCTGACATTTTGGGAGATCGACTGCAATCACTCCTTCCTACAAAGGCTACATGTTTCACCCTTCATTATTTATTTTATACTAAATATTATTTCTGTATTAAAGTTGAATATTTGTGTCAGAAAATTAATTAGGTTGTGAGGAGTTTTTCTTGGGTGATTCCCTGGGCAATGATGTTTTTGGTGGAAATACTTTGAAATAGTAGAATGGTAGTCACTGGGTGTTTCCATCAGCACACATTGTGACACAATTAACACTGGAACAGGTAAGTAAATTACAAAGGAAGCCATGATCTAGGAATTTTGCATGGATGTTAAGTCTTTTAATCCCTTTTCATAATAAAATTAATAGTAGTGTATCATGGTTGATGAAAAACATTAATTGTCCGAACAAACTTGGTAAGAAGTAAAAATGATGTATTCTTTTATCAATAATTAAACTAAACTTCATCCTACATTTATCATAACTGGAACCAACATATATCACTGATACCTACAGAACAGGCTAGGGTTCTTTATCTTGTACTATAAGAAGTAGCAAATAGTTAATTAGAAATTCATATTTAAAATATCGTCCTTTGTCACAAATATAAGAATTTAGATATCAACAACTCTTAAACCAAAATGTAATTACATCCTCACTGAAATGATGCTGTTTATTTAAAAACTCAAAGATGACAGTATGATTACTAATAGCTACTCAGATGGTCAAATTTTCAAAATCCATTTTCCAATCATATAGAGCAAACTGAGAACTTCCAACTCCATCAACACGTCCCATGCTCAGAAACAAGCTACATATGTAGGTATGTTAATAAATACATAAATAAAGCATTTAGACTTCCATTACAAAACTACACATCTGTACTTTCTTTTAGATTTCTGAAGAAATTTCAATTCCTAAGATGTGTCACGTGCGAAACAAACTGAAATGGGCAAATGTCTTTTTTTTACCATAAAACATGACAAAATGTGTTTTTATGCAGACTTTTAATGGCAGCTTAGTCACAAATATAAAGGAGGAAAAATATTTCAGTTATTATAGACAATTATGTTGAATGGCATTCATCTATTATCTACTAATGTAATTTTCAGTTAGCTACAATGGAAATGATTCAAATACAAGTATGCAGTGTTACTGTAACCATGTCAGTCCTAGGATATAAGCGAAACAAGATGGGTTGGATGACCTGAAGAAGAGCTCTGTGTAGCTTGAAAGCTTGTCTCTCTCACCAACAGAAGTTGATCCAATGAAAGATATACCTCACCCACCTTGTCTCTCTGACATCCAAATGGCATGATTTTAACCAGCTGCTATATATATGGTCTGACCTCAGTTTAACTGTCAATTTTGCCTACCCATTTTCTATTGCCACCAAGGTGAATCAGATGGTGGAGGTGGCGCTCCCGTCCCACCCCCGAGAGGGATGGCCCGGGCCCTGACACGTGTAGCTGGCATGAGTCACCTAGCATTGCTGCTCACCCCCCTGAACATTCCTCCATGCCCCCTTAGGGGGATGCGCCCCACAGTTTGAAAACCTCTGTGCTATGCTTATTCTTGACCTGGGGCGCTATGTAAATTAACAGACATAGGCTCAGAATGAAATTAACGTTCTTTCTCTTATTATTTGATAGCATATGAATTACTACATTTTGATTTCCTTCAACTAAGTATACTACAAATAAAAAAATATATAAGAAAACAAAAATAGTTGACAATGAGTAAAACACAAATTCCACTGGCAAGCTCAGACACTTGAGGATACGAAGACATATGTGAGCTGAAAGAAAGGTATGTGCTTTGACGTGTTTTCAAAACCATTTTAGAGTACAGTATTTAAGCTATAAAATTAAGTGACAAAACAAGCATTACTCAAATGCTTTTGAACAGTTAGAAGGTTAGGCAAATCAGTGGGGTGTAAGATGCTGAGAGCCCCACAACTGGTTAGTAAAATGAGGAGAAATGGGGTCAAGAACTCAAATTTCAGAGTCATTCATGTAATCAGTAAAGCTGGTTGAATGCAAAAAAATTGTCAGATTTTGCAGCTGTTCCCAAAGGATTGCTGGAACTTTCAAAGGGGCCTCCGGACATTTGGTACTCAAATCCAATTGACCTTAACTGGGGATTGGACACCTAACTACCATAGGTCCTTTTGGAAATTCCACCATACTTTTTTGTTTTAATAAATAGTGGCAAAATTTAGTTGACACACTATCCATTGAATAATATTTGATCAGCTCTAGGAGACAGTGAGGGCAGCTATGCAGCAGTTAAAATAGAACTGTGTTCAAGGTAGAGTTGATAAGCTTTTCATAATTTTCTTCCATTTACAAAGAATGTATTCACTGGCTCCAGAAATGGATGTGAGCTCCACCTCTGTTTCTATCCTACTTGATTCTGGAGAGAAGAAAATAGACGGAAACTGATGTATACAAAAGCTGTAAATTCAAGAGTTATTTTTAAGGCACCGTCAGTGACTTTAGTTAATACTGGACTCAATTCATTATTAGCCAAGTGGACAATAATTACTGGATCATTTTGATTTAGGAGATCCCTAAGTGAACATTGCTTTCCTGAAGTGACAGGTCAAATGGAAGGATACTAATAACAATTTATAGAAAAATAATTAAAGGAACACATTCTCTGCTCTGGCCCTCCTTGAGGCATCATAGGGATCAAATGATTTCCTTGAAAGAGGGCAAGAAATATTTACATGAATCTAATCCCTGTATCCTGCCATGTGTAGCTTGTTGACAGACTCTTGCACCCATTTGGAGTATGACTTCAGCAGAGCTCCACACAGGTGCCATAGGCCATCTGCATCTTACATGGTCCAGAATCAGTCTCTGCTTATACAAAATATGGCTCTAAAAAGGAGTTCTGCACTTTAAAACTCCTCTTTCCCTGCAGGATATATCCTCACCTGCAGCCTGAAGTCCACAGAATAACAAGGAGTTCCTGAATAAAAAAAACCTCCTTTCCTGAAGGACATGAGGAATTTTAAAGGGAAAGAACAACAAAAGAATGCAGAGAGAAAGGTTTCTAGTAAAGTACCAAGAAGTAAGATAATATTTTTAAAAAGTCTATGAATATTTAGGATCCTATGCTTTATGCCAGTGGTTCCCAAACTTGTTCCGCCGCTTGTGCAGGGAAAGCCCCTGGCAGCCTGGGTTTGTTTAACTGCCACGTCCACAGGTTTGACCCATCGCGGCTCCCAGTGGCCGCGGTTCACTGCTCCAGGCCAATGGAAGCTGCTGGAAGCGGCGTGGGCCGCGGGAAGTGGCAGGTAAACAAACCGGCCTGGCCCACCAGGGGCTTTCCCTGCACAAGCAGCGGAACAAGTTTGGGAACCACTGCTTTATGCGAAAAAACACACAGTGTAACTAAACAACACCCTCACTGCTGAAATAACCAGTAGTTTCTCCACTAGTATTATAAAATACGTTTAAAAACCAGCAAACTTCAACATTTTATTTGTAAACACACAGAGCTGACTCCATAGGGCAGCCCAATACGTTGGCATCAGTCAAATACAAGTGTTTGAAAGAAAACACTGGTTTTTATTATGCTAAGAGTTGCATTAAGAAGTTTTATTTGAGAAGCTGCTTTATCTGCCAGAACATGGGACAATTTTGTTCAGCAACCATACAATGTAATAAGAAGAAAAATGTTGGACAGTATTTCCTGGAATGACCCAAAGTTTGAGGTCTCCTTTTGATCCACTACCATGACGGTCAGGCAGTACTTAAAGAAATCAAATAGCTCTGTGGCATATTTATTTTGATTATGTATCGCAACATCTGTACCCTAGTTGGTGTCTCCGGTAATAATTTAGAAAACTCCCTTCGATTTATGCATGCCCATTTACTTAAAAGAGAAATTAACGGACAGGAAGATGAAGACATTCCAAATATCCCATAGGATTTTATTTTAAAGGAAGAGAGATGAGTGTGAACAGACTCAGCCCCATCCCCTGTTCTCAGAGCACAGGTCCTGAGATAGTCTCCAAATCAAAACCTTTCCGGAGGGTTCAATTTTATAGGTAAATGAAAAATAAACATTCAGCCTATGCTTCCTCCCTGTGCCTAGCTATTCTGAAGACCTCAAGGACCTTCTCTGTCTTACTAGGCAGGGTAAAAAGCACATACCCTATCAGAGTTGGCCTGACTGCTGCATCACATGAAGACATGAGTCAAGGGATATGTCTGAGTCCCCACAGACAAACTGACCTGAAAGGGTTTGGCCCTCAGTAGCTGCGGTTTGGTTTTGACTAAGCTCTCCCATATTAATATGGAGCAATCCCCTAGGTTGGATACCATCTTCCCTTCTCGCAGCATGGTCACAGTACACCTGCTGGGTGTCCGGGAGCTCCTAACCTCTCGCACACTACATCTCTCTCACTAGTTGGAATGTACGCAGGAGCAAGGTTTTTTCCCTGCATCCCAGTTTTCTATGTGAACAGCATAATAAGAGGACTTGCCCTATATTGTGAGTGAGCATCTTTTTTGACCCCTGTGGTAGGGCTGGAGTCTGAGTTTGCTGTTGCTGCAGCTGCTGTTCTGCCAGCTATTCCGGGAGTTCTTCAGTTTTCCTGTTTTGGTATTATACGTGAATGGGCTGAGTTCCTACTTCAACCTCAACAGAGCACACAGGCCCAGGGTTAGTAACAAAATCCTTCCTGGGGTTTGGCTTTATTAGTAACTCAAAAGCAACAACAAACCTCAGTTTCAGTTTCTTCCTCAAACCTGGTTTCCATCCAGGATCACCCTTTACTCCATTATTTCTCTCCTGCCAGCAGGCCATTCCCATCTCACTTAAATCACAGGGAAAATGAACAAGTCACACCTGCCACAATGAGTCAGCCAAATTTCTGCATCTTTAAGGAGTGTTCTAACATTTTCGAAAAGAGCAGGTCAAGAGAAGAATCTCACCACTCTGTTACACTGGCCAATTAGCTTAGAAATTGTGAGGCATTCTGGTGTGTGGTCATTTGATAATACTTGAGAAGGTAAAAGGAACACCCTTCATTTAAATCCTGTGTAGGAAGAGTTGGTTCGGATTTTGATTCAGTAAGACATTAAATAAAGGGGAAATGTGCATATATCTACACAAAGATGGTTCACATATCATGGAAATAGTTGATTGGGAGAACAGATCTAGATTCTGCTTTAAGTCGTGATGGGCAAACCTAAAAGACTGGGAGGACCTCTTCTGGCCAAACATTTAGATGCTTATCTTAAACTCCCTCATGTCTGGCACTGGAAATTTCACAAGACATTCAATATTTCTTGGTTTTGGCTGGATCAGGTATATTGTACCATATTTCTAGCTTAACTCATAGTGTTTCAGTTTCTGACTGAAACTAAGAATTACAGGGGTAAAGTAAGAAAATATATACTTCAGGATTTGTGTTCAGTTCGTTTAAAGTTCTGGGTGAAGTTTAGTATTGGTTGTTATTTATTTTACACTGGTTTGCTATACCTAATCCTAAAGCACATAAACAAAGATGTGGTGGTTTTACAATAGACCAACTATCTCAGGCATATTTTAGTCCCATAATTGCTAGGCTAGTTTGGATGATGGTTGGAAAGCAGAATAATTTAAAAAGGCCACTGCAGAAAAAATGTATCTTTGTTTTTTATGTGGATCTTGGGGGGGGGGGTAAAGTTATTTTATCACTTCTACATAAAAATAATCTCCTTGAAGCTTATGGATAAAGCAGAACCAGTGATAGTTGGCTTCTCCTAGAAGGCTATTCTAATCCAGATATTTATGGTGGCATTGGGGCGGGTGGGGGGGGGAGCTATACAGGGGCCTTGAAGCTGTGGCCCTAATTAAGTAGTGTATCATAATATACTTAGCAAATAATAATGAACCATAGCTATGCAGAACAAAGGCCCCCCGAAGTTATAGCGCAGTTGATGATGGAACCCTTTACTGGTGTGGATGGACCCCAAAATGTCACAGCTTCCCTAGCCCCATTTCCATCAGGAGTCTCCAATACAGTAGCAGGAGTTTAGGAATGATCTCTGCACCTTAAGCAGTGCATTCTCCTTATGTATGTATAGCCAAGGAGGGATGCACTGTCTTGACCGAAATTCTGACCTAAAACTACCCGTTTGTAGTTGTTGCTGATACCATATTATTCTCATTAATGTGTTATGTGTAACAGTTATAATAAATCTGCATGCTAGAAATGGAGGGGTGGGTTCCTGTCTTTTGGGATGTGAGAACAATTAACTTAAGGACAATAACAAAGTCCAGATTTTTTTCATATGTTCCTTTGTTTTTCAAAAGGAATACACAGTACTGTTTCATTTTAACTGCTATTCTGAAGGGGTATTTTTATATTTCACAAGACATGTACATTTCCTAATTATTATTAATGATTAAAAGAATATGAAGTAAACAATATACAAATAATTTAAATGAAAAGAAACTCTGAAGGGGTAATCCTGTTTTTTTTTTTTAATAAAGTATAATTAGACCTCAGAAGCGGGGGAGGGAAAAATCAGATCTTAAAGCTGTATTGCTCTTTGTTTAGTATTTTTCAGAATTTATAGCTTGTTTTTTGAGGAAACCATAAGTTACAACAGTATTTTCAGAATATTTTCCACCCACTTTTCCAAAGAGTTTTGATTTCTGAGGGACTTTTTACTTGCACTCATGTACATGAGTTATTACACTTGTAACAACAAAATATCTGTTCTCTGTTAAAATGACTTACAGAATACATCCATAAAGCCCAAAGCAAAAGATAATATAAGCAGAAGTTAACTGATACTATGCTGCTCCTATCCAGCTTTCATTTCCCACTTTATAGAGCTTTTTATAACAGGGCAAAAAGGACTATTTCTTGCAACAATTACTATCATTAAAGAGATGCTTATGATCATTATCAGGTAACTTGCCTCTTGTTATTATACAAGACTACTCCTAGGAGCACAGGGTTTAATGGGTTTGAGAGGAATACCTGCTTACAACTGAAGTGCACTCTTATTGTACAAGAAGTCTATTGTAGTATTTTTGTACCAGTTGGCATAGCCTTCTAATGGAGAGCCTTACTTTGAAGATGAACAATATGCATGCATTGATATGTATCCCATACAAAGAAAAACTTGGTTAAATTAACAGTTGTGCGGATGGCTGCTCAAGTGTATTCCTTTTTCACACAACAACTAAAAATTCAGGAAATCAAGATTCATCTTCACACCAACATGGACCCACATGTATTACCACCGAAATATACTCATGTGCTCTACAATAACATTCTTTTCAATCCCAACATATAAGAAACCACATCTCCATTCAATTCCTCACCATCACAATGAAACACACAACTTGAACTCTCACTTCAACAAGGTTAAATGAAATTATCTACAAGCAGGTGTGTACCAAAAGTCTATAGTATCTTATTTCTAGAGGGGAAAGTATGAAATTGGAGTTAAGGGTGTGAAACTGGGTATGAATGCGATACATATCAAAAGTAAAACAGGAATGAAAGGCTGGGGATAGCATAGTGGGACAGGGACTATGGGGGAAGCAGGCTTCTGCAGGGGACGTGGGCTATATGGGGGCATGGGTGTGAGTGGGGAAGTGTGGGGAGCAGCATATGGGAATTTGACCTGTATATGTAGGAAGATGGGGAGCTTGACTTAGGGGATCCTAGAGAGGAAGAAAGAGAAGCTCTGCTCTGAGCAGCCATGTGAGGGAAGCATAGGAACATGACTGGGGTATCATGGAAGTGTGTTGGAAGACCTTGAGTGAGGTGGAACTGGGGTGGCATAGGAGCTCAGTAAACTCTCTTACCAGTATCCATGCTGGAAGGGTTCCCCAAAATGCTACTGTCTCAGTTCCCAGGCATACCTGGCTGCAACCCCATAGGAGACACTTAAAGTCTGAGGCCTTGGTGCAGAGGCGCTCACCTTCCCTCCACCCCTAGCCCCGGAACTGCCCTACTTTGACCTAAACCATCCCCCCAGTCTGCAGCCCCATATCTCCCCAACTTCCATATCCTCTTATGGCTCAGCCTTCCTCCTTGATTATCTTGCTTGTACATGCTGCACAGAGACAGTGATAGAGGCTGGGAGCATCAGAGAACAGAAGCAGCTAGTGAAACATGACAGTGCCATTGGCTTTTTCGTTGTATTATATAGACTATTATGGAAAACGGTAATAGCTCTTTTGTGTTTACATTTAAATTGTGACCTGGGATGTTAGGGAAATCTCTGTGTGTGAAGTCTGGAGAGATCATAGTTCTTTAGTGACAGGAGCTATGGAGAGAATGTCAAAAATAGCTAATTTTTAAATATTTACTCAGTCAAAGTTACTAAATCACTGACCACAAAAATATTATTGAAAATTAATCACCCCCTGAAGAATGTGTGGTAAAGCTGAAGACTAAATTCAACAATTTATTCTTGTTTTAAGTACAAATCTCAATGTAGACTTACTACAGACCCACTATAGTGCCTCCTATATATATATCTGAGATTATAAAGGTGAAAACAATTAGCTCCCATGCAGAATTAGAAAAAGGCAAAAATCAAGTTAACAATAAACCAGGGTCAAATGTAAATATTTACTGAATGATTCTTTTGTACCTAATTTGATTCAATTTAACTTTTATCATTTTAATAAAAATGCTAAAATTGCTAGTCATTCATTTCAGTGAAAATAGCAGCGTTGCAAATTTTCAATTTTCTTTTCCCAGTGACAGCTTCAACACTTCAAAGTATAAAAAGGTAAATGAGGCGAGGAATGATAAATGATGCTCCAAAATTGCTGAAACATGATAGCACCAAGATAAAAGAAGGCAAAACTCTACTTACACAAGTTAAAGGATAACACAAAAAGAAAAAAGAAAGCTGTCAGGAACTTTGGGAAACAAACATCACCAGACATTTAAAAAAAAACAAAACATTTGAAGGAGACACAATTCCTTTTATGTGACAATAGATTAAAAAACCCTAGATGATTTTTTAAAAACTTTTACGTGTTCTTATAACTATCTACCTCCATTTTTGTGTCTAATTTATACACTTCTGCCTCTTCATACAAGTTAAGTAGAACAAAATATCACAGCAGGAGTAGGACAATAGATCTTGAACCCTACTGTGTTTGTTCAAGAAAGAAAGCTATTTCGAACAGGAAACAAAACACCCTGTTGGGCTATTAAAGAGGAATAGCTTTTTGCTATTCTGTGAAGCCCGAGTGAATCAAGTGCTGTTCAAAACTGGTTGGAGGCTGTGGTTCACTGGTTCACTTTAACTATGGATTTGAGAAAAATGTCATTTCCCCTCCATACAAACATTTGGCCCAAGAATTTTTTCAAATCCATAACTGAAAACATTTGAAACTTGGCAAAATGATTAAGTTACAGATTTATTTTAAATTATTGTTATTTGCACAACTCTTTGTAGTGTTCTCTGATGGATCATTCTAGCCACACCTCTTTCTCCGTTTTTGTTGGCCAATATTAAAAACAGAACCTTTACTACCTACAGCAGTTAAGTTTCTTACTGTATTTGTGGTATTTTCCATTCTCATTTTAGGGAAAACCACAAAAATCTTTGTAAAGACAAATACCACGGTACAGTAAATAGCTGATTTAAACTGCATCCATTTCATGTCACCTCCAGTCCAGTTTTGAATTCACAATAATTAGTTCCACAGTGCATAGCACAGTAATTTACACACTAGGTTTTGATTTGTATTTCATTCCCACAGACAAAATAAAATATAACAAGCTTCAAAGTGGGTAGTTAACGGCTACAGAGCAATGACTAAACACTCACTGTCTCCAAATTTGTTACATGCAAAAAAAACCCAAAAAGCCCAAAAGATTTTATAAACTGACTTACAATGGGTATTAAATGCTAAAGGTAAACTTGGATGGTATATTTTTATTTTAGATCATCAAAAGATTAATGTGAGCATGTTTAGAGAGAGGCGACTGTTTGAAATGTTTATAGAGAAAACATTCACAGAGTATACACAGATTCCAACAAAAACAATGTACAAGTTCCGTCATCATATGGGAGAACATTTGCACTAGGGACTAAGTCATTCATAAAGAAGTGCATCAGTCCTGTACTGCTCCCCTTCACCCTGCAAACAGCAAAGGCTTCACTGATATGGAACGTGCTCACCATGACTTGATTTGCTAAAAAAATTTCTGGAGATTAAACATTTCTTGTGTTGCATGTCATGGGAAAAAAGCACCCAAATTAGTTACCCACATAGCCTTATTTACATCTGAAATCACGACTTACTTTAGCCAACAAGCAACTTTGCACTGCTTGATACAGAGCTGCAGCAAGCTGCTGGTCAGAATCATAAAAACTAATCTTGCAGCTTTAGGCTGCCCATAAATCCAGATGCACCCCTCCACTGACCCATTAGGCTTCCATTTGCATCATGGTAAATTAGAATGAGGGTACCAGAGGAATTCTGATATGATCCCAGGCACCTGCTGAGGTTCAGCCAGTGGAAGAACCGGCAGGAGATAGGCTTGGGAGGAGCAGCATGAACAATACGTTTTGAATCAAAAAGGTAACCTTTATGTACAGAGTGCTGCAAAGTGCAAGAGGGAGCAGCAAAAGGTGCCAGAGAGTAGCTGAGAGATTGGAATCAGGTGATTCTGGGAACTGGGGAAAGAAGCATGATAGTGGGAGCAAGACTGGTATGATATTACTACACAAATCAGTAATATAAAGCCTCATTGTGAGCATATTAAGGAACTGGCAAGGACTGTCACAAGTTATACAGCTAGTACAGAACGAGGAACAAGTATATCTCACAGTAAAGCCTATAATCTTTCTAAAGTAAACCAAGCTATATTTTAAAAATACCATATTTTTACCTGGTAGGTGAAATATCAAAAGCCCTCATGGATTATTTGTAACTGTCCTCTTCCCCCTCCCCCTTCCCCTGAAAGTAGGGCACAGTCTAGCAAAAAATGCAGATGGCTTCAATTCTGCAATAATCTGTTTTGGGGTAACACAGTGAAAAATGGCTTTTGAGGTCTTGTATGTAAGCTAGGTGTAGTTTTTGCTGACCTGGAACAATAGTAATTTGTGGTGGAACGTTATTTGATATTTCAACATTGTAGCACATAAGGACACATGACCTGAAATCACGACACAATCTGCCAAACATTTTTAAAAGTTCGAAGGGGATATGTACTTATGAACCAGGCTCTTGTAACCTCTCTTTCTTCTGTGTTCAGATTGTTAGAGAAACATTTCACAGACACTCTTAGACAAATGGGTAAAAACAAAAAAGGCTGTACTGTAGCTGAAGTTAGGCAGTCTGATTCCTACCACTTATCCAGGAAGCTAAAAACAAAGTATTCTTTAAACCATCAATTTTCAAAAATTACGTATTTCCTGTTTTTCACCATGTGTCACACTGGGTGCCCACTGTGTATTCTGCCATCACTGTCAGAGAATAAAAACAGACTGCGGATGTAACCCAGTGTCACATGACAGCATGTTACCTGGGGGGCTGGAAATGTGATTTTTTGATATCCCTGAACAAAGATATGTCAACTTTATATGGTATCATACAGACATAAATTCAAACACATTACGCAATCTTTTACAGATTTGCAGGCTTCTGGGTGTCCATTCGTTCTGAACAGACTTTTCATTAGAAAGAGCATTTGTTCTGTATCTCTCATTTAGAACTGGATTTGCATCTTCACCCAAGATTATTAGTAATAATAATACTTAGTACCTATGTATAACTTTTCATACTGAAAGTGCTTTATGAAATTCAATTCAAGGTAAGTCTGCAAAACTCTTTGACCTTATAATATTGCCCCCAAACCACAAAATAATATCCTAAATTTGGTGATTATTGTATTTTCTTGAAGTTTTGATTATATTTGTGAACTATACAAGAATGATGCAACAGGCATCAAGCGATATGTTTTTGTCACAATCATCGTGATATCTTGACATGCGATGGTGACTCTGGTATCATACCATATCAGTGCGGAAGCTGTACAAGAACAAGAGCACACTGTATGAAATCTACTTAGACAAATTATGTTAGATGTATCAAGAGGCTTTTTGATAGACAATACAATGGGGACCAGTGAAAGGCCATGGGTTTCATTGCCCTTCCAGCAGAGAACGCAAGGGCCCATGGATGGTTCACTTGGGCTAATCATGTCAATTTGATGTTTGCCTATTATTTTCCAATCACTGACAAAATGGCTCCCCTGTTGTGCTCAAGTAGCAGGTCACTGCTTGTCCATTTTGTTCAATTAGCTGTTACATTGTGTTTGAATTGCAGCTCTCAGCAGGTGGTTCAGCTGCTCACAATGCACGGCTTTGATGTCAGCTGTGTTACTTGCTGCTCCATTTCAGTGGAGCATTGACATGGTGAACCATTTCACTGATTGCCACTGTACCATATTCACAACACTGTGGAAACATGAAGAGTTGGTGATTTCTTTGAATGATTAAGATTTGATTGAAAGTAGTTTACCTTTTGAGCCTGAGGGAGCTGGAAAACAACAAAACAGAACAAGCAATCATTATATGTTGAATTAGTTTGAAAGGTGACAGCTAGTTTATTAATAAAATCAGAAAAGTAATAAAAAGAAAACAAAGAACAAAGGGAAGCAACTATAGAAACTAAATGTACAATGCCAATTAATTCCACTTTCTGTATAAACATGGGGCTACATTAACAGAAGGTTTATTATGATTTGACAGCTTCTCTGTTAGGTATCACAAGCACCATGCAACTTGTTAAAATACCACAGTGCTAGGACAAGGACCGTTTCCCCAGCAGATATGGTAACACACTTGAATTGTGAAGTTCCATCTTCCTGTACACAAATATAATTCATCGTGAGGAAAGTTGAAGTTTTAAATTCAATCTTTCTGGTTTTATAAAGGACTGAACCTGCTCTTTACTGTTCACTTAGTATGGTGAATACAAAATAAGATGGGCTTATTGCACTTAAACTGAGAATTTCAATATCCATGATATACGTAATGAGAAAAAACAGATAAGTAATACGAAGTTACTGTAAAATGATAGACATACCGTGTGCTTATAAAAATACGTGTGTATGGATATATACATGATTATATAGTATGTGTAGATATGCATGCATGTAGAGAGACACAAATATACTGTGTGCGTGCGTGTGTGTATCTATATCACAAAGCCATTTCCTTGTAAATTGAGGCCATGTTTAAAATGAAATGTAAAGGTAGAAATTAGTTCAGGTAGAAATTCTCTTTGTGGACATTTAATGATTTCACTGTGGAAGTTGTATATAAACTGAGTACCATTAGTAATACCTTCATCCCAACAGAAAAAAATATTGCCATATTACCTGAAGACAAGGTGTGTGTATTGATTATCATTTATCCCTAAATATGTCCATCGTATATGCGGTGAGCAATAATTCATATATATGGTATGAGGAGCAGTCTGTAAACTCCATTACATATCATGTACCTTGTTCATTAAAGATCAACTACTGGGTTTTGTTGTAGCTCCAGAAAATAACCCACCCTGCTGGTGGTGCACAGGAATCAGGAATGTAGATCATAGAGAGGTACAATACGCTACACTAAACTTCCTTTTCAATCCTTTTCCTTTTATCTTTTTCAAACTCTAAACAGAAATTCTCATTGATAGTAAATCCAGCCCTGTGCTGAATCCACCTTCTTAGAAACATTTCTACCTCCAGTAGGAATTGCTGCTTTTATAGATATCAGGTGAGCACAGAAACATGCAGGTGAATAAAGACCAAAGCTCAAAAGGACTTCAGAATCTACACTGAGTTAATAGACCCCAACCAGGGCTCCAGAATTATAACAGATGACAAAAGAACTCCCATCCAGAATTTTGGCTGCTGCTCATTCCTCACCTGTATCCTCTGCCTCCAGCGCAAATGCTGGCACTAAAGAGAGCTGTCACGTGACTCCTACTCTATGCCTTGTATTATAAAGACAACCACCAGAGCTCTATTTTTATGAATTAATTCAAAACACAAAACCCCACCAACCTAAGAAAAGAGTAACAGATACAGGTATGAAATCTTTAACACAATGCAAAAGATGACCAAATTAGAGGATGTATGTGTACTTCTTTAAGAAAGTGTTTGTATTTGAGTAACAGCTAAATAGTATGATACGCACAACTTGCTATGTGCATTATAGCTGTTTGACTAATTGTAAAATAAATATCATAATAAAATCCTGCTTAAACAGCCAGAGTGCAAGTTAGAACTGCCTTGGGCCTTTCTGAGCAGGTATCTACTTATTATTCTCTCATTTGATTAACCATTTGATTCATGGATGAAAATGCTGTTACTCTGAAACCTTCTTTTTTCACAAACTTTCTCTTTTTACAGACAAAAGGAGGATGCTGAAACATGAACATTTAAATTTCTGTTTATGGTGCTGCCTTTGCTTTGCAACTGCTCTCTCTATGCTATTCTTTCTTGGTAACTAACATACTAACAAAGAGCATCGTTTCTACCAGTGGCTCAAACTAATCAAACTACAATGACAGATGCACTAAACAGAGAGTTGTACCCCTAAACCAGAGACCTTCGGAGCAGGTTTGTCTGAATCACTGGACATTGCCATCTTGGATATTTTCATAATCTTCTACCTTGTACATACTTCCCTCCAAAACAGAATTTGAAGGAATGACATCATATCACTGGAGAATGTTGACTAGTCACCAACAGCATTATCATTTCAGAAATCCTGACTTCTGGATTAGATGAAAACTAAATAAGAAAAATCAGCATTATGCCCACTAACTAACTAACGTTCAGCAGAGATGGGCTTAATTAAAAATAACAACTTAGATCTGGATTCCAAGCACCTAGGAAGTTCAACTCTGTCAGATCCAGTTTGCTTCATTAAATAAAATAGATACAATTTAATCATTTTCTTTACAGTATTTAAAAAAGTTTTTTGATTAACTGATTTCAGAACTGGAATTAACTCGTAAATGATCCTATCCCTTCTACCATATATGGATTTTGCATGTTTGGTCAAGCCTTTTGCCATATGAGACATTTATTTAGAGAGTTACATTTACATGGAAAAGTGATGAGTAATTTTCTAGTGGCAATCACCATATAAAATTGTGGACTAGAGCTTGTAAACCATTACTCATACAAGCAGTCCTATTTACTTCACTGGGATTATTCTCATGAGTTGTTAAAGGTTTGCAGAGTCAGTTCCTAAAAATGTAATTCAGATTCCCAGGGTGGTTTATCAATTCCCTGTTACAGCCTTCCTGTAAACTGAGGAATATCTGTTTGCTTTGATTGTTTATCCTTTGAAGCATTAGCAGTCAAAACTTCGATTAAGAATATCTCAGAGTCATCAGATGAGGGTTATTTTCCATTAGACTTTGCTGGGCTGGTACTTTGTTATTTTTCAGCCAGAGTCTCTAAGTTCAGGACCAGGGCCTTTTCCTTGAAAAATCAGCCTTTGTGACATCCAGATAAATCTTCATTCTGGTGCGGGTTTGAAGCTTGGCTGTTACAAGATACTCTGTGTGAACAATTCACATTGTTCAGTTTAATTGTTACAAATTCCTTTGCAATAAACTACGGCTCTTTGCCTGACATTATCCTTTCTGGAAAGCCGTAGGAAAGAAATACTTTTCCTAACATTAACAGTACTGATCTGACCTATTATTGCAGACTCTAACAACTGCATGTCTCTGTGTAAAACCTATTGGGTATTTCTGATTCCTGTGGTTTGCTCTCACACTGCCAAAAAAGCAGCGTTTCAATAAACTACATGATCTTTTCCTGACTCTCAAAAGCATATTGTAGCAGTTTCTATTCTACTTGCATCTACCGTAAATTGTCTTCTCCCAGGCTCGATCTGAAAAGCCGCCTCTATTTCTATTTGTTTTCAGCGTCAGCATTTTTTCATGTAACACTCAAGAATAATTTTTGAAGGACTTGTTAATATTGTTCTCTCACTACATACCATACATTCAACATATAGAAATAATCACAATGCAGCTTCAAGATTTGCCATGCCTTATACCTTTCAGGCAAATTAATACATTAACAAAAGACACCTCTTAGAAGCCCCTCTGCCCCAGCCCCCTACCAACTCCATTGGGTTGGGATTCTGAAGGAGGAGGTGTAGGCAGCAGCTTCATTCTGCAGCATGCTTTCCTCCGGACCCTGCAGATGTTTTGTGCAAGAGTTAATGATGCTCTTTGGAGAAAGTACTTGAGTCCAAATCTGTGGAAGCCAGGGAATGCTACTCACAACCCCCTGTAACTTCTGTAAGGAAAACTAGCCTCTCTGTGTATGTTTACACTGCAATTAAACCCTTGCAGCTGATCCATGTCAGCTGACACAGGCGTACAGGGTTCAAGCTACGGGGCTTTCTAATTATGGTGTAGATGTTCAGGCTTGGGGTGGGGGCCAGGCTTTGGGACTCTCCCTTCTTGCAGGGTCTCAGAGCCCAGGATCCAGCCCGAGCCTGAAAGTCTAGACAGCAATTAGACAGCCCAGTGAGCCCGAGTCAGTTGACATGGCCCAGCTGCAGGTGTTTAATTGCAGCACAGATATACCCTCAGTGCTAAATGAAAAGCCTTCCTTTCTCTTGCTTGGCAGTGTAGCTGCCTCACAAGTCATGTTGCCATTAGCTTCCTGTGAAGAAGACTCAACAGAGGTAATAGTGATTGGAACAAACTCTGAAAGGTTCACCACGTGAAGTTTCCTGGGACCTGAGTGGATTTTTCCACAGGAGAGCACAATGTGGTACTCTGTTTTTAATATTTTCTTTCAAATTCCTGAAGTACTGAATTTAATAAATAAAGTTTACAATACAGACCAATTACTGAAGTACAGGAGAACAAAATGAATCTGGAGCCATAACATGTTTTGTCTACTTATTCTCAAACTAAATTTGTATTATTAGTAGTATTGAACATCTATACTGCAGTAATGCTGTCAGGGTTCCTTCCCCACTCTGAACTCTAGGGTACAGATGTGGGGACCCGCGTGAAAGACCCCCTAAGCTTATTTCTACCAACTTAGGTTAAAAACTTCCCCAAGGTACAAACTTTGCCTTGACCTTGAACAATATGCTGCCACCACCAAGCATTTTAAATAAAGAACAGGGAAAGAGACCACTTGGAGACATCTTCCCCCAAAATAGCCCCCCAAGCCCTACACCCCCTTTCCAGGGGAGGCTTGAGACTAATATCCTAACCAATTTGTTACAAAATCATCAAAGACCCAAACTTGGAACAATGGAAAAATCAGTCAGGTTCTTAAAAGAAGGATTTTATTAAAAAAGAGAAAGGTAAAAATCACCTCTGTAAAATCAGGATGGAAAATACTTTACAGGGTATTCAGATTCAAAGCACAGAGGATCCCCCTCTGGGCAAAACCTTAAAGTTACAGAAAACAGAAATAACCTTCCCTCTTAACACAGGGAAAATTCACATAAAACAAAAGATAAACCAATCCGCCTTGCCTGGCTTGCCTGTACTGGTTGCAATATTGGAGTCTTGGATTAGGATGGGTTGGAGAAGATGGATTTCTGTCTGGCCTCTCTCAGTCCCAAGAGAGAACAACCAGGTAAACAAAGAGCATAAACAAAAGCCTTCCACCCACCCCAAGATTTGAAAGTATCTTGTCCCCTTATTGGTCCTTTGGGTCTGGTGACAGCCAGGTTAGCTGAGTGTCTTAACCCTTTACAGGTAAGAGGATGTTGCCTTTGGCCAGGAGGGATTTTATAGCACTGTATACAGAAAGGTGGTTACCCTTCCCTTTATATTTATGACAAATTCCTACAAACTCAACCAAAACAGAGCCTATTGTGCTGGGTTCTGTATAAGCATATAGTAAATGAAAGTCCCTGATTCAAGGAGCTTACAGTCTAAAATACAAGACATAACAGGTATATGAGACAAACAATAAGACTGGGTTGAGCAGTGGAGTAAAAAAAAACTTCATACATAAAAGGATGTGCAAAATTTTAGCCAATCAGGAGCAGCAATCATAACTCATCACCTGCCTAGCCATTATCAGATGACAGTTTTCTGCTCAGTCCTCATTCTCAAAGGAAATTTGCATAACTCCTTCAAAAGACAAGGCTGGGAACTTAAATTCTTAACTCTACTGGACATAAAAAAAAAACTCATGGATTTAACAGACCCTGACTTCATGCTCATTACGGTAATTTGCGATACACCCTTCTGCCTGCTAACCCTGAATTGCCCACTTCATTGTAAGTGGTCTCCCACAGTATGTGTGAAACCCTTATGCTTAACAATCTGTCCCACCTTGTATTTAGCTCAGACACACTGTTTTTTTTCTCCAGCCCTAAGGAAAAGCTCTGTGAAACTCAAAAGCTTGTCTCCTACACTAACAAAAGTTAGTCCAATAAAAGATATTATCTCACCTACCTAGTCTTTGTTCATTACAACAGATAGTGGTGAATTTTAGTTTTACATTTCCCAGAATAACGGAAATGCTTTCACATAGACAGATAACCACGGTAAATAGGAAGCTTTGAATATTTAAAAGCAAAACATGAGTTTAGGCAAAACATGTAAGTGTTACAGATGAAAAGCATTAAAATCCCCTAATAATATTTTCATGTAATTTTTTAAAAAGTTTCAAACAGTTTTTTTAAATTTTGATTAGACTACTCCTTTACAATATTTGCAACTCAAACATTATAACATTATTGCATGAAAATTCATACATCTTATTGACTGTTAAGTTGAGATACTTGATTGACCAGAAACTATAAAGAGGTGAAATTGACTAATCTATTTTCATTGTCAGTGTTGAGTGAAGTGCAGAGGGAGTAGTTATGCTCCCATTGACTTTGATGATGCAAGATCAGCAGAGATTGAACTAAGAGCATGTGTGATGAAAAAATAATTAGATTTTTAAGATGATTTTAGAGTTAATTATCTCAAGGTCCTGCCATGCAATCACATGCACAAGTAATTTTCATCACAGGAATATTTCCATTGACCTACTCCTGTGGAAAAAACTACTCTTGTGATAAAGACCTTACTACTAATAGTTAACTTTTTAAAAAATAAACAGAAAACTTCTCAGTTTAATCGTGACAGCAACCCTATTATTTAAAACCTTACAAAATACTCTGATGCTGGCAATGCCAGCATACTCATTAGCCTACTATCTAACTGTGAAATAGTTTGGGAAATCATCTACTTTACTCTTGGCTTTCATATTAACAGTCTTTATAATGCACCAATGATTGGCTGCTTTTTTTTTAAATGTATTACCTTTATCTAGCTTGGGTATGAAAGATTAATATTATTATTCCTCCCCTTTACATACATCTGTTGATGTTTAGTTTACACCACTCCCTTGGCCAAGAATTTTCCACAAGGATTTGTTGCATGTTACCAGCTTAAACCATTTTTTCTACATTTAATTACAGCCAAAATGTTAACAGTAAAATAGTGTAGGCCAAAATTTTTATTTGCTTTAAAATCATTAAGAAATGCCCTGGAGATTGTAATATACATTTGTTTAAATAAACATTTTCCAATACTTTGTGACAAGAGAAAAATTGTAACAAAACCAATAGCCCGATTAGTTGAAACCAATACAAAGCATTGGTCTGTGTTCCCTTAGCTGGCTCCGCAGCTACAGATAACCAGTAATTAAGAAGGTTCAAAGCTGCCTAACTGCTGCCCAGACTTATGGGGGTTTGCCTTCCATTTCTTATATTCAGTGAGCATCACTAATTGTGCTAGTGCCCAAAACAGTCATGCTAAAGCCAAAATCCATCAGAAATACATGAAAGAAAAAAAAGAAAAAAAAAATCAAAGTATGATAAAAAGAAAAACTCTGAAGAAATGATTCATCTTCTAAATCATTTTACAAAGTATTGAAAACAATAGAGAATACAAAGAAAATAAATTGTAACACATTTTTCACCAAGTTCCTTTTTTGTAAGAGGTCAGACTTTCAGGATCCTACTGAATAGTATATATTCATTTATATGTCCACGAGGCAGTAAGACCACAATGTCACAGGACTGAATTTTATAAAAGATAAGATAAACAAATACCTGAGAGAAAAGAAAAAAAATTATGGAGAAAATTTAACTGTTCTTGCTTTGTCCAAGGTTGTTGTTTAATAGAAGAGTCCAGCTGAAGAGAAAAACTCACTTCACAACGTTCTTGGGGTACATAAGACATAATTTTTTATCAGTGGGAGTAATTAACTATTGGAACAATTTACCAAAGGTTGTGGTGCATTCTCCATCACTGGCCATTTTAAAATCAAGATTGGATGTTTTTCTAAATGATATTGTTTAGGAGTTATTTGGGGGGAAGTTCTCTGGCATGTGTTTCATAGGAGATCAGACTAGACGATTACAGCAATCCCTTCTGACCTTGGAATTAATGAATAATGACTATCACAGACATGTCCCTGTGCATTATAAGAGCCCAGTGGAGTTTTCCCTTCACGGAACAATATCCATCAGCATATTCTGTATGCCTTTTCTTTTCTAGTTACTCTCATTGCCTTTTAAATCATATTAGCATTATTTAACTTATAAACCACTAAAACAAAAAAACATTCCACGAGTCTTACATTTCTTCCAATATGAAACTAGGAACACTTATTCCCATCAGTAAATAAATAAAGTATATCCTATAACCTATTTATGGTCCAATTTCCATAAGTGGCAAAGTTGTAAACTTACATATTAAAAGTCACAAAGGAAATACTAAATTGGCCACAGCCCAAAATTTTAAATCTCATAACATAAACTAGGTTTGATTTTGGTGTAAATAACTGCCTTCTGCATCTTGAACAAAGAAGAGGGGTCAGGCCTCACAGTAACCAAAGAATGTGTATGGTGAGTGTAAAACTACAGCAAATCATAAACCTCCATTCACTGTACCACTCTTCAAAGTGCAAATATCTTCACAAAAGACAAGGCAATGGAGAATATGGCCTAGTATCTTTAGAACAGTTCTGTATGATCCAGTACCACCACATTCCTCAGTCATTGGACTCAATCAGAAACTGCAGGAGTTAGGGTTTATTTTTTTCTCCTCCCCCCCCCCCCACTTATGGGTACTTTTTTCACTTATGGACAATAGCATAATTAACACCTATAAGTAACTGGCAGGATCTAAAGGTAGGCTGAACTTTGTTAATTTAAGTATCAGATATATATAAAAAAAATCACCCCCCCCGCCCCGCAAAAGGAGATAATTTTAGGGAATAGCCATAATTGAAGAAGGTGAACACTCAGGAGAATAACTGCCTAACTGATATTTATTGCATTTTATCTGGAAATATATTCCAATTAGATGCCTGACCTGCATTTCTGTAAATGATTAGGCAATGTTTGTAAGTTGTCCTCAGATAATACAGGGTGCAAAAATGTATTTTTGTCATGTTTTCAACAAACAGTAGTTTGAAAAACATGAACCAACTTCCATAAGCCCAGACTGATGAGTCCAATAATCAAATGGGCTTCTAGTATTTATTTCCCTGAATATATCATCTATAGGAGTTGAAAGGTAAGATGGATTCCAAGATAGTGTCTTTTCCCCCTCTCATTCTTTTCCAGATTCTAAAGGCCAGACCTGCAAAAGGATGATCAACTAAACTGATCTGGGTTAAGTCTGATGATATTCAATGGTTCATGTTATAAATGCTGTGAATTTAGAAGACTGCTCTCCGTTTGGATCCAATGATCCTGGCTTGGTGGACTATGACAGTATTTTTTTTTTATATGTAGTAGGGAGGCCTAGTAACACACTTTAAAATTAGGGAGTGTTAATCCTTCCATCTCTTTAAGGCCAAACAGGATAGACCATTTTACTCTAGCATTCCCATCTTTCCAAATAAAAGTGGGTAACAAAAAGATCAAGCTTCTCAAGGAAACTGTGAAATTGTTTGATAGGCGAATATGGGGAATAGTTGCAAGACAGATAATATTGGGAAGAATAACAATCTTGGTCACATTCATGCTCTCCAGATAGCTAATAACAAGGTCTTTCTAGTACATGAGGCAGTTGTTCATTTTCTGAAGAAAAGGGAGATAATTTACATGAAACAGAAATACTAGTGGAAGAGAGCTGAATCTCTTGGTATCTAAAGAGGTCTGTAACTACAGACAAAGGGCATATGGCAACTGTTTTCTCTATTTTCTGAGGGTCTGCTCCAAAACCCGTTGTTAATTATTTTGGCATATTGATTTGTTATGTAGACATTTTTCCATGTGCCATAATTACCCACAGTACATATGGAACACAATGGGCTGGTTTGGAAAAGAATAGCAGGCTATATTCTGCATATAAAGCAACTTTGTGTTCTCCAATTTTAATGATCTGAGTAGAGAACTAACCTGATTCAACATGCCAGCAGTCCCAGAAGGAGGCTGAATTTAAAGGAGTTATAGGAGGCATCCATGTTTTGTTCCTCTTCTGAGTTGGAATGTCAAAGATATGAATCCATGACAAGTGGTCATAATCCACTGCATCCTAATTAAAGTCCCACTTTACTTCCTGAAAGATATTCTCAGGACTGAGAGAGATTATTAAATGTTGTTGAGGTTTCAACCAGACAGACTGACGTAAATTCAACAACTCTCTCATACTGTCCAAACCATGATGGCTATTCACAAATCTGGCCTGATTTCTGTGAATCAGTTTGTTCATGACCATATCCAGTTAGGTTGCAATTATCTGAGCCAGGATTTTTTACATCTGCATTAAAGATGGAGATTGGTCTGTAGTTTGTACAATCATCAACTGGCCTTTCCTCTTTTGGGATTACAATGATTCATCAAGTATGGAGAGTTAGCAGTCAAAATATGACTAAATACCTAAGGCAACACAGGGATCAGTTTTTCTGAAAAGTTTTCACAGGATTTGATTATTTTATGATTATATATGATTTTTTATTTTAAGTTTCTTGAAAGGACAAGATAGATAAGGACAAGATAGATAAAATCAAAGTAAGAGACTTTATTTGTGAGACATACTATTTTTGTTCACACTAGTGTGTTTTTGATAAAGGCTCAAAGAATTCAGACTGCATTTCTTTGGTAATATGGACATCGAACCCTGAAGAGGTTTTAGTGCTCTGTTGTTTTTTGTTTTTTTTTAATAGCCAGGCTAATGCTTTATCAGATGTGTTGACTTTCTCCTAATAAAAACTTAATGTGTTCTAAGTGCATACTCTGATTTGTTCGTTCTAATTAAATTTATTTCTCAATTCTCATAATTTTTCCCATAGTGTTATGACCTAAGACACAATTCTATATTTTTTTCCAGCTGAGCCTGAAGTTGTTGATTTGCAAATTGTTTATTCATCAGTGTTACTGAGATAGCTCTGCTCCTTATCACTGCTTTGGGAGCATCCCATGGCAAGTGAAGGAAAATCTCAGGATGCAGTTTCTATCTAAACAGTGGCATCATTCAGCACCTGCAGTATCTTCCAGGAGAAGTCATTTCATTAAAACCCTAGATTTCATATTTTTTAGTTGTAGTACCAATAGTCTTGGTATGAAATGTCAATTGAATGAACGAATCACACTTGTACACAAGAGAAATCAAGAAATAAAGTCATCTCAAATATATTGTGTGCTTGCTAGAGTTAAAGGTGTAACTTCTTTCAAAGTGGTGAAGCTGGCACCAGATATTGGCAACATTGCTTCCTTATATAAATGTTGCCGATCTTTTTACCTTATAGTGTAGAGAACAGCTGGATGTGGCTAATCTTGAGAAGTTAGGGTTATGCTGAAGTTGCACCCTATTACCACTGTTCCTTTGGCATGTGAATTCACAGGACTTGATCCTTGATTGCAGCATTAACATACAGCATTGACTCTTAAGTGCTTTTTCAGCACACACTGGATCTGCTCTTCTACAGCTCTAGGCCTGCAGGACTGTGATAAAGAATTATTTGACAGTGTCCTCACAAGCTTCCTTTACACCCCGTCCTTCATTCTTCTTTTCCTTAAAAAGCACTTAGGTTTCAAATACTTTTTATTTTATTGAAGCAATAATTATCCTAGAGGTTCATACATGGTCATTTTCAATGTTAACTTGATTTCCTTGTGAACAACATTCTATTTTTAAATGGAAACTTCTGTCAAAGGGATTTCTTTGAGTGATACCTTCCACAGCAAATTCCCATGGTGGTTTAACCAGTCAGGACAATTTTAATTCTGATATATTTTCCAGAGCTGGCACTCTTGCATTCAATTTCTACGTAATATAATGAATAAACTGGGCACCCATAGCCAATTCAAACATATAACTTGATTCTGGAAAAGATATATTGTTTGGATTTGCGCAACTTCCTCATGTTATGATGTTACAAATGACTTAATACTGGTTCCAAATCCTAGAAATAAAAATGCATATTTGATCAACTCACTAGTTATTAGAATACATTCCAGACTTCACAATTACATTCTACATACTATGTTTTGTTCTCTGTTTGCACAGCACCTAGCAGAATGGGGTTCTGGTCCATGACTTTGGTTACTAGGTGCTACAGTAATACAAATAACGTAATAGTATTATTCAATTTACCTTTGCAATAAACCAAGAAGTCAAGACATATGAAAAGAAAAGCTGCTAAAACACAGATCCTTTTGGGTATCAGACCTCTGGAACCCAAAATCAGGCTTCCATTTGTAGGAACCATACAGAAGGAAGAACACTAAATTTATCCAAATTATGCTCACAATTATCTGGAGACCCCCCCAAAAAATCTGATTTCTGTTGCTAGAGAGACAGAAAAATATCATTATTTTATAATCACTGTTAATGTTACACTATCAGCGTTGCAAGCACTTTCATACTTCAGTAGAACCTCAGAGTTATGAACATCAGTTATGAACTGACCAGTCAACCACACACTTCATTTGGAACCGGAATTACACAATCAGGCAGCAATGGAGGGAAAAAAAAAAGAACAGCAAATACAGCACAGTATTTATTAAATGTTAACTACTAAAAAAAAAGGGGAAAGCAGCATTTTTCTTCTGCATGGTAAAGTTTCAAAGCTGTTTTAAGTCAATGTTCAGTTTTAAACTTTTGAAAGAACAACCATAAAGTTTTGGTCAAAGTTATGAACATTTCAAAGTTCCGAACAACCTCCAGTCCTGAGGTGTTCATAACTCTAAGGTTCTACTGTACCTTTAAGCAAAATTATTCAATAATTAACATCTTGGTTTCTTTGTGGCACCTCCTCTAAGGTGCCACAGGACTCCTCGTTGTTTTTGCTGATACAGGCTAACACGGCTACCACTCTGAAACCTGTCACCTTGGTTTCTGCATTGTAAGACCCCACTTCAGAAGCCCATCCCTATGCAGCCAAGTATTTAAGCACATACATAACTTTAGAACTGTGCTTAAAGTCTTACTGACTTGAGGGACTTGTGTGTTCCGTGTGTTTAAATGATTTGCTGAATTGGAGCCTAGGTAAACCAATTGTTACCAACCCATCTGTTACCAAATGGTTAGCATATAAGAATGTGATTATCTCTGGAAAATTCATAAACAGCTGGGGTTGTGGATGCTGTTTGACTACATTATGACTAGCTTATGCTGTAAAAGTCACAATGTGGACTAGCAGCATTTGACACTGGATACCCGTGTCAGAAATTTTGCTTTGGGAAGCAGCACTTCTAGCAGTGATGTGAAATATGGTGGCATGCAGGGTAAGTAATTGATTTAGTGACACCAGCAGAAAAGCATAAATCATTCCCATTGGCTAAGCTGTTTTATCCCTTTTGAGGGTCCTGGTTCATGAAAGTATTTAAACAAAAACTAAGCATGTGCTTAAGTCCTATTTAAGTCAATAACATTAAGTGCGGTCCTGAATAAGGATGCTTTTCTGAATTGGGGCTGTGGAGAATAAGCCATACAACAGGCAACTGTTAGCTAATGTTTCAAAGGTCTTGTGTTAAGCATGATATACTGATTATTTTGTCATGTTTCACTATATTCTGTCCTTTTGGTCAAAGAAAATTCTAAATCCCTCCAAGTTTTCACATCTGTTTTAGGACTGACTCACAATAATTACTAACACAATCTAAACAATCCCTTGTTAACCTCTCACAATGATGGACTTGTCAAAAGTTCACCATGTGTCATTCCGATTGTAGCATTCATTTACGTAATACAGTCCAAAAAGTATATTCCTTATTGTATTACCTGAATTTAAAAAATGAAAGGCCTTTCTGAAAAAGAAAACAAGATGGTATGAAAGTCCGACCCTAGTATCTCTCAGAGGAGGTGAACTATGGATTCACTGGGGTACAGTATCCTGAACAATGTCAGTGTTTAAGCTAATGTGTTACTGCTGGAAACTGCAGGGACACTGTCCCGGACACATGGAAAGGCAAAATGCAAGGGATGTGGTTTAATTAGGCTGCAACTTTATTAACTCATCTGGGAACCATCTGGCAATAATTCATACAGTGCAGGTCAGGATTCCTTCCTTAATAGTTTCCACCTGGGGAAGGGCAGCCATCAGCCCCGCACCCTTTCACAGCTGGTCCCTAGCATGTTGCTGGGACCCCACTGCCCATCATTTTCTCCACACGATCAGATGTTAGGAGCCCCAACACCACTTCCCTGCTTCTTTAGAGGATACCTTCCCCATAATCAACTTCCAATTCCAGTTTTATCAGGGAAGAAGATGCCCCATGGAATTAGTACCTGCACAGGACACACGCCACTTGCTAAACTGTGATATCTTGAAACTTACTTATTGACCTATCCCACAGGGTCTCTGAGCTGCTATGGGGAAGGCGAGAAAACCTATCCCACCCTAGCCAATCTGGTGGTGAGGGTAAAATTCCTCTCAACTCCTGAAAAAGACAACTAGTTCAATGCCCACAGTAGACCAAAAATGGTAGTCCCAGGTGCTGGAAGGTGGGAGCTGCTAATCTGGTTGGGAGAGAGGGCTCAGGTTGGAGAAATAGGGTTATATACCCTCTCAGGTGCACAGGGGACAATGGCTTACCTGAGTCACACCAGCCTTCCCAACAGTTCAAGTGATGGCTTCCAATCCCCAACTGGCCACTCCCTCCCAGAGGAGGGGGGGCCTTAAAGCAGCCACAACCCTTTTTTCTGCCAGTAAAGTTAAAACCCATCTTTCCTGAGATTGTGGGGGTTCTATTTTGCAGAGATACTCCACTGTACAGTAGCTAATCAATATTTACCACGATATGTACAATGCTGTGTAAACTGATTATGGGGGCAGAAAATACAATAAAATCAAATGCTTGAAAAATGGGTTTCGTGCTCTATATGTACAAAATATGGGTTTACTTCTTCCTATGTACAAACTATGGGGATGTTTCTACATTGCTTGAATATGCATGCCACAGCTCCCACTGAAGTCCATGAAAGTTTGGGTACACAAATAAAGAAATGTCAAACTCACCGTCAGGGTTTAGCACAGATTTTTTTAAGACTCTCTTTAGTCTGCCTATTTAGGATTCCACTTATTCAGCTGCTTCAAGCTTCTCTTGACAACTTACTTTTACAACATAGAAGTTTATTCTCCTCTCCCTAGACCCATGTAACTCCTATTGACATTATGGAGAGTTATGTGCATAGAGGAGGAAATAAATCCAGTCACCTGATGTTAATATTTCAATGCAAGTATGAAGAGGGTGATGATATGCCTCACCTCAGAAGAAATTTGCACATGCTTTTTGCAGGGATAAATACTAAATCTCCTTTTGTTCATATAATTGTTTTACTGGGCTTCTACATATTTTGCAGTAACCAAAGTATCTCAGTCAAGAATCCATTAGACTGAGAACAGACTTTTAGAACTGCATGCGAAATGTTCCTGTCAGAAGGAAACATAAAGGTTGCTATGGTGAACAGAGTCATAACTTAAATGTGAAAGCCAACATTCAAGTTTCTAGCTTTAAAAATAATTCTCTCAAGATATGTGAGAATTAAAAGAAGAGAAGCTCTAGTAAAAAGAGACAAAAGAAAAACAAAAGGAACAAAGGTACCAAAGTAATATTTTGAAATAAAGAAAAGAAGACAACATGTTTTACCACAAATTTATCTGTAATAAGCATAGCTTGCCCATTTGAAAATCTTGCACTGCTCTGGACTACATAAATGTTTTATAACATAAATGCATTAAATAATGTCTGAATTTTACATATACTAATTAGGGACATAAAGGAATATCCAGGGTTTTATTTTTAAATAACAGAATCATTCCTAAAAAGGCAAAATAATGCTAAATTTTAAACTGGTTAATTAAGTCACATCTGTCTGTATCTGATCACTGTCCTCTGTCTTGAACTAGAACTAAAATAGCAGTAACATCATTTTAATTACATAGACTAATAGTTTTCTCTTTCTAATGAGTGCAAACTGTTTACATAAAAGATTTTATTTAAATTACCCAGAGTGATTACTTTAAATGCACAGTTTGGTGGAAAGCTATAGTCATAAATAATTAATTTTCCTTTTTAACAAGACTTATGTTAATTTTACAAAGAAGCCACAAGGCTAAATATGGAAAGAAAAGAGCAGATTCATTTGATGAGAACAATTCCACACAGTATGAGCAAAATTCTGTACTCCTTTACATCAGTGTAAAACAAGACTGAGTTCATTCGAGTAGCTTTGGATTTTCACCAGTTAAATGAAAACTGCCATAGTAGCTACTGGTCATTAATGCAATATTCCATTACATTATATGGCATCATAAAAATGTAGGCCTGGAAGGGACCACACAAGGTCATTTAAGTCCAGCCTCCTGAGATGAGGACGGACCAAGTATACCTAGACAAACACCTGTCAGGGATTGGTGTTTCTCAAATGCAGACACCGTGGCCGCATGTGGCCACCAGGGGCTTTTCGTGGCCACCATGGGCAGCCACAACCTCCTTGGCGGATATTGGGAGGGGAGGCAAAGCAGTGATAACAAACATACAAAAATCACTTTTCACAGAAACAGACTTACTAACTAGCAAGTCTAAAAAAAAAAAAAAGGCAAAAGAAACAACAACAAAAGACAAGAACGTGCAAAGCACCTTATTCGTTTCTATTCTGTTTAGGTCCAGTAAAGAATAGAGAGAACTGTACATTATTTTTATTATTGAGCCTGTAAAAAAATCCTACATAAGTAAATTACAATGTATATGTGCATATTTATTTGTTTTTACTAATTATTTTAGGAAAAGTTGTCAGAGCGGCCACCACCCAGAGTTGGTCGCTGCATTCTGAGGCCACCAAAAAATTCCTTGTGAGACCCAACCTGATCTTAGAAACCTCTAATGATGAGGATTCCAAAACTTCCCCTGGAAGCCTATTCCAATGCTTAACTACCCTTCTAGTTAGAAAGTTTTTTCCAATATCTAACCTAAATCTAGCTGCTGCAGATTAGTCCAATTACTTCTCGTCCTACCTTCAGTGGATGCGAGAACAATTAATCAACGTCCTCTTTATAAGAGCCCTTAATACATTTGAAGATTTATCAGGTTTCACGCCCCTCTCCCCCCAATCCCAGTCTTCTTTTCTCAAGACTTTATAATTATCACTATCACTACTCACCTATACTCCCTGTTCTATTACAGGCGCTTCCCTTTCTTACAAGCAGAAGCTACATTCATGTACAGAATTTTTATTTTTATATATTTTATTGTTATCTGTATGTAGAAAAAATTTAATTAGAAGAAAATTCATGCTGATATGTTACTACTAAATAAGATTTAAAAAAAAACCCTCATCTGTTCATGTTGGTATAATTACAGTGTGGTGTCATGTAAAGGTATTCCTGGAGGAGAAACATTGTCCGGCTATACCAGAAGGAGGACAGGAGACACCAGATATGGTTTAATCAGGCCGCAACTTTATTATTAGATGGCGGGACTAGCTGGCAGATAAAAATGTACAGTATAGGCAACTCCATGTTCATTCAATAACTATCCGAAGGCTGTCGCTGGCCCCCCTTCATTTACCATCAGGTCCTCAAGCCAACCCATTGCTGGATCCTTACCATCCACCCCTCCATCATAGGGGGGTTAAGATGGGCTATAAGAAAGGGGGATTGGCTCCCTGCTGTACTATTCATAGGAGCCCCAACCCCTCCACCCCATTCCATTCCTTTAACCAACACCTTCTTTTTAAGTTCTTTACCAAGCCATTTATCCAGTCACTGGATGCCTTTCCTATGGAGTACCACCACTGGACATCCACCCCACACTTACATAATGAGTTGTGATATATAGTCTAACCCCCCCTTCCTCCTAACCATAAAAAGTCCTCCCTGAACCCAATGTGGGGATGGTGAAAAAAACCCACTCCACCTAGGCTGATCTGGTGGTGAGGGAAAAAATCCTTCCTAGCCTCCCTTAAAAGGAGCAACTAGAACTAGAACAAACTTTTTTAAAAAATACAGCTGTAACAAACTCTAATAATAGTCAATATTTAGATGGTGAAATTTACTCTACATGCACACTGAAGGTATTTGGGTTCTGTGTGGGTGGAGCGTGAGGGTGAAATCCAGTCTCCCGTACCTCAGGGCCAATTCGTCGATTGGCTTTGTAGATTCCCCATGAGGCTACCCTAATGTCTTGGCTTGAATACCCATTGTAGCTCCTCTACACTTCTTGGGTAAACTACTGAGGATACTGGATCTGTGTAAACGTGGATCCGTAGCCACACTCTGGCCTATTCCACTCTGTCTCCATTGTGGCTTTTCCTGCCAGTATTGGTGGAACCAGCAAGAAGTCTCCTTCAGCAGTGTAGATGGTGAACAGACACTTCTGTATCACTGCCCAAACAGTGGACCCCTTATGATGGTTCTCTTTGGCGCGGGTGTTTCAGAGGGTTTTGCACTGGAACTCAGCACCACAGGTGAATTTGAAAAGAGGAAACTATATACGTTATAGCAATACTGTTCAAAACTACTTAAAAGGAGAGTCAACAGCACTGTGGCTAGCAATCTAGAGAGTGATAATCAAAGACAGAATAATTATGAAAAGCTTTTTCAAATTTTTAGGGATGTTACCAAGATGGGATGTTGAAAAAGAGGTTCTAAGTTTTGATGCTGATAGCTTTCATGTTATGGAGAGAATTAGTGTAATTGCATTTCAGTTGTAAACTATATTAAAAAAGCACTAACATGTATAATGTATATTACAGTACATTATCGTGTTACAGTCAGAGAATGGTAACAGCTTCATGCTGTTTTATGAGGTAATAAGGGGAAGTTACTCACCTTGCAGTCACTGAAGTTCTTCGAGATGTGTGTCCCTGTGGGTGTTCTAGTCTAGGTGTTGGTGTGTCCCGGCACCGTTGATCGGAGATTTTTGGTAGCAGTGCCTGGTCGGGACGCAGGCGCTCAGTTGGTATCTCCCATCTCATTGGAATCTTCCTCAGCGACTGCGTCCCGCACCCCCCTCAGTTCCTTCTCTACGGTGGAGAGATTATACTAGTACTCCAAAGTAGAGGGGAGGAGGGCGGGGAGTGGAGCACCCGCAGGGACACACATCTCGAAGAACTTCAGTTACTGCAAGGTGAGTAACTTCCCCTTCTTCTTCGAGTGCTTTCCCTGTGGGTGCTCCACTCTAGGTGAATGTGTAGCAGTTCCCACTATGGTCAGTGGGACTTTGGAGATGCAGCAGTGAGTACTGTAGAGAGTACTGTATGGCCTACTATGGTGTCTACCGTGGTATCTTGCATGATAGCACAGTGTTTGGCAAACGTGTGTTCAGATGACCATGTAGCCACTTTACAGATGACAGAAATGGGTACGTTATGTAGGAAGGCAACGGATGTCAACATAGCTCGAGTAGAATGAGTTCTAATGCCTTCGGGCAGTTGAATATTTTGAATATGGTAAGAGGATCTGATGCAGTCAGAGATCCACTTGGACAGACGTTAGCAGTGTCCCTTAGGTGTGTCTATTGGGTTTGAAATTGGAATTGAGCCAGCCCTGAAGACATCTCATGTGTAGCCTGGTGTACTGGACCACGAAGGTGGTCCACTCCTTGCCACATGACCAAGGAGCTGTAGACAGATTCTTGCCTGTGTCCTGGGACAAATAGAGAGTGTGTGTATGAGCTGCGTGATAGTGAGGAATCTGTGATATGGGAGTGAGGCTCTGCTCTGGATTGAGTTGAGATGAGCTCCGATGAACTTGATCTGTTGTGTAGGTGTCAGGGTGGATTTTTGGATGTTTATTTGGAGGCCTAGGCTGTGAAAGAGGGAGATGGCAAAACAGGTAGCTTGAAGTGTCTCAGAATAGGAGTTGCCCTTGATGAGGCAATCGTCCAGGTAGGGGAAAAGTGTGATCCCATGTTTGTGGAGGTGAGCCACGACCACGGCTAGAGTTTTGGAAAAGCCTCTTGGTGCTGTGGAGAGGCCAAAAGGAAGAACTCTGTATTGAAAATGGTCGTGACCGATTGTGAATCGTAGGACGCGTCTGTGAGCTGGATGAATTGATATATGAAAATAAGCATCCTGTAGGTCGAGGGCTGTGAACCAGCCCACTTGATCCACTGCAGGAATTATTGTGCCCAGTGTGACCATCTTGAATTTTTGTATCCTTACAAATTTGTTCAGTTGGCGTAGAGCTAGTATAGGCCTCCATCCCCCGGTCTTTTTCTGGGTCAGGAAGTAATGGGAGTAGAACCCTTCCCTTGATGTTGTGTCGGCACAGGTACCACACTGCCTAGCTGGAGAAGGTGAGCCACTTCTATGCGAAGTAGGTGCTCGTGAGACGGGTCCCTGAAGAGGGACAGGGAAGGGTAGGAGGATAGGATATGAATGGGATAGAGTAACTAGAGTGAACTATTTCGAGGACCCAGCGGTCCTGTGTAATACGCTGCCAGGCATGTTGGGAACTCTGGAGGTGGTGGCCAAATGGGCAAGTAGGCTGTGGAATCAAGGGATAGTCACGCAAAGCACCAACCAACGTTTCAAAATTGTTGTTTATTCCCGGATGGGTGGGAGGTGGTTGCTTGAGCTTGATTTTGTCTGCGCTTAGGGGGGGTCTAGCATGATTCCTATTTACGTGTATGGTTTGGGTTGAGGCCGATAATATTCTTGTGTGAGCGGTCTTTGGTAGGGTTGGTATCGTTGTCTCCTGGGAAGGGATGAGTGAATGTCCAGGGTGCACAGTGTCGCTCTAGAATCTTTCATGGTATGAAGTAGTTCATTGTTTTTTTTGGAAAACAGTTTGTCTTTATCAAAGGGGAGGTCCTCCACTTTGGTCTGCAGATCTTTAGGGATGCCAGATGCAGAAAGCCATGAAGATCTGTGCATAACCACAGCAGTTGCAGTAGTATGGACTGCTGCATCCGCCATGTCTAAAGAGGCTTGTAGGGCCGTTCTGGAAATCAATTGGCCCTCACTCAGAATTGATTTGAAGTCTACTCTCCTATCCTCTGGAATGTGGGAGGCAAATTCAAAAAATTTATTGTAGTTATCAAAGTCGTAGCTGGCAAGGAGTGCAGAGTAGTTTGCAATCCTGAATTGTAGAGTGGAGGACGTGTAAATCTTGTGACCCAAGACGTCAAGGCATTTAAGGTCCTTGTTTTGTGGGGTGGGCCAATATTGTGGCTGTTTCGTCCTTTGTGTGACTGCATCCATGACAAGAGAGTTTGGTTGTGGGTAAGAAAATAGGAAGTCAGCATACTTAGCAGGAACTTAGTATTTATGTTCAGCCTTTCTGCAGGTTGATAATAAAGAAGTTGGAGTTTGCCAGAGAGTGTCAGCTAATTCCAGGAGTGCTTCATTTATAGGGAGCGTGATCCTTGAGGGTGCAGAGGGTTGCAGGAATCTGAGGAGTTTGTGTTGTGTCTCCTGAACCTCTTCTAGGGGGATGTCTTGAAAAGCTCTTGAAATTGTCCACGTTCTGTGGAGGCGGGCAGTGGGGTCTCCGTCTGGAGCAGATGGAGAATTAGGGTTTGATGAGTCAGGATATGGTTCGTAGCTCACGTTCTCAGGAGGGGGTTCAGGTACTCTAGAAGTGGACGGAGCTGGAGATAGAGGCACAGAAGCAGGTAGTGGTTTCGTGGAAGAGGTCTGAGGATGAGTGGTAGGAGGATGTGGCCAAGGGTACCACTGAGGCCAAGGCATAAGGTAGGAGAACCCAGGTGCCATCCATGGGGGGGGGGGCAAAGTAGGGAAACTGAGGCTGGTGGCTGTGGACCATAGCCTGAGGTGGAAGAGGTTCCAGTGGAGGAGGAGAGGCAGGTGGGGAGAACTCCGCCTGCTGCTGTATATTGGGTTTGCTATCAGTGAAGGTAGCCAGTTCAGGTGGTGAGAGTGGCTGTTTGAAGACTGAGCCCTGTGTATCCAGGAGTGGAGAGTTAGGCTCAGGTGGCACTGAGGTCACAATGAGTGAGGAACTGTTGCTCCTGCTCCCTGGACTGCGCTCTAGCGCGTTAGCAAGTGAAAGTGAGAGTGTCAGTGGTGCCGCAGGTCTGTTGGAAGTGTCCTGCAGGGGGTCAACTGCTGATGCCGGGACAGGAGGCAGGCTCAGTGCCGACGTTCTTCCCGGCACCAGGGCAGAGCGTGCAGTCAGCACCGTGGCTATTTTTAGCACGGAGGGGGTCAGTGCCGATGTCCTTGTCGGCACCAGGGCAGAGCGCGCAGCTGGCACCGTGGCTATTTTTAGCACTGAGGCACTCGGTGCCACGGAAATCTTCCTGGTATGGGAGGTTGGGTTCCTGCCTCTGCAGTCTGCGGGAGCCGCGGCTGAGGCTTTAGAGAGAGCTGGACATCAAAGTGCTGGACATCAAAGATATCGGGAAAGAAAGAAAAAAAATTTAAATAATTTGGTTTAATTTAGGGTTGTTTTTTTCTTTTAACCTACGGGTCAGGAAATCATCGAGTGGCTTCTTTTGTCACAAATTCCTTCATATATTTGTGCTATATCTTATTTGGTTAAGTGGGGTTGCCACTTGTTTTTCTTTTCACAAAGATTTCATGGATTTATTGTGTTTTTTAATCATTTGTAAGAGATGCATAGAGTACTTGATAGGCACTTCTTCTTCATTTATCAGTCCAAACACATAAAGTACATGGCTATCAAGGACAATTTTATGCACAAAATAAACAGGACATTGCTTATAGTAGGTGTTACAGTGATGCACCATGGCTACAAAAAAACCCTATAAGCTTAGTAGGTTAAATTTTTCCCCTACTTTACAATTTACCCTGAATAATAATAATACCTAGCTCTTAAACAGCACTATTAAACAACAAATCTCAAAGTACTTAACTAAGATGGTCAATATCATTATTCCCATTTTACAGATGGGGAAACTGAGGCACAGAGCAGCAGAGTGGAGGGGAAATTTTGGCCAAGGATATCAGGGAAAAGTCATATTTTTACAAAAAGTGCCATGGAAAGTTTAATATCCAAAAAAAGGGGGGGGGGAGACAAAGCATGTATTGACTTCATGTGAACATTCTGTTTCTTTATTATAGAGAGAATGTATTGATAATATTTATATTAAAATCAAGCCATTCCTCATATGTACTCTATACCCCAAACTTCAAACTTTATTGGAGATTTTCCACCAGTTTTGTGACACTGCATCGCGTTTTGTTATTTTTTTTCCTTCTGTTTGTCATTACTGAGTGAGAGACTCTTTCCGGATATTATACTTTGCCACTTTGAAGTACCTTGAAGGTTAGACCAGCAAGCCACTAGCTCAGAACTGCTCTGAATGGCACAGTATATGAGAGAGAGAATGAAGCAGCTATCGTGTGCTCATAAGGCTATTTGAGCTGATAATAAATATTAAAATAATGGGGATGAAGCTTCAGAGAAAAAAGGTAACAAAATAACTATTGGTAGAATTTTATTATACAAAAACTAATTAACATATATTCTAATGAACTACTAAGAACGGCACTAAGAGCAGACAGTAAAGGCAGTTTGGGCACAGCTACTAATTAAAAGAAAACTATAAATAGTTCTAGGTAGCTTTCCTTGCTATTCTGACCTGACATTTCCTCCGATGTAGGCACCCTACCCTATCAAAACAAAACAAAAAGCACTGGGACAGCTGAACAACTGATAAGAATTTACCTTTTAAACCACAGTAATATATAAATTAGACTTTACTGAGTCTCAAGTTCTTCTTTTATCTCATCTAAGAAAGGCAGACATCTTGTCCTTCCTATCCCATTGTGACCATGAAAGGGCAAACACACAAAAGAACCACCTTGGTACTGTTATAAAGGACTGAGTGGAGGTCAGACGATGTCTGTAGGTAGGGAAGGAGCAAGCCATGTGCACACAAATTCAGTGGCTCCTCTAGTCAGAGAACCATGCATTGGGATGTAGATGTAAAGGTGCCAGGAAAGATCCACCCCTAGCAAAACCCCTCCACACAAATCTTGTTCATTTGTGCAGGCATTTGAGAATGTCATCAATAATACATCAAAAGCATATTTTGGAAATAACCTGGTGATATGACTGAGCTCTCTAACACAGCGGTGGCCATTAGGTGAGATGGGGAATCAGCAGCTGCAGAGGTGTGCTTCAGGCTTGTGTGCATAAGCACAACACCTGATTTTAACAGCTAACAGTGATGCACAGCAGCAGAAGGTAGGATTAAGTCAATACATGTTACAAGCATTATTTTTTAAAAAGTGTATTGTATTTGTAAGAAATGCATAGAGTACTTGATAGGCACTTAAATACAAGAATTCAAAATATGAATCTTAAAGAGGCTACAGCTTATACTGTCCTGAAATCTCTCTGGGTTCAACAAACCTCTGATTTAACATTAGATTTTCTCTCTTTTTCCCCCTTCCCCCCCCCCCACTTTTTTTAACTAATTTAGGAAAAGTGAGGTTATGACACAGCTTACTGGCAACATCGTCAGCTGACAACATGGTGCCATCAATGCTTCTTATTGTTCATTAGCTTTTGTTGTGAGGAATAGAGAGTGCCTATCAGCCATAATAAGTATGTAGCTAATGCATCTCACCAGTCTAGTTTTACACCCAAATTTTATAGGTATACGTTTATCAAAAGGCCATGAAGCATTTTATGGATGCGTCACATTGCAAGCTAAATCCAGCAGGCTGTATAAAAATCCATTCACTTTGTGGAAAGAGCTATATTTCTCATTACACTTTTTATTTTGGAAGAAACACTTTGTTTTTACTTTGCACAACTTGAGGCTACTCAATCAAAGCTGCCTAACAGTAAGAAACCTTCTGATTTGATTGACAGCATTTACGACCTTTAGCTATACTGAAAGAAAGTTAATTTTAATGTTTTTTAGAACGCATGACCTAAATTAATTTCAAATGCTCGGTTTATTACAGTTTAGTGAAATGCTTCTTCTCTCCAGTTCTCTAATACGTGATAGCAACCATCTTGGCTGAGGCCTGAACAGTTTCTTCATCTGCTGCTGCTTCCCTTATGGTGTTACCCAGATGTTTAAAAAATGTTATCTTAGAAACTTCCCTCTTTCACCTTGACATCTCACAAGAAAAAGGCTGTGAAATGCTGAGGCCGTCACAGAGTTGACACTAGCTGCTCATGTTAATGGCTATCCTGAGAAGTACCCAGACCATCATGGAGAAGTATAGTCATCACATGTATCAGTTACATTAGCTAATGACAAATAGGTTAAACAAGGCTCAACAACTTCACAATTTTTTTAAATGTCAGTGTACATCTGTTTTCACTTGAAGCCAGGGACTCAAACTGGACTATAACATAGAAAGAGGGGTCACATTAAGACAAGTTGCTGCTAACTCTAATACTTACTCTTTTGAGTTCAGGTGAAGGCCTTAACCCAGAAAACAGAACATTAAAATTGTGGTGTCAATCAACAGCAGTAGAATTCAAAGCTGAAAACTAAGATTTAAAATGTAAGGGACCTGATTCTAATTTCACTCTGATTCTACATCAGTGTAACTCCAATGACTTAAATAGAGATATTCTGTACTGGTGTAAATCAGGAGTAAGACCCAACATATGCAGTATTGTACATGAGGAAATGCAAGGAGATATTAGATCTAGCTAGTTCTATATTGTTAATTCTTGATTGAATAAATCTAGCACTGTAGAAAACTGAAGATTTTAGTAAAAACTGTGACCGCAACAGAGCAGCAAGACAAAGGACAGTTCACAGGGATAAGGATTAGGCGTGTTGCCTTGCTATTACTATTATTATAGTGTTTTTAATGTGTTTATCCCTGTAAAATCTTTGTGCCACTACATGAAGGCTATTTAATATTAAACAACCTATAATCATATCTCAAATTTAAAACAGACAATTAATTTACAACATCAATTAAATGGACTCCCTCCATCAAATAGCTCGATAAATTGCTTTCGGGTCTGCTTGACGAGGAGTTGATAACAGTTAATTTAAAAGTTGGTTGGCTAGAATTAGGGACGTAAGCCCATACTTAAGGTTCTTATAAATAGGCTTGGAAGGATTAATTTTTTACCAGTAAATGTGAGTAAACATCAACTTCGCCATACACCCGTCCCTCCCGAACAGAAAAAATATTTTGATCGATAGTAACAGAAATGTACAGATAGGCAAAGTAAGAAAAATGATGTTTGAGAACTTAATAGAATCCCATTTTAATGTGTATAAAATATGTTATAGAGCTGTGGTTACAAAACTGTCTGATTCCTCCCTCCCTCCACAATTTCACACAACTGCAACAATTTAAATTGTTAAAAATAGAAACAGTGCTTAAAAAGAAACATTGATTTTAGCTGTCAAAATTACAAAAAAACCCTAAAAATTGAATTCTACCAAGCCTACTTATAAATGGCCTGTTTTCCAGTGATGCTGAGCTCTTGCAGCTCCCATTAAAGTCAACTGCAGCTACTGTTGCTCAGAACCTCAAAAAAAAATCAAAATATTTAATTAAGTATATAAACATGGATTTAAGTACCTACATTTTGGTACCTAACTTTGAAATTTTTGATCTGAGTAAACCATGGCCTTCCTGTTGGACCAGCAAGTGGAAGTGAGTTTCACAGCCAAGGGTCCTCAGCTTGGAACTCCCTGCATCAAGCAACAGCAGTTTAAATCTATGGATTATTATGGGGATGCATTTAAACTGATCTTAACTGCCATGGTGGTTTAAAGAGGGAAAGGTAGTCTCTTAAACAGTCCAGTTCTAAACTATATAGTACATCAACACCTTGAATTGCACCTAGAACTAGACAGGAAGCTAGTACCGTGTGTGGGAACAGGCGCGATATAATCCATAATGTTGACACACCGTCTAGGTAGACAGCTGCATTCTGCACCAGCTTCCAAGTGATGTGCAATTACGGAAGTACCCATAGAGACCACTGCAATCCTCCAACCTGATTAACAATATGCCGGAAGTGTTCATGTGTCAACAGAATATTCAAACATGCACACTCACCTTTTCTACAACACCCCAGTTCCACTAGAATGGAATACCTCATCCATTCTCAAATCCTCTTTCAGCCATAGCTTAATATCACACATGAAAGAAAAGCAGTCCTGGACTTTCTCTTCTGAAATGTGTTACATACGTGCATATAAATCAGCTAATATTAATAATATTAATAATACGTGCATAATAAATCAGCTAATAAATCAGCTACATTTTCAAATACTTTAAAAATTTTTAAGCACCCCACACTTACTCAGAGACTAGTAGGGCACCTGCCTCACTGAATTTGCTCAACTGGATGGAACACTTCTGGCCAGACAATTAAAGGAAATGTTTCCTCTGGAAGACCTGACTTGACACCACACAATGGTGAGGAGGTAGGTCAACTCGCAGCAGCAGCATCACCAGCTGGAAGCTTTCCACAAACACCGCCCCGCAAACCAAACCAAAACCCCTCTCCATGTACAGACTATCTAACACACTTTATACGTATATACTAATACGTAGTTAACAGCTTGCAGAATAATGAAAAAAATCTATTTGTGAATAATTATTTCTTGATAAATTGCTAAACTTCACAATAAATATTATTTACAGTGTTATTTGAGCAACCCTAATTTTCATATGTACATAGTATTGCCTATGTATGTTGGTACTATACAAAATCTCTGACAAATTGGAGAGAAAAGAACTATTAACAACTAACTCACCCAACCTCAACACCTACCCAAAAAAATAGTCTTTCCTTCTGTTTTCTCTCCCCGTTTTCTGTATTTAATTCTGTCACTGCAGCATAACTTAAATGGCACCGATAATTTAATGAGTCTTTATTTTTTATTTCAGTCTTTTATTCAAGTAGTTCAGATAAAGTATATTTCATCTTCACTGCCCTTTCTTTTGAAATGTCATAAAATGAGACATATGCGATGAAAAGATGGAATTTGTATATTACATTAAATCCATTGCCTTCCTGCATTATCATTTTACTCTAAATAATCCTTCATGAGAAAATGAAACATGAAAAATGTCATATATCTGACCAAGTAACTGCAATTTCCTTATAATCAACTCAGCTTCATTCAGAACATTTGTCTGTGATCTTATTAGTCTCAAACAGATATTAATTGCAAAGGCATTTAAATAGTAGTTTTCTTTGGGTAAGGACAAGTTTTTCCAGAGTGTTTGATCGAACATAATGGGGGGAAAAATCTAGAAACAAGTTCTCCCTCTGCTTAGTGATCTCTCACCTTTTGATTTTCAATTCTGCGAAATGACAAGAACAGCAATTCTGTGTGAAACTCAAAATGGAATGTCCCCTCACCTAAAAGCACTACACACCAGTGGCAGGCTGCAGATGGAAAAGGTCCCAAATTGCTGTATCTCTAGCATGCAGGTGTCTGGGAGCAAGACTGGCACCCTTTTGGCATGGATATACTAGTAAATCAAAATCAACATGAGAACTACTCTCTATAATTTATATAGAATAATTGGTGGGAGAAAGTCCAGCAGGTGAACAGTTTCAGACATTTGTACTTCACTGAATTATTTTTAAGATACAACCTATTATAGCCTCATATAGGGAGTAACAATAATTCCCTATATAATGTTGTCATAACCATACAGCCAAGGGTAGCCTAGAATTCCTCCTTACCTGTAAGGGGTTAAGAAGCTCAAATAACCTGGTTGGCACCTGACCAAAAGGACCAATGCGGAAAGAAAATACTTTCAAATCTGGGGGGTGGGGGAGAGGCTTTGTTTGTGCTCTTTGTGTGTGTGTTCTCTGGGGAAGCAGAGAAGCATCAGGTCAGAAAACTCCTTCTCCTAAAATCATCCTAAAATGAGTCTCAATATTGCAAAAAGAGTAAGTAAATAAGGCAAGGTGCGCTAGATTATCTTTTGTTTTTAGCTTGTGAATTTTCCCTGTGTTTAGAGGGAGGTTTATCCCTGTTTTTTGTAACTTTAAAGTTTTGCCTAGAGGGGAATCCTCTGTGTTTTGAGTCTGATTACCCTGTAAAGTTACCTTCCATCCTGATTTTACAGAGGTGCTTCTTTTACTTTTTTTTCTTTATAATAAAAGTTCTGTTTTTTAAGAATCTGGTTTACCTATTTGGTTGGTATATTAATTCTCAAGCCTCCCCAGGAAAGGGGGAGAAGGGAGGATATTTTAGGGAACAGGAACTCCAAGTGGTCCTTTCCCTGAATCTTTGTCTAACTCACTTGGTGGTGGTGGCGGCAGCAGTACCCATCCAAGGACAAGGAAGGATTTGTGCCTTGGGGAAGTTTTTAACCTAAGCCGATAGAAATAAGATTAGGGGGTCTTTCATGTGGGTCCCCACATCTGTATCCTAGAGTTCAGAGAGGGGAGGGAACCCTGACAAAAGTAATGATATTACAGGCCAGAAAACTGCGTAAAATAAGAGAAAACCCTGGAAACTCATGACAAAGTCCTAACATAGTGGTTTTAAAGATCATTTTCTTTAGATCTACAGTGCTAGTAAAAGAGAATCTGTTCATCAAACATTTGTACCTGACTGAATTTCCTAGATACTAAATTTAATCACAGTATGTTTTGTGAATGAATCCACTTTGAAATTTCAGTAGTACCAGTGGGAAATGATAATGCAGCTAAGCAATGCTGGGACAGCCAAAACACTTTCATAATAGTATGCTAATCCCACAAGGATGGGCTCCATCAATCCCAAATCCTGGGCAAGCAATGTTACTGTGAGAACACAATACAAGTGAATGCCAGTATTTGCAAGATCTGAATAAGCACTTTTGTGCTTTTTCTCCCATGATGCCCCTCACACCTGGGAGGAACTCCCCATAAAAGTATGCAAAACTACCTCATTATCCTTCTCCACATCCCTCCTTAAACTCTTTTTTTGCCACGATGCCTACAAAAAAAGTGACATATTAGGCTGCTGGTATGCTGAGACAACTGCCTATCATGCTGTCAAATAGGATTTGTATTCTCCTTTTTTTAAGTAACTGTACACTAGCAAAAATAATTATAATAGTAATCCGTTCCAATGGAAATAAAGTACAGTGATATTTATAGTCTGTGCCAGAGTTATAATGACTGTGGGGTGAGAAGTGAAGTGTCACAGCATGTTCCACATGTTTTTAACACTGTTTCTAAGGCTCTGGAGGCTATTAAATTTAATGAACCCATCTGCTATGAAATAGAGGTCCAACCATAATCCGTTTTCTCAGTGCCATATCATACAGATGGCATTCCATGTTCCACATCCCCAGCAGGAAATTTCATGCTCCTCTTTAAGTGCAGAGTTTTGTTTTGTTTTGGTTTGATGTTTGGACCATCTTTTTGATCTGTGGCATTTTATTGTGCACATACTGTACATACAGTGATGCACATGAAAAGTGTTAACTCATTAAAATAAATATTGCCATCTCTTACAACTTTTTCCTAGCAGCTCTGACAACCAGCCATTAGATCTGTGCAGTAATACTCTGTGGCTAATGCAATCACTGAAAATTCCCCTAATGGCATAAGTTCCAACACTAGCACTGGAGCAAACACAAACATGTAATTTATCAGACATAAAAGGGTTTACTTCAAGAGCTGAAAGGGTATGTATGTGTGTGTACACTGAAAAGCACAATTTATCCATAATATATTTGTTTAAATGCCTTAGAAATTGTATATTTGGTGCACACCAGCAGGGAAATTGCAAAATTAATTCTTATTTTAAATGATCATATTCCCATTAGTTCATAGCAGATTTTATTTTCTCTCACATGCCCATTTTCTTTCCAGGGTTCTCAATTTGTCTGTTTATTGGGCCATGCCGCTCTTATACCTGTTCTGTGTGATCTGGGACCCTAAGCTCTCATTTAAGTGGCACAACATTCCTTGCACTGATTAGCACCCAACTGCCAAGCATAAGTTATTCAAGTTATGCATTAGCTTACAAAAAGGAACACATTCTATTAATGATATTTTGAGCTGCACCTAAAAGATAATGAGTGTGCATGAATTCCATTCATTTGAGAGGTTTATACATTTACAATCTTGAGCATTCATTATATTTTGTCAATTGATACACAGGATCTTATTGGATTTAACACAATTAATGTCGTTAGCAGTAATTTGTTTACTCTTGATACAGCAGTAAAGCTAATGGATTAGAACAGTTGAGTGGAAAACTGGAATGTTTAATTATAGTGATTGGAAATTTTGGGCCAGACAGTTCTCAAAACCTCTGGGGAAGGCTTTTTGCATAGAAATCTCCATGATGATTCCCTGAGAGGTGCCCCCACATCAATCTCATCGGGGGAGGGGGGCAGGTGCACACACACCTCTTTGTTTGTGTGTGTGTGTTGTCTTACCAGTGTAAAAGTCACAGGACCCTTCTCCAAACCTGTTAGAGCCCAAATTAACTGCAGGAGGCCTTGGTCATCTGAGAAGAAGGCCTGTAGCTCCAAATAGGCTGTGGCTCCTGGCAGTGTTACTTCAGTGGAACAGCACTACCAGGGACCCATCCTAGGTGTGCTGTATTTGTCAGAGATAAAATGAAAAGGTAATACATGCTAGGGCTGTATTATCTTTTCCAGGTAAATTAATTCAGGCTGGAGGGTAGACGATAGACATTCTCCAAACCCCATCCTATCTCCTCAGAGACACCTGAGTTGCAGAGAGAACTCTGCAGAGCTGTGGAGTGGAAGAGACAAGGATGCTGTGGAGGGGCCTGAGCCCCCATCCGCCTAATGGAAAGGCTGAGATCCATGCATGGGGAGTTTGCTCCGCATTGAGATCAAGTGGGTAAACCCAGGCTATTTATCAGAGAAGGGAGAAGAGTCTCCAAGGATTCAAATCCTGCCAAATAAATCCAAAAGCTCTCATTAAAATTAGGATCCACAACCAAATTCAATCTACAAAATTCAATCTATAAAACTTGGTCTGGTCTACACTGGGAGCGGGGGGGAGGATCGACCTAAGATACGCAACTTCAGCTACGAGAATAGCATAGATAAAGTCGACGTATCTTAGGTCGACTTACCTCGTGTCCACACAGCGCGGGGTTGACTGCTGCCACTCCCCCGTCAACTCCGCTTCTGCCTCTCGCTGCAGTGGAGTACAGGAGTCGACGGCAGAGCGATCGGGGATGATAAATCTATCACCGATGGATCGATCACTACCCGCCGATCCAGCGGGTAGTGTAGACATACATAGTGGCAGTGAGCAGGTGCAACTCTCATGGGAATTTCTGAGCCATAATCTGGGATAACAGCACTCTCCTGTGAAGGGCAATGAATTGCTTGATTCTAAGGGACACTGACCTGGAAGCAGGGAAGGGTGTGTTTCTCTTGCCCTTCCACCCTAATTAGGGGATGAAAACAGGAAGCATCTGCCACTCCCAAGATAATTTGTGTTGGAGCAGCAAGAACCATTGTTCAAGATGGGGAAGTGGCTATCCGGTGCACCCTAAACACTCAGAGAGTCAGAAGATAGAGAACAGGTAATAGAGACCCTCCCCTTATGATAACAAAGTTAGCAAGAGTTGTCCCAGGGGCCTGGGAGAAGGTGGGGTATGGGAGTACCAGAGGATTGTTATCTGGAAGATTGGATTATACAGGACATTAATCTCCAAGAAAACTTGCAGGGACTTTAGACCCATCCTCTAAAATCAGCCATGCACAGTTTCATTGACAATTAGTCTTAATCACAGGATCATGAGGGGGCAGGAAAAAGATAGGGCAGTGTAAGGAAGATAAAGCTGGAAAAGTAAGTACAACACAATGATAGCAGGGGCCATCGTAAAAAGTGTGGGACCAAAAAAAAATTGTCATGAAATCAAATGTAATCATTTATGGGTTGTGTGTAAATTCTCTTTTCATAGATGTTTATAAATGGTATTTAATAATATTCACTAATATAGTTATGTCTAATATTTACTTGCTGTGGTGACAGAAGATCTTTCCATACTCGCTATGAAACATTTTAGTGGGATGCAGTACTGAAATACATAATCTACTAAAAAATTCCGGCCCTGGGCACCTTTTACCATGATAAAAATGCTAATTACATCCACTTATGATAATAGCACAATTATCTCATGCCAGTAAAGGTATGTGATGATATCTCTGGGAATAGAGTCTAGTTGAAATCGGGTAAGACTTAATTTTTATTCCTTCATAAAAGCTCCTACATGCAATGTGTGCAAAGGAAATTGAATGGCATGTAGTTTATAAAACCTCAACTTAAATTCTTGGAAAGAAAAGAGATAATAAAAGCTTAAGACCTAATGTAACTTATGCTGCATCCATGTGTGTTATACAGAGGGCCTCATGTATTTTGCAATTCTGGGGCTGTGGAATTGCCACAGAATTAATTTTTTGCCTTACAATTGTACTCCAGAAACTCAGCTTCCATTTTATTTTTATTTTTTTACAAAAAATTATGTTTCTAGCCTGACGGTTGCAGAGATAATCTTGAAAATGTGACCTGATTATAATGCCTGCTGGATTCTGCAGAGAGCCAGAAACAATAGTTCTGAGGGTTTGACTAGATTTGAATTTTCAGTGAAGGTCTAGCACAAATCAACTGATTATGAATTAAAACATGTTAGTTAAACAACTGTAACTTTCAGAGTAGACACTTCAGAAATATCTGTTTCAAAACACAAGCTTTTGTTCAATCCTAGGCTAGAGCTAATTGAGTTCCCCCCCTTAATCCTGCCACTCATGGGGGGGAATGAGGTGCTGAACCAGGCTGCCCGAATGTCATCATATGAGCCCGCCAGCAGTGCAAACACAATGAAAAAGCATTTACTTGAAAATAATCATAAATGAATTTTATGCCAGTGATTATTTTGAACTATACGTTAGCAGGGGTTCTCAAACTTCATTGCACCACAACCCCCTTCTGACAATAAGAATTACTATACGACCCCAGGAGGGAGGACTGAAGCCTGAACATGCCCAAGGCCCACTGACCGGGTGGGGTTGGGAGCAAAGCTGAAGCCCAAGGGTTTCAGCCCCAGGTGGGGGGCCTGTAGCCTGAGTCCCAACACGCAGGGCTGAAACACTAAGACTTCGGCCCTGGGCCCCAGCAAATCTAAGCCAGCCTTGGCAAACCATTAAAATGGGGGTGTGACCCACTTTGGGGTCCCGACCCACAGTTTGAGAACCACTGCATTATAGCTCTGTGTGCCACTAGAAAGGAGTAGGAAGGATGTGAAAGAAGATAACATTGTAGAAGGATTTAGAGACTCATACAGGGGTCAAATTAAGCCTGCTGGTGATGACTCAAGTCAGTACTTTTTTTCTGAAGGCTGCCATCTTGTGCTTCAGACTCTACAATGTCATTAAAAAAAAGTCTTTGCCTTTATGGATACAAAAGCCACAAGAATGTGAACTGACTGCAATCAATGCGGTAATGTCTGCCTGAGCTTGCAAGAGTTAAACTGAAAGAGTTAAACTGCCGCATTCATCTTAGTGTGGTCTTAATCCTGTAGTTATTCTAAATGTTAATGCTGTTGACTTTTCTACTGATGAAAGAAGAGGGAGAAGCATATCATGAACAGCTGCTTAAGCTCCTGTGAGTGGCGTCTTATTTTGGCATCTAGAATTCATGAACATTAATCTGTAGATGGAGCCTACTTTGTGAGCAAAACTCAGGTGAATATTGCTACTCCACTTTCCCACCCTCCATTTCAAGATCTGATATGTATTGTTCAAAACAATGTTCCTTTGCTACACTGACCTGATGGCTAGAACTGTCAATAAACCTTGCTAGAACTCTAATAAAAGATGCTTCAAGTTACTAGTCATTTGCCCCTTATCACATGCCTGAAAAGGCCCATTAAGTGATTAACAGTGAGGCAAATTGTAAATGTGTATGAAAATGAAAAGCCCTCTTCAGTTACACAGAGGAAATATACTATGCTCTCTCTCTCTCTCTAGTATTACATCACTGCTGTTGTGTTAGGAATCTCTGCCTGACTAGTCCACCTCTCGCAAGTCACTCTCCAAACAGAAAGAAGGTGGGACATTTATTTACATATTTTCAAACATTTTCTCTATATGCCTCATTCTACATCCAGGTGGAATCTCTGGTACAGGGAGCCCTTTCCTTAGCAGAGAGATTCGTGGAACAACCATGGTTGCCAACAGTGTCAGTGGGACATCAGTAAGGATTTGTTTTTCTCACGGAGGTCATGGAAGTCATGGATTCTGTGACTTTCTGTGACTTCCGTGTCTTCTGCAGCTGACAGTGCATCTGAACCGGGGGTGCCTGAGCAGCTCAGCCCCCTCCCCTGCCCCGAGACCACAGCAGCAAGAGTTTGGGGGGGGCCTCAGGGATGGGGTTTGGGGTGCAGGGCGGTGGTTACCTGGGGGACTCAGCTCCTAGCTCCACGTGCTGCCTCCATCTGCAGGCACCGCCCTCGCAGCTCCCATTGGCCGTGGTTCCCAACCAATGGGAGCTGAAGAGTTGGGGCTTGGGGCCAGGGGAGGCAGCGTGTGGAGCTAGGAGCTGGAGGTCACTGTTTCCCAGGAGCCGGGTAGGGAGCCTGTCCCAGCCCTGCCAACCCCCCCAAGCACCCCTGCGCTGTTCCCCCCCCACACACACAGTGAGCACCCGTGGCACCCCTGGGCCATCCCCCCAAGCTGCCCCCCCCCCCCCTCACATGTTTCAGTCAGAGTTAAAATAGTGAATTTTTGTTTACGGCCCGTGACCTGTCCATGACTTTTACTAAAAATACCTGTGACTAAAACGTAGCCTTATTTAGAAGTTTACCATGGGGAAGCAGCTTCTATTATGATTTGAGCTGTACGAAACAATTATCTGAACCATAGCTTTTACAGTAGGGGAAACTGCAGGCAAAACATTGCACTCTCTCATATTTATATGAGAGAAAATTTTCATCATGAAAACTGACAGTGGCCTCAACTGGCCAAATTTCACCCTCTGATAAATCCACAAACTTTCACTTGCAAATATTCACAAAGTGAAAACTGAGGCACCAGTCCTGGGCTAGCTTTTTTGTACCACAGTTAGTGACGGAGGCCATATTTGTGCCTCTCTGTTTCTTGTGCTGCCCAGTTTGTGCCTAGTTTAATCCCCAATTTAAGGACTGTTCTTTACATCTAATTACATATGGCCCCAAGGAGCCATTCCTTCAGCCAGGGACCACTGGGGTGTCAGGATGCCACCACATCCCCCTTCCCAAGCCATGTTCACTCGCATTGACAAGTTGTAGCTGGACATAGAGTGATCAAAATGTACATTTGGAAGGGACCTCAAGAGCCATCTGGTCAATCCCCTGGCCCCACACTGAGTCAAGATTAAGTGTACTTAGACCATCCTTGAAAACTGTTTGTCTTTTCTGTTCTTAAAAACCTCCAGTGATAGGGATTCTACAAACCCCTTAGGAAGTCTATATCCTCCTTTGAAAACCACTCATTCACAATATCACATAAAATGAACCGCCACTCTCAAGTAGTTCCATACTTGTTATCAATCCCTACTCAGGCATAACATTACAGTTGATTGCCTAAAATTAGGCACATACATGCCAAGAGTCACCTGTAAGCGGCTCTATTTTCAGAAGTGCTGAGCACCCACATCTCCCATGAAAGTTGATGCACCAATAGCAAGGTTGAGGACCTGGCGCTGGGACTTTCACACAGATCTAGTTCTGAGAATGGGGATGTCCTTTACAAGGCTCCTTCTGCACTATTTTCCCAGGGCTTGAACTATGGTTCTTTCCATTTATCCTCTTCCTGTATAGTCTCACTGTTGATTTGGGAAAGAAAAGGGATTTACCCTAGAGCACCAGGTATAATGGGGCCCTCAGGCCTTACCAAAATATAAATAACTACTAATCAAATTAATCAGAGTCTAGGCGTGGGAGGAGAGCACAGAAAGCAGAGCTTTAAAGTGTTTTATTTTGATTGAAATAAATCAGCATTCATTTGGATTAAGATTCTTTATTCAAGAATGTAACAGCTCAACTGTTTTTATTTTTCCTGATTTCTCCTCCAAACTGCTTCTCTAAACTCACTCTGCTGTTCTCAAGTAGGTATTGCATTTACTCCCTCATGCTGTATTTAGTTAGGATTATAAACAATATAAGTGGACTTGGAAGGATTAGATTTTTATCTGTAAGTGTCAGTAAACATCTATTTCTCCATACACACACAAACCGATGAAAAAATATTTCCACCAATAATCTTAATTTACACATACGCAAAGAAAGAAAAATGCTGCTTGAGAACATATTAGCATTTGACTTAAGGCTATTTACTTTTGAATTTTGACATATGATGTTGACAATTTGTGCTTTAACTGTTCTAAATAGGAATCTACCAAATTCGCGGCCATGAAAATTGTGTCGCGGGCCATTAAATCTGGTCTCCCATGAAAACTGGTCTTTTGTGTACTTTTAACCCATACAATACAATAGGGTAAAAGTATACAAAAGTGTGCTAATAAAGTTTGCGGATGATACAAAGCTGGGAGGTATTTCCAGTAGAGATAAGGAGGTTTTAGTACCATTATACAAGGCACTGGTGAGACCTCACCTGGAATACTGTGTGCAGTTCTGGTCTCCCATGTTTAAGAAAGATGAATTCAAACTGGAACAGGTACAGAGAAGGGTTACTAGGATGATCCAAGGAATGGAAAACTTGTCTTATGAAAGGAGACTCAAGGAGCTTGGCTTGTTTAGCCTAACTAAAAGAAGGTTGAGGGGAGATATGATTGCTCTCTATAAATATATCAGAGGGATAAATACCGGAGAGGGAGAGGAATTATTTAAGCTCAGTACCAATGTGGACACAAGAACAAATGGATATAAACTGGTCATTGGGAAGTTTAGACTTGAAATTAGACGAAGGTTTCTAACCATCAGAGGAGTGAAGTTTTGGAATAGCGTTCCAAGGAAAGCAGTGGGGTCAAAAGATCTTTCTGGCTTTAAGATTAAACTCGATAAGTTTATGGAGGAGATGGTATGATGGGATAACATGATTTTGGTAATTAATTGATCTTTAAATATTCATGGTAAATAGTCCCAATGGCCTGTGATGGGATGTTAGATGGGGTGGGATCTGAGTTACCCAGGAAAGAATTTTCTGTAGTATCTGGCTGGTGAATCTTGCCCATTTGCTCAGGGTTTAGCTGATCGCCATATTTGGGGTTGGGAAGGAATTTTCCTCCAGGGCAGACTGGAAGAGGCCCTGGAGGTTTTTTGCCTTCCTCTGTAGCATGGGGCACGGGTCACTTGCTGGAGGATTCTCTGCTCCTTGAAGTCTTTAAACCACGATTTGAGGACTTCAATAGCTCAGACATAGGTGAGAGGTTTTGCGCAGGAGCGGGTGGGTAAGATTCTGTGGCCTGCGTTGTGCAGGAGGTCAGACTAGATGATCATAATGGTCCCTTCTGACCTTTGTATCTATGAATCTATACAGCATTTCTCATACTAGGGGTCCTGACCCAAAAGGAGGTTGGCAAGCCTATTGTAGGACGGGTCGTAGTATTGCCACCCTTACTTCAGCACTGCCTTCAGAGCTGGGCGGATAGAGAGCAGCAGCTGCTGGCTTGTTTGGGTTGCAACAAAACACACTCTTTATCCAGGTTAAAGAGAAAGAGGATAAGGAAGAGAATTGACCTCTAAGACATAACTTACAAGGAGTTTTCACCCAAAGGCATCAGAAATACAGAGACGAAAGAAGAGTGTTAGCAGAGATGCAAAATAAGATGTATTGACTACTTAAAGCATAGGAGATATGAGAGAGAGAGAGAGAGAGAGAGAGAGAGGGAGGGAGGGAGGGAGGGAGGGAGGGAAACATTATGAGAATGAAAACAAAACACTTTAGATTCTACCAGCCCTCTCCCCATTTCAGAAAATGTCTTGAAGCAGGGAACTTTGAGGCTCTATGTACTTTTTACCCTTCTCACGCTAACGTTTCAATGAAGAAAAGGAGGAGTGCAGATTAATCATGCTTTTAAGTGCTACTTATTGGTAAAACAGGAAATAGGAAATAAGTGGATTACATCCAAAACAACATTTCCAAATGGGACTATTTTTTTTTCCTCTTTGGTAACTATAGATGTTCATATTTGTTTTAAATTATTCTGTCCAAGACCACAATTCAGATAAAAGAGGAAGACTTAACTCAACCTAAAACTGAAATAAAACAGCATCTTCAATTATTTTTTCTGGGACATTTTTATGATGATTTTACTTTAAGCTTGCTGGCGGCTCAACAGCCTGGCAAAGTTTAAAACTTTCCCCCCTACTCCCTTAAAAAAAGAAAAAAAGAAAAAAAAAGGGGGGGGGGGGCAAGGGCTAGGGAGGGAAGGTTTGAGCTCACCTGATGGGGTTTTCTCAGTTTGCCCGGTTCTCATGAGGATTAAAAACAGTTAAAATAAATGAACAGCTTTGCAGCTGCTGATCTGTGATTTCTACTCCTCAGAACCAATATTTGTAACCATTTCACACTAAATTAAGAACATTTGCTGCAACTCTTGCTTTATGGAGTGCTTCCACAATATGTTACTCCCAATTAGGTAAATGAGAAAAAGAAAGAAAAAAAGCTTAACCAAGCTGCTGAAACAAAATAAAATGAATCTTTACCTGGGTCAGACACAACTTGCTAAAAATATGATCAGTAAATTAACTGTCATTTCAAAAAAGAAAATCTGCATTAAATCTAATGCTTCCCAGGTGCAGAACCTGAAAATTATACATCAGTAAGGTAACCAAGTCATCTACCAACCAGAACAAAAAGGATTTGTCCTATTTTAATATATAACATGTACAACATTTTCAATATTCTTCAATTGAAAACATCTTAGTAGTCACCTAGTCATTGGCCTACCTCTGTAGATTAAATATATTAACAACTATTGCAGAAGTCTCATTTAATGTAGTTTATAGTTAAATTTACATTCATTTAAAGGCATTTGGAAAATGATGATTACTACAAGTTACTAATCTTTATATTACTGGTCATGTCTAACAACCAAACTAAACGTTTGATGATCATAAAGGCAACAGTGACTGTTACTTTTTGGGTCTGACCTATGCATTCCTACATTATTTACAAATGTATAAATACCTACTAACTGCTGTAACTGGAATTAGTTCATTCAAACCTTGTAAAACTTAACCCCCACCTAGTGACAGTCAAAGGGTGGAAAGATGCACAACTAGTATTGTTAACCACAATAGCAGGTTTAAATCTAATTCCTCATCTTCTTCTGTAAGCATGTGTTTTAAATGCTTTCTCATGCAGACTTACAGTGCTGTCGATATATGCTTCAGTCCATACCACATCATGCTCTTGATCAATAACCTTTGGTCGGCTAAGAACATGGAGGTATTCCATGACGTTCTCCTGCACGTCAGCTAATGTAGAGATCTGAGTAAAAAACCCTGTGAAAACACAGAGATTCCAAGTTATGAGGCTGACAAAAAGAATTAAGGAAGATTCCAACAATAAATATGATGCATGTTATGTCTGCTGTGTTTTCTGTTTAACTATCTCCAAAGGAGACATGCAAAAGGACCATATTTGATGAGAAGCAGCCTTGTCCAGTATTAATTTGTGAAAGCAGAAGTCTGTGAGACAGTGTGTCAGCCTTTGAAGGACTCAGTTCCTGAGACTGTTCTACACCATTGCATAGCTTATCCTAAGTGTTTGGTTCCAAGACAGTTTTGCGGTTTCATGGTAAAGTAGAAATTATGGGATTTTTTTTCATGGTAAATACTTAATAAAAATTAGAACTGTATTCACTCTTTACAACATTATACCAAACCATGCAAAACTGATCTAGTTTCAGGTGTCAGTTGACAGAAGTGAATTGGGGTCAAAATGGGGAAAAAATAGTCGTGGTACTCCATTTCAGACCTGTCCACACTCTCAATCCTGGGTGGCATGGAATGTGAATAAACTCCTGATACCGTAATACATTCTTTGCAAATGGCAGGGGACAATGAGAAAAGAATCAGAATCACTTGGGTAAATAATCACAACTTTGAATCATAAACCTTGAAACATGACACCTCCTAAAGGCAGTAACCTGGCAGCAGTGAAATGGGGAAGGCCACAGCCACCTACAATGTCACCAGCTTTATTCCCTTTCAATGCTCAAATGCAAAGTATCCTTACATGTCCTTGCCCTGCCAATCCCATTTAATCCAAATATGACAAAGGCCTGGAGCAACTCCAAGGCCACAGCCCTGCCCAGACTACTGTATGCGTTTACCCAAATTTATCCTCATCTACACTACTGTGTCTGGATCTCCATTCAGCACCAACCCTCTTCTCTACTACCAGAGGACGGATGCCTAATGGACAGGAAAGAGGCATTACCACAATTCCTGATCTTTGAAGGGTTAGAGCACCAGCCTTCACGTGGTGATAGGCAGCTGGAAACAACAACTGTTGAGCTGTATTTAGTAGAGAGGGAAAAACCAGATTGGATAAAACAACAGACCAAAATCTTCCATCAAAGTTCCAAGTGGAACTTTTGACTTTTCAAAAAGCTTGACTAACTTTTCTTCCTTCCTCATTTTTGTGACCTTTAATATTTTCTAATTCCATCCAGCATCAGAAGTACAAAGTCTGAGATGTCTAGTTAATTACCAAACCTAAAGGTTTTTGGATATATGTAATGTCGTCACGGTTACAGTGGGACTCTGGGACTTAAGACATCTCAGCTTGCTCTGTGATTGTAGATAGGACATTTACAGTTTTCTTCATCTTTAATATGGTTTCATTTATGCTATCTACCACACAGGTTTGTTCTGAAGCTAAACTGAGTAACATTTATAAAGCAATTTCAGATCCTTGGAATTACAGTATTCTTCAACTAAGTGTACAAAAGTTTGGATTCTCATTTGACATAACCCAAACTTCCACACCTTTTAAGGTTTTTATACATTTCTATCATTAATTTATCACATTATTTATGACAAGTTTTTTGATCCACTTCTCTTTCATTGTTGGTTACATTTTATAACGCTCTGGCCATTATAAATATAATGCATTTGAGGCTCCCTCCTGCAGATATGAAATAGTCCACAGAAGTGAAAGACCGTGTCAGTTCCCAAAGGTGTAATGGGAGAATAGTACCTCATAGGTGTGTTGTGAGGATGACTACATTAAAGGTTGTTAAGCAGTCAGATACCATGGTAGAGAGTGCCATAGATATTTGTGCTGAGAAAAATCAGTGACTCAGACTACTTCAGCCATCCATAATAAGGCATTTCACCTTATTGGTGACTACAAAAATACCTCAATCTTCAACATAAAGTCCTAGACTGTGGCTCACCAGAATTGCAGAACCTGCACTAGGGAGAGGTGCAGAGGCTGCCCTCTGTGCCCCCACACAGAACCTGCTCATCAGAAAGGAATTTGGAAGCAGGCACAGCCAGAGCTTGATACTCCACCAATTGCTAAGCATGGGAAAAATACATTGCCCTTTTAAGTGGGGGAAGGTGGCAGATTGTGCTTTCCTGCCACCACCCCGAACAGGGAGCTCCAAGAGAGATCATGATTCTTTCAGGCAGATCTCACCCACTGCTCCTCTGTGAGGCACTGTATCTCTGCACCACAACTTACTTAGTGCTATTAGCATGATCTAGCCCAGTATTTCTCAACGACTGATCCGTGAACCGGTGCCGGTCCCGGAGACCTCCTTGACACAGTTTAGCAAGCTGGTCCCTGGTATGAAAAAGGATGAGAAACACTGATCTAGCCCACCCATCTTTATGGTCAGAGAGAGTCAGAAAAGATGATAAAACAGTACAAAACAACAAATTCTTGGCTAGACAAACATTGTAGCCAATCATAACTCACTCCTCTTTAAAGCTTGTCCTCATGTGCCAACCAATAATCCATGTGTCATTTGATACAAATATGGCATGTTTCCATATATATAGAATTCCTCTTGTCTCCAGACCATGAAATTATAGCACTTACATGAACAGAGCAAAGGTGTATGATGATATGGCTCACTCTACATATCAGAAATATGTGGATATGAAATAAGTTAAAAAAACTATTTTCTTTGGTGCATATCTTCAATGCTCAACCAGCAAAGACAGATGGGACACTTACATTTCTCTGAGGGCAAAGTTCAGATAAATTTGGTTGCCTTATCCATGAATTCTTATTCTTTCAAATATTTTAGCTTTTATAATTTTTTAACTCTGCATTTCCTGGCATTGTATGGTTTGGGGAGTTTGGTTTGTGTTAAATTTTATTTACTAATTAGAATGTTCTATAAGGATATTAACTTACTGAAACATATTCTCAGCCTTAAATTTCACTTTAAAGGAGATGATTTGTTTTTGGTCTGGTTTTTTTTGGAGCTTTTGAAGCCTAGCAGCTTAACGACTGACTCAATCTTAATTGGGAAATCTGTTCTTGGGAAAACTACATTCTGTATAAATGGTGGAAAGAAAGAAAAGTCTACCGTTATTTCATGAGTTATTGATTGAGAATACTTTTGGGAAAAGGTAATATGTATATTAGCCTTTCTGACATGCTGAGCTCTCCATTTTTGTGGCTGCAGGATTGCTGCAGCCAAAACGTGGGCTTTCCCTTCCTGTCAGCACTAACACACATTTCATTATCTAGCCCTTTTTATATTGTGTAAAGGTCACTACATACCTAAAATCTAATTACTTTTCTATATAAACTATTTATGTATGGAACTCAATAAATAAAACCCCCAAAACATTTTGGTTTTTAAGACCTTTCATCAAGGACTCCGAGCACTGCACAGTTGTGGGTACGTATTATTTTTATTTTATAAGAGATAGCATACATTTTCAAAGGTGATTTTGAAACACCTCAATTTTGGGGTGTTCACCTTGAGACATCTTAAAAAGGGAGACGCTCAGCATCTTTATGGGATCTCTGGTTGAGCACTCAAAATAACTAGCTATTCATGGAAATTTAGGCAGGTGAGACGGACACACAAATAAATTAACTAACTTTATCTCCATCTCCTTCTTTTAGGCCAGTGTGTCAGTTGCAGCTGAGGAAAAATCCACCAAAAGCAAAACTAAATTATGCTAAGGAGCACACAAACCCTTTTAAAAATGTGCTGCTATTTCTAAAGCCTCTGGATAGGGGACTTAAAATAGGGAGTATTTCCCCCACACATATACCCCTTTTTACATTTTGTAATTGTTTTTCTGAATAATCCTTAAAGAGCATGGTTTAGTCATGAGTTTGTTTTAGATATTTCCACATGACCTTGAGTTATTATTCCAAAATGTATTATGTATTATGTTTTGAGACTTCCTTGTATGTTTCTTAATGCTTTGTTTTATATAGTATACAGTTTATATGAGCTTATTACTATTATGTATTATTTCTAGATAGTTCCTAAGGACCCAATCAGGGATCGGGCCTCAGTTGTGCTAGGCACCACGCTACTGAGAAACACATGACCAGCCCTGCCTTCACAGAGTTCAAATTTTAAGAGGCCATTATACATTAGATCCTTGAACAATTAATAAAAATAGAAGCAGATTACTAACTAGAGTAGAACCTCAAAATTACAAACACCTCAGAGTTTCTATGCAGAAGAAAAATGCTGTTTACTCTTTATTTTTTTAGTAGTTTACGATTAAGACGGTGCTGTATTGTATTTGATTTTTTTTTTCCGTCTCTGTTGCTGCCTGATTCCATACTTCCGGTTCCAAATGAGGCGTGTGGTTGACCACTCAGTTTGTAACGCTGAGATTCTACTGTATGATAAAAAAAACTTTATGTGTATATGTGCCCAGGACCACGGAGAGATTCTTATCCAACAATTTTTTCTTTTCCACATATTTTCAAGTCAGAATTACAGGATACTTTTAATGTTAAATTTCTATTAAAATTACTACTTTGAATATTCATTTAACAAGTTTCTGAATTTCTAAGACTCGAGCATCTTTCATTCACAAGTCCTTATGCTACCTTTGAGATAAAGCTTGCCTCCATAGAAAGTCAGCATAAGCTAGGGTGCCCCATGCAAGGTTTTTATGTCACTATGTTTCAGATAAAATGGTCTTTTCCCCCTCTTTCTTTTTTATGCAGAAAGAGAAGACACTAACTCCTGGAGGTCGGTGAAGGATGGAACAACAGACATGACCCACACTAACCCAACAATAATTTAAACAACAATCAACAGGGAACCATGTGGTATTTTGTACCAGCTTTTTTCATTTTAAATTTGCGTATATGGCAAGATACAGGGTCAAAATACTGAGAATGACAAACATTTTCCTACTAACTTTATTTTGCAGATAACGAAGGGATATGTTTTGGTATTGCCAAAATCCCTTTTATGGCAATAGAGATATCCACTTAAGGAGGTTATTCTTGTCCATATCCTATACAAATACACAGTACTCTCTTTTCAAGATACACAAAGAGGCATACACACACACACACACTTGACATTTCTAGGCACCATGACACATCTGAAGTACTTCATTTCTTTTTGGAATAGTGCATCATACTCCAAAGGATCTGAACAAAACTGTATAACCAAAATAATTTTTCATGACATAAGCCAGTGATGTAGATGAATATGGGGTGGAAAGTTGAGACAAAAAAAGTGTGTTACGGGGCTTAACCAAATGCACTTAATCAGCTAGGCTCAGCCTATTAAAATTATTGACCTTTTTAAAAATGTCTTTCTGTAAGAGTTTTTGTTAAGAAATTTAATTTTTGATTGATAATAGGAAGTAGGTGAGGACTGGAGTCATAGCTGTAACCATATACATTCTCTTTATTTTCCTTTGTGGTGTTCTTCTCAAAGCCGGGTTTGAGTTTGCACTGTAGGCTTTTGAATGTTTAGTCTCCCTTTTAATGTGTTTATAGATTTCATGGCTCATGTTAAAAGCCTGCAATCAGTTTATAATTTCCATGAAATTATAATTAATACTAGAATTAGCTGCCTATTGTGAACTTTTGGCTCATGCTTTCCAGGTAGCATTGATTTATTTACTTTCTTCTGAGACATAGTAGTTTTCCCTGAACTTTAACTTCCACTATAATAAAGTGTAATGAGTTGCCACAGCCTGAGTGATGGAACTCCCCAAAATTTTTGCATACTTGTTTAAATATTTATTTTTGCATTTTCTCTCTTGTAAGTTATTATATTAGAGTTAAGGCCAAGGGGAGGCAATGTTGCTGTATTGCACTTCCACCAAGTATTTGGACTGTTTGATTATTTGTGTGTGTAATACTACCATATGTCACAAAAGCCAATCCTCAACTGAATCACACACTCACCCATTATATGAAACTGTTATCCAGGGGATTTCAGCTCCTCCTTCTTTAGACTTTGAGGTTTAATCAGGAAATAAAGAGTTATGCACTGAAATCCTTGAGCACAGCTGCGAAGCCTATGCGAGTTATACCAGATAAACCTTTGCTTTAACTTACACATTCTTACAACTTCCTCTGGCTGCTTGGTACAGAAGTTATATCATCTAAGATTCACTTTCACACACAACAACTACTATTTTTTTAGGTAATAAAAGTTCTTCCAGGAGCTATATGCCATTTCATAAGACTCAGCATGATGTTTCATAAAATTATTTGGTTAAACATTAAATATAATTTGGTTAAATGATTATCCTCTGAAATTAGACTTCCTTTCCATACAGCCATTATCATAAGATAATAGAGATTTTCAGCCAAATGTCCACCAGTAGCATTAGATCCCAAACAGCTCAAAACAACAAACTATTTTCAACAGTGCACTGTGTACTGGATAAGAAATGTGTCCCACTTTCAGGTCATGGAACAAAATGGGTGCAGTGTTCTTGTAAGGAATACAAGATTAGAACCTAGTCTCCTTGGACAGGGACTAAGGAGGGTATTCATCACCGCATTGAAGCTGTAATGCTCCCCAGCAGAATACCCGCAGCAAAAGGGGCTTTCCCAGCAAGGTGAACAACATGCGTAACTGTCTCTGTGCCACTTGCTGCAAGAGCCCACAGTGCTGGAGGTGCTGGGATGATGCTCTTTGTGCAAGGGGATGTAGCTGGTGCTTCCTAGACCTCAGCTATTTCCTAATAATATAACAGTCCATGGAGCTGTTGTCATTAAGGCACAAGTTGGGCAAACCCTCAGGACTGCACAGCTTTTTTGCTAGGCTCCCATCAACCCCAAGATAAGGAATGCACAAGCCTCTCTTCCTTTGTCTGTTCACCAGGCTCTGTGGTGTGGCGGAGATGAATCCCCTCTTTTGTCCTCCTCTGCGTTTTGTAAAGGGCCCACCACACTGAGGGTGCATAATTAATAACAAACATTCAAAAGAGGGACTGTCAAATGATTAAACTGACATACTTTTATCATATAAATATTTGTTTCATACCCTCTGTTTTGTAAGTAACCAAAAGTTTAAGGCCTATCTTTATTTTTACAGCTGGCCGACTTTCTGTTGAAAGTGACTGTTGAGAGAGATGCAGTGGCTGCATACTTTAAAACTTGGCAAGTTGAGCATCGGGAAACTTTACACCTTTGTTCACTTTAAGATCCTGGTAAATCTCCACTTTTTTTTTTTTTTTTTTAACTTCATGTGCACTTGCTTACAGAAAAATGGGGAAAATTATTGTAAATTTCATAAACCATTCTACTGGGGCTTTGAGGTCTTGATTCTTTTAATGTGTTTAAAATGGTTTGCTGCTTAGCCTCATTAAGCCCATGCTCCCTCAAGATATGCCCTACTTAGGCATAAAATATAGCAGAGAAATGTGGGGGAAGGGGGACGGGTGTCTCATGGTTTAACCATTAGATTCCAGAAGTTAAAGAACTTTTGCAAGGTGGTATGAATTTCCCTAGTGATCCTTTTCGAAAGAAAGGATTTTGCTGTCCACAATGCAGTCAGCTGGAAACCTTGCAAACAGCCTTCATCTATGCTGTGCTTCCAAGGGGAAAATCACTGCAAGGAAAATTGATTTTAGGGCCATTGACCTCAGTAACAACAACACGCTTTGGCCCACCCATGCAAGAAGTAAACTGCAGTGCAGTCATTCAGCCAATCTGCAGATCGGCTTTACTAGGTCTCTTCTCCCTGAGCTCTAATATGTCTTTTCACTAAAGAACTTGGCTGAACCAGAGCTAAAAAATCGAAGGGAAAGTTCTGAATCTCATGTAACTTGAGCTGAAGATGGTTGTGCTGCTTCCTACAGTGTCAGATCCTAGACTCTATAAATGAATTACAGATCAGAGATGGAAGACCCTTGTGTCAGGGAGCAAGTCATATAACCGATGCAATCTGAGGCAAAAGTCTAGGGAGACGATAATTAAAATAAACCATTCAGATGACACCTAATGGCCAGATACTGCTCTCATTTACACACTCATTTAAGTCTGGCGTAGTTTCATTAGCTTCAGTAGATTTTATCCAGATTTACCCGGGTAAAGAGAGAGAACCAGATTTGACCCCCTCTGGTTTAGAAAAAGGCAAACCTACAATATTCTTCCATCAGAGTATACAAAAGCAAAGTGACGAGAAGTCTACTGTGTTTGTTGCTAGTGATGGTGAAGAACAAAGATGTGCACTTTCCCTTCATCAGGAACGAGACTGACATGTACCAGATGAACTAGTCAGGCAGCTCCTATTGCCTGGCCATAATTTCTAAGTTGCTGTGCTTAGATCTTTATGAAGCTATAGTACTGTACTGTCTACAAAGCTAAAGCATTTGGTTGATTAAATTGTCTTCAAAAAGATGCTTCAAAGGATTCCTATACAATGACTAAAACTAAATTATGGTGTAACATTAGCTGATTAAGACAAGACTTCAAACTGAGTAATTCCCATCAGATGGACACAACAGTGGTTAAAGCAATAATGTCTATGTGCATAGTGCCTTATGTGAGTCATCATAATGTAATGAGGCTCAAAGAAAAAACAAAATGACAGATAAGATTTTTCAAGAATAAAGATAAAGAAAAATTGACTTAATCAGTGATTTCTAAATTATTACTATTTATAGTATGCAATGTTGTAGCCATGTCAATCCCAGGTTATTAGAGACACACAGTGGGTGAGGTAATATCTTTTATTTGGATCAACTTCTGTTGGTGAAAGCAACAAATTTTGAGCTTACACAGAGCTGTGTACACCTTGTCTCTCTATTATATATATATAGTGTCCATCTCTCACATGTTCTATTATGATCATCATTACCATAGTACCCGAACATCTCATACCCTCATGTATTTCTCCTCACAAGATACAAATCTTTTTTTCCTATTTAGATTGTGGGTTCTTCAGGGGAGGGATGTGGTTTACTATACGGTTTGTACAGTGCCTAGCACATTGCAGACCTAATCCCAGTCGGAGTCCTATGCACTACCCTAATACCAATAAAATAATAGTAACAGTGAAGGAGCTTTTAAATTGAGGCTAACCCTTTGAGAACAAAGAAGAAATTGAAAATCACATCTGTGAAATATTTTAGGTGCATTTTAATTAACTATAAGTGTATATCAAACTGGTTATATTTTTAAGTCTTCATACTCTAGATATGTTTTCACAAACAAATCTATCTTCCTGAAAAACCAACCGATCCCCTCCAAACGGTTCACTGCTTAAACTGCTGGCAATGAGATGACTCTTGTAGCAAGGCTGAAAGATTGTACAAAGCTTAACATTATACCTTCCAGTTAAAGAAGGTAAACCAACCTTTGTTAGCACAGGCCATCCATTTGAGGTTGTCAGCAAAAGCAGCTTCTCTTCCGATCAGATAGGTAAACATTCGAACCTGAAAGTACAATACAACAGATTAAGTCACTTAATACTTCAGTTCCATGCTTAAAGCATATGCAGTCTAGCTATTTTACATATGCGCAGTTCACATGTATAGAAACACATCACAAAGGTTTAAAGGATTGCTAGTTTAAAAATCTATGCCAGTAAAATATTTATGACATAGTGCGTTTCTTTGTTCTGTTTAACAAAGTGGTTATCACTCTGAATGTTTTCAATATCTGGCACTTAACCAAAGCCATGAGTAAAGATAAAAGAAAACAAATTAAAACTATTGGTACATAATATGAAGTCACATATTTGAGATGTCTGTTGTGCAGTTGTGAATTTAGAAGGCTGCTCTGGTCTTGGGGTTGTATTTTAATAATTAAATACATCATTGCTATAGATGTGGGAACTTGAAACAACCTGCTGGCAAATCCTCTCTGTCTTTCAAAAAACAATGTATACACAGTGGTATATATACACGCGACACTGATGATATCCAGGTGGTAAATTGCAGAGCCATGTGACAAATTACTTCGACTGCCCTCCTGAACTTTGCCCACTTATCCATCTCACTGACACTACTAAAGTTTCAATTTTTGTGCAGCTTCAACCAGCTGCCATTTAATATAAAACAAAATAAAACCAACCCAGTGAAATGATTCCCTCTCTTCAAACACCTTCACTCAAACTCTTCTCTCTAAATTACTATTTATTTAATATAGATACCTAAATTATTTCCATTTTCTTCCTAGCTGAGTATCTCACAAACATTAATGAATTTATCCTCACAATACTCCAGTAAAGCATGAAGCATTATTTTACAGACGGGGAATTGACATAGAGAAGGGTTATGTAATTTCAACACAGTCATGCAGGAAAACTGTGCCAAAGCTGGGAACTGAACTCAGATCTCTGGAGTCCAAAGACTTCCCCTTTGGAAACAATATTTTCCCCTCAATTTTACTCACTTCCACTTCTATCCTCTGAGGTATTTTATTTTGTAATTCTTTGTACTTCTCTAATGGCTTTCAAATTGCAAATATAATACACGTGTATTACATATGTTAATGACGTCTGACAATACCCCAGTAAGTTAGGTATATTATTATTAGTGAGGGATGAAACTTTTGTACTAAAACACCAAAACGGGTGAAACTTTCTAAAACTCATCTGTTTGGATTTTTGATGAAACCCCCCAAACTGACAAAGGCTGGCCAGGGACCCATAATCTCCACAAATCCATCCCTTAAAAGGAATCAGTTCTCTTTCCCACCCACTATCATTTTCTTTGTGTCTTCCAGAGACAGGGACTGCTACTTTCTCCCCACCATTAGCACAGGATGCTTATATCAATCTCTCGGTTTCTTCAGTAACCCATTCATCCTCATCTTGTGTCCTTGGGATGACAGCAAGACAGGCCTGGCTTCACACTAGACTTACAGAATATCTTCAGGGAAGCAGAAAATGTGCCCACTTCCAGACCATAGAGTTACAGATCTGAAAATGACTGATCAGAGCTCATTTAAAAATGCCTTCCTTCCTTAACTTAATGACTAGAGTATTTTTCCCTTAGGACCATGACAAAAGCCCAACTGGAAAGAGAACATTAGAACACCTGGTTCTTTTTCTTGACAGAGACTCTACACAAACTGCTTCAGTTAGTCTCTCACTTGCAAACAGCTTGCCATAGCTCTTATCAAGCCATCAAAATCAGGCTTAAACAGATTTTTAATAGATTATAAATGTAGAGTAAGAACACAATGTCATATAATACTTTTTATTCGTATTAAATAGACATTTAATTGGAAACATAAAACAATACTAAATGCTGGTTTCCATCACCTGAAAACACCACCACAGATTTTAAGTCATCATTGTCAGGTAAAACATATTGCAAGGGATGAGGAGTTGTTGTATTTTCTTTAAACACACTTTTTGACAAGCACACCAGCATTTTCAGATTGCAAATTGTTCTTTTGTAAAAAAAAAAGAAACAGAATCAACTAAGTGGATCTCAATCAATAAAACTGATAAGACAGTAGCGTGGAGATATTGAAAATCTTTGTCCCAAAAAGACCATCCCTTCTAGTGGATATATACTATAGAAAAACTCCAAATCAAATAAGTTCAACCACCTCTTTAGCAGAGCTACGTTGTGGGCATTCCCACAGAGGTGAATATACAGTGGACATTGAAGCCCTGGGTCCTGGTCCTACACCTTTGTAGTCAATAGGAGTTCTCCCATAGACATCAGGAAAACCATCTTAGAGCACACCAGTTAATTAGCTATCACAAATATTTAAATCTAAGAATACTTCTTTTGCTGATAAGCTTTTTTCTTTTTAGTTCCACTTCAGCTGCTGCTTATTATGCTCCCAAACATTTCAGATTTAATTTTCTGCTCATGGAAATAATATCACTGACAGGAGCTGGGCATGATCTCCAACAACTTTTGCTATAGTATTTCCATTCTGACCAGCAGTATCCCTGCTATTCCATTCCTTCCTTAAACAGAAACCACCAGTATCAAATTGCATGATTGTTTTGTGATGTGAACAAAAGGAAATTAAGGTGAGATCAAAAACTCTGGTGTTTTGAACCCAGTCTTCCAAAAGTAAAAAAAAATAAATAAATCATGCATCATCTCACAATGACTTCCAGTCTCCTCTTAGCTGTTTAGAGAATGCTGCTTTCGTTTCTTGTCAAAGCCTCAAACTTGTCAGGTTTGTCCGACACGCAACATTAAAGTACACAGCATGCCATTAAGAGGTAATATTGCTCTTTTTTTTGGCACTATTACTGCTTCTTCGCTTTTTGACTAAGATCAAATGCAGTGTCAGTTTCATACGTGATGTGACTTCTATTGAAGAACTATATTCTGCTCTTTCAGGCCAGTGAACTTGATTAATTAGTAGATATCTCTTTTATCTCTAACTTCTGTGATCCTACTGATGTACTGATGTAACCCAGCAAAGCCAGACGAACACACACACTTTGAAAATAAAAGTATTTCACCAAAATGTGTTTTTAAGGTATCTTTGAAACAAAAAAAGCTTCTAAGTAAAGTAAGATAATCAGATTTCATATTTGATACTTAAATCTCTGAAGGTACTTTCATAGACTTCGGTACATTTTTCTGGGTTTTTTTTTTCCTTTTTCTATAGAATGCAGTACTTTAGAACATCACATCTCAACTTTAAAAAATGTTTAAGGTTTGAAAAGTAACAGGTAAAGACAACGCTTAGCAGATCTTTTTCCTGGGGCTTTTTGTTGTGGATCATATTTTGAGAGGAAGTTAAATTTGAGTCAATAAAGCCATGAATTCCAAGAGGTTAGATGGATCAGACAGTGTACGCAGTGAGAGAGGAGAGGGAAGTACATGCTGAGTAGAGGACACAGTGACACATTTATGTGGGAAGATAAGAAATGAGTAAGTCTATTTGTTTTTTGCGAAAAGTTACTAAGTCCTGCTAGGCTCAAAGGACCTTCAGTACTAGAAGTAGTGAGAGGATGAAACAGACCTTTATAGTTTAAAAAAAATGGTAGGTGCTTCTTTGGAAGATTTTGCTGTTTCAAAACCAATTTAATACACAGGTTATATGTTTCCTGTAGAAATGCAGACGTTCTGTGTTTTCAGATTTTAACCATGAGGAAATGTGTAATAAAATTATTTCAAGTCTCTAGCAAAAAGAATTATTCTTGAACCCAAAGTGTGCATAGATTTTAGTCACACTTTTAGAATCCAAATAAATGCCAGTTTTTCGGTGCAGATATAGAATATGCTAATCCCATTTAAATGAGCATCATTGGAGACATATTTAAGAAACAGTTCATTTCTAAAAATCAGGTGCTTCTTCAAACACCTAGCAATAATATTCTGCCCTCTGAGTAGACCAGTCAATGGGAGTATGTAGTAGTGATGTTGTTTATAATATTACATTCTGCTGGGTGGATGGATAGACAGGCGGACATATACATACACACATGCCCTTAAATTAAAAGATTCAAGAGTAGAAGCCTTGAACACTAGCAAAATACTGCATCTCCAAAGTTATTCATTACAAGAGTGTTGCTCAAAGCATGACCAAACAAATACCTGAAACTAGAAAGAGAGACTCTTTGGATCTCTTTGGCCCTCTCTAGACCAGCAGAAAAACTGTTCAACAAGGATTGAGGAAAAGCCAAAGAGTAGCTGAGCTTGATGACAGATTCAAAACTTGTCTCATTTTCTAATGGCCTTAATTGTTTCTATGTCTTGCAGACTCTCCGCAAGGAAGATATTTTAATTAAACACAGGAATATAACATGTTTTGTAGTAACAACTATAGTTCCCATATTATTTGTGAAAATAGAGAAAATTCTGAGCTGCATATTATATAATTAAGAGTTTGAATTCAATACAAAACCAAATCCTGCTTTCATCAGTAGAAGGCAAGACAACTTTATTGAAGTATCACTGTCCAACAAACTTTCCCACAGATACCATTGTAGAATCATGGCTTAAAAAAAGCAAGAAAAAACAAAGGCTTCCTTTGCTTCAGCCTGTAATACTCATTAGTTAATTTTGGTTGCAAACTCGCAATGTGGATGATCTTAAATAATCTGGGAAACAAATCAATATCAAAGGAATAACCAGATATAAAGAACTTTCAAAATCCTCTGATTTAATGTATTTACAATTTAAACAAATACTCAACAATACAATTCCTTCCATTTTTCAATTAGCTATTCCTGCTCATTTGCAGTGAGTCAAAAATGATTTGTAGAATACCACCAATACCACCATTGTAGGTAAAAGTTCACAAACAGGGTGATTTTCACTTCAGTTTTGGAAGTTTCACTTGAAGTTTTTGGAAGTTCTTTCTCTTTTCTTTAAATCCAATCCTTCTGTCAGTTTAAATACTTTTTAAGGTCCACATTTTGCTTCCAGGTTCATTTAGGTAGCTCCCATTTAACTGAATGGGGGTCACCTATGCCCAATTGCAAAATTTGTCCCAAATATGTTCCCAGTTGTTCTAAAAATCAAACACAGAAAATGTAATCATTTACTTTTTTGTAATTTTGTTAAAAATATATATTTTTTTAAAAAAATTATATACTGATTTTAGTGCATTGAATTAATTTGATGCAATTAAATATGTTCTTAATCTGTAAAGAAAATACCATTACGTGTAATTTTTTATTTCCATGCTTTGTTGATGGCTAGCTAAAATATTAGTAAACACAACCTTTAATCTGTAATCACAAGAGAAACAATACAATCAGAAGTATACCCCCAAAAATGCGACATAAATCACTGTCTCTGTTTATCTTCCTGAAAACAGTGCTGCCTTATAGTCTATGTGGAGACTGAATCCATCTAGAGATTTATGTTTAATGGTCTCCTTTAATCTACAAATAATCAAACTGCAACTGTGTTCCTAATAAAAGAAGTCCAGTCTTATCTAAAGGAGAAAGAGGCAAATATGGGAAGATGCTAGAACAGCAACCAAACTGAATTAAAGCTACAAGTAATAAAATTTCAACAAATGGGTATCATAGATCATCATGAGAAATGGACTGCCATTATACTGGTGCTGCAAGGATGTTAATGATTTTTCCCTGAAAGTGTTTTATACACACATTTCCTGTGATGTAAGCAGTGTTTCTAGAAAATATTTTAAGCATCAGCATAGGCAGTGCTAATTGTTTGACATCTACCTTGAAACAAACAAAAAAGACCACAGTCTCACAGCCCTGAAAATTCATAGATTCATAGATATTTAGGTCAAAAGGGACCATTATGATCATCTAGTCTGACCTCCTGCACAACGCAGGCCACAGAATTTCACCCACCACTCCTACAAAAAAAACCTCACACCTTTATCTGTGCTATTGAAGTCCTCAAATCGTAGTTTAAGACTTCAAGGAGCAGAGAATCCTCCAGCAAGTGACCTGTGCCCCATGCTACAGAGGAAGGCGAAAAACCTCCAGGGCCTTCCAATCTGCCCTGGAGGAAAATTCCTTCCCGACCCCAAATATGGCGATCAGCTAAACCCTGAGCATATGGGCAAGATTCATCAGCCAGATACTACAGAAAATTCTTTCCCGGGTAACTTGGATCTTACCCCATCTAAAAACCCATCACAGGCCATTGGGCCTATTTACCATGAATATTTAATTACCAAAACCATGTTATCCCATTATACCATCTCCTCCATAAACTTATCGAGTTTAATCTTAAAGCAAGATAGATCTTTTGCCCCCACTACTTCCCTCGGAAGGCTATTCCAAAACTTCACTCCTCTGATGGTTAGAAACCTTCGTCTAATTTCTAATCTAAATTTCCTAGTGGCCAGTTTATATCCATTTGTTCTTGTGTCCACATTGGTACTGAGTTTAAATAATTCCTCTCCCTCTCTGGTATTTATCCCTCTGATATATTTATAGAGAGCAATCATATCTCCCCTCAACCTTCTTTTAGTTAGGCTAAACAAGCCAAGCTCCCTGAGTCTCCTTTCGTAGGACAAGTTTTCCATTCCTCGGATCATCCTAGTAGCCCTTCCAGTTTGAATTCATCTTTCTTAAACATGGGAGACCAGAACTGCACACAGTATTCCAGGTGAGGTCTCACCAGTGCCTTGTATAACGGTACTAAAACCTCCTTATCCCTACTGGAAATACCTCTCCTGATGCATCCCAAGACTACATTAGCTTTTTTCACAGCCATATCACATTGGCAGCTCATAGTCATCCTATGATCAACCAATACTCCAAGGTCCTTTTCCTCCTCCGTTACTTCTAGTTGATGCGTCCCTAGCTTATAACTAAAATTCTTGTTATTAATCCCTAAATGCATGACCTTACACTTCTCACTATTAAATTTCATCCTATTCCTATTACTCCAGGTAACAAGGTCATCCAGATCCTCCTGTAGGGTATCCCTGTCCTTCTCTAAATTAGCAATACCTCCCAGCTTTGTATCATCCGCAAACTTTATTAGCACACTCCCACTTTTTGTGCCCAGGTCAGTAATAAAAAGATTAAATAAGATTGGTCCCAAAACTGATCCTTGAGGAACTCCACTGGTAACCTCCCTCCAGCTTGACAGTTCACCTTTCAGTAGGACTCGTTGTAGTCTCCCCTTTAACCAATTCCCTACCCACCTTTCAATTTTCCTATTGATGCCCATCTTATCCAATTTAACTAATAATTCCCCATGTGGCACAGTATCAAACGCCTTACTAAAATCTAAGTAAATTAGATCCACTGCGTTTCCTTTATCTAAAAAATCTGTTACTTTCTCAAAGAAGGAGATCAGGTTGGTTTGGCACGATCTACCTTTTGTAAAACCATGTTGTATTTTGTCCCATTTACCATTGACTTCAATGTCCTTAACTACCTTCTCCTTCAAAAATTTTTCCAAGACCTTGCATACTACAGATGTCAAACTAACAGGCCTATAATTACTCGGATCATTTTTTTTCCCTTTCTTAAAAATAGGAACTATGTTAGCAATTCTCCAATCATACGGTACAACCCCTGAGTTTACAGATTCATTAAAACTTCTTGCTAATGGGCTTGCAATTTCTTGTGCCAATTCTTTTAATATTCTTGGATGAAGATTATCTGGGCCCCCCGATTTAGTCCCATTAAGCTGTTTGAGTTTTGCTTCTACCTCAGATATGGTGATGTCTACCTCCATATCCTCATTCCCATTTATCATGCTACCATTATCCCTAAGATCCTCTTTAGTCTTATTAAAGACTGAGGCAAAGTATTTGTTTAGATATTGGGCCATGCCTAGATTATCCTTGACCTCCACTCCATCCTCAGTTTTTAGCGGTCCCACTTCTTCTCTCTTTGTTTTCTTCCTATTTATATGACTATAGAACCTTTTACTATTGGTTTTAATTCCCTTTGCAAGGTCCAACTCTACTTGACTTTTAGCCTGTCTCACTTTATCCCTACATATTCTGACCTCAATAAGGTAGCTTTCCTTACTGATCCCTCCCTTCTTCCACTCCCTATATGCTTTCTGCTTTTTCTTAATTACCTCTCTAAGATGCTTGCTCATCCAGCTTGGTCTACAACTCCTGCCTATGAATTTTTTCCCCTTTCTTGGGATGCAGGCTTCCGATAGCTTCTGCAGCTTTAATTTAAAATAATCCCAGGCCTCCTCTACCTTTAGACCCATAAATTCTTCAGTCCAATCCACTTCCCTAACTAATTTTCTTAATTTTTGAAAGTCAGCCCTTTTGAAATCAAAAACCCTAGTTGCAGATTTATTTTTATTAATCCTTCCGTTCAGTTTGAACTGAATTAGCTCATGATCACTTGAGCCAAGATTATCCCCTACAACCATTTCCTCTATGAGGTCCTCATTACTCACCAAGACCAAATCTAAAATGGCATCCCCTCTAGTCGGTTCAGCAACTACTTGCTGAAGGAATCCATCAGCTATCGCATCTAGGAAAATCTGAGCCCTATTATTATTACTAGCACTCGTCCTCCAGTCTATATCTGGGAAGTTAAAGTCTCCCATGATCACACAGTTTCCATTATTATTTACTTTATTAAAAACATTAAAAAGGGCTCTATCCATATCCAAATTAGATCCCGGCGGTCTATAGCACACCCCAAGCACTATCCCAGGGGAGGCTCTAATAGTTTTCTTCCCCAATTTAATTTTTGCCCAGACAGACTCAGTCATATCCATTTCATCGCTTCTTATTTCTTTACATTCTATCTCATCATTGATATACAGTGCTACTCCACCACGTTTACCTTTATTTCGGTCTTTCCTAAACAGCACATACCCTTCAATACCTGTAGCCCAGTCATGACTACTATTCCACCAGGTCTCTGTTATACCTATAATATCTGGTTTCACTTCCTGCACCAGTAACTCTAGTTCCTCCATTTTGTTACCTAGGCTCCTTGCATTAGTGTACAAACATCTTAATTTTTGCTGTTTGGCCTCACTCACATTCTGTACCCTATTAGGCACGGTTATTTTACTACCAGTATAACCTATTAGACTTGTATCTACACTACCCTTCCTCCTACCTACGGCTGTATCCACTCTTACTTCATTTTCTTTCCACTCTATGCTAAATTCTGGCGTGGAGATTACCTGGACATCTCCCAACCGTCTCCCCCAAATTTCTAGTTTAAAGCTCTCTTAATCAGTTGTGCTAGCCTCCATCCTAGAAGTCTATTTCCTTCCCTACTCAGATGAAGTCCATCCCGAGAGAACTGTCCTCTATCCATGAATGCCTCCCAGTGGCCATACATCCCAAAGCCCTCCTTATAGCACCACTGCCTAAGCCATCTATTAATAGTCATAATCTTGTCACACCTTTGTTGCCCTTCTCTAGGAACAGGCAGAATCCCACTAAAGATCACCTGAGCCTCAATTTCCTTAAGCGTCCTCCCCAGCCTAGCATAGTCTCCCTTAATACTTTCCAGCGAGAATCTAGCCGTATCATTTGTTCCCACATGAAGGATAATTAGGGGATTCTTTCCCTCTCCCTTTAGAATCCTTTTCAACCTCAGGTCTACATCCCGTATCTTAGCACCTGGAAGACAGCATACCCTCCTATTTTCTGGATCAGCTCTGGTTACAGGCCTATCTATTCTTCTCAGTAAAGAGTCCCCAATCACATAGACCTGCCTTTTCCTAGTGACGGTGCTATTCTCCAGTCTATCCCCTGTTCCCTCTGGCTGCAAGTTCTTTCCATTCCCATTCTCCCTTGTAATCCTTTTTAACCCATCCTGTATCCTCCTGGGGCTCATATTTGGTGTAATCTCCATTAACTCTTCCCCTTTTCCTATAGGACTAACCGCTCTTCTCTTCTTCCTTGCCCTGTCACCTTCAGTAACTACCTGCTGAGCCCCTTCTTCATTTTCCAACTCTGCAAACCTATTCTTAAGCTCTATTTCTCCTTCACTAGCCCGTCTTTTCCTCTGCCTAGTTCTTTTAGTCACATGCTTCCACTGACCACTTTCCTCACCCAGTCTCCCCTCAGAATTCCCTAGTCCTGCTTCCATCTGCAAGTCTGAGCTTTTCCCTTCAGATACCTCATGTCTTTGCTCCATAATCTGCTCAAACCCCTTCCTAAACTCTACCAGACTTTCCACCTGCATCTCCAAACCTCGGATCTTTTCCTCCATCAGCTCTATCAGACGGCACTTCATGCAGACAAAACTCTTACCAGGTGCCCCCTCCAGGATCATGTACATACCACAGCTTCCACATCCAGTCATCTTCATTGTGTCACCTGCTACATGGGTCACTCCCACTGCCATCTTTGTATCTGTCACAGCCTTCCCACCTAAATCCTGTTAATCTGGGAAACACAAACCACACCAAAACACCACCACCCACAGCAAAACCAAGCCCCACACAAGCACCACAAGACAAACTCCCCTTACAAACTCCCACTCAAACTCCCCTGTTTACAGCTCTGTTTGCTGGCTCCTGTGCCGCTGCAGCTGTCTGTGACTGACCAGAGCGCATTTAAACAATGCCTACTTTCCTTAACTTAATGACTGGATTATTTTCCCCCTTAGGGCTATGGATTATAACAGTATATCAAATATGTTATTAACCTTAGCCATGAAATATAAAAGCAAAAGAAAAATATAATTTCTACCTACCTTTTATAAAAATCAAAAATAAGATAACCTATCATTTAAAATATCTGTTACTGTATTGCTGCATATTCAGTATCAATGGGTTACTGCTCAGCATAGTTAAGAGAAAACAAGAGTATAATGAGAAAAAAAGATGAACTGTACTACAAGTGAAACTATTTTATATTGGTTTTAAAGGTGCCAAACTAGATTTATACATACAGATATCTATATTCCTCCTTGATTTTGAGGACAAGCTTTAGAATTCAGCTAGGAGGATAAATAATTCTTATTATCTGCCATTTCTACAAGTTTGTCTGATCAGTCAATGAACCCAGTGGTTTACATTTTATTTCCTATGAACTTGCAGTGGGAAGTTATCATTGATGACTAACTATTCATTGCAATAACAGCTTTACAAAAGCCAGTGCCTTGCCACAGTTGTTTTCTGCTTTCAGATACTATGGTCATGAGTGAGGTATAAACAGATTAGGGCTAAAACTTTCCAAAATGCCTAAGTGGCTTAAGAGCCTAAGTCCCATTTTCAAAAATGACTTAAGGCCTGGTTTTCACACAGTTCTTATACTGGTATAAATACTCTGGTTGGGCTATGGATGATATTTTAATAATAGTTAATACTTCTACATGTACAATACAGCCCCGACTGTGAACATAGTTAAACCAGCATAAAGGTGCCTTAAACTGACATAGCATATTCTCATTCCCATACAGGAGTAGCTCTACCCATATAAAGCAACTTTATATCTATATGATGGCACACACAAGGGTGTGTATTGGGTATACTGTATAAATATAGTTAAAGCAGTATAACTTTTACATTTGGCCAAGCCCTGAGGCCCATAGAAACCTAAGTTCCATTGACTTTCAGTGAGACACACATTTCATTGTGCCTAAATCTGTTCTGAACATGGGATTTAGGCACTTTAGAAAATTTGACCCTATATGGATTAGATGTTAAGTATAGGAGTGAATTTTGATATCTCAGATACCACTGTAAAGTAAATGCTGGAAAATACAGACTTGTAATGGTGACCACCATATCTTCTCTAGGGTCTTTTGTGGAATAACTGAACAGTAGAACTACTCTGAAAAGTGACTGATTGAATAAGGTGTCTGTCTTACATAATCTGCTCCACATGTGTAGTATTATTACATTGTCTGGTACTAAATAGATATGGGACTCAGATGTTTGGGAGAGAAGCCAAAAATTAAACATTTTTAATTTTCAGACCTAGGCCTCACATAGATTGTCCTCTGTGGGGAAAGGAAATATTCACAGGCAGAAATATTAGTTTTCAATTATTATAACTGCTGTTTGCAACTTTGAACATTTTAGCCATGTCAGAATCACTGGCTGCAAAGCAAATATTGTCCAAAAAGCCAAATATTTCGCTTTTGGGACTACAATTGCTATTTCTGCACTGTCTGCAACTCCTATAGGCATGCCCTGAACTACGATTTCTGTTATGCGGTGCTACAGTGGTAACAGATGTTGGGAGAGAAAGCTCTAAATTAATGTTACAGACCCTGAAGGGTAGGATCTATAATAGAGCTTGTGGCTAACTTTCTTTTCTAAGTGTTTTTAGATGCTGGATGCCTGATAGCAGCATTGGAGACGAATGTCCTTTATCCTTCTACAGCAGCTGTAGAAACTTCCTAACACTGCCCCACTATTATGTGTCAGTTCATACGTAGATGAAGGGGGCAAACACTCGCCATTCAGCTACGATCCTATCTGATGAGATTGCTAACATGGGTTCTGATGAATCCAAAATGTGATGTGATCAAATGCCTACTAAGAATTGGACTAATTCCAACTATTCATTTTATACAGGCCAGATTCTCTTTTGATATTTTGCTTTTTTATGATTGAGATTGATAATTGTGTTTCAGAAGAGTAGCCTCTGGTAGTGGGCTTGTGAGATAAAACACAACATGTGGACTATTGCAATGACATGTTTGTGTTGGTAACCCTGATCGGTGTGCCTGGACAAAGAAACCGGTGTTTGTGTGTTAAATTACCAAGTTAAGTAGTCCACACAAAATTGAATATAAATCTTGCACCCAGGTGACTAAGGAATAGTTAATTAGATGACCAGTAGAGAATACAGATATTTAATTATTTTATTATTTAAAAACTTATTATTTTTAAAAACTCTTTCCTTTGCCCCCCATTCTTCTGTCCCCTTTCCTTTTGATTGCTACATGCACTTCTTTCAGTTTGCCTTAAAATAGATCATAACTTAGATTGCACAACCTATTGTCCGCATGTGGTGAATAAGTCTCACTATTGGTGAATAAGTAATCAGTATCGGTGAAATGTCCAGTTAATGGGTTTATATAATGCTGGTGAATATTACGGAAATCGAAAGATGGAAAGGACCCACTGGGCATGTGGTGTGCAACCTGCAGCCACTCAACTGTGTTCACCTTTAATACTTCACTCAGAATACTGGTGAGAGAGCCGTGGATGAAGAATGGGGACTTGCTCCTCTGTATCCTAAACAAGATGAGCTGACCTAGGGTAATTGCAACTGTTAGTCAGGGGAACTGATGAAAGGCTCGTCCCACAACTAAACTCTGCAAGGCTCATCATTCTGCAACCCTGAAGGCTCTTCTTGATGCTGAACAGCTGGTAAAATAATATTCTCAGATACTTAAAGCTGCCAGAGGGGAAAGGGAACTTCTGCTTGCAGCTAACAGTGAAGTGAAGACCTTTTCTTGCAGCTGCAAGCTATTTCATGGACATCTCCAGCAGAATAGAGTTTCCTCTCTGACTTGCCAAGAAAGGACGGTTACCTCTATGTTGAATTGATCAAGATGCTTCAATATTCATTGGATCAACAGCTGAGAGAATATTAGAGGGACAAACAATATTCAAGTTACTAGCAGGCTCCTTTTCAACTACACCCAGAGAACTTGGGACTAGAAGTCATCTAGAATTAACTTATATTGCTGAAATCTAAGTTTCATAAAGGATTTTCTATGAATGTCTGAATTTCATGAAATCGAGTCATGGATGGGGGCTGCTTTTTCGTCAAGCCTCTTTGGAAGTACTTATATTTCTGAACCAACATTTTGGATTGTGAATCTAAGCAAATAAAATCACTGGTACTACCCAGTAGATTTTAACCTGCATGACATAACGTGTACCCATCTTAAAAGGTAAAGACAGACATTGAGAAGCAATACCATTTTTCCCATTGATATGCCTTCTCCTCTTAAAGCATACTTGGTCATTGTGTTGTATAAAACACTCGTTACACTCACAGAATTCTGTATACAAAAAAATTCCTGTGTGCATTCATCTCCGATTAAAGTTAGAACTAAGTGATTAATCATCTGCCTACAGGAGCTGGTCCACTGCCAGCCCCTGCCAGCACAACCTGCAGAGATCCATTCACAAATACCTTGCAAGCCAAAAATTAGGGTCCGTTCACCCTTTCTGAACATGAGAGACAGAGGATATGGGAGGAATTGGAAGGGAAAAGGAATAATGACAAAGCATAAGGGGGAAAGGAAAGGAACAGGATATGCCAACAACAAAATTGCCATGTGCACCCTGAAAATCAGTATCATTTTCCATGCAGAATATAGCCTGACTATTCCCTGAGGGATATATCTCCCCTTCCCTAGAAAGCCTGACTAGATAGCCAAAAAGCCAGAGACAAACTATATGAAATCAACTGAAATAAAAGCAGAAGTAAGTTTATTAAGGGGTAGCTGTAGACTTGAAAAACTGTACCACACTCTGCTTCAGTGGTGGGCAACTTGTGGCCCATCAGGCTAATCTGATCGCAGGCCGCGAGACATTTTGCGGACGTTGACCGTCCGCAGGCACAGCCCCCCACACCTCCCGGTGGCTGAGGTTCACCCACCACTGCCCTTCCATTCTTATTAGTTATGCTTATCAGGATTAACCCCTTCTTATGCTACTGTTTTGGTAATATTTTTATGCTATAAAGTTATTTGCTTCCTTCTTAGAAACAATTTCTGTCTCTCCTGATTTATCCATCAATTTACTATATATGTTTATTCATGTTCCATTCCCTCTAGTTCCTATTTAAAGTGGAAATATTTTTAAAAAGTTAGTTATAAAGCAGCTTTTATCTTTGTCATTAACTCTTCTACCTTTAGGTATGAGGAAATGGCTTCTACTCTCTGGCCTCCTGCGGCTTTATCATTTTTTCTGCCCTCCGCTTTCAGGTGCTCCTCTTTTAAAGGTTTGCATTTACACATTGCCTCATATTTTCTGTTTCCTGCAATTACATCCTCTATCCAGAAACTATTTTTACAGCAGCATTCTTTTCTTTACATCCCGAGGACCCTAAACTGATGGGATAGCTCAACAGACATAAGCCAGCAGCAGTCAATAGTTTTGATTAATCAGAAAATAAGATACTATAAGCAATAACAGTAGGAAAACACAACACTGCCTCAGCCTGGGGATCATCCAGTTTCAGGGCCCAGGTGCTGAGCTCTGTTTTCCCACAAATATGCACCTCCCCCTTTTCTCCCCAGCAGGCCTTCGTATAGCACTTCCCCAGAAACCATGTGAAAGGAGAAGGAAAACTGATGCTGGACTCAAAACTTTGTGTACTGGAGACCATACACCCTGATGTGCTGTTCCATGAGGAAGGGTTTGGGTCTAATCATTAAGATAATTGAGGACAGTGTTCAGAAAACTCCAATGAACTAGGCACTTCACAGAGATGGGCAAAAGTTAATAAAAAAAATATAACTGAGTTCAGAGTTGTCAACATTTTTGAAAAACTACACAGCAACCTATATTTATGATGAATAATTTCCCACTGCCAAAGTACCCCACACTGCCATTATATCATTTTACAGTATGGAAAGATATATTAGACAACAAAAAATAACCCAAACCAACAAATGCCCCTTGTTGTTTCAGTGGTTTGGGGGCTTTGTCTGGCATGGCAGGGGGAAAGACATCTCTGGCACCCTAATCTGCCACTGTGCGCCCTGAATCCTTGTTGATCATGGGGGTGCAGGGAGGGGACAGTTCCTTATTGTAGTGACCACTTTGAAGACATACAGAGAGCTGATTGTTGTTTAACTACGTGCAATGATTAAAGAAAACTATCACCACCACATTCAGGTTGAACAGTTCAAGAAAAGAGTACAAAAGATTTCTACAGCAACATGCAGTATTTTCTATTCCTGTCTTTTTTGTTCACTGTGTAGTTTTATGCATTTTCATTTGTATCACTAAACCTATAGCACAGAACATAGCAAATGAAAAACATGGCTAAAAAACATGGCATAACATGGTATTACCACTAAAACTATAATTTTGCATTTCCTGACTATCTCTTATCTTAACAGTTCAACTGTTAGGTTTAGTATTGCCAAACTGAAAAAATTGGCTGAATGAAATTTCTAACAAATTTTCCGAATATGAAACCTTTGGGCTGAGACCAAGCCTGGAAAGCTTCATCCCAAAGAGACCACTTTTCACAAAGTTATGATTATCTGAAAACCAGAGATTATAACAGAAACCAATTTGGAACCTTCACAAAGCTTTCACTTCCAGCCAAAACTATAATGTTTCTGCCACCTTTATAAATTACTTTGAGACCACTGGATTAAATGTGCTATAAATATTTTAGCTAGATCTATAGCTCCAGTGCCAATAAAACCTTTATACCACACTATCACACACTATCACGCAATATACACACCATATATTTTTACAGAAGAACTATTTTGGAAATATTTTCCAGAGTTTTATATTTTTTATTGATTCTAGTTTTGATATCCTTCTACTTGTAAAGTCAGCTGTAGTACAGTGAATCCAACTTTATAGTGTTCAGATAGAGAAGAAAATTATACGTTTTTAAAACTGCCACAAATATGTAAAATAGGTTTTCTGTAGACAATGTCACAATTTTAAAGTCCAAAACCTTACAGTTTACTGGAGCCAGAAACAAGTGGTCTATCCCCCACTAGAAAACTAGGAAACTCCTCTCTTCAGTGATCTAAAGCTCCTGTTTCCAGTCCTGATGGGAAGTGAGATATTAGATCCTAAATCTGTTATCTGTCATCATGAACTGTGAATAGACAATTAAGAACTATGCTTGATTTATTTAGTAAATCAAGACCAGAACTTTGTCCTTCATCTCCAAAACGGTAGATCTCTACCACTTGAGCCAAGGGAGCCTCCTTTGGAAATGATTGTTCTTCAGAAGATTTGCACTAGGATAGAATTATTAATTATTTGCTCTGCTTTTGTCATTCATTTTTTGTCACTCAATTTAAACCATTTTCATTCACCTAACTAGGTAGTGGAAACAATACAATGTGACTTATCTGACCAGTCAACAGTACAAATAATGTATAGCAAACAGCAGGGAGTTGAAGTGAAAGTTTATGAACAATCCCCAGAGTGAATTTTTTTAGTAAAACACTATTTGGTGAACTCTTCTACCTAACAAATATCAGGACTACTTCACAAATGATCTGCAAACAAGAAAAGGAGCTATATTTCCAACTAATAGTATTAACCATGAATAATTCAACCAGCTCTAATTATTGTCATTCCTATCACTTGAAAAGAGTCAACAGATTTCCTGAAATGTAAACACAAGCTTACTTTACATTTTGTTCCTTATGTGTAAAGTATCAGTCTAAACAAATTAGTACGTCTGAATTATATTACAAATCACTTGGGGGGATAAAGGATTAGAGCAGAAACAATGATATAAAAACAGTCAATCTAGGAGAAGCTGCTGTAACAGCGGCAGACTCATACAAACCCTGCTACAACACAACTTAATTTTCTTGTATAATGACTAATGGTTTTGCATTAGTTCATGAGAACAGATCAGGATGAATTCCGACTAACCCAATGCTATCAACTTCCCCACTTACCCCCGATATTCCATAGTTACAGGATGTAATACAGAACAATGGTAACACATTCACAGTACATTTCACTGTGCGTGGTCCAGACACAGATTAAGGGGATGACATAATGGATAAAACACTGGCCTTTCCCCCCATGGGATTTTGTCCAGTCTACAGTCCTTTCAGATAATGAGTTTGGCAATCTCTGCTTAGTCTTTTTTTTAGACACTAATCCCCATCACAGAATTTCTATATAATTCATCATATAATTTAATACACCTGGCAGCCTTACCACCAGTTCATTCTTTTGTTATGTAATAGCCCAAAGTTAAGTCAAGGGTGGTTAATGCTCTGACAACCAGTTATTATCTCCCATAATAGCTGATTTTGAGGAGATTATTGCAGTCATAAACCATTTTGTAAAAATTGGCAATTGGGAAACCAATGTAACAAAATAAGGTGATATTTGGACATTTTATCACTGATTTTCTAGCAATCTGCAAGGGAGTTTCTAGCATCCAAATAATGCTTCAGAGGAAATTTGAGATTAAAGGCACAGTGTTATGGCTCAGGAGTCTGAGGACTGACTAAGCCCAGAGACTGTAAGAGTTTGAGCTATCTTGAGGTAAATGCTGCTTTTTTTTTATTATTTGACTATAGTTCTCCACTAATTCCATTTGCTCCTCTTTGTTTAGTTTAGTCCTTGTCTTTAACACCATTTATTTCTTTTCCATTTTGAAGTACTTACTGCTGCTAGTTTTGCTGCTTTAGGGCCTTGCTGCCACTGGAGCAAGAGGCTCTGGATCTGTTGGGACCATTTCAGCTCAGATGGGGACAGTAGGTGGGATGAAGGCAGGACAAGAGGTGCAATATTGAGTTTATTGGATAAAACTGAGGCCGCTCACTGAAAGTGGGGAAAACTTTGGCTAAGCAGATAACCAATGAGACTGCAGCATAAACTGGAATGGCATTGGCATATATGTAAATAAAGGTTGAGGTTTTCAAAGCGAAGGATCCCCATTTGAAATATTTGTGAATCAGGCCTCCAAATCCCCTCAGAGCTTAGAAAAATACCACCCCAGCATTCTGCAAACTTCATAGCATTCAGAAGCCCTCAAAACATTCACTTCATTAGTGGAGCGGTTGAGAGGTCACTGAACTGCAAAAGGGCAACTACAAAGGACACTACTTGTAAGGTCCTCCTGTGCTTCCACACTTGTCAAGAGAGTTATCCCCAAGTCTCTCTGCTTCTCTATTTGTGTAGCACATTTATAATGCCATAATGTAAGTTTAAAAGATATCATTTATATAATTAATGGAAGTTATTATTCCGTAGTGTATAGACCTCACTGGAGGCGGGGAGGAGGGAGGCATGTGCGGAAGGGGGAATAAATATCATTGGAGTGAAACCAGAAAGCTAGATTTAGTCACCTCCTCTCCAAGTCAAAAGTATTGCTAAAGAACCATACATTTACACCATATAAGCTGGTGAAAATGTGACTGGGGAATGAAGGCTCTGCATCTACAACACATTCTACATGTGGTGAAATTTAAGTAAGTGAACATCTGTGTCTAATGATTTATGGGCCATTGAAATCTACACCAGTATGTCTACACTGAAGCTGGGACCAAGCCTCCCAACCAGTGTAGACAGACTCACGCTAGCTGAGCTCAAGCTAGTCCATTAAAAATAGCAGTGTGGACATTGCAGCACCGGTGGCAGTTCAGGCTAGCCATCCAAGCTGACACCCACCCGATCCCCTGGGTCTGAGCTTGGGTGGCTAGCCCAAACTTTTGCTGATGCTATGACATCCACACTGCTATTTTTAGTGCACTAGTTTGAGCCCCACTAGTGCTCGTCTATGTGGGCTGGGGGGTTTGCTCCCAGCTGCAGAATAGACATACCCAATAAATTGTGCCAGATACTTAACTGGGGGCAGGAGCAGGCCCTACAAAGAGAAAAAAACAACCACAAAAAGACTCTGTGATGACATGACAAGTGTGGCGAGACAGGTGTGGTCATCAAGGGTAAAATATTATGAGAACTGTAAGAACAGAAGAAGATTGAAACCCTTTTTGTGGAAAAAGGAAAATTATATCTTCAAGAAACTCTAAAATGTCCCTACTCATTTTAATACAATTTTTAGAAAATGTTTGTACTGTATTATGAACAAAAATCCATTAACAGTTACAACAAAGAGAGAACAGAACATCATGTTTGTTGGTATTTGCTAGAGAATAATTCATACTTATTGAGCTACTAACGTTAGTGTTTGATGGATGTAAGAGTAATTTCCAGCTGGAAACCTAGCACATCTCTTACTGGTTTGGCCAGCAGTAGCCTTCTCTTTAGCATCCTTGGCAGAGTAGACTGCCAAGGTCCAGCACTGAGATTCAGCCAAAGTATAAGTTTGCAAACACAGATTCTTCACTGATTGGAATGGACATCGCTAATTGGAATGGAGCCACTATTTGACAAAGCCTGCTAGGAATGTCTACTTACTGTGAGACATGCCTAACTGTGGGTAATCAAAATCTTCTCAACCTAGAAGCCCCACTTCTGTTTAATAAAATCTCTAGGAAATTATTGCAGTGGTGGATGGAAGAATAAATGTGATTTTAAATATCACTAATGCTTTACAATATACAGAAATAACAACTATTATGCTGACGCTCATTCAGTTCTTTAAATGAAGTATATATACACATGAGGAATTGTTTGAACCCTGAAAGCATTACAGTGATGAAATTAAATAGGCATCATCTTTCTTTATCTTGACATTTCAGCCAACTAGAGGCAATTGCTGCTCAGACTGTCAGGCTACACCAGTCAGCACTAAAATTATTATACTGCCTTTAAGTTTATCTTTGATTAAAAATTAAATGTAAGTCTCCTTTATCATTTTCTGTAGCCCATCCATGTGTTCTCACAGTTAAATTAAGACAGACTAAATATTTAATACACTGATCTAATTAGCTACAAACTGTTACCTGATTTCTGTCTGTAAATGAATGTGAAAAGACTCTGGAGGCCTAATGTTAACTTTCACCCACTCTGGTTATATGAGAGAAATTACAGGCACTAATTAGACTCTTCAAACTGCAAAGAAATAGAATTTTCATAACTAGCTTATTAAAAATGTAAGCCCCCCTTGAGACAGGACAAATTGCTTCTATCCTGATCCGCTTACCCTTGTACAACACCATATAGAAGACTCATGTTGTCTGATTTACTCAGCCCATATTTCTCCCAAATTAATGAGTGCTCAAATTATTCCAGCTGCCCCGTTGGCACAGGGAAAAATTGAAAATCCATGGCTGCCAAGTGACGTGTATAACCCAGCTGCTACATAAAACATGCTTATGGGGACACAGCTGTTGAGGTGCCTATTTACATTAAAATAACTGAGTCCATGAATACAGAAAAATGCCTAAAGACAGCAAAACAGTATGTAACACTTTGTTTAACTCTTTCATTAGGTCAGGTCCCAGAAAGCTACAGTTTACAGTCTGGATGTGAAAGTTTGGCTAATTTATTAAAAGTGTCAAAAAAGTCACCTGTCTAATCCTATCCTCAAATTTTCTTTTACAGAAGTGGGAAATTTAGAGAAATCACAGTATTTCAATTCACATTTCAAAGGAGAAAGTTGATTGTCAAAATTCAGGTACTTGAAAATATAATATGGAAAAGCAGCTAGTAAGCTTTCTGCCCAGCTCTCTGAACATGTGTGAAGGTGCCATTGTTAAGTGCAATCTTCCAGGAAGCAGAAGTCCTCCTGGAGTTATACACACTTTTGAAGAGGCAGATGAACTAGACAGCATATTACATGTGTGATTCCTTAACCTGTACTAGCTGCTGCTTCACATTCACAAAATTGAAGGTACTAGTTAGTATCTGTAAAAGTCCATATTACCTCAGATACCAACTCTCTTCTCCAAAACCCTTCATGACACACTGCCTCATACATTCATTCATAAATTAAAGACCAGAAGGACTATTATAATTACCTAGTCTGGCCTCTTGCATAACATCAGGCCCATAACTTCTTGGTAGAGTTAGACATATCTTTTCATTTCACTGACCAGCTCTCTCTCTCTCTCTCTGTGGGTTTTAGAGCACTCTGAAATTCTGTATTCATCCAGGTTCAAGGCCCTGTTCTGCTTGAGTCAGTGATCTTGAATGAAAAACTCTAAATCACTCAGAGCAGTGACTTGAACCTAGGTCTTCCACACCCCAGGGCGGTGCCATAGCTACCAGTCCACATCCCCTGTTCCAATACAGAATGAAAACAAAACTTCAAAACCTCAAGTTGCTGTGGAACAGAATTGTTCTGCAGTCAACTCCATAACAGTCAGAATGCCTTGAAAATTTCATTTGCCAGCTCAGGAGCTGAGGAAGGATTTTGTGATATTAAGTTAGGGTCTTTGGGTCCAGGGGTTCCCCAGATATGCCCCTTTCTCAAGAGAAACTTAAAATTTTCAGACTCCTATATCTTATTTTTCATTGAGGGGGGAAAAATATGACTATCCTCAAAACTTGTGTGGCAGAGCAGAGGGTGAACCCCTTTGATGCCCTGCTAAAGTGGTGGCTCCTCCCCTGCTTCCCAGCAGAGCAGCCTGGTGCAGGGGTCCAGACACTCAGCAAGGAGCTCAGCCGCAGACCCTAACAAGGGCAGGTTCAGGGGAAACAGCTGAACCATGTGGAGCCAGCTGGGCTGGTCACTGGGAGGAGATATAAGCTCAGGGAAAGGCGAAGAGAGGCGGCTAGCCAGGGGAGAAGACGGGGGACTGCAGCTCTGTCTCTACCGACTGCAGGAAGCCTCAGGGGCCAGAAGACCCAGGGAAGGGTCAGTGTGGGGATCGGTGTTGGGGGGAATTGGGGCTGCACTAAGCACTGTAAATAAAGAGACAAGGGTGAAACAACTGAAAGAGGCTTGGGACCCCTTCTTTGACCAGCCTAAGCACAAGAGCACAGGGCCACGGGCAGGGAACCTGTGCGCACCCTGTGACAACTTGTATCACTGGATTGCCACTTAGCTCAGCTAATTCAACAGTACCAAGAACAAATATAGATAACTGTATTTCTAAAGTTATTGCTCTGCAAAGGCTTTATCACCACTCTTTGTAAACAGTTCTCAGTGCTCAGTTCTCCTTTTGAAAGTTTGAGTTGTATGGGCAATTTTGAGGAAGTTCAGCATTCCACAGTTGTACCCTCAATATCATCCACCCATCTATCAAAGTCCCACCTTGAGACGGTTTGGCAGGCAGCACTGTGCCCAGGATATGTGGCATAGGCTGATACGGGAGGGACTTGGTGCCACACTGTAACACCAGAGAGGATGGCACAAAAGTCTGCTCCAAGATATATTGGTTCTATTCTGAGAGAGGCTCACTGAACTCATTCCATGCAGCACTAACCATGACAGATAGGGCCAGTGTCAGAACCTGAGAATGGACATGCTCAGTGTATGCTAGAGACATGAAGGGTGGGATTCACAAAGGCATTTAGGTGCCTAACTCCCACTGGTGTCTAAATACCTTTGTGAATGCCGCCTAAAGTGAAGAGGTGGGGGAGAACTCCCACTGAGATGTATGGGACAGTTCACATCTCTTAGTGCTGTTGTTTCTGTCTGTTGAAAACATCCTCTGGAGATGAATAAAGCACTTCATATCTCCGCAAGTCTCATATGCTGCAGAGGATTATGCTGAGCCTCTTCTTTCTACACTAGGTCCAAACATAGGGTAGACACTAGGTTTACCCTTCCCTTTGCTGTCTCCAGCTGGGAGATGCACTGCTTATTCCTGCTCCTCAGCTACCACATACCTTCCTTTCACATCCCCTCCAGTCCTATTGGGGACTTGGAATGGCCAGGAGAAGGGCAGAGCAGGCAGCTGAGTGTGGCAAGATGCACTCAGGAATCTCCTTCATGTGGTGTGGGATACACTATTGTAACTCTGTATTTTCTGGTTTTTAGAAGTTATGTTTGTCTTTCCTTAATGCCATAGTCCCCGGGCTATCAAAGGTTTGAGTTCAGCCACACTCCACAACTCAAAAGGGCACAAGGCAGCATTAGGCAAACTTAATTCCACAGTAACAGTGACATAGAGGTAATAACACCTTCTACTTGATATCCCCCCATGTATATACCCTAGGATCATGTTGACCTCTTTAGCTCAAGATCACACTGTGAATCCATGTTCAGATGGTTAGCCACCATGACTCCTAAGTACTTTTCAGAGTCACTGCTTTCCAGAATACATTCCCCCATCCTGTGTGACTAACATTCCTTTCATTACCAAGCAATCCAAACTGTGCTGTATAACTGACCTGGCATCATTATTTACCCTAAGGCCTATCTTTGTATCATCTGAATCTGAATCAAATACCTTACAGAAGTCTACGTATATTATGTTAGAGACACCTTTGTCAACTAAGACTGTGATCTCAAAAAAACAATGCCAAGTTTGTTTGACAAGACTTGTTGTCCATTAAGCCATGTTGGTTGGCATTACTTATGCGCTCATCCTTTAACTCTTTACTGTCTGGATCCTGAACCAACCATTTGATGATCTTCATGTGGTCAATGCCAGGCTACCTGGCCTATCATTACCTGTTCTATCCCATTTATTCTGTTTAAATACTGGCACAATTTTATCAGTCCTCTTGAATCTTCCCAGTATTCTCAGAGTTATTAAACATCAACATCAGTGGTTCAGCTACATGGAAGGAACACTTTTGGCTATGTGTTCCAAGGCTGATACTTGCAGAAACTGTAAGCAAAATATCTCCAGCCACTAAACACGGGAGAGAAGTTTGGCAAGGTTCATTGTCTAAGATCAGGATTATAATAAACTTCATGGGAATTACAAGACATGACCCATGTTCTGTGGTTAATTATCAAAACATCTTCTGTTTGCTCGCCCCTTCATTTGCAATGTAGTTTTGGATTGTCCAAACTATATAGAAGTATGTAGTGATGTCACTGAATGTACCATGCATAGGGGGAACAGATGAGTATTCTATAAACACTCTTCAGTCTGAAAACATGTAGCCTAAACAAAGCACTTCCTCCTCCTTTTAGAAGCAAATAAGCTGGAAAACAAAATGAGGACATTTGAGCATCAACACACTTACATTTGACAATGACTAAAAAGTGTAAGGGAAAAGGAAAGTGGTGAAAATGCAGAACTCAAAAGTTAAAAGAAAAAGTAAGGTATTTTTGCAGAAGGAGCTTTGCCACAGAGCAACTCCGATTACTTTGAAATGTTTCTGACAGACAACATTGCCATACACATTCTTCCTTATGGCACAGTTTCTGAGAGAATAATTGAGTCTATTCAAAAGCATCTTTTCTAACTTTCTCCTGCCCACATGAATACACCAGTTACAAGGTTTAAAATAATGTCAATGAATCAGAGCTCTAGGACATTTTAATAGGTAGCATTGTTCTTAACATCTAAAAACTCCTGACTCTTCAGGAGTTTTATCACAGATGTCTGGTGCTCATTTCTACCTGCAGGGCCCAAGTACAAATAAAATGGAGATCTTTGTAGATTCACAACTAGAATGACAAAAACTATGCAGAGAAAATATTTTCAGAAAGCCACTGACCCCTTATTCCATAATGATACACATTGCATAGTACCAGTAGTAAGTCTGTCAATGATGAGATTTCTTGAGCCAACTAATAAAGCAAAAGTCAGACTGAATTCATATCTATGCTCCAGGAATGATAAGAAATGGTATATACCCAGTATAAAGATACAGTTACTGCTAGTCTAGCTGCCTGTAGTTTGGCAGAACACTGACCTCCTCTTTATCGACACTCAGAGAAGTAATATATTATTACCATTTCTTACAAAATATTTAATCCACATGCAAAATAGGACAAACATTTCTTTACAATACTGGATGACATGAAACTAATGATAAAGGAGATGCTATCTGAATGAAAAGGTTCAATATTTGAGGCTCAAAACTACAGGCATAGCATCTCTTGCATGATTTCCTTAATAAACTGAATTTGAACTGATCATTACAGATGAGCCATAACCAAAATACCCACACAATCTACTTGTCTCCAGAGGCTCTAAACTAGTACATTTTTAGTGAGATACTTGCCTTTGCCACCCAAATTAATCACCCCAAAACAATTATCTGGGGTTACATAAAATATTAACTCTACAACACTGCCATCCTGTCAAAGAAAGCAAAACAGAAATGTGGAAAAGAGAGTGGAACAAATTTAATAGAAAGTAAGGACGTTGAAGAAGACACAGAAAAGCAGGAAAAAAAAGCAATGGGTGGGGAAGGGAAGACAGCAGAAGTGTAAAAAACTAAAACCAACAAAGGAAGAAAAGATGAGAGGTAATGGGGTGAGAAAGGAGAGAAAAGCAGAAATAGAACAGTAGAAGAATGGAAAGGATAAGGGTAGGGTTACCATACGTCCAGATTTTCCTGGACATGATCTGTTTGTTGGTCCTCCAATCTCCGTCCAGGCAGATTTTTGAAATATGAACAAATGTCCATGATTTGGTATTGCCACCCTTACTTTTGAGCTTCTGGCTGGACACCCAACTCTGAAGACAGAGCTGGACACCTGGAAAGTGGCAGCTGCTGGCAGGACGCCCAGCTCTGAAGACAGTGCTGCTATACATGGTATGGTATTGCCACCCTTACGTCAGCACGGCTGCTGGCGGCAGCACTGCCTTCAGAGCTGGTTGGCTTGAGAATGGCGGCTGCAATAATGCCCCCTCCCTCTGCCTCTGGCAGTGTCCTCTATTTAGGAACTTGAAATATGGTAAAGCTAGGTAAGGGACCATTAAAGAGATGGGGGAAAGCCAGTTTAATACAAAAAGGGGAAGAAAATGACATTTCTGAGAGCTGAGATGAGTAAACTAGGGCAATGAAATGAAGAGAGGAGTTTTCAGTGAATCAGAGTACAAACAAAAGAAAACGAATTGCAGTGACAATTTTGTTTTGGAAGCTGAAATACAGATTGTGCTATAGGCAAGCATGCTATATCAATTAGCACAGGAAAAAACAACCAGCCCCATTTATAATAGGACAAATTAAAAAACTATGATATTAAGTATTAGACAAAATATAAGACCGATATCACTGAAGCTTTTGATCTAAGGAAACTTATGAATAATTACTGAAACGAGAGTGAGGGAAGGAGAGAGAGAGAGAGAACATGAACTTACACTATTTCTCTATACTGATGTGTTATAAACAGAGAAGAAAAGTGGATTTTTGTTTTAAAAGTGATGAGACCAGCGTAGATATAGGTCTCAGAAAGAAGTTAAAAGGGAGGTCCAATATGTAAGATATTAAGATAGAGAAATTACTGGGCCTTTAAATGAGATGGGGTAAGGTGGCCAGGTGCCTCCTTTTCGAACAGAAAGTCCAGTTGAAAAGGGGATCTGACAGGATCCAGTCAGATCGACTGACTAGACACCCAAAGTCTGGTTACTACAAGTGCGGGAGACAGGGAGGTGCCGAGTCATCACCCGCTCCAGCCCCTATTCAGCCAAGGCCACCTCCTACCTTTATTGGGTGGCTGCAGCTCCCAGTCCCGGTTCTCAGGCAAGTCCCTCCTGACCCTGGGAGCAGGGGCTGGGAGGGGAAAAGCAGTGAGTGAGGGGGGGCAGAGGGGAAGAGAAGTGGATGGCGGTGGGGCCTCAGAGGAAGAGAAGGGGCAGGAGTGGGGCCTCGGGGGAAGAGGTGGACCAGGGGAGGGTCTGGCACGCCTGCTGGAGTGTCCGGTTTTTAAATATTACCAAGTTGGCAACCCTAGATAGGAGAGACAGAGGAAGGGGCCATTCAATCGAAGCGGGTCTGGCTATCCTAGCAGCTACCATAGAGGTAAGGTACAGTCAGGTCCCAAGGACCAATCATCCCTCTCCCTACAGAGCAATAAATCAGGATAGAGGAAGAAGCAGAAGGGGGCATTAGGGGAAAGAGTAAATGACCAGCAGAGGGCAAGGAAAGCTGCCAAGTCTTTGTCTTCGTTGCAGCAGACTCTGGCTGATGCCAGGGAGTAGAAAAAAAACAGCCTGCAGTCTGTTGAAACTGACTACCTATCTGTTTATTTGATCTTTTGCCAGCAACTATTTTGAGGCACAACACATAGTTTGTATAATAATTAGGGTCAGGAGAACTAAGAAGTGGCCTGAACTTTGTTAATTCCCCCAAAACCCTATGCTGTACGTTTCAGGAAAAGTCTTATTCATTTACTATAAGTGAAATACCGTGCTAAAGTAGGTAGCTTGAAAATTATCACATCAAGACGACATTTTCTTTCATCTGTTTATATAGAATAAGGTGCAATATGCAGAAACATGATAAACGAAATACATATAGCTTTAATTTTAAGGAATTCCCTTCTGAATCATTTGCAAGAAAAAAATAAGATAGTCTTTTCTTTCTTTGACACTGTCTTCAACTTCACTTCGGATATTCCCATCATCAGATGGAAGAACCCAACATCTACATAGTTATAGTTTATAGCAGATAGGAACCTTAACTTCCTCATTCTACCAATGTCTACTCTAATCTAAAAACGAACTCGCAGCAAAACTCCTTTGCTTTTCTCTTGTCCTGTTCTTGGAACATGTCCTATTTATTAGCCTTTCCTTTCAATGCATTTTCCTATGGCATTTCTTCTCAGCTTTTTCATGTCTTTTTAAGGTATCTTTTAAAATATTTTTTAAGCTGTGATAGGTTTTTTGAATGGTATAATTCACCATAATGGCACATGTTCCTTCAATAAAGATTTCTCAGTGATAAGTTGTTTCAGAGGATGTTATTCTACAGAAGCACTAAAAGCAAACAAACAAATACTAAATTAAAATGCAATTCAAGGCATTCCTTTAACTGCGAGCTGCTCACGAAAGTGACTGTACTTTCCTGAGTGCCTGGAAAGATTTAGTACATTACACCTGGACACTATCACATGGAATTCTGCAGGGATCCATCTTGTCTTCCCTTATGTTTAATAGGCTGCTGGAAGGGTTTGTGAGAAGATATGGGCAGCAACATTTTCAGTATGCTGATAACACTTTGCTCTCTCTCCCTGACTCTCCTGATCCTGCCAGTATTATTGATCATCTAGCCTAGTGTTTGCAGGAGACTGGGACAGGGATGAGAGCTGGCTGGCTGAAGCTCAATCCAGCCCAGAACTGAGGTGTTGCTGGTAGACTCAGGGAAACAAGCAGATGATATGGTGAGGCAGATATCTCCCACTTTGTTTTAGTGCGTTCCTACCATTTGCTACATGTGTTCACAGTCTGGACGTTACACTGGATCCCCAGCTGTTGTTGGATGATCATATAGCATCAGTGCCCAGGAATTCTTTTTATCATCTATGCCTGCTTAGAAGATTGAGACCCTTCTTTCAGATGTAGGCCCGCTACCATAATCCATGCCTTTGTTACCTCACAATTGGATTACTGAAATCCAGGTGATAAGGGCTTACAGCCTAGGTCAATTCAGAAATTTAAATTGGTGCAGGATGCAGTGATGCTTCTTGGTGACAGCACCCAGCCCCGGTCTTCCATGAGATACATTGGCTATATATCAGTTTCCATTTTAAATATAAGAGGCTGATTTTGATCTATAAAATCCCAAATGGTTTAGAATGATGCTAATGGAAAGTCTCCTCTCTTTGTGCCACGCTGGCATATCTGCCACCCTTGGGGACACTCAAGCTGCCTTCTCCTCAATTTCAAAGAGAGGGGGCTGGCAGTGGAGCTCTCTCTCTGTGAGGGGGCCTCAGCTCTGGAACAGGACTTCACCACTTCTGCAAACTAGCCCAAGTCAGAGTATGTTACAAGATGCATTTACGCAGGCTCCTGGGAAGGTCGGCCTTTGAGAAAAATCAGGTGCGTGTAAGAGGGACAAGTTGTGGGTTCCAGGTTATTTAATTTCTAATTAGGTTTTAGTAACTATGGCTTCCAGCCTTGGATAGACAACTGTTATATTATTTGTATAAGAATAATAAATAACAAAGCTAATATTGAGTTAATAGGAGGTACAGTAAGTAGCATATACAGTGGATAAACTCATTAGTATGCCTTTGGAGATGTGTTCAAATCCTAATTTCAGTTACCAGTGAAACTGAGTATTTGTGGCCTCATTATAATTGCTAGAGGATACTCATCCACATCACTGGCAGTATGGTCCTGTGAATAAGGAATTGGACTGGGACTCAGGAGACCTGAAATCTATTCCTCGCTCTGCCACTGACCTGGGGTGTGATCTCTGGAAAGTGAATGCACCAGTGTGTGCTTTTTTTACCTTCCCATTGTTAGTCTGACTTGTATATTTAAATGAACCCTTTGGGGCAGATGACTTTTCTTACTATGTGTTTTTATAAGGCTTAGCACAATGGGGCCTCAATACGCAACTGTAAAATAAATAAGAGTCATGAAAGACCAACACAGTTTACACGTCTCTCCTCAAGAGAAGACCATGGCTATAAATAACAGGATGTTGCTATCAGAACAAAGGTGCATTAGCTGAGATCACAGTGTAAGGAACTTTGTATAGCACCTGCCAACATCATGCTTAGCTCAAACCTATTATCCCTGCACTTTCATGCACCGTAAATTCATCCAAAATAATAATTATTGTTATATTAAAATAAATGTCACTTTAAAATGAAGCTGCTCTGATTCTGCAGGCAACAATGTAAAGTTGTAATTATATTTGAAGCAATTTTTCTAAATGATAATAGAGGGGGGGAAAGCACTTGAGGGCCTGAATTATTATATAATAATTTATGCCTAGATTCTGTGACAGCACTCTGTCTTTTGCTTTGTACTAAGCAACTGACATAAGTGTGAATTATTACAGAATAACTCATTCCCTGCCATGTCCTTTTGCTTTATTAACCATTTAATGTAAAGATTTACTCATTCATATTTTTACCTCCATATGGCAACTTTCTGCCATTGCCAGCTCGTGGGTTACTGTGCAAAATTGAAGTCAGAGAAGTTACTCTAGATTTTCAGCTGTGGAACAAAGCAGAATTTAGGCCATTGTCTCCTATTTTAATATACTTGCCTTGTATCATGAAAAACATCCGTTGACCTAGCCTCCTTTCCACAGATCTCATCTTTTCAATCTCCAAAATCTAGGAGCAGGGTATCTATACCTATTCTCTTTCTTATCCCATTCAATCTTACCTCTGCACACTCAAAAAGACATATCATCCCCAGAGTCACTGATGACCACTGAAGTTGCACTTCTGTCTTTCTATTCTTCTTGATCTGTCCATTCTCTTCACCTATACTTGCTATGCACTCCTAGGCTTCTGTGATTTTGCGCTTTCCTGGTTCTCCTCTTACGTTGCTGCCCACTCTTTCAGCATCCCCTCTGGTGATTCTCCCCATCTATGTCAGCATTCATCATTCAGCAAACAGTCAGTAGGTCTATCCATATGCTTAACTGTTTGGCTGCATCAGATCAGAGTGCACTTGGCAACATTTGCACATTGCAAGATGAAGCCCTAAATGGGAAAAATTACTGCAATATAATATGCCTAATTCTCAATGGGAAACAGCATGGACAAATATTCAGGAACACATTGAATTCTCTACCACCAAGCTCTTTTAAGAATATAATTCAAAACAGATATTATAATTCTAAAAAAATATTCTGGACTCCAGAAAGATAACACAAATCAGAACTGTCAAGAGACAAACACTGCTGGCCATCTAAAGAAAAACAACCGACTATTTTTTACATGCATTTTTTCTATGTCCAATTTTATTTAAAATCTTCTAGATTGGAGTGGGTAAAAATCTGATTACTAGTCCAGACAATCAGCTCCCATCTAGAGCACTGCACCTCTCCTTATTAAAAATAGTCAGTTTACATGCTACAGTAAAGGTCCAAACCACAGTAAGCAGCAGTGCTTTGACTTTTAGTGTAGAAACATGTACAGATTTCACACATGAAATGGAAACTGAATTTTTACTTCAGGTTTGCATATGGGACTTGAGCTATGACTACTGAAATACCTTCAGACAGGGGAATACTTTTGTTTGTCAAGGCTAGGAAGGAGTGTGAAAAGAACAGAGGCTCTGGTAGGTCTTTTGTTCTATCACAGTAAATTGTCTTTTTCTTTTAATGGTTACAGCTTCTTTTTGATGTTTAAGTTTTCTTTAGGGGTCTGGGTTTAGAATGTTAAAGGTATATCTGTGTTTTCTACTTAAGATTAAGGTCCAACTGCGAAATTCTGCCACAATCTCTTATTTATTTTCATTGAAAAGATTCAAAATGGGTTCGAGTGAATAAGAATTCAACTGAGTTTGAACTGAAACTGAAAGAAAAGCCACCTTTTGCCTCTCCATGCACACCTACTTTGTAGTTAGCAGGAAAGACGACCAAATTTTCAAGGGCTAAATCAAAACCTCCACTGCAGAAAATAAACAAACTGCTGAGGCCTATGAAAGTTGTAAAATTTAGCTCCCCCACCAAGAACGCAGTGGGTGGATAAAACTCCAGAACCTCCTGCAAATAAGGGGATTGAATTGTGTCTTAACTTACATATGTGCATTTAAAAGCATCCTGCTCTAAAAGATTTAATTGATCTGTCCCCAGTCCAAATAGCACTCCCCACCTTTTTGCATATCTTGGCATAGGTTGGAGGTATAACAGTGTTAAAACTCTAACTTTCATGCTCCTCTCCTCAATCAACACATACCTATAATAAACATCCCAAAGTCCATGTTGGCAATCATCCCAAATGCTCCAATGAAAGGGTTTTTGTTCAGTTTCATCCATTCGATGTCAGGTTTATTTTTTGCTATTTTTCTGTCATTTTTGTCTTTAGTTGCTGTAGAAACCCCAGATCCAAGCAGCCACTAATCTAAACCTTATCTTTGAATTGAAATTTCCATATTTTATTAGCACATAGATTGAAAACATTGGTTACTCTGTATCAGAAAGAATATATCATTAAATTTATAACAGGACAGACCCTCCAGATATTTCTTATCCAAGCAGATTACAAATCAGTTAAATAGAATGGACTTATCGAGACATGACTCTGAAAAATGGAAATGTGGTGGGTTTATTTATTCCTCAGTTTAAAGGAGCCAAGATATGCAAAACTCCAGGGGACCTAAGCAGCCCCCTGACTCTTGGCCCTTAAACAAGGCAGGAATTAAATTCTAATCATTCCCTTTTTGAACCATGATCTTAGTCATTTTTTTAAAAATATGTACAGTATTTTAAGCCTAAAACAGATTTCAGGAGTAAAATGCACGTGATGGTCATCAATGGAGACATCTATACTCCACAGTTTGGACAGCAATAAGCAGTGTGAGATTTAAGCAGGGGAGCAGAGCAAATGCAAACACATTGCATATGAAAAGAGAATGGATTTAATCATAAAAACAAATGATCACTCAAAATCTTACTTCCATTTATATTTATGGTAACTTTTCTATCATAGTCTACAGATGCAGAGTACATATGTGCTGCAGGTAGTCTTTAGAAACTACTGTCCAGTAAGACATTTTGGATCCTTTCTACTATACATATATGACATTCCAGGGTGCAATCCAGACCAGTAAGGGGCTGTGTCACCCTGGCCCTGCAACCCTGAGTGCCTCACAATGCTTTGCTGCTGTAACTCCCAACCTGGGTTCCTCACAAACAGCCAAACAATGTGCAGGTCACACCCTGAGCGTCTGTGTATAGCCACAGCCCTGGGTCCAGCAACTCTGATTCCAGCAGCCTGTTAGCAAACACTAGCCATACCCTGGCTTCCAGCAGCCTTGGTTACTACTTGCAAGCAACACACTCCCAATCCCAGATTTTCTCCTAAAAACATGCGTTTTGCATTGCCTTCTCCTGGACAGTCCAGGTATATTAGGTTCATTGCCCCTCTAAGGGGATCAACATACACAACAATCTGCTACCTTAACTGAAGTTACCCAAACAATTCAGAACACTGGATTCATTTTAATTCAAGAATAAAATAAGTTTATTTAACTATAAAGAGATAGGTTGTTTTGAGTGAGTACAAGTATAAGCCATGGAAGTCAGAAATGGTTACAAGAGAAATAAAGATAAAATGCTTTCTAAACTTAAACTAGACTTGGTTCAAGGTGAAGTTCTTACCACATGCTTCCAGCAACAGGGCTGACCAAGTTTAAGGTCAGGATCTGCTCCAAAATCCATAGGCTGTTTCTTTTAACATCTTAGATGGAAAAGAGAGATGGACAGGGAGAGGTAACTTGGGGTGCTTTTGCCCCTCAATTTTTATAGTTCAGTTACCCTTTGAAATGCATTTTCCTGAGAGTTACTCCTAGTTAAAGTTTATTCAAACAGTAAAGAACGTGACATAGTGTCTGGTGGTGAAAGAGGATGCGTGCTGTTTTTTCTCACCTGTGTTTGGTGAAATGCAGATTTTTTTTGGTCTCCTGTCTTCCCCCTCTTGCTGTGTGATGACCCAGTTTACAACTTATATGTAAATTGAGGTAAACACATATTTCTTTGTGTAGGACCTACTTGACCACTCCTGCCTAATCAAGGCTATGTGGGTTTGAACATGTGTCACCAACATCATTCAAGGGGAACTCATAACTTTACACATAATGTTGCTACACAAATTTTACCACTATATTATTGGCCAGCAAGTTATTAGTTTTCAAGGCATATTTTGAACAAAGATTATTACAGTGGTGGTTAGGGTGTGAATACAAAAGTGCATTCGGTCACAACTGAGTTTACGGAAATCTGAAGTGTAGTGAGGGAGTTTTATTTCAAAAGAAAATGTACACAGTAGCTTTTGCAGAGGCCACAATACAAACTCCTATAATTTGCATGAACTTGTCACTCTTCTCAGAAGATGGCACTCACTCTAAGTGACAACTATATAGGTTTACTTATTATTATTACTTATATATATGTTCCCAAACAGTGCTTCTCATTTTACAGACAATAACTCATGGTCTTTATCAGTGAGTTTATAACCTAAGACCTTATTCCTGCAAAGACTTGAGCACATGCTCCGCTTTACTGGGCCCACTGTGTTCCAAAGTTTCTCATCAGACAGTACTCTCCAGAAAATCTATTCACAGTTCATAAAGTTAGGTGCATGCCTAAGTCTTCGCAGGATCAGCGGCTATGTTTAGGCATAGCACAATGAGTGATAGCAAACACGGGGGGAAGGGGGAGAAGCAAGGATGAAGATTATAACTATGTGATTATTTTAGTGTTTTATATATGAATCATGGTGGTTGTTGATTGACTTGAGAAATTAATGAATAGTAATTGCATATCCCTGAAAAGTAGTTGGTAATTAAATGAATTTAGAGTTGGCACCATAATATCTCAGCAACTGTCAATCTGCATTGATTCGAGTAACAGAATATCTTCTAAGATACCACCAGTACCACAGCTACTTGGGGTGATTAATGTTGAGTTTTTAATGTTGCCCACTGCAGAAGATTCTAAGTGTCCCTTATTCTTGTATAAAAGCCAAAAATATCTATGACAGGTTTCGGAGTAGCAGCCGTGTTAGTCTGTATTCGCAAAAAGAAAAGGAGTAATGAAGTGAGCTGTAGCTCACGAAAGCTCATGCTCAAATAAATTTGTTAGTCTCTAAGGTGCCACAAGTACTCCTTTTCTTTTTAAAAATATCTATGTTAAGTTCTGAATAATTAATGCAAGTTACTACTGGAAATGTAGATAAAATATTTGCTAAACAAGACCAATGTTTACTTATATAGATGCATAAGTTCATGTGGAAGATAAAAAAAAAGTAAAAGCAAGTTTCACATTTTGTCCGCTCAAGCCTAGAAAAGAAAGCAACTTCCTGCTAACTGGTGAGATTATTACTTAGATAGCACCCAATAGCATGAAGTATGAGTGTTATGTCCAACTATAAAAGGTGACTTGCCTTTAAACTATAGTTCCCCATCACTACCATGTACGTCCCCTGCATTTCATTGTCTTATATTATATAATGACGTGACTAATTGTTACCTGTTACACAGAAAGTATGTATACGATGTCTATGACCTAGGGATTAAAAATCAACAAATTCACTTTGTATCAAGTGTGACAAAGTTCCTCCTCTACCTTGGTGGGTCTTGTGCTTATTGGCGGATTTGCTCACCTTGCAGCTTCACAGCAGCCCGCAGTTTGGCCATTTTCATGAACCCACAGTCCAGGACAACTCCTCCTGCGTCTGACCAGGAGTTGGGAGGTTTGGGGGGAACCCGGGCCCGCCCTCTACTCCGGGTTCCAGCCCAGGGCCCTGTGGTATGCAGCTGTTTAGAGTGCCTCCTGGAACAGCTGTGCAACAGCTACAACTCCCTGGGCTACAACTCCATGGCCTCCTCCCAACACCTTCTTTATCCTCACCATAGGACCTCCCTTCTGGTGTCTGATGATGCTTGTATTCCTCAGTCTTCTAACAGTATGCGTTCTCACTCTCAGCTCCTAGAGCCTCTTGCTCCCAGCTCCTCACACACACACCACAAACTGAAGTGAGCTCCTTTTTAAAACCCAAGTGCCCTGATTAGCCTGCCTTAATTGATTCTAGCAGCTTCTTGATTGGCTGCAGGTGTTCTAATCAGCCTGTCAGTCTTAATTGTCTCCAGAAGGTTCCTGATTGTTCTGGAACCTTCCCTGTTACCTTACCCAGGGAAAAGGGACCTACTTAACCTGGGGCTAATATATCTGCCTTCTATCACTCTCCTGTAGCCATCTGGCCTGACCCTGTCACACAATGTACAAAGGCATTATTTTAAGAAAATTTACTGCTTATGGTGTTTTTCATTGTAACAAATCTGCAAGTGAAGCTCTTAGATAGCAAGGAAACAACTTCCTTTAGGGGTTGACTGGAAAAAGCAACTTTTAAAAAAAGACTATTTGTTTAACTAACAACTTAAAGCTTACAGGAGTTTCTAGATAAAGCTCTACTAGGACAAAACTGCCCATCAATGACTGCCAAGAACTACAGCAGGGAACTTACCCCTGTCTTCCTCCTCCTTCAAAGAGCCAAATATATGCAGAACTGAAGTGCAATAACTGAAAAGTAACTGATCTCTTACATTTGGTTTGGGAAATTTGCTTTGTCTGCTCTACTCAGCAGTCTTTGTTAGCCACATTCATTATCAGATGAGTGCACTGACCCCTATCTATTTTCACTTTTTACAATGGCTTCATTTTCATACAGGGTATTTGTATTTCTTAGATTACAGCCATTTGCAAAGGTTCTCTCAACTGGAAAAAAAATAAATTATACAACAGGACAGCAGACCATAAAATCCCAATCTGGGTCGTTTGCAGCTTTCTATAGCATGACCAAAAAAACAGAAGCAGAAAACAGATATGGAACAACATTATAGGGTTTACAATAGCTGGTGAAAACTATCCAATCAATATAATGACAGTTGGTGTGCTCAGGGCTGTTCATGAAATGCAGCATGTTCACTGGGGAGCTTGTGAGTAATAGCTAGACAGCATTAAAAGGTGTTCCGTCATTGAACATCAAATACATGACTGCCTCCTCTTGATACTTGCCTGCTAGAGTTTTCACAGTTCACTGATACCAACTCAAATTGAACTGAGGTGATATGTGGTGATGGACTGTAAATTAGTTAGAGGGGAGAACTGGAAAAGTGTCATCAGGTTGCGGAAGAGAAGACTGTGCTTGGGCCTCCTTAGTGTTTAGATGCAAATTTTAATAGTGGGAAGTACTTACTCTGATGTGATCTGTAATATTGACTGCAAAAATACCAAAATGTGCAGAATATAAAATAATTCTTGAAAACTCATAGCAATTACTGCTTAAAGTCCTAGGGCCCATTAGGACTTACACCTGTGTAACCGAGAGAGGCACTGAGCCTCTTACAGTATTAAATATAGAAAAACACCTCACTCTAATAATGATTTGCACCTCTACTGGCACCTTCCATCTGAAGTCAGGAGTCATCCCAACGTCAGGAGGGGAAGTAGAACTCTCCAAGTAGAAAGAAGAACAAGGAGATGTGGGGAAGAGTGTACCCCATTATCTCAGAACTTAAGAAAAGTGTTGTGTAGTACTCCCCGTTTCCTGGTTGGGAAAGTAATGTGCCTCTTCTACCTATTGGACAAGAGGAGAAATAGATAGAGCAGATAGAGGGCCTCACTGCCCATGATTCATATGCTTACAGGGTCTGTATTCTGGGAATGGTTCAGAAGCATGCTTTATGTAAAATATATATTTATTCATTTAGGGCTTGTGAAAGGCACTGGGTTTGCAAGTCTCAAGACAAAAGATAAATCGTGTCTAGCAGTGATGCAAATGTCCACCCCCTGCTTTCTCAGCGTGCCTCAACTGGGGAATCCCTTTTTAGTAGTGAGAGGCTGAAGTAGGGTTGCCAACTTTCTAATAGCACAAAACCAAAAACCCTAACCCCGCCCCTGTCCCAAGGCCCCACATACTTGGCTGCTTGTGTCAGCACTCTGTGTACTCACCAGGAGTACTCATGCCAACGCGAAGGGAAATGCACAGTGGGTTAGTATCCCAGTGTGCCATGGGATTTTCTGAATCTATGTGGTGCTTATCATATATTTACAAGTACAGTATGCTTGGAGTACCACTATGTATTCTGCAAGGTGTTGTGAACTAATAAAGATAATTGTATTCTCCATCAACAGAAATTTACTGAGTGGCAAAACTACAGAAAGTCAATGCACTACAAACTTTAAACAGGCAATGCACTGCAAACTTTAAACTTATATTAGACAAATGAAACTTTGAAATTGGAAAGGCAGCAAATATTTCTGTTCATGTCAGTGCATAAATGTAGTCCACTGTGGCTACATATACACCAACTGTAGTTCTCACAAGTCAGTGAATGTGAAACTGTTTTTCCTTGCTGTTCTGTGGCATAGAGTGGTAGGGTTTAGGACACAGCCCGTGATGCTCCCTGGAATGTTGGGAGGGAGAGTTTAGGGTTCTGCTAGCCTGGAGTTCTCCAAGAACTGCAAAGGGTGGAGAGTCTGAGATTTTTGAACCTGTAGGTCAACCAAGCTCTGAAGCATTTCTGTTTTCTGCCTGAGAAGACCCATTATGTCCTGATGCATTTCCCTCTCGTTTTTCTGCACCTTTCTCCCAACCGCTCTTTCCTTCTCCATGCCATCTGCCATGCTGACCCTCCACACACTTTTTTCACAGTCCAATGCAGCACTGGCTTGCAGGATCTCACTGAACGCGTCCTCCCTAGTCCTTGTCTTTCTCCTCTTCAGGGTCAGGCAGTCTGTGGGCATGGAGGGGCATCCCTCACAGCCACAACGACAGCAGCTGCTGATAAAAATAGACAGATGTATCATTGGATTTACAGTCGCAACAGAAAGGAAAAGATAAATTTCAAAACTCCCTTCCCCTTGCTCCCATAAAAACTTTTAATAAGACGTACTTATTGACACTTCAACTTTGGAGCGCCTCTAAACAGCACTGATCTCCAGCCCCAGCCATGGTGTGTATGGCCTGCTGGGGGCAGGGGAAGAAAGGAATTTTGGTTGCATGAAACTATATAATTTCTATCCCTATTCCATGGGTATGAGTCTAGGGCAATGGGATAGAATACTGGCTCTGTTTTCAACAGCCAGTGGTGGTTTCAGTGTATATCTCACTCCTGAGGGTAACAAAGGCACAGCGAGCATGGCTACTACTGGCATCCCAAAGTTGCCTGGGCTGTTTACTACAATGGTGCCAACCGAACTCATCGCAGAGTGATAGGAAGAAGTAAGGCAGCCATTCCTAGAAACCTTTGGGAGAGGATTGCAGAATATTTCCATGAAAGTTTCATTAAGATCTCTCAGGATGACACAAGGACATCCCTATGTACATAAACAAAACGGAAAAATGCATGCACATGCTTACCCGAGGTGCTTTTCCCCTCATTAGGCTCATCTGTACTCTGCTGGAGGAACTGGCTAGACCATGCTGGAGGCTCGATTAGGTCCTGGCTCGGAGCACGGAGAGAGCCATGTCTCCCAACTTCACACTGTTCACAGCAGGGATCTCTGTTTCAGGCTCCTCCGAGATATCCACAGCGGTCTGCGGGGTGCTAGTGGAGTCTCCAAGTATGATATGCTGTTTGTTGTAAAGCAGAATCTGTGGCTCACTTCCAGATCAACTGTAGCACCGCCTGGCCCTGTGGTATGTCTGGTGCAGTTCCTTTACTTTCACACGACAGTGCTGCTGATCCCCGTACTCCGAGCTCCATGCCATTTGGGCAGATGGTTTTACTGTGTTTCCCTAACATGGCACTTATTTCAGTTAGAGACTATTTTTTTCAGTGTAGATACATGCACAAACAGGTTGATATAAAGAGATGGATATTGACCTAATTTTGTAGTATAGGCCAGGCCTGAGAATGCTAACAAAGGTACTGATTATTGCTTATCATGAGGGAATTGTCTATGATGAAGGTACCTGTCCACTGGGAACTGATCTGATGATCAACTCATTTCACATAACACATCCAACACAGAGCCCAGCAATTGTGACCCAGACACAAGAACACAGTTTAAAAACTATAATTGGGTGAAAATAAAAGAATTAGATAAATTAATGGAGGATAGGCCCATTGATGGCTATTTGCCAAGATGGTCAGGGACACAGTTCCATGCTCCAGGTGTCCCTAAACCTTCAACTGCCAGAAGCTGAGACTGGACAGAAGAAGATGGATCACTCAGAATTGCCCTGTTCGGTTCATTCCCTCTGAAGCACTTGGCACAGGCCACTATCACAGACAGGATGGACCACTGGTCTGACCCAGCATGGCCATTCTTATGTTTTTAAGTTTCACAATGTAACTCTGAACACTAGATTAACATAGCAAGCAAAAAAGAAAAATCAATTACAAAACTAGAAAGTAAATTTGTACCAGGAATTGAAACAACCATCTATGAATTCTGTATAGAGCAAGGACATATGGCCAAGACTCAAAGCATCACCCTGCTATACTATTAAATTGTACTACTTACTATAAACATATTCCTCAGAGACCATCTACTGTTCAGCAGAGCCACCATGGTAGTTACAAATGCCATTTAGTAAGTCACTGATTTCTCTACTATTATCAGGCTACTGCAGCTGTTCACTTCAATCAAGTGGAATATCCTTTCAAGATATTGTTCTGAGCTTGGAAAGCCAATAACTGACTTGATCACTGAGAGAGCCAGACAGCATTTTATTCAAATTTGCATTAAAGGGAGAGCATGGAAACATAAGCAGGCAAATAACCTTTTAACTATTAACTTAACCAGAGTAGGACAAGTCCATTCTGTTTCCAGTAAATCTTTGCATGGACAGATTAACCCTATAACAGACCTGATTCAACATCCTAATATGTGTTAGAAACCCCGTGGCACCAGATTTTCAGAAGACCTCAGTTCCTATTTAGGCAACTAAGTAGGGGGCAAGATTTCAAAAGAGCTCAGCATCTAACATGTTGAGCTCTTTGGAAAATCTAACACATCAGTGGTGGGCAACCTGCAGCTCGTCAGGGTAATCTGCTGGCAGGCCACCAGACAGTTTGTTTACATTTGCACAGCCATCCATAGCTCCCAGTGGCCACGGCTCACCGTTCCCTGCCAATGGGAGCTGCGGGAAGTGGCGCGGGCTGTAGGGATGTGCTGGCCGCCACTTCCCACAGCTCCCATTGGCCACGAACGGTGAGCCGCGGCCACTGGGAGCTGCGGGCGGCAGTGCAAATGTAAACCAACTGACTGGCAGCCCATCAACGGATTACCCTGATGGGCCACAGGTTGCCCACCACTAGTCCAAATCTACCTTAAAACCTAGAGTGGCAGAAAACCACAAGATAAGGGTGTATAAAGGAAGGGTGTTAGGAAAGCTGCTTCTAAACATCCAAAAGATCGTATCAGTTTTGAGATAGGGTCCAAAGTGATTAGCACAATAAATGTATCAATTCTGTGATTTTACTCAGCTCCTAAATTTACCAGCTTACACCATCAATTTTTAAAGTGCTCTTATTGTAGAGATGAGTGATCCAGTTCACTTAAATTAAGTTCTCAACTGAACCTTCTTGCATCATGTCTGATAAACCAAACAAATGTTGAGGGTTCAGAATACCTGGAGGGTGAAGGGATAATCACTAGCAGCCAGCTTGCATTTACTAAGGACAAATCATGCCAACCAGCTTGATTTCCTTCTTTGACAAGTAACTAGTTTGATGGATAGGAAGAACGTGGTGGACATAATATACCTGGACTTTAGCAAGGCTACTGACACAGGCTAGTGTCATTCTGATAAGCAAGTTGGAGAAATGCGGGCTCAGTGGAACTACCATTAAGTGGATACATAATTGGTTAAACAACTGTAAACAACAAGTAACTATTAATGGAATGATGTCAGATTGGAGGGAGGTCTCGAGTGGGGTTCCACAGGGATCTGTTCTGGGTCTGATGTTATTTAACATCTTTATTAATGATCTGGATGTAGGAATGAAGAGCGCACTGATCAAATTTGCAGACAACACAAAGCTGGGGGGTTTGCAAACATACTGGAGGATAGAGCTAAAATTCAAAGGGCTCCTGATAAGTTGGAGAACTGGGCTATGGACAGCAAAATGAAATTCAACAAAGACAAATGCAAGGTGCTACACTTCGTGAAGAAAAACCAAATGTGGGGCTGCTGTTGTACAGAGCTGCAGGAGAAGCAGAAGTGTAGGGGGTGGGGCTGGGGGTTCTGCTCCTTTCCCTGCTGCCCCTCCCAGCTCTCCCCCTGCCCTTCCACGGAGTTGTGTCTGCTTCGTGCCTGGAAGGGCGGCGGGTGGGGCTGGCGTTCTGCTCCTTTCCCTACTGGGAGGGGCAGTGGGGAAAGGAGCAGAACACCGGCAGCTCCTCCAGCTGCTGTACTGCTCCCAGCTCTCCCCCCCCACTCGCCGCCCTGTTCTCCTGAGAGGCAGCTCTGTGGAGGGGCTGGGGGCGGTACGGTATCTTTCCGGTACACCATACCGGCTATAAAAAGCTTGCTGGTATGGCGTACTGGACCGGATCGACTTACTTGCACTGCTGGTTTAGACACAACAAATCCTGCAACATGGCAGGGGGTTAAACTAGAAAACCCTTGCGGTCCCTTCTAACCCTATAGTTCTATGATTCTGTGTCCAGTTTAGGATCCTCCCTGTGTTCCTGCGGTATGCTGGCACACAAGAGAATAATGCACTCATTTCTTTCAGTAATATAGGGATAATAATACTCACTCTTCTGTTTACCTCCAAAGGATGGGGTGAGAATAAATCGGTTAATGATTGGAAAGGGATCTGAAGGTGTATTATGCCAAGGAATAGTAGTATTTGAATGTTGATATAAATAATAAAAAAGAAACCATCGCAAGATGTGTCAGGTTTTGAACCTGATCTAACTCATAGGATTCTAGATTATAGGATTTATTTTTATGACATTTCTTGATGCTAGGAACTGTCAGCTGCTGCTGTGTTTGTCAGTATACATTTTAGCAATGATGATGATAGCTACAGATACCTGGGCCTCCCATGTGCTCACGTATGGCCAAAGGTAACTTGCAGTAATCTTCCTCTGTTTCCCCACCTTCAAGGTCCCTTAAGAACAGCATGGTCCACAATATTTCAAACAAGTTTATGCCTTCTGAGTGGAGCCTAGTTCATTTAATCTAGCACACAGTCTCCCCCTCTTTAACCCCATAACGCTTCCCTCTTGACTAAGGGAATCCCACAGCCTTCCGTCTGGAGCCTGGGCTATTCTTCTCCCTGGTCCCTTTGGTTTACCCTTCACTAGTTCCACTCAGGCTGGCAACTTAGTTTGCCCCAAACAGAACTAAATACTGTCTCTCCCCTGGTAGTCCAAAACAAAGAGGAAGTCTTTATATCAGTTCTAAACTGGCCCTAGATGATCAGCTCCTTCTTCCTGGGGAGTCTGTCTTCCCTCCTCTGATTCAACTGCCACTCCCAGACTTTACTCAGCCTTCTGGCTTGGGCTTCCAAACTCCTCTGCTGTCAGGGTCTATCCTGCAAGAGGCTCTCTCATTTTCTGCCATTTCTGGAGCTTCTCCCCTCTCTCTGAAACTCTTATTTGGGACACCTGTCCTCCATCAGGCCCCATCAAAGCTGCTAAAACAGCACATGTTGGCTAGAGCAATTCCCTCTCAAAGGACAGACCACACTCTGTGACATTCCCCAGCATTAAGAGGTGGCGATTCAACACATCTGATTATGCACCCACACAACCTCCCTCCATTGCAATTACCACAAAGACATACAAAGAAGAAGCCTAACCCAGTCCCGCAAACTCATTTTTTGTGAATAGTCCTTATGTGAACAAACCATTGATTTCAAGTCATTGGACTACTTCATGTGAGTGAAACATTCATGAGAAATTCCCGTGGGAGTAAAAGTTTGCAGAATTGATCCCAAAGAGTAAAGATTATAAAGGTTCATTGCTTTATTTTGAACAAATAATATATCAACTGCATGGCCCCAACAAGCAATGAAGCAAACAATGTTATCTCAGCCAGCATCTATCATTTTTCTTAGAGGAAGCTTTAGATGCTGCACAAGTTAATAAATGCTTAAGAAACATATTTATAGCTCAGCATTTTAAATGCAGCTGTCACACTACATTTAATGTGGAAAAGATACAGTTTTAAAAATTATCTAGTTCCTCTAAACACCTTTTGCTCAGAAAAGAATCTTTTTCTCTCTGCTCAATTCAAAACTGCAATCTGAATACCCACCCTTTGAATTTGCTCCACTAATCTTTTCTTCCTACATTTGCACTGGTGTTACTATTGTAGCCATTTCAAAGCCGCAATTACTGTAGTTGCCAAAAGTGATGTTTCTAGAAAATAGTTTGCACAAGTGAAAAATACCAGCCTTTTATAAAACAAGATTAAAAAAAGAAAAACTGTTGTTTTTGTCATCTCGAGAGACTCTAGTAAGGGGGCTCATCAGAAATACGGTGGCTTCCAGTTTCCTAATGAAGGAAACAAATTTATAATAAACACGTTAATTTCACACTCTTCTAATCTATTGCACTACAAACAACATGTCTGAGTTAGTAATGACTGCTTTGTTCAGCTCTCTGAATCCAAATTTTATAACTCCTAATTGAAGTTACACATTGAAGTCAATGGGAGTTGGGAGTACTGACTCAACATCTAGCAGGTGGTGTTCAGTAAGTCACAGGATCAGCGTGTGTGTATGTGCGTGTGTGCAAACCCACAAGAGCACAAGAAGAGTTAGACTCCAGTCCTAGAACTCTCAGATAGAAGAGTACATCAGAAGCACAGAGCCCCAAAGTCAACAAGGATCCTCCAGGGTGCAGGGATCCACCCTCAGCCAACAGCAGGACTGAGACCATATATTGTGCATGGAAATGCAAAGTTACATACAAGTAATACATTTATTCACATAATTGTACTGCATTCTGAACCGATCTTCCTTTGTGTTATATACTTTAAAATTGTATATTTTTACATTATCTCATAATGATGTCAAACAGACTATTAATATGATATATATATCCTGGGAAGCAATGTGGCCCAGTGGATAGCACACTGGACTGGAACTCAGGAGAGCTGGTTTCTATTCCTGGCTCTGCTATTGGCCTGCTGGGTGACCTTGGGCAAATCACTCCATTTGTATGTGCCTCAGTTTCCCCATCTGTAAAATAAGGATAATGCTACTTGCTTCTCTATTAAGCACTCTAAGATCTACTGATGAAAAGTACTACATAAGAACAAGGTATTAATTATTATCATCTTCAAGCCAACTGTAGAAAAGATATACAAACCCTCACTTGTGCTCAGCATGTAATTTTAATGAGTCCATTTTGATGTTCTTTCAAAAAGGACATACGTAATCCGGTTGGGAGGACACTGAGAACCAAACAATACCATTTTATTTTTAAGTTTTAACATTCCTACTAAAAGTTGAATTTTAAACTTTAAACTTTAATGTGGATGTGCATGTTAAAATCTGTCGCTTTTTTAAGTGAATGTGTGTATATCGAAGTAGGAAGCATGGCAAAGAATGATTGTGAGCCAATGAAACATATGTTGATACTGAATATGATTATAACATTATGAACTAACGAAGAAGAAAATGAATCAAAAAATTCTTTGATGGTAAGCAGCATCCCAACTGCTGTGTGAAAGAATCGTTAATATTACTGTAGGAAAAATGAGAAAACCTATCCCTCCATAAGCAACCACTACCACTGCTAGCTCAAATTAGTGTTGCGGGCATCCCACCCTAAACAAACACAGGGAGTACTCGGAGGTGGTACATCCCACTAAACAGCGGTCACATAAAATTGCTGGCCAAGACTACTTAGAAGCAGGTTTCCTTGGAGAACCGGTGAACACATCAGCAGCAATCGTGTGGAATCCTTTTATTGGGTATCACAATATAAGCAAATCTTTCAAGTGAAGACTAATTGCCACCTATGGTGATATTTCTCAAGAACCTCAAACATGACTCCAAATGAGGAACAACTGGGAAAAGCCAGAGCTCCAGATTAGTGTTTGCTTTCATTATGGAGAGGCTAACAAAGTTAGGAATGGGAGCATTGACCAAATATAAGCTACTTTCAAATGTATATATAAGTTACAGTGGTACAAGTTACAACCTTCTAAATTACAAGCTTAGGGTCTGATTAGCCACTACATTACTCCCGTTAAATGCTATTGCAACTCCATTGATTTGGGGTTCCTACCTATAAGTATGGACAAGCACTTATGCTTTGACGGTGACTACTATAGTTAAATCACCTCTCTCATGTACCCAGATATCTATGAAAGTTTGTTATTGTAAGACAGTGGTCCCCAAACTTTTCTGGTTACAGACCTCCCTCCCTCCCCCAGGAGCCACCACTGGGAGCCGGGACTGGGTGCAGGGTCGCGGTTGAGGCCAGCACCAGTACTGCAGCTTGGGCCAGTCAGGAGCAGGCCCACACTGAAGCCGGGGGCTGTGGCCAGGAGTAGACCCGCAGTTGAGGCCAGGAGCGGGGACCACGGCTAACACTGGAACTACCTACAGCTGGGGTTGCGGTTGCGGCTGCAGCCATGAGCGGAGTCGTGGCCAAGGGCAGGACCGGACCTGCGGCTGTGGGCAGGGTCAGAGTGGAGCTGGCGCTCCCTCCTTACCCCCTGTGGAGGTTGGCCAGGGCCCCGCCCTGCCTCCCGAACATTCCTTCATGCGCCCTAGGGGAGCGAGCCCCACAGTTTGGGGACCGCTGATGTAAGACAAGATTCTCTTCTCAGTTACTCAAATCTAGAATATCCCTATTGACTATTGGTGGTTTTCTGGATTTTCACTAGCGTTAACTGAGGGTAGCATCTGTCCTGTAAGGAAGAACTTTGGTATTTTTGTAAAGTTAAAATTTTGTGGAGGCTATTTAATCTTTTCCTCTGATTTCCCCCTCCTATCATGTTTTATGATGATTTTTTAGGAATTCTCTGCAAATGAAGTACTTTTTCTTCTCTTTATGAATACCGGCAAGTAAGAGGCAGGATGTTGTTTTTGTTTTTAATTCCTCACTTTTCTACTGCTTGTCATGCTTTTGTTTGTGTATTTTCAAAGTCTAAAGGAACTATACATATAAAAATGAACATTAGAACATTCTAATCAGAATCCTCAACATCTCTATATTTTTTTAAAATCAACTTTTTTTTTTTTTGCCAACAGACAAAGTGAATGAAAAATTTATGAAACCAGACATCTTGTGCTGCATTCTATTTCCTTTTGTCTTATAGCCAGTTCCCTTAAAAAACTTCAAAGGAAATGGAATTGTGACTCATCCTTACAACAAAAAATCCTGTATGTCAAAATGTAACCTCTCCCCTCAGAGACCTCAGCTTGAATGAGCTATCCCAAATAATTTAAGTATTCCCTGCACTGCTGCATCTGTTGAGTTTCAGATACCAAAGAAACATTTAGCTTATATTTATATTTACCCTTATCTCCTGTCACAATGGAATCAAGAAGTAGATCAGCTCCCATTTAGAGTTAAGAGGTCAAATATACCATGATATTTTGTATATTGTAATTGCTTCTAAACAAGGTAACCAAATGGAATATGATCATGCCAAAACAGATGATACAATACAGTACAAGTTGTAAAAGTATGGTATATTAGAATATACTATAATACTTAATATTAAGTAAATTGTTGTTTAATTAACAAATTCAACAACATGACCTGTAGAATTCAAATGAGTGAGAGAACAACAATTACCTCTTGTCTACTAGTTAACAAACATACTGAATGAGAATATAAAGTTATCTGGCTCTGCAACAGAATCAGCTGCTACAACTTAAAAAAACTTAAAATATCTTTCCTTCTTGCTTTTCCCCCTCCAGCAGTATTTTTGGTATCCATTAAAATGGGTGATTTGAATGCACTGAAGATAGTTCATATATGCTGAGAAGCAACTGGCCACAAATCTCTCCCCCACTTTGGAATGCATGAAAAATGAGTAACGTCTGTGCTGTTCCTACTCTTGGACTGAGAGGTGAACATGACAAAAAGAGTAAGGTCACCTACAAAAAAAGAGCAGAAAGAGTTCCTATTTTAATGCCAAACAATTTATATTAAAAGAGGTATTCAGGACAATGGCCCAGAGGCACTTCTTGTGCTGGCATACTGGGCCTTTAAGTGGTATGTTGCATGGCTATTATTCATCAGTTAAAGTGGCCTTTGGCAAACCTTCGCTATTTGCTTTGTAAAATTTTTGCAGTGGGACTGGAAAATTTTGTGAAATTTTATATGAACACCACAAAAATGGTGAAAATGTTTTTCAAATGTTGTTAAACCATCCAAATCTGCCAAATTGTCTATTTTTATTGGCTTTTAAAATCTCATTTTAAGTTAATATATGAAGATATATAAGGTCAGATCTTGAGGTGCAGCTGATCTTCACAGAATGCAGGTCAGAGTGTGTGTGCAAAGGTGGCTTTAATTGCTGCTCCATCTCTGGGCAGGACTGGTCCCTCAATGCCAAAGTAGAGTGGTCTAAGGGATGCCATAACTTACACCAATTGCAAATGATATAGGTGTCTAAAACTGCAGCCAATGATGGGTATGACACAGATTTGTCCTGTCCACAACCACTCTACCCTCACTAGACCCTCTTTTCTCTGTTACATCAGAAAGAAGGGAGAGCCACTATTCTAGCTCTATGACACCAGAGGACACTGAGATAATTTCCCTAGGCAAATTAAGCCAACTATAGGGACAGATTCTGCTAGCAGCGTGATGCAAAACAACTTCACTACAGCAGAGAACACATCCTTTAGGAGTTATGTAATGCTTGACATGTTCGAAGTGTTTCTCAAATAGTAACTAATTAATCCTCTAATGAGTCCCTTGAGATAAATAAGTAGTATCTCCATTTTACAGATCAGGAAACAGACATTAAGGGCTTGATTCTTCACCGTGCATGAACGAAGCTTGGGAGCAGTAGCGAGGGGCTGGGGAGCGGACAGTAGCTCCCTGATTCTCAGCTGTTGGTTTAGAATACTGGGGAGGCAGCTTTAGCTGATAACACTGACATGAAGTCCCACACTAGTTAAGAATGAGATACAGAGGAGCCATGCTATGCCATACACTCTTCACAACACACTGTCCTCTTCTGACATGCCCTTCCCTGTCCCCAACACATCCCCAGCGCCAGGAGCGGGGGTTCCATTAAGGAACTTTATGTTCGTGGAGTCCGCAGCACAAATCTCTGGTCACTTGGTGGACTGTAGAACCCAGACCAAAATGGATCAAATGCAGTTATGGTCAGAAAAACGGCTAAACAAAAATGATAGCTTCTTCCTCAGCAAACCTTCTCCCTTTGTTTTTTTCTCAGTTTTTATTAAGTTTTCTCCTGTTAGTACTACACAGCTATGGGAGCATGAGCTGTATGCTATTCTTGCTTATGCATCATCAACAGAACTTTTGACTGAGTCTAATCCAACCCCCATTGAAGTCAATGACATTCTTTCCATTGATTTCAATGGGAGTTAGTCAAGGCCCTAAATTCCAGTTGCAGATTATAGTACTGGTGGAGAAGCATATGTGAGAAAAAACCTTCCTGGACTGAAATTACAAGGTATGTTTGCAGACCTGTGTAAAGGGGTCAGCTCACCGCAGGAGCACCTCCTTGTGGGTACTCCACCCCTTTAGGCCTCCAGAAAAAATCCCTAATCCAGGACAGGACCACAGGGTTTACTCTCCTCCTGATGTCCTCCTTGTCTCTGGCCAACTCCCTTTCCCCCTAGGGAGTGGTTGCAGACCTCCACCTGTAGCCTCCTTCCTGCTGTCACTTCCTGGCTTCATCATCCTAGCCCAGGTCTTCCCCCTGCTGGGCTTCATCTTCCATTAGTTCTTATCAATCCCTGGCTTCCCTCAAGGTGCAACATATAAGGTTAATTGGCTCTTTCTGGCCCACATTCACCCACTCAGGACTTGTGTGGGATGGACACCCTATCATAGGTTGACAGAAAATTTTTTTAACTCATACAATTAACAAATTTAAGGTGGGTATTCTTGAAAGACAAACACAAAACCTGAGCATGCCATTTTTACAATGACTTCAAAGGGGAAAAGATCAGACCATTTACATCCGTTGTCCAAAGTCCCTGGAAGAACTGAGATTGGAACTCGGACTGTCCGGTTCACACAGACACAAATGCTTCTTTCCACAATTTCATTTCTGGAGTTATTGTTAAAGTATGTTCACCTTATGTGGAAAACGTTTTGCCTAGTTTTAGTATTCAGTAGATGAATTTACACAAGGTAAAAAATGTTAAACAGGTTCACATTACATTTTTCTACATAAAAAAAATGTTTAATACATCATTTTTAAGAGCGCCTTTCAAGCACACAGGCTTACTGTTTCAGAGCAATCCTCATTACAATCACAATGTGCTGTTATGATGATAAAGCTACCCCCACACGTTTTCTTGCCCTCTCATTTATTTTATTCTCTTCCTCATGCCCACACTTTTACCTACAGGGCCCTTGTAAAAATACAGTAATCCACAGTAATCACTCCAAACACTGCTGTATATCGATTTGAAGGATGTCAGGGTTGGGAGACTTACTTTATGCTACTTCGCTGGCCTACATTCCTTATTTAAAAAAAAGTCTGGGAAACACAGTGGTAGCAGAAAGTCTTGTAGGTCTTATTCTCAATTAATAGAAAAAAAAGCAACAGACATGTGGAGCTGTCTATTTATTTATTTATTTAAATTCTCAGAGGCTCCTGCATTCACATGTTTCATTTTATTCTTTGCTCCCAAGATTTCTTTTTCACCCACCTTCACTTCTCTTTTTGTCTTGTATCATCAGTTCTTTCCTTTCTCTTCTGTCTCCCTAGCTCCTATTTCTCTTCTCTTCTTCCCTAGCTCCTTCCCTTTTTTGAGTTTTCCGTTTTCCTCTTCCCATCTCTCATACCTCTCTTCCACTCAAATTCTGCCAGTACTGACATGTCAGGCATGCTTAATTTAGTGCACTTATTTCATAATAATATATCCAAATAATTTTCCAATACCTATCTTCCTATTCCAGTGTGGTAGACTGGGGTAAAGGCTATGTCAAATAAAGACAACTACCTGAAAGAGTGGTGAGCACTCAAACACATGAATGTTGTTTAATTTGCAAGTGAGGGGGGTATTATGTAAGACATCTTACCAAGGGAGTAATAATAAACTGTTGCCAATGAATACATTATTCCATTATTATAAGAGCAATTCTGCAATATGCTGTGGCAACTCTTGCACACTAATATATTTTACCTGAGACAAACAAGTATATTTACCAAACAGTCCCATAATCCTGTGACACAAATAGCAAAGGGTTTTGTTTTTTCCATTCAATTAAATGTGAAAGTTACAAGAACATTATGATTCCCAATTCTGTATGGCAGACTAAGGCCAGATTTTTAAAAGTATTAAGGTGCCTAAAGATGTTGAAAGGCACCAAGTGGGATTTTCAAAAGTGTCTAGGTGCCTAGCTCCCAATGATTTCAGACCACTACCTACAGTCTATCTGCATCTTTAGGAGCCTAAAGACCTTTCAAAATCCATCCCTAACTCCACAGACAGTTCTAGATTCTACTGTCAAATTTCACCTCATCCGATTAGTGGTTTAACCAAACAAAAACTGGAGAAAACAAAACATCAGTGATGTGAACTAAATAGAAAATAGCAGAAAGTGTTATAATTTGTGTTGCCTCAAGATTTTTGTACATTTTGGACGTCACTTATGGGCCTGATTCTGCACTCTTTACTCAGAAAAAGCTCTCACTGAAATGAATGGAAATGAATAAAAAGGCTATGTGACTTCAATGCTATCTCCAGGACACTTACTAGATACCAACTGTACTAGATAATGTTGATTGGCAGCCATCTTTAAAGTCTACACAGTACACAATCCTGCTACTCCTGATCAGTAAATTTGGTGCTACTTCAGCATGCTGAAGTCTACCAATTAATTCCCACTACTATGAGCATCTTGAATTCCAAAAGATAAGAAAGACATATACAATGGGAAAAGTCTGAGCCCTTCCAAAAGCTGGCAACTTTTAAGGACTCTTGCAGATAAGATTAATAAAATAATACTGATATTGGAAGAGATCTGATATGATTCCTCGTATTGTGGTCATGTGTTTTATAAAAGCTACCGTACTATACTTGAAGGCTCTGGTGATTAAGTTGTCTACATGATCCCTACTTCCTTTTGTTGTTTTGTTTTTAATCACTGCAGCTACCCTCAGCATCAGAGTAACGCCTGTATCTCAGAGATGATGCAATGGGCACGTACGAGGAGTCGAGTGACTAAAAGCAAAAATGGACTTTAGTTCATAAACTACTGAGAATTCCTCAAAACAGGCACACATATGGTACTTACTTGCACAAAGAATTCCTCAAAACAGGTACACATGGTACTTACATAAAGAAATACTAGGAGACTGAGTAAAGTGGTTTGTCTTCTGAAAATTCTGTTGGCCTCCCTGGAAGATCATGCAAGCCTACTGCGGTAAACATGGCAGGCAAACGCATATGCACGAGTTAAAATATCCTATATCTACCAAATACTTACCTGAGATACTAGGAAAAGGAATAGGAAACACCCCTTTAACATGAATTAATTCAACAGTGATTTCTATAGGGACAATCTTCTGATTCTAAAAGCGGGAGGAGAAAACTGACCTATCTTGTACATTTGCCTCGACAGATGTGGAGGAATTGCCTTGGCTCCAATAGTGCTTGAGTTTCTGTCTCTGGGGAACCATTATCCATTCAAAGGCCAAGAGAAAGGAGAACAGATTAATTTATAACTCACAATGTTCTTTTGATTTTTATAGCAGTTTGGTTTTTGTTTAATTTAATTTCTCACTTTAGCATACATCATTCAGTCATGATTGTCAGGATCTGTAAACCAAAGCCTAACAAAACCTATTTAAAATAAATTAATCGGGGCCTTGGAAAAATGCAAAGAACTCAAGAGAGCCTTGCTCTGGACAGCATGTAAGCAAGCAAACAGACACAAGTGCACTACGCATCTTACGCCAATTTTTAAAGCGTATATCTTCAAGTTCACATGTACGGAACACAAGAGGGATTTCTTTTTGTTTTAACTAGTGATAAGTCAATGATACAATATACAATTAAATAATGATGAGCTAAGGATATTTACAGGTTGCAATCCATTAAAAAAAACTTTGTGGGTGTTGTCCAATAGGAAATCTATTCAAATTTTGAACATGAACATCTTACTGTGACTGTGGAATGTGAAATAATCTATTTATATACTAAAGTAAAACTTTATGATGCGCGGCAAAGAGTCCTGTTGCACCTTATAGACTAACAGATGTGTTGGAGCATAAGCTTTTGTGGGTGAATACCCACTTCGTCGGATGCGCTTTTACAGATCCAGACTAACATGGCTACCCCTCTGATACTTGACTTTATATGAATCTCTCGCAAATACAAGCAGTACCTAGTCAGTCCATCTCTATGCAAGACATAAATCTGCTATAATTCAGTACTTTCCCATCTTAATGTTAACTGAAAATGTCTTCTGAGCTAGAGATTACTATAATTATTTTTCCTAAGATTTCTTATGGGAATATATTTCCAGCCTCCTCTTTGTCCCATGATAGCCTCCTTTGGCCAAGAAAGGTAGTCTACCTAAATGCTACAGTACACATCAGATATCTAATTTATTCTTTTTTCCAGATCTTTTACTAGGATTACTGTACTAGTTAGGGAATTTAATCAAGTGCAACCTCCTCCCATATATACGCGCATTAGATAAGTAGACAAATAAAGACTGTTTACATGTATCACATACATGTATCATTAAACTGGCAGTGATACACTCAATTGTTACTGAAAGCAAGTAAAGTCAGAAAGTAGAATATAGTAAAGGGTCTTGGATCAAGCTTTAGCTTGTAAATTAAAACAGCAGGCTATCCAGAGGGCTAAAACTATTGTACTTAACACAAGAGGACAAAAATTAGTGGGTGGACATGATTGTGTTCTAGATGGACTTCCACCATCTCAACAGTGCATATTGTGCTCCTAACCTTGGTGATACCTCAGCATATACCTGGAGTTTTCAATGTCTGAGAAGTATTCATAAGAATATAAGAACAGCCACACTGCGTCAGACCAATGATCCTTCTAGCCTAGTATGCTCTTCTTCTACAGTACCCAGTGCTAGATGATTGAGAAAGAATTAACAGAACAGAGTAATGTACTGAGTGATCCAGCCCTGGTCATCCAGTCCCAGCTTCTGGCAGTCAGAGGTTCACAACATCCTTTGGCAATGAGTTCCACAGGATGACTGTATGTTGTGTGAAGAAGTACTTCCTTATAGTTCTTTTAAACCTACTGCCTGTTAGCGTCCTTGGGTGACCCGGGTTCTTGAATTATATAAAGGCTATAAATAATTTCTTATTCACTTCCTCCACAGCATTCATATCCTTTTATAGACCTCTATCATTTTTGTTGCCCTTCTCTCTATTTCTTCCAATTCTGTCTTTTTTAAGAGATGGAGCAATCAGAGCTGCACGCAGTTTCAAGGAGTGGGTGTGCCATGGATTTATATAGTGGCATTATGACATTTCTGTCTTATTATCTATCCCTTTCCTAATGGCTCCTAACATTCGCTTAGCCTTTTTGACAGCCGCTGCAAATTGAGCAGATGTTTTCAGAGACATATCCACAATGACTCCAAGATCACTTTCTTGAAAGGTAACAGCTAATTTAGACCCCATCATTTTTGTATGTATAATGGGATTATGCTTTCCAATGTGCATTACTTTGCATTTATCAACACTGAATTTCATCTGCCATTTTCTTGCCCTGTCACCCAGTTTTATGAGACCCCTTCGTAACTCTTCACAGTCTGCTTTGGACTTACCTATCTTAAGTAATTTTGTGTCATCTGCAAACTTTGCCACCTCACTGTTTACTCCTTTTCCCAGACTATTTATGAATATGTTGAATAGGACTGGTCCCAGTACAGACCCCTGGCGGGACACCACGATTTACCTCTCTCCATTCTGAAAACTAACCACTTATTCCTTTGTTTCCTGTCTTTTAAGCAGTTACTGATCCATGAGAGGACCTTCCCTCTTATCTCACGACTCTTCAGTTTGCTTAAGAGCCTTTGGTGAGAGACCTTGTCAAAGGCTTTCTGAAAGTCCAAGTATATTATATCCTCTGGATCACTCTTGTCCATAGATTTGTTGATTCCCTCAAAGAATTCTAATACATTAATGAGGCATGATTTCTCTTTACAAAAGGTATGTTGACTCTTCTCCAACAAATCATATTTACCTATGTGTAATCTATTCTTTACCATAGTTTCAACCAATTTGCCTAATACTAAAGTTTGGCTTAGTGGCCTGTAATTGCCAGGATCACCTCTGGGGCCTCTTTAAAACTGGCATTCCATTAAATATCCAATCATCTGGTACAGAGGCCAATTTATGCAATAGGTTACATACCACAGAGTATTTCTTCAATTTCACGTCTGAGTTCCTTCAGAACTCTTGGGTGAATACCATCTGGCCTGGTGACTTCTTATTGCTTAATTTATCAGTTTGTTCCAAAACCTCCTCCAACACCTCAATCTGGGACACTTCCTCAGATTTTTCACCTAAAAAAAAAATGGCTTTTGTTTGGGAATCTCCCTCACACCCTCAGCCGTGAAGACCGATGCAAAGGATTCATTTAGCTTCTCTGCAACGCCTTTGTCTTCCTTGAGTGCTGTTTTACCACCTTGATCGTCTGTCTCTCGTTGTTCCTCCAATTCAGCCACTCCGATCTCAAGAGCCTGTACTCAATCTCTGATAGCCAGGAGCTGCTTGCACCGAATGCACACATATGCCATCTGCCCACAAGGAAGATAATCACACATGATGCATTCAGTGCAATAAACTGAGCTGTTCTGGGCCAGATCCTGCAGTGCTGCTTTTCTGAGCTTTAAGCTAAATGTAAACCTCCAAATTCTGGCCCATACGGGGGGCTCCTCAAACCACCGTGCAACTTAGAGCTGCCCTAGGATGCCCCTGCCTTGTCACAGCCCTTTTTTGCAATGCTAAACGGGAGCACACTACACTCCAGCTACCCCTCCACCCACGCCTTCCCCATCTCACCCCCAACACAATTTCTACACTGGAAGCTGAAAGGATGGGCTGGCATACAGCAAATACATAAACTTTGGCTTTGTGCTAAGCAGGGAAACCTCTCTGTGGCAGAGCGATTCTACAGAGAATTGTTTTCGCCTCCTTTGCAACTCATTTCTACCACCAGAGAAGCAAAAATGGGCTGCAGCGCAGCGCTCTGCTTGCAGTGCCTCCCTTCTTCATGCTGTAGAAATTAAATTACCAAAGGAACACGTGACCTTGCACACATTTAAAGACTCTTTCCATTATTGCCTTTTAACATTTCCCTTGCCTTAAAATGCTTCAAAGTCAAACAGAAACCACCCTCTCCCCAACCAACCATGACAAAATACATAAAGCAAAAACAGGAAGAAATTACGTAATAAAACAGGGAAAATTATAAAACAATATAAACCAAACCTAACCAACGCATTTATAATAGAAGCATCTTATCTATGCCTGATCCACTAGCACCTAATCAATCAAAATAAATATTTTATTTTTGGAGCCAAAGCCCCAAATTCAATTTATATTTCACAGTCCCAGCGAATATCTAAAGGCTGTCCAAATCTGCTTGCATAAATCCCCATGATTGCCTAGGTTCTCATCCTACAAGCATGCACTGAACAAGAGAGAGAAGAAAGATGGTGTTTTCATCTTGCTAGCAGGCATAGAAGCAAAAGATTAGTTTTTAACAGTTTTAGAGGAGCCACGTGACAGAGGGTCATTGGTGGTTCACTACTCCATGTCAGCAGCTCTTATCAGGCCTGACATACTCAATGCACCCAACACACAGTTGTCATAACCTGTATCTAAAAGGTGGCATGTAAGATATCACTGGAACACTAGTAACTCATTGATCAAAAATATTCCTGAATGATGTATACACAGCATGTGTACAAATTATGAATATGTACTCGAATTATATTCTTAAATAGGTTTGGCAAGTAACGCATAAGCACAGTTTGCTTTCGACAAAGGAATATGGCTTTACCTATTTACATTTAAGCAGTAAACAGGGCCATCAAGCTAACACATGGAGAAGGAGACAGCATGGCATCTATGCCCCAGCAGGAGAAAGAAGGTTGGTCTGGGTTTTACTTTTCAAAGAATGCACAGCAAAGGTTTATTGGTCTATAAAGACATGGGCTGAACTGCACATGATAAGCAATTGAATCAGCTGATTGTATATAATATTACTGTCTTATAAAAATATATAGAGTGAGGTCTTTTATGAAAGCCCGTCACACACAGGTGATTAGGATCATTGTGAGCTGTATGTATTAACACTACATAAAGAATTATGCATACTCATTAAAATTAGACTTTCCAGTTTGTGACCAAACAAAGGGAGAAAAAGACTTTTCCCCAGACAGGACCTGCCTCCCATGAAATTAAGCAAGGTGTGACCAGAAACAATGGAAGCTCCATTTACCCAGAAATCAGCTGGGGGATGGGAAGACCACAGGAATGGGGAAACAGCATGAGGTCATCCTGCCTCTTGAAACAAGTACATTGAACTTTGGAAGACATAAGCAAGGATTGAAGCCATCTCTGGCATCCGTCACTAGACAGGCTCAAGGGAACAGAGCTCTTGCAGGATAGAAAGTTACGTCCTTCAACCAAGGACTTCAATTTCAATTGTAGTTCAATTTAACAGCAATTTGGTCTCAGCATTATTAAAATTATCTTCTCATCTGCTACCAATTTCCTTGCCAGTTACTAAGTATGGTACATTTAAACTACTGGTTGTTTGAGAGCTGTTAGAGGAAGTTTACCATAGTACAAAGGAGATCACAAAGAAGAAGAAAGGTTTATTTTAAAATGCAAAGGGTGCTGGTCAGTGGGCAACTATGTACACACAAACTTCTCCATGATGTAACTGATGATAAATTACTGTATCCAGATTGTATTCACAGCCCACACACTCAATACTGCACATTTAAAAGGCACCTCTGAAATTTTTTTGTTAATTTGTGTGTCTTTGCTCCTAATTGCATACTGAAACCATGATCCTGTGAAGAGAAGTGGAGTGGTATTTTAATTACCAACCATTTTAAGTACATTCCTTAGAGGCCTGATGGCGGTATTGTTGATCAATATTTCCATCACATTTTTTAAATTAAAAAAACTTTTTTACACCCATTTGTTTAAATTTGAATTTGTTTAACATATGAACCAGCATCAGAATATTTCTGCACTCTTTTTCTCACGGTGTAAGCAACTAACTTCAATAGTTACTGTGTGCAAAATTTGGTTTGTAAAATCCATATAAATTGGTATATAGAGTGGTTCCATGTTATGTTCAGCATACCTTTTAGTACACATCTTCACTGCAGAGTTAGCCCTGGTCGTCGGCACATGGGTCTGCGCACCCTAAGTTAGCCTATCCCGGGTGTGAACATCTCCATGGCAAAGCCCTACCCACATTACTGTGTCCTCACTGTGTCTGCACTCACCCATGTGGGTCTAGGGATATATCACATGGTTCTTTGTGCTGAGAAGCTCTACAGTTATCTCCCAGTCAATTGTGGCAGAATTTGTCTGACCTTCAGAAGGAACTGTGGAAAGGCATCAGAGGACTATCAGCACTCAAGTCCTCACTGCAAAGAGAGTGGGTTCCAGCCTAAGTTAAATCAAAGCTGAAGCTCTAGCCCAGAGGTTCTCAAACTGTGGTCCGCAGGAGCTCCATTCATGTGGTCCGCGGACATTCCCTCTAAGGTGCACACCTGGGCAGCCGCACACAAGAGAATGAAGGGCCACCCACCTAATTAGTGGAACCACTAATTAGGTGCCTGGACCCTGGAAAAGACACACATGTAAGGTGAGGTGGTGTCCTTGGGGGGAATAAAGTATAGGTGGGAGGGGGCAGTGGAGTGAGAAGAGGGGGTGGGGGGAATTTGGGACATGAGGGCTGCGGCGGCCAGAGAAAGAGGCGACGTTTCCCAGTTCCAAGGCTGCAGGTGCCGCGGAGAGACAGTCCTCCATCCCAGCCCCAGCTCTGTGGCGGGGGAGAGAACCTCCTCCTTCCCAGCCCCAGCTTGTGGGCTGCCACAGTGGGAGAGAGAGGGCACATCCATCGCATTAGAAAGGTAAGACTACTGATATTCAAATGAGTTGTGTGCTTTTATTTGTAGAACAAAAAAACGTTAAGTTATTTTTATATAGCGCTTTTATCCAAAGCTCTTTACAACAGTTAGCTAACGGTACAAACAACATTTGGAAAGATCAAGTGGTCTACCGAGACCCTCTGCAATTTTCAAGTGGCCCGCGAAAAATTAAAGTTTGAGAACTACTGCTCTAGCCTATACCCTTGCCAAGCAAGCCAGGTAAAGCACCTCCAAACCTGGGTAAAAGATTTGTGTGTATGGATGATAGGAAGGGTTTGGGCTTAAACCAGGGTAAGAACCTGGGTTAAATCTACAGTGAAGACATATCCTTAGGGCTTGTCTACATTATGCTGCAGTGGAGACTAGAGAGGTATTAACTGCAGAGTGCACGGAAGTGTTGAACACTATCTGCCCTGTATCAACGCTGCTGGTGTGAACTAAATGGCATCTACTTTGTATTAACATAGACCTATTTGAAAGTCCTCTCTGCAGTTCACAGACATAGCAGACATAGGCTTAGATTCAAACCCTTCAGCATTCAGAGGGTTAACAGAGGTGGAATTGAACTGCTGAGTGATCTCAATTAGTCTAAAAAGGAGCAAGTTTTCAATCTTTTAATACATTTTTCTTCTGTTGTTCTGTGAGTGTTGTAATATATTTTTAATAAATTTATTAAATCAATTTAGTGTTCAGACCAGTTTTCATTTCAAATAGTGTTTTTACAGGGCAAGCAGAGGAAAAATAGCAATTAAGCAGGATTCGTCCCATGCAGGTGCATAATTTGTGGTAAAATGGTTCATGAATGGAGCACAAATGAAAGACAATTAAAGTTTTAATACTCTATGCCAAATAAGGAATGTATTTGCTCATATTCTGATACACGTGCTAATATTCATATGTTTAGAATTATGACCTCACATCTAACAGTAAGACTTTCATTCAGCACTTTTAACCACTTTAGTAATCCTTGGGGATAATCTTTTTGCTTTGTCCTTTCAGAGATGCTGATATTTGTGAAATGCTACACTTTGGCTGACTGTCAAAGGGCCACATCCTGGCCGTGCATAAAGTTATATCCTCTGAAATGACATTTAGTAAAAAACTGAGCACATTTAAGCCCTCTGCTTTTAGAGGTAAATGGATCTTTTTACAGTTCTAGGCACCCTAAATGGGCAAAAATTATATGATGAATGAACAGACGGGAAAGAACCATAATTATGTCATTCTTGCTCTTTGCTCAGGGTGACGGACTGAAGGCAATATTTATAAAAAAGGGTTTTTCGCATGTGACCAATTTTCTAAAAGCATATTTTTTATTTAAAAAACAAAAAACAAAATGAACCAAGTCCAGCATCCAAACCAAGTGGTTGAGCAGGGTGTTGGGGACATGTAAGGAAATAGGGGGAAGGAATCCTGCCACTAGGTCCTACAATGGCTGTAGAATTGCTCCTTGTCTGGTACTGCATCCTTAAGAAAGCAGTTTTAGCACTCATATGTCTCCTACTCAAGTGGGGTAGGGAGGATCTGTATAGCCCCCTGACCCATGTATGTTGAAATGCAGCCGGGGAACCACTGTGGAACTGTACTCCATGCACTGAAAGCAGCACACTCCATTGTCGTGTCCTTCCCCAAATTCCGGCCTCTCTGAACAGTGCAACTGCACTGGTTCCACTGCCATGGCAGTGGCGACAGGATTTAGCACCAAGGGCCCATCCTTTATCCATTATTTGACTGTCGACATTGTACTTTGTGCGGTACAGAACACAATCACTTAACTTTCATGAGAGCTTTAAACGCACAAGGATTGGACCTTAAATTACTGTGTTTTAGTATTTTACCCAGTCTCTGTGAAGGAGCTCTAGCACAGTGGTTCTCAAATTCTTCCACACTGGGACCCCATCATTTTTATCCTGAGACCAGTTGGGAGTCCTGCACCTTTAACCCTGACACCCCACACCCAAGTTAGCAATATGAGAGTGGCATATTGGTTGTGAGCCCCAAGCACCTGTTTGCAACCCCAGGGGAGTTGAGATCTCAGCAGAAAGCCATTCAGAGAAGCCAGTGCTGATCAGTGTATTCAACGTGTTCATTGCCACTGGCAGACATGCAATAATCAAGAGAAATATTAAGAACAGTACATTGCTATTGCTGATGCTCTCAATGTTGTGAGTCCATTAGGTTTTGCACATGCTTCCTATACAACACACTTTATTGAATAGAAAAGGTCCCTTTGTGCAGCATATTATTATTATAGTAACACAAAGTGCTTCACAGAAGACTTGGAAGAGAAAGTCTTAGCCAAATATGGCTACTTTAGATTTTAAGGTGTCTGAGACAATTTTCTTCTAATATTGATAAGACGGGGTTCAGGTCTTCCTAGTGCTGATTTTAAAAGGTTTTGGATTTTGATTAAAAATTGAACTGCACAGGTAAGAAAACTAGATAGCATACCAAAGAAGGTACTGAGTTTATGTCAGAGTTGTGTGTCAAAGAATGTGTAATCCTAGCATTCTGGGAATGACTCCCCCCGATCTGCGTTCATCATGCTAACTCTAGCTCTAGAGCTGACGTTAGGATGAAATCTAAATTAGCAAGATCAGAACTTTATAAATCTTACAAAAATAAAACTTATGGTGCTTAAGTCTCTGGACAACCTATTGGTTGTTACTATGCAAGAAGGCATATCTCACAAGAGCAAACCATATTTAGATGTATCAGCGTAACTTTTCAGCCGAACACAATTTCATTACTAACCTGAAGCCACACTAATTATAGATTCATAGATTCATAGATATTTAGGTCAGAAGGGACCATTATGATCATCTAGTCTGACCTCCTGCACAACGCAGGCCACAGAATTTCACCCACCACTCCTACAAAAAAACCTCACACCTATATCTGTGCTATTGAAGTCCTCAAATTGTAGTTTAAAGACCTCAAGGAGCAGAGAATCCTCCAGCAAGTGACCCGTGCCCCATGCTACAGAGGAAGGCGAAAAACCTCCAGGGCCTCTTCCAATCTGCCCTGGAGGAAAATTCCTTCCCGACCCCAAATATGGCGATCAGCTAAACCCTGAGCATATGGGCAAGATTCATCAGCCAGATACTACAGAAAATTCTTTCCCAGGTAACTTGGATCTTACCCCATCTAAAACCCATCACAGGCCATTGGGCCTATTTACCATGAATATTTAATTACCAAAACCATGTTATCCCATCATACCATCTCCTCCATAAACTTATCGAGTTTAATCTTAAAGCAAGATAGATCTTTTGCCCCCACTACTTCCCTCGGAAGGCTATTCCAAAACTTCACTCCTCTGATGGTTAGAAACCTTCGTCTAATTTCTAATCTAAATTTCCTAGTGGCCAGTTTATATCCATTTGTTCTTGTGTCCACATTGGTACTGAGTTTAAATAATTATGTATTATATAACAAAAAGACATACCCTAGATTCCAGCCATAGTTTCCAAAAAGTAGATATATACCCTAACTTTAAAATAATATATTCACTGCACTTAAGTGGAACAAGACTGTTATGTTACTAAACAGAATGGGAGACTGTTTTTTCCAGAGCTTTTAAAATAGCTATGCTTTCCTTTTTCCAGGTAAGTCTGCATATGTAGCCATTGCTGGAAGAGAAAGCTTTTGCACTCATAAGGTTAACTGAAAATATATTTCTAGACAGAATCCCTTGTGGATTCTATTTTGTTTTTCAGAAGTATAGTGTACAACAGCCCAATCCAACAGCTGAATGTGAAACTTTCTTAAGTAAACTTGGAGTGCATTAACCTTATCAGTTGATAAATACCACTTTCAAAACTATTGTCTGCCATACTTAATAATACAACGTGCTGCATCTAAGCTAAAAGGCATAAATTACACCTAAAAAGCACTCTGTACTAAATATTATACTCTAAAAGAAATCTAACATCTTCTACAACTGCTATTCCTTTTTCAAACCTGATACAGTTTGTTTCAGAAATTTGCTTTCCTTCTCTTTTTAAACTTCAGTCTCCTAACTGATCTGAATTTGTAAATGGAAAACGGAAGAAGACAGGCACAGGGCAGGTCACACTGGCAGGAAGGGGAGTCTGACTATTGACTCAAGTGGGAGCAGCATCAGGGCCACGGTCTATATCCCTTTGCTTGTAAGAACCTCTACCCTGTTAACAGCACCATATGGTGACATGGCTTCAATTTCCCTTTTTCTTTGTTGCCAAACCATATTTTTGTCATACATTTAATTCATTCAAGAATCTAAAAATAATAAAAAGATGTAATCAGCATAGACAGACAGTAAAAACAGGATTAAAATACTTGGGATTGAGCCAAGCATTTATACTGAAGCCAGTTTCTCTATCTATACCACCCTCATTTCTTTGTTTGCTATTTTCCCTTCTGAGTGTCAGCATTCTTCCTTCCTTAAACCTCACTTTAAAACTAAAAATATCAGAAAGCTTCCTCAACTGATATTTCTACAGAAATGGGCACAATATGCACACACACACACACACACCAGGCAGATACATAAAAAGCAATGTCTAAGCAGATGATTGAGTTAATATGTATAAACAATAATTTGCTAACCTGGATTATCATATTCATAGAATATCAGGGTTGGAAGGGACCTCAGGAGGACATCTAGTCTAACCTCCTGCTCAAAGCAGGACCAAACCCCAATTTTTGCCCCAGATCCCTAAATAGCCCCCTCAAGGATTGAACTCACAACCCTGGGTTTAGCAGACCACTGCTCAAACCACTGAGCTAACATCATTTTTCAGAGTAAATGAGCACAGATATCTGTTTCTGCAGAAACATGACTCTCAGGACTGCAGTCAATAAAGGGAGACATTTTGGTCAAAGCTGAAGAACAAATAGCTCACAGCAACTGGTAAGGTTGTTGTTTTTCCTTCCACTCTTTTACACTTTGCTTTGAATTGATAACCGAAACAACCAAAAGAAAGCTAACTGACTTCACAGAGATACTCTACAGCTCACAAACCATTCCATACTGATCATTCTTCTCTATGATGGAAATGAAATAATTTCATAAAGGACAACACTGCATTACTGTGTCAAAAAAGCGAACAGAATGCTGTGAATAATTAAGAAAGGGATAGATAATAGGACAGAAAACATCATGTTGCCTCTATATAAATCCATGGTACACCCACATCTTGAATACTGTGTGCAGATGTGGTCGCCCCACCTCAAAAAAGATATATTGGAATTGAAAAAGCTTCAGAAAAGGGCAACAAAAATGATTAGGAGTATGGAATGGCTTCCGTATGAGGGGAGATTAATAAGACTGGGACTTTTCAGCTTGGAAAAGAGATGGCTAAGGGGAGATATGATTGAGGTCTATAAAATCATGACTGGTATAGAAAAAATAGATAAGGAAGTGTTTACTCCTTCTCATAACACAAGAACTAGTGGTCATCAAATGAAATTAATAGGCAGCAGGTTTAAAACAAATAAAAGGAAGTATTTATTCACACAACACACAGTCAACCTGTGGAACTCCTTGCCAAAGGATGTTGTGAAGGCCAAGACCATAACGGGGTTCAAAAAAGAACTAGATAAATTCATGGAGGACAGGTCCATCAATGGCTCTTAGCCAGGATGGGCAGGAATGGTGTCCCTAGCCTCTGTTTGGTAGAAGCTGGGAATGAGCGACTGGGGATGGATCACTTGATGATTACCTGTTCTGTTCATTCCCTCTGCGGCACCTGGCACTTGTCAGAAGACAGGATACTGGGCTAGACAGATCTTTGGTCTGACCCAGTAGGGCCGTTCTTGTGTTCTTATGTACTGATCCCCTGACATAACATGATGGCCAGGCAAGTCAGTAATTTATGATGATGCTTGGTACGTGAAATCTAGATCCATACAGTAAACATCATCTTAAACTGCTTTCTTTCTTGGCCATTGTTATATCATGAAGCATTGCCAGGACACACAAAGTCTGACAGGTTTTTTTCTTTTAATTTTCTGTGGTCTGGTACCAAAGTTAGAGAACGTTTGTACTGAACCCAGCCATAAGAGAGACAGAATAAAAAACTAAAATAAAAATATGTTGTACAAGAGTTAAAAATTAAAATGTTTCATCTTTTCAGCTGTCGACATGTGAAAAAGGTTGTTCTTCTTCCTCTCCCCCTCTCTCTCTCTCTCTGTGTCAACCACATAAAAAGGGTCAGGATTTGTGAATTTCATTTAGGGCAAATCTAATAATCACTTCTTGGAAACTAATACAGCTTTCACACCATAGATAAATTAAGAATTTTCATGAGTTTGCCAGTTGTGGAAATTTGTTATTTTTCATTAAAAATGTGTAATAATTATTGAACATTTTTGGCCTGAAAATTTTTTTATTTTGCTCTGAAGATGGGAGGATCATTGAGGGATGCTGGGAAACAGTAGGTTTTGAGGAGGGATTTAAAGCAAAAAGAGGGTTTCTGTGGTGAACAAGATCAGACAGGACATTCCAGGTATAGCGAATCGCATGGGAGAAGGAAATAAAGGGCGCATGGACAGAGGTGAAATTGGCAGAGTGCAGGGTCCAAACAGGAGCACATTGAGCAACCACAGCTGAAATGAAAGCAAAGGCAAAACTGTTCTAACCCTTGAAAGTCAGCATAAGGAGCTTAAAACGGCACAGGTTTCTGACTGACATGCTCTCTCTCTCTCACACACACTCACTCACCCCCCCCCCCCCCAATACCTACCTACATTTGCATTCAGTCTACAGGGAAAACCTATCAGACTGCATGGCTCAACTCATACTCCAGCCTTGCCATACGAGTCTGCAATTTGGGCAGTGGCTTGTATTGTTTTAACTGTCACTAAATAAAGGGGAAGGTAACTGACCCCTCATTTAGCCTGAATGGAAGATGGCTATCACCCCCACCACAGAATCACAGAAATATTGGGCTGGACAGGACCTTGACAGGTCATCTATTCCAGCCTCCTGCACTGAGGCAGGACCAAGTGTACCTGCTCATCCCTGACAGGTGTGTGTATAATCTGTTCTTTAAAAAAAAAAAATCCTTCAGTGATGGGGATTTCACAACCCCCCTATGAAGCCTAGCCTCTTCAATGAGGTTTGTGACTGCTCAGAGATCAAAGCTGCACTTGCAGCATAGCACTATTTAATTGTGTGTGTAGTATCCTTACATATTGGACATACAGGATAAGGATTCGAAAAGCTGGTTTGTAATCCAAAATCTGACACTAACTTTTCTATGTTGCGTGACCTAACTCCTCTGAGCCTCAGTTGCCTCATCTGTTAAATGGAGACAGGCATATTCACTACTGGAGATAATTATACCTTTTAAAAATGTTTGTAGAGTTCTATATAAGCACAAAATATTATTGAGGTCTGTCAGGAGCAAAAGTGCTAGTACAAATGAGAACTGCCCTTAATCAAGGACACCACGTTGCTTTTGTGGGTACTGATACCAGTCAGGACTTTCTAGGATTAAAGATGGGTTAAATTTAAACCCATCATGACCACAACCTTTTTCCACCAAAATTCACAAGCATGGGTTGTGCGTGAAAACAGCTTTCAAACTTTTTACAAAAACCCAAATAGAGAGAAATAGTTCACAAGATATTTTGGAAACAAATTTAATTTCATAAAATTCTTTCATTTTTGTGCACACTTTGCTACCTCAAAGCCCTGGAAAATCTGACAAATAAATTGTATAATAACTATGCCACCCAGTTCTAGTAACAAGTAATTACTTTATATTTCCATTTCCCTAGTCACTATATTAAGTATCCGTTTATGAGGTGAATTATGGCACTTGTGCCAGAGTTGTATGGTGCCTACAGTTAAGTATTGTATTACAGTAGCGCCAGTTCTGTATGAATCAATGAGTTTCCAGATACTATTTTCTTCACTCTTGAAATTTTATTTTATAAAATTAAAACTTTACATGCTATTTTTGACTACTTTGCTCAGGAAAGTTAATTACTAGAGAGCATTTTATTTCCTCTTCACTAGCTCATGAATTCCTCCTGATTTTTGATGAGGCATAAAACTGGGACCCATTGACAAGACTATTACTATTCCTTGCCAGATGTGCAATAGCTCATGTTTTTGAAAAGGACAGATTCCCCACTATTAGTGGAGGGAAGAAATTAAGTATGGGAAATCCTTTCAATGGAAAAATTATACGAACAACCTTAAATCAGGATCCAATAGATTGTATAATGTATGGTTCCATTTGGAATTTGAACATAATAAATACACAGATGATGACAAGAGGGTGACCTAACAGCAATGAGTCTTCTGCAGGTAACAAAGTACCAGATATTTGTTCTACTTGCCCACAGAAAGTTCATGTATATTAACGTTAAAATAAAACAGCTAAAAATAAAAACAAAACTGAGACCCTGCCCATGTTGGGCATTAAAGATCCACTTTTCACAAGAATGTTAATGTGTCTTTGTTCTAGCCAGATTCTTACACTCTCCCTGTCTGAGAACTGCACTCTCCCTGTCTGAAACTCTCTTTGTAAAGTTGCAACTGGAGAAATTATTTTTACACTTCCCCTCCTAAAAACTGTTGTGTAGTGTTGTTGGCTCAGAATGAATACCTGCATTGCTCAGATTGAGGAGTGATCCCTGGATATACAGCCTGTAAAGCACACAGGAATTCTTCCGGATGAAAAGAACTATGTAAATACAAGGTAGTACAGTCGATAGAGGTAGATGTGATGTACAGCTCGTCACATTTGAGAAATGTAACACTAACTTGTTATCTTTCTCCCCTAAAACTTTTTTTTTTTACCTTGCTGTTGAGGTACGATTACAAAACCATTGGAACATTGCAGGATTAGTGATAGGACAAGACAGAAACAGTCAATATGGGCACACATGGGCATCTTTTAAATGTAAGCAGGCAAAAAAAGAAATAGGGACTGCTTTGATATTACTCCCAGCAGTGACATAAAGGGGCATAATTAGGAATGCTAGCTGGTCAGTGTTTTTGAATGTTACAAAGTAAATCCTTATAATTCCATTTCTCAGGGAAGGCAATACTTCTGAAAAGGAAAGAAAAGTGGATAATCTAGGTGAGATAGGCAAAATAAAAATAAATTAAAACAAGAAATAATAACAGCACTGAACCTATCCACAGCAGGTGAGAAAGTCCTTGCAAGGATACATGCTAGGATAAGGTGTGACACAGAGGCCCATCTGTGGTTCGCTACTCTGTGTCAGCACCTGTTGTTAGGCCTGACATACTCCCTAACATACTGTTTACATAATCTGTATCTAAAAGTTGGCATATAAACTATCATTGGAAAACTAATAACTCACTGATCATTAATATACTTGTATGATATATGTATGGGGTGTATATAGCAAGTTATACATATGTGCTAGAATTATGTTGTTAAAATGTGTTTGGCAAGCAAAGACAAGCACAGTGTGCCTTGGACAAAGAAATATGTATTTGTTTGTCTGACCAGCATGGTCATCAGGAAAAGACAATGAAGGCACATTTACATAAAAGGTAAACAAAGCCAGCCACATAGTGAGTGGGGGAAATAGCCTCTTAACTATAAAGACAGGTGGTCTGAAACTCTAATGATAAGTAATTGAATCAACTGATTACATACAGTACTACTGTATTATAAAAGTGTATCAAATGAAGCCTTTTTAAAAAAAGTTAATGACACACTGGTTATTAATTTCATTGTAAAATGTATGCATTGGCACTATATGAGGAATTATGGATACTTAATGATATTATGCTTTAAAATCTATGACTAAAAGGGGTTTAAACCAGGCAGGTCGGGGGAGTTGATAAACAGGTTCCCTACCAGACAGGAGGAATGGCAGTTATCTACCTCTCTCCAATGAAATTATGACAGGTGTGAACAAAAAACAACGGAAGCCACGTTTACATACAAATCAGCAGGAGGATGGGAAGACCACAGGAAGGTCAAAACAGCTTGAGGTCATACTGAATCGAGGAACAAAACAGTGAGTTTGGGAAGATATAAGGCTGTTACTCTGAAACCTCTCTCTTTCTGTTAATAAACATGTTTAACTTTAATTCTAAATCAGTGCAGTACTGTGTTTGTCTTGAAGTGATTATTAATGCTGCTGTGCCTTTGTCTCTTTAAAGGAGCAACAGATCTTATTACTCCTGGGAATGTTCCAGAAGGGGACTGGACATTTCAGGGCAGATGGTAGTGGGGAAATTCGAGACTGGGAGTATGATGGGGTCATTTGGCTAGTAGCAAACCAAGGCTAGTGGAGACCTGAGGGTGGCTGTGCTGTTGTAACCAGGGTGCTGGAGGCAAGAGTTGCTGAACCACGGCTGCACAACACACAGAAACCCAATACATGCTTGTATGCTGGCTGGGAGAATCCAGACAGGGAGTTATAGCAGTGAAGCATTTTCAGACACTCACATTTACACGGTGACACAACCTCTCATTGGTCTGAAATGCACCCCAAAACATGACATCATGCTGTTCAAGCATGATACTTTAGGGCATCAACTGAACACTGAAGGGTTCAGGAGGCAGCATCAGGTATAAGCCACTGAGGTGGACAAACCCCACACTACACCAGCAAAGCAACAGTGAATAGTCTTATTAGGGCTGAAGCCAGCCTCACCCTACACCACCAACCAGCAACATAAAATCTGGAATAAAAAGGGAAAGAAATAGGCTTTAGAGTGCGGCTGCTGTGGCAGAAGGATCTTGAGTGTGCAGCAAGGTGGGCTGAGGAGAGATAAGCTAGAGACCCCAGGAGCAGCTGATCGTAGGTAAAAGGCTTTGACTGACTTTATTAACAAATGAACAATATGACAACACAGTCAGACTCCAGGAAGTGTTCACATACTGCCAGAGGCCAGATACCAGGCTTGATGGACCATTGGCCCAATCTAGTCTGACATATCCTGTATTTTCACCGTATGTTCCTAAAGTGCTTCCACACCAGAATGAGCCTATTCAGCTCATTCATCTATAACTAGGATAAAGCTTCTTCTGCTAGCTTTTCATCTTTTAAAATAACCCAGACAAATTCACTCAAACCCCCTCCTTATGCCAAATAACCAAAAATAAAAATAGGTGGAAAAGGGGTTCTAATGATACTGTCTTAATATTTGATTGAGCCGATTAAATCAACTTATGCAAAGTAACTAACAAATAGGTCTCAAAATAATCTACAGAAATCAGATAAGGGAGCTTTGGATGCAAGAGCACAAAACCCTGAGGGGACTGAGGCCCTGGCAGCATGGCTAATAAATGTAATTGTAACGATAAAAGCTCATAAATGGCTTCATTCTACACTGTCACTCACAGCCCAACCTGCTATCGCTCACTCCTGCTATACACAATGACCTTTGTCACGCTTGAGAAAACAGCGTCCCACTGCGATTTTACTCTTACTGAGTGGCCAGATGGGGCAGTTTTGCTTCATTATTTGTTTCTGTGAAGTGGAAATGCCAACAGAACGATTCATTACTGTCAAGACCATCTCTGCAAACCCCCTCTGATTTATTAGGGCATAAACTGCTGCACTGGATGTAATGAGACATAAATGTTCTGTAAGGCCCATGAACTCAAGAAGGAAATACACTGCCATCAAGAGGCTATGGGCCTAATTTATTAACAGCTTGTGCCAGTGCTGTCGTAGAAAAATCATGCCATCAGCATGTACTGCAGTAGTAGTTCTCCTGGGGAAAAAAGTGTAAAATTTCTCAAGTATCAGGAGACAAAGCGGTCAATGGCCATTTATGTAAAATGTTGACTGTAATTTTCATCTGAACTGCACATTAGAGAGAGATAGAGAGGGATGCAACGAAACTGCAATATGTAAATTCTTTACCCTTAAAATAGTAACATTCTTTAAAATGGCATTTAATTAGTTTTAAGGTTGTAACTCAAAAGGACAAAGAGAAAAAAAATGGAAAATAAATTAGAGGCTTTGTCTAACACTTCTTGTTATGCTACACTGTTAAAAAATTTCAGATCACTCTGGTTTTTTGTACTTACATTCTTGTATCCAGCCCAAATCCTCCAGTGTGTCTTTGGTCTCTGTTACGTCTACACTGCAGCAAGAGGCGAGCCTCCCAGCCCAGGTAGACAGACTCGTACCAGCAGGGCTTATGCTAGCACACTCAAAATAGCTCTGTGGACATTGAGGCACTGGTGAAAGATCAGGCTAGTCACCCGAGCTTGGACCCAGGGGTAGGGTGGGCTTGAGCTGGGGTGGCTAGCCTGAGCCTCTGCTGGTGCAGAAATATCCACACATCTATTTTTAACAAATGTGTCCACCTGAGCTGGGAGGCTTGCTCCCAGCAGCCGCGCAGACATAGCCTCAGGGTTAGTCTATACACATAAAAATTATACCACTTTAATTGTACTGGTACAGATAAAGTGGTCTGATGCCCCAAGCATATTAGCAGTTATTCCAGTATAAGATTGCTTATAACAGTACAGCTTATTCTCGTACAGGAAGGTGAATAAGTTACACCGGTGTAAAGGCATCTTTACATCATTATAACTGTGTCCCCACTAGGGCGTGTACTACCATAATTGTTTCAGTAAAAAAACCCTCCCAAACCAAAATAGTTATTCCAGTACAAATTTAAAGTGCAGACAAGGCCTCAGTTTGGTTCCCACTGTTTCAACTGGTTTGGGTGCTCTGCACAAGAGCTACCCTGAGCCACTAAGGATACGTCTACACGGGAATGAAAGACTTGCGTCACAGCCCTGGCTACCCTGGGTCAGATGCCTCAGGCTCGTGGGACTGGGGCTGTAGGGCTAAGAATTGCAGTGTAGATGTTTACACTCTGGCTGGAGCCCAGGCTCTGGGTCCCTCCCCGGTTGTGGGGTCACAGAGCTTGGGATCCAGCCTGAGCCAGAACATCTACACTGCAATTTTACAGTCCCACAGCCCAAACCCCGTGAGCCTGAGTCGTCTGACCCAGGCCAGCCACAGGTGTTTAATGCTGTGTAGATGTACCCTACGGCTATGCACTCTGCCTTTGTCTCTTAATGACCCTTAAGTGTAAACTGCTAAGCAACTATTAGAAAGGACTTTTCTTTCTTTAGGTGAATAGGCGCTGCTACCTGGACAGACCCTTAGGGTGAAATATCCACCCCCATTTATGCTAAACCAGTGACAGATCAAGATACAACAGGAATAATCAAAGAGCACCCCAACATTTGTCACACTTATGTACTGGAATAAATACATAGCAAGACGAAAAACAGAGGGCCAAAAATTCTGCAGTGCCTTATACCATTGCACCAGGTAAAACGTGTGTTCAATTTACCCATTAAAACAAAATATAGAAAATGATGTACTGTGTTGGCACACAGTAGAACTAGTTAGAGGAAAGTTAGTTCCATAAACTTATCAAGCTTAGTCTTGAAGCCAGATATGTCTCTTGCCTCCACTGCTCCCTTTGGAAGGCTATTCCAGAACTTCATTCCTCTGATGGTTAGAAACCTTTGTCTAATTTCAAGTCTAAACTTCCTGATGGCCAGTTTATATCCATTTGTTCTTGTGGTCCACATTGGTACGGAGTTTAAATAATTCCTCTCCCTCCCTGGTATTTATTCCTCTGATATATTTAGAGAGAGCAATCGACTTACACATTCTGCATTTGAGTTGTTAAGAAGGGCCATCAATGTTAAATCTAGAGTAAATCCACTGGAGTAGTTACTCTGGATTTATACCAATCTAAATTAAATAAAATTTGGCCCTGTACAGCATTGCCACTTTTGTGAATTCTATCACGAGTAATGTCATTTTCACCCCCTGCTGCAGATGGTTTTGTAATGATGCAAAAAGCTCCAGCCATCGCCCAATTCTGGGGAAGCAAAATGGAAAGCAAACCTCTCACTTAACAATCCCCTGTAGCCTAATGAAATATGCACTACACTGCAAGCCGCATGAGGAGTTCCAGTCCCAGCTCTTCCACTGACTGCTGTTAATATTTCAGTGCCCTTCACAATCCTTATTATCATACAACATTTCGTACCTTGAGGGGTAGCTATCATTCGCTAATTTCGCAGATAAGATAAATGAGAGCTCGCACAAGGTCACCTTAGGCAGAGCTGAAAATAGAAACCACGTTCCTCACCAAGGAGAGCCAAATCTCACCCACTGTGACAGAGAGTCTTTCAAAAGGAACATGCCAAATTCAATGCTTGTGTACCTAACACTAACGCATCCTAGAGAGTGTAAACTTAATGCTCATCTTAATGCACTGGAAAAGGTAACTGGCACTTCTACAAAGAGACAGTGTACAAAAACTCCCGCCTGAAATCTGGTTTAAATAAATTACTGGTCAGGTGCTGTAGCAGCCTTACACTTTTTCTGAAATTGTTAGAGGCCCTTGTTCACATTACAGCCTTACACTTTTTCTGAAATTGTTAGAGGCCCTTGTTCACATTACAGACTAATACTCACCAAAGTTGTTTTTCTCTTACAGAAGGGCAGATTCTGAATTTTGTTTTTGGAAGACCTGAAAAGAAATACCTAGACTTTGAAAAAGTTGAGCTAATTTCTCTCATGCAATGATGTAAAAGGAAACAACGCATCTCAAGCTGAGCGCTCCCATCCCCAGGCAAAGCGAGCAACACCTTCTTTTACATCTGAAAAGAGCAGTAAGCTCAAGTAAGCAAATTAGAAGTGTGAGGATATCTGCTTATGATGGCATTGTAACCTGCCTGTACCTTTAATTTCATAATCCTCTGTCCCTCGGAGAGCAGGAACAATTTGTACCGGCAGAGCTCCTGTAGGCAGTTCTGGGTCTTGTAGATATTGTAGCACTGTTAGCACTTGATTAAATATTAATGTGGGAATGAAGGCCAGGTTCTTTTGCCACTCAACAACCCATTAATAAATCACTCTGGAGGAGGAGAAGATGTAGCTCAAAGATGTGTGTGTTTTGTTGAGCCTCTTTCTTTTTGGTAAATCTAGCCCCATATGCCAGCGGGAAAAAATAGTTCATTAGGAGTGTTTTTCATATACATACTTGGCTTGCTTTATGTTACTATTCACTTATGCCTATTAAACATTCGCTCATTTAAAATGTCATGAACTTAAATATAGCTAAGCCAAGTGTTATTTCATCTCTGGCTTCCTGAATTATGAAGAGTTATCTAGACTGTTTACCACGTTGCTTATTTTATGCATTTTACATAGTTTATTGCTAAAGATTCCATATTTTCTTGTAACAAGTGGCCTTAAATAGATATGAGAAGAAAGAAAATTGATAATAACTTAGAAAACTTAAGTAGTTACTACTTTTCCTTCTCTGTATGACTTTACATGCACTTTTAGTGGCTGTTAAAAGAAAACAAGAGAAATTTTGTTTTTAAAATGTCATGTACTGATACCAAAAAAATGAAAATATATGTTTCCTAGACATGCAATGCAGAGTCAACACAGGGTTTCGTGTAGCCATGGAGAAAATTACCAATTTGCCCTACAAATAAAAAGGAACAGTTCACTTTTCTAGAGCTGAAAATAAACTTGATAAATCATTTTTCCTTCATGAGGCAGAACTAAGTCTTAACAGCACCAGTTCTGGTTTTCACCTGATAGATTGTGCCCTGCACTGGGGGCCATTGGAATCACGGAGCCCCAGAGTCAACACTGGCGGGCATTCTGCTGTGCATTCTGCTGTAAGAAGACACATGGCTTTTCAAAGCCTTTGGGTGCACAGGGGCAGCATGCATACTGTTACACTCCTTCATAGGGTACAGCCTACTACCCCTTGCATGGAAAGCCAGCTCAGAACCCTTGATTCCACCCCTAACCACATACTTTGGGGAACTGTGTAACCCCCAAAAATTGAGAGGGAGCAGTTCCTGTACCAATCCTACCCAGCCTTTGCACAAGACAGGGTGGTGGGGGCAGAGCCGTATAAAGATATTTCAGAGTCCCAAGCACACCAGGACATGGTGCCACCTTTGCCTGCTCTCCTGCCCCTGAAGTGGCAGTGGCAGCAGGGCAGTATTGCCAACCCCAGGTTCCTCCACACCCCTATAATCAAGATTTTTGTTAAAACAGACAATAAATGTGGGTTATTTTTATTTGCCTTCTCATTTTTGTGTGTTTATACTTCATGTTTTCAAGCTCTTCTCCACAGCCACGAGGGCTAAACTAAAACTACACAAGTTAATTAAGCCATTAATTCTCTCACTAAGCCAAACAGAGCAAACTGCTGATCTGAGAATTCATTTTTAGTCCCACCTTTCAAGAGAACTGTGCATAAGCTTGGGACAGCCATATAAAAAAAAAACAACAACAAAAAAACCCACTGACCGTACTGATCTAGTGGGTTATTAGCTGTCACTCTTAACCCCCCCGCCCAAATATGAGCCAAGCACACTTTTCTGGCTGAAGTTATACTAGGACGTCATTTCACAAAGGCAATCTCAAATGTTTGGCTCATCTCCACTTTGTCTAGCTTTTAGGGAGTATTTAGGTCACTCTAATTAAAACAATTAGCTGCAAAATGGAGTACCTTGCGTTAAAATGCATTTAGCCAACCAGTGTCTTTTTAGCCAAAAACTCAGTATTCTCAAACATGATGCCAAGATCGCTGTAGCCACATTTTTCACATGCTCTTTATGTACACATCTGACTGTATCACACACATTTATTTTTGATTGTCTAAAAGAATCAAAACATGAATAAACAACAATAATAGCAATCATACCAGTAATTATAACTAATCATGCTAAACTTCTATTAGTACCATCTATTAGTCCCAGTTCTACCACCCTTATTCTTGCTGAGAAGTCTCATTGGGACTATTGGAGAAAAAAGGTACCACTCAGCATTAATAACTGTGGCAGAATCTGGCCTTTACAGCTCAGTATTAATGGATATTTCTCAAGTGCTTGAAAGTCTCAGATGGAAAGTGAGATATAAGGGCCCTATTGCCTGTTTCCGTAGAAAAACCCACAGGACAGTGGCAAAATGGGGAAAGAAACTGCCTTGTGGTTTTTGGTGTGGAGTCCCAGATTATTCTTTTCTGGGAAGAGGGGATTTTGTCCCAACATCACGGGGCAGGGCATGAGGTCAGCCCCATATTCTATGGGGGGAAGCAATGAGAAGCTTTCCACACATCAGCTGCGTGCTGTTGTGCGCTCTATTGAAATTCTCTAGTAGACTGCTGTCGAGCCATGCTGACAGGGCTTGAACAAACTGGTAGCTGTCCTGTTACCCCATTTAAACAGGCTCTCCAAGGTGGAAGAATAAAGGGAATAAATGGAAAGACTATTCAACCAAGGCTGTACTTGTATGTATAATGATGAAATTTGCTTTCCATGAATTTTTGTGCCAATAAATCTTGATTATATGAATATTTGACGGAAAGGAGTGTAAGCTTGACCAAAGCAGAATCATTTCAACATTTGCGCAACTGCTAATGGCAAATGTTGCTAGTATTCACCCATCTCTATCATGGATGTTCCAGCAGGCAGGATATAGACAACACTCCTATTTTAAGAAGAAATCAGCCACTGATTTTTCACAGCAAGAATGTAAGTAATAAGTGCGGTTAGTTGTTTTTATTCTGTATCCTGTTAATTTAGTCTCTGAGGATGAGGCTAATAGAGCAGATAGATTATCTGGGAATTTCTCTGGTTCTTTTTTTAAATGGCAACAGAGAGATGAACATAACTGCATTCTTGCAGCCTGTTGACTGCAATGTAGTCACTTTTAGGATGGTTATGTCCTTATTTGTTGTTAATGCTTGATCAGTGGAAGCTGGGCAGGCCAAAACTGGCAAACTGAAGCAATGTGCTGTGCCTAACATAGCATTGATTATTTGATCAGTGTTTCACATCTCTGTAAGCATAAAGCATACTGTAAGGGGAGGTCAGCTGCAGCCATTAATTTTATAATCAGTTTGTTGAAAACCACATTATAAATGGCAACATCAGTCAATGGCTTGGAAATGTTTTCTTCCAAGTCTGTGCAGATGGGTAATTCACTGTATACTTGCTTTTCATAGCCAGCATTCTAGGCAGTTTCATTTCAGCCTTACTTCTGTGCAGCAGAAAAATCTGCTGACCCCCCTTGCTTACTTCCTTCTCTCCCTGCACTCCCCCACAATGTTTTTGCTCAGATTTTCTTTTAAACTCTTGGAATTTCTATTAAGCAATCAAATGAAAAAGAATGACTGGGGTTAACCCTCAAATTATCCTCCAGAACAAAGAAAGATTAACAGCTGTGCCTATTCTTTTTTTGTCATTTTAAGTTTCTTCTCATTACTTCAGGGAAGAAGCAAAGTCTACAAGAATAAGCACAGGAGCTGCTAACTTCTAAAGTGCTTCTATCCCCTGAACTATAAATGTCCAATAATCATAATCATCATGGAAGAGCTGCTTGCAAATCCATCATTAAAGTTCTTTTGATTTTTGCCCTTAAGCCACTCTGTTAGGTGTGAAGAATTTAGCATATCTTCCCCTGAATTACAGTATATTCTCTTGGAGCAGAGAATGATTTTTTCTGTGAATTTACAAGTATATCTTATGTAGGTTATGAGTTAAAATTAATTTTAAATAATAAGTCCTTTTCAGAAATTTAGCATCCTGTGTTGGAACATAATTTGTCTTCAATAATCTTAAAAGTTTAGGCTCTTAAAACTTCCCATATGATTAAAGCTCACTAAACTCTTGTGGTATATCTTGATTTTAGTAAGTGTCTCGCATGACCTTCTCCTAAACAAACCTAGGGAAATACAACCTAGATTGAACTACTATAATTTGGATGCATAACTGGTTGGAAAACCATTCTGAGAGAGTAGTTATTAGCAGTCCACAGTTCCAAGTTGGAAGGGCATATTGAGTGGGATACCACAGGGATCAGTTCTGGGATCAATTCTGTTGAATATCTTCATCAGTGATCTAGATAATGACATAAAGAGTACAACTATAAAGTTTGGGGAGGATAACAAGCTGGGAGGAGTTGCAAGTGTTGTGGAGGATAGGATTAAAATTCAAAATGATCTGGACAAACTGGAGATATGGTCTAAAGTAAATAGGATGAAATTCAATAAGGACAAATGCAAAATACTCCACTTAGGAAGGAACAATTAATTACACACATACAAAATGGAAAATGACTGCCGAGGAAGGAGTATTGCAGAAAGGGATCTGGGGATCATAGCAGATTCACAAGCTAAATATGAGTCAACAATGTAACACTGTTGCAAAAAAAGCGAACATTATTCTGGGATGTATTAGCAAGAGTGTTGCACGCATGACGCCAGAAGTAATTCGTTTGCTCTACTCCGCGCTGATTAGGCCTCAACTGGAGTATTGTGTCCAGTTCGGGGTGCCACATTTCAGGAAAGATGTGGACAAATTGGAGAAACTCCAGAGAAGAGCAACAAAAATGATTAAAGGTCTAGAAAACATGACCTATGAGGGAAAACTGAAAAAACTGGGTTTGTCTAGTCTGGAAAAGAGAAGACTTAGCAGGGAACATGATAACAGTTTTCAAGTACATAAAAGGTTGTTACAAGGAGGAGGGAGAAAAATTGTTCTTGTTAATCTCTGAGGATAGGACAAGAAGCAATGGGCTTAAATCACAGCAAAAGCAGTGTAGGTTGGACATTAGGAAAAACTTCCTAACTAGAATAAATTTCCTAGGGAGGTTGTGGAATCTCCATCATTGGAGATTTTTAAGAGCAAGTTAGGCAGTCACCTATCAGGGATGGTCTGGATAATACTTAGTCTTGCCTTGAGTGCGGGGGAATGGACTAGAAGATGTCTCAAGGTCCCTTCCAGTCCTATGATCCTCTATAAGGACCATGGTTTTGCTCCCAGCACTTTCCTTAAAGCTGGCAGGCTGTGAAGAGCATGTCTATTGGGCCCTTTCTGGACTGAAATCCGTCTCTAGGAGGACGGTTTCCACAAGATAGGTGTTAAGTCTATTCCATGTGACCCATGCAAGAATTTTCCCAGCAACAGAGAGTAGGAAAATGCTGTGGAGATTATGACAGTTTGCCCTATTACCCTTACATTTACAGAGCTTGCAATGTTGGTATCCTTGACATCCTGTGGCACTGACTCTTGCTGCCAGATAAATCCAGAAGAGCCATGTTAGGTGCCTTGAAGTGTGAGTGTCTTATAGTTCTCTTCTGGAATGCAATTTGATCCAGGTGTTTTCCCTTGTGACACCTGCTTGATTGTTGTTATTGTCTAATATAAAGTAAGATTTCAGACAATACATATGAAATTCTTTTGACTCCAAAAAGCCATAGTTTTGAAAGCGCAAAATGAAAGAATTATCTAGTTTTTATAACTAACACAATAAAATAGAAAAATTAAAGGTCTGACACTTGGAATACATTTCTAAGCTTCCTATTGTTAGTTCTGTTGTGGACTTGACCTACTTTACTAAACCTCAGTATAAAATATTTTGAAGTTTGTATTATAATTTGTGCATTCATGGTTGCTTCTATTTTTATAATAGCATGTTGAACAGCAGCCCAAGGGGGACATACTGTACGAGTACGATGTACTCTTCAACGAGTCCCAGGTGATTCATGATCCTTATGTGTTTTTTCAGGATATGAATCCCCAAGGAAGTAAGACAATGGAAGAAAGTCTACTACATTGTGGAGCATCCAACAATAAAATTAACTCAACTTGTATGTCACAATCCAGGAAGAGGTTTCAAGAGCTCCTAAGGGGAAACCTCTGATGTTGAGTTTAGAATCTAACAGAAGTCTATGCACAAGTGTTATCCCACAGAAACAGAACATATTCACTCAGATGTATAAATCTCTTCATTTCAGTTTTCTTTTTATAGAAATGATTCAGGTAAGGGTAACAGAGAGGATTATATGATGATGGCAAAAATCACTTTTTCATTCGGAACACTTACGGAGAACTGCAGGTTTTATCAGTTTTTCAGCAGATTTTTCCCATCAAGAGTGGGACACAAAAGTTAAGTCTACAGAGATGATCAAATTTTCCAAAAGTGTGAGAGTAAAGGTAACTGGTTCTTATGTCAGTTTATAGGAAATAATGGTAATTTCTCTACTAATAAACTGAAATAAACAAAAGTGCAAATTATATAAAACACAGAATACAAAGGTAATTTATAAGCACCTATTTTATACACATTTAAGATGATCCTACTGCAGAATTTCAAAGAGAGGTCTCTTAAGATAATAAGCACTCAGTCCTCAATTCAGTAAAGCACTCCAGTGCATGCTTGAGTCCCACTGACTTTATATGTATGACTTCAGTGGGATTTATGCCTGTGCTTTAATACTTTATTTAGCAGGGCTGGGATTTCTCACATGTTTAAGTGCTTTCCAGAATTGACACCTTAAGGAGTGTACTGTACAGTGTGATCCCGTGTACACAAATGATGACTCCTCAATGTATGACAGTGGAGTTTACTACATAGTCAGGCTCTGCACAGGATAATAGTAAAAATCTGGGTAAAAATTAAACTTCATTTGACTCTTATACTTTCCAGCAGCAGTATTTGCCAGCTATGAACAAGATAAGCAAGAAATACTTTGCAATGCATACATAATGAGATGATGACAGAATCTCAGACATACTATACCAAACCCTGAATTTTCTCTTCTTGTAACTTTTTCCCACTGGTCTGATGTGACATAGCAATTCTTATGTCTCACATCATGCTTCTCTTGATTTAGTATTTAAGACATCAAACTGCCAACTTCTACATTCAATTTAACTATAGCTAAACAAAATATAACTTTACGCCTTTGAAAGCAATGTGCTTAGACTTTTCATATTAATTCTGCCAGGACTATATATAAACACGTGTGTCAAATACTGCAATCTTCACTCATGCAAAAGTTCCAACTGCCTGAGAAAGGACTGCAGAACTATCCAAATTAGGTGGCAATATACTACCAACATTTAGACTGAATTTACAGAAAACAGGAAAAGGACAATCCTCTCTTTTAGGTTGTCTACATTTTGACTAATTACTTCAGAGTCACTTGTGGGACATAAGAATTGCTATGCCACATCAGACCAGAAGTCAAACTAGTCCAGGATCCATCAGCAGAACATGCAAGAAACCAGTTAGTGCCACTGCAGTTTGCTTCCTCCCCATCCAGGGAACAATGAGGCTGCCCTTTGATCAGGGCAGACTGTAAAGTGACAGGCTAGCCCAATATAAATTCAGACAATTTCAGAAAGTTTTTAGCAGTCAATTTTTAAAATAGGTGATTTATGAAGATGCTTAATCTAACATCAAACTGTTCAACTGCTTTCACTTTGTACCTAATACACTGAAATACTGTTTTAAATACTTTATACAGCAAGACCTAGTTACTAAGCATGGGTAATATGAATTTATAGTTTCATTTTTTTTTTAGGCAGTGAACGATTAACAGTATGCATGGTGTGCTCTCTTCACTCATGATACTGCACAGAACTTTTAAGTTACTATTGTACAATATATCAGTTCTGACTGTGCCTCAGATCTCTCTCTCATGCTTGTCTTGTTTAAGTCAGAAGATACATACACTATAAGCAAAAGTAATTAAAAATAAACTGAGACTGTGAACTATGTTCTGGCTTTCAATAAATTGCAGCAGTGTTCAGCTTTAACCACAATGACTAAAAAACAATTTTATCAGGCTGTTGAAGGATTACAATAAATAAATGATCTCACTATTTCCATAAATGGATGACATAATTCATCACAAAACCACTATTTCTAAAACAGAGGTCTTAGTCTGGGCACATTTTCCAAAATGAAATGGGTACATTTGCTGAACCACTCATCCTTAAAGAGGAATTGCTGGTGTAAGGATCCAGTGAAGTAGAACCCTGGCCTGCAGGGCTCCGGATGAGTGACACTCCCACACTACCACCTGGCTGCCATGATCGATGTGCTATAAATGCTGGCAGACTAAACACCGGGGAAGTGCTATCCACAGAAGACCAGACTGGGAGCACCTCCATGACCTCCAACTGGTCCAGGCACACTATTTACGAGGGAAGGAATTCCAGGAAGCTGTTCTTCTTTTTCACCTCGATCTTCACTGTAGCAAAGCGACGCTCACTGGTGCGGTGCCTCCTGCTGGTTACCCTGGGAATTAGCTCGATTCCAGCTCGGAGCACCCTCTGCTGGCCGGTGACTCACCTGCCTCAGGCCCCCGTGTCCCTCCCGGACCCCAGTGCCACTTACCCTGGGGTTCTGCCCCAGCAGTCCCCTCATTCTCTGGGTCTCCCCTCCCAGGGGAACACCCAACCTCCTAAGTCCACCTCACCGCAGTGGCTACTGCCAGTCATCATCTAGCTCCTGTTCATTGGGGCAGACTGCAGTGTAATGGCCACTCACCATTGGCAAGGGGAGTTTGGACCCTGCTGCCTTTCCCTGCAGCCCAGTACCTCTCTAGGCCTTCCTGTCAGGCTGCAGCCTGGGAGGTTGCCAGGCCTGAGCTCCCCAGCTCTGCCTGCCCCTTCCCCAACACTGCTCTGTCCGCAGTACCCTTTGCTCCTTCAGGCAGCTAGGTCCATCTCTCTCCAAAGCTAGAGAGAGACTGACCCAGCACCTGGCTCACAGTCCTTTTATAGGGCACAGCCTGGCCCTGATTGGCTGCCTCCCAGCCTTTTCTTATTGGCTCTCAGTCCCAGCCCTCTCATTTTGCTAAAGCATGTCGCAGTAGCCAGTTCAATCAACAGGTGCATGCAGTTACAATACCAGATGTTACTGTGCTGAGCGTGGACAAAATCACTATTGCACATATTCCAGAACAGATAAAGTGCACTGTAAACGTTCCCACCACACCCTCAGGCAAACCACACTCTATTCACCTAATGTTGGATAAGGGCTCAGCAGTGTCTATACTACCTGATTCCATCTATCTGCATTACTTTAAAGATGTGCCTCTTACTGAACCCAAACTTCACTTGGTGTGCTATTTGAAAAACCATATTCCAGTACATTGCTGCCTGCCAGTAACAGTTACTTTTGGTGATTGCTGTATAACTGCAGAGTTCTACATTGTCCACAAAGGCACTCCTATCCTTGGCAGAGATTTATTGGCTGCTTTAAATGTCAGGGTAGTTAAGGGACGAATTGATCTTCCTCAGCAAAGCACTCCTGCAGTACACACACCAGTTTCAGCTGGGACTCAACGCCAAGATGAGGAGAAACTCGGCTGTGCTTATGGGTTTCTGCATAAAGTTAAAATGCGGAATAATGTGATGCCTGTATGACAGAAGTTACGGCGCTTACCATTTTCAGTCAGGGAAACTGCTTCAGAGGAACTTAGAAAAGTTGTTCAAAAGGACATTATTGAAGATATCAACTCCTTGGAATGGGTTTCTCCAATAGTAGTGACACAGAAGAAGGGTGGAGGCATTTGCCTTTGTGCGGACTTAAGGAAGCCAAATAAAGCTATTGTGATTGATAGCCATCCTCTTCCTCACATACAAGAAGTATCTGCAGAACTCCGTTGAGCAAAGATGTTTTCTACTCTTGATTTGCAGAGCGCATACCACCAGGTTATGTTGCATGAAGATAGCAGACACCCCACAGCATTTATTACACGAGGGACTATTTCGTTTTAAATGTGTTCCATACGGTCTCGCATCTGCCCCAAGTGCCTTTCAAAAAATGATGTCATTGATTCTGAAGAATCAACATGGAGTTCAGTACTATCTGGATGATATTATCGTGTTTGGAAATACTTCTGAGGAGCATGACAATAACCTGCAGTCTGTACTGAACTGCATCAGCACAGCAGGCCTCCAGCTCAATAGGTCCAAAGGCAAATTTAGACAAACTGAACTCTCCTTTCTGGGGCATACAATTTCACAGGTTGGACTAAAACCTGATCCAGATCATATTCTGGCAATTTCAAATGCTCCTCCTCCAACAGATTGGCAAACCTTACGTTCCTTCTTGGCTCTTACCTCCTGGTATGCAAAATTCATTCCCAATTATGGTTCTGTCATTGAACCATTATGGGAATTACTACGGAGAAGTTCAACCTTAGCGTGGACAACGGATGCACAAGCTAGTTTCGAAACAGTGAAAGACTTGATTGTACATAGTCCAGTACTTGCACTATTCAGTCATGCATTGCCCACAATTGTAACTACTGGTGCTTCTAATTATGGACTTGGGGCTGTGCTCACACAACTGCATGAGGACAACACAGAGAGGACTGTTGCATTTGCTTCAAGGACACTAAGTAATGCTGAGAGAAAATATTCTACAGTCAAAAAAGAAGCACTTGCTTCTGTCTGGGCTACTGAAAAATGGAGAACTTACCTGTGGGGCCGCACGTTCAAGTTGCGCACAGACCACAGCCTTTTGACGACACTGCTCACCACGAAAGGACGAGAAGAGCAGGATACCGTATTGCTCGATGGTCTGCAAGACTACTCTCTTTCAATTATGAACTGGTATATAAGCCTGAAAACCAAAATGTGGTCGCTGATTGCATTTCTCGCCTGCCTTTGCCTTCACCAGATGGTCCACCGGAGGATGAGGATGTAGTGGTTGCGCTTATTACAAGCACTCTCACTGCAGTTACAAGAGAACAATTTCAAGCTGCTTGTTCAGTGTGTCCAATTCAACAAAAACTACGGGAATTTCTGACGAAGAGATTGCCCAGTCACCCTAAAAACCGCAACCCAGTTTTGCTGCCTTATTTTAGAGTTCGGGATGAACTTTCTTTGTTTGATGGCTGTGTGCTACAAGGTACACACCGGCTCCTTGTGCCAGAAGAATTACAGTCAAAACTCATATCATCAAGGAATTGTCCAAACCAAACAATGACTACTGGATCTGTATTGGTGGCCAGGGATGGGCTCTCAAACTGAAGCACTCATAAAATCCTGTGTCACTTGCCAAATGCATGATAAGACAGCAGTGGCATGTACCACTCCATTACAGCCTGTTCCTCTTCCTGAATCTGCATGGGAAAAAGTGGTGATTGACATTGTAGGACCCTTTGATACTGCTCCACCTGACTGCCGTTATGCCATCACTTTAATAGACTATTTCAGTAAATGGCCTGAGGTAGTGTTTACATCACAGATCTCTTCTGCTACAGTAATTAAGTTCCTCTCTTCAGTTTTTAGCAGGGAAGGTAACCCCAAAGAACTGGTTTCAGATAATGGTAGTCAATTTACTTCCCTGGAGTCTGAAACTTTTCTAGCACAGAGGAACATTTTACACAGAAGGTCATCCCTATATTACCCTCAAGCCAATGGGAAAATCGAACGGTTTAACAGAAGTTTGAAAGAGAGTTTGCAAACTGCTAAACTGGAAGGGCAATTGTAGATACCCTTCACTACTGATTTCTTGCAAGCATACCAGGCTACATGACATGTCACAATGCAAAGATCACCCGCAGAGTTACTGCATGGGAAACAGATGAATACTAAATTGAACATTGCTGGATTGTTAAAGGCACGACCTGATGCCCCAAATTAGGATGATATGAGAAAAACAGTTGAACAGAACCAAGCAAAGTCTAAGGCTTTCACAGAGAAGCGGCGGGGTGCTAAGGAACCAAAGTTTGAGTGTGGTTCCTTTGTTAGAATATGAAAACCTGGAATTTTATGCAAAGGGGACCATAAATTCACAGCTCCTCTTAAAATCATAGAGAAGAAGGGACCTTACACCTATCAACTTTATGATTGGCAGGTATGTAATGCTTCTTATCTTGCACCTGCCTATGCACCAAGAGCAGATTATGTCAATACCCAGACTGCATTGGATGACTTCACCATAGTACCAACACAACAAGACATTGCACTGGAACCGGGGCTTGAGAGACGGCCTGTCAGACCCAGACGACCACTATGTTATGTAGTATCTACAGTGTTTTTAGTGAAATATTTCTGCCAACAGTATAGCGTCTTTGTCATAAATATAAAGGGAAGGGTAACCACCTTTCTGTATAAAGTGCTATAAAATCCCTCTTGCCCAGAGGCAACATCCTGTTACCTGTAAAGGGTTAAGAAGCTCAGCTAACCTGGCTGGCACCTGACCCAAAGGACCAATAAGGGGACAAGATACTTTCAAATCTTGGGGGGCTTTTGTTTGTGCTCTTTGTTTACGTGGTTGTTCTCTCTTGGGACTGAGAGAGGCCAGACAGAAATCCATCTTCTCCAACACATCCTAATCTAAGTCTCCAATATTGCAACCAGTATAGGTAAGCCAGGCAAGGCGGATTAGTTTATGTTTTGTTTTATGTGAATTTTCCCTATGTTAAGAGGGAGGTTTATTCCTGTTTTCTGTAACTTTAAGGTTTTGCCCAGCGGGGGATCCTCTGTGTTTTGAATCTGAATACCCTGTGAAGTATTTTCCATCCTGATGTTACAGAGGTAATTCTTTTACCTTTTCTTTAATTAAAATTCTTCTTTTAAGAACCTGATTGATTTTTCATTGTTCTTAAGATCCAAGGGTTTGGGTCTGTGTTCACCTGTACAAATTGGTGAGAATTATTATCAAGCCTTCCCCAGGAAAGGGGGTGTAGGGCTTGGGGGGATATTTTGGGGAAAGATGTCTCCAAGTGGTCTTTTTCCCTGTTCTTTGTTTAAAACACTTGGTGGTGGCAGCATACTGTTCAAGGCCAAGGCAAAGTTTGTACCTTGGGGAAGTTTTTAACCTAAGCTGGTAAAAATAAGCTTGGGGGTCTTTCATGCGGGTCCCCAGATCTGTACCCTAGAGTTCAGAGTGGGGAAGGAACCCTGAGAGTCTTGTTTCATATTTGTTCCTGTGGTTAGAACAATAATGTTTATTTTAATTGGGAGAGTTTCTTAAGAGAGGAGGGAATGTGGTGTTTAGATGTTGCTTGTAATTATTAGAATTGGGAGAACTGGCTGTTGGGAATCTGAAAGGACAGGAAACAGGAAGGAGGGGGAGGAGTTGAGAGGCTGGGAGAAAGCTACAGAGGGTGCAGCAGCAGCTTGGTAAAGAGGTTTCCACTTTGAAAATAAAGTACTGTTGAAGCTTGTTAGTACCTTGCCTGGTTGATACAACACAGCCCCGCTCTACTCACCTTCTTCCAGACTTGTCCAAGCTTTGCTCCCAGCTCTGCTCCTGCCTTCCCTGACTGCAGATACCCCGATTCTGACTCTCAGCTCTGATTACAGGCTCTGACTCTAGAGTCACCCTTGAGCTCTGACTTCAGTTCTGACCCTTTGCTCTGACTCCTGGCTCGGACTTAGATTTGACCATTGGTCTCTGATTCCTGCTCCAACTGCTAGGCCTGACTGTCCACAGCCCAGTGCTGGGTACTATACAATAAATGGAGCCATTTTTATTAGCAAATTTATCCTGATTTTCTTCATATGTGTGTGTTACTTATAAGTAGTGCCAAATAGTTCGGACAAATACATTTCAAACCACAAGTCTGTTGGCTTTGACTGTTCACTAATTATTAGCCAAGTTGGATTGGTCCCCTAAGAAACATAATATTGTTTCTGCTCCTTGATTGGTTGATAAACATTTAAACAGGATAAAGGCACGTTGGATCTAAATTTTAATTGGTATAAATGATTATTCACACTAAAATTTGTGAAGCATTCAGGAAGCATCAGCCAATACATGATTGCGGCCAAATGCATAATTCTTTCCATGAGGGAAAGTAGTCCTTCCTGTGCCAATCCATTTACATCATAAAAGGATGAGATTTGATTACCCTTATTTTAACAAAATCCCCCCTCTTTCTTTCTCTCTTTTTTTTTTTTTTTTTTTTGCTTTTAACTGATAAGAGGAGTTATTTGTAGCAAATTAAGATCAGGGTCTCCTACTAGAAACCTCTAGCAGCTAGGAATTCTGAATTAGGGAACACAGCTGTGAATGGCTGACTTTCAGACACCTCTGTGTTATTTCTAATTGAAACAAAAAACTGTCTATTGAGACTGCTGCCTACCCTGCTGCCCAGTACAGTCTCACCGCTTCCTTGTACTCCACTGTCTTTCTCCATCTATTGTCTTATACTTAGTCCCTGCCCCAAAGAGCTTACAATCTGTCTTTTTGTTCTGTGTCTGTTCAGGACCAAGTTCAGGGCGGTCCTGGTCTGTGACAAAAGCTTCCAGCTGCTATGGCAATAAAAATAATATTGGGGAAAGTAGCCACCTTCCACTTCTTTTTACTAGGTAGGGGACAAATAGGGTGAAAGCTTTCACCCATATAAACGTACTTCTTGAATGTGGCTTTTAAGCAATATTTCAAAACTTGTAGGGGGTGACGGAAAGAAACCCCAGAATCAAGGATTCTAATAGTTCTATGATCAGTAACTTTCCTTTATCCCAGAATCACAAAGAGCTTTTGTTTGGCACACAATCTTTTATCCCACCGCAGAGGGGCCTCCAAAGACAGATAATCAACCTAAGTTATGTTGTAGCTTACAAAGACCTACAATATGTATGGAGTCTTTCCTTTTGTTCTTGAGATAACTAACAATAAAATACACAGTGCGCACAATAGTAATAACAATTGCCTTTGAAGTACTTCAGCATTTTTAGAAAAAGAAAATCAATTTAATAACACCCAGACAATAGTGTAGTCAGGACATTCGATTTGCTGTACTAATGTTCCATGTTTGCAACATCAGCATGTTCCTAAATTAAGGAGACTTGGTTAAAATTCTAGAAAATGTTTCATATCCCCGTAGATGACAGAGCTGAAGAAATAGATAAATTGTCATCACTGTTATGCCACGATGCAGCTCTCCATTTCCCCTTGGCCTGTTGTCAGAGTGCCCACTTTATTTCACTTTTGTCCTTAAGGATGTTTACAGACAAAATAAATGAAAACAGGTTTAATAGTTTCGTTTACCCTTGTGAAAAGGAGGGTGAGCGAAGAGCATGCTCATCCATTATTTATGAAAGAGCCCCAAAGGTATTCTATGGGGCTAAAAGTTTAAAAGTACAAAGATATTCATCTCATGCACAGCATTTAACATGCAGTAGCTTTTTGGTCAGCTGTATTGCTTACTGCATTGGTTTTTTAGTAAAACAAAACATAGCATTATTAAAAGCAGGTATTTTTATATTTATTCATTTGATAGAGCTAACGTTTTAAACTGTTAATTTAAAGCCAGAAGCTGGGACTGGAGGACAGGGGATGGATCACTTGATAACTGCCATGTTCTGTTCATTCTCTCTGAAGCATCTGGCACCAGCCACTGTCAGCAGACAGGATACTGGGCTAAATGAACCATTGGTCTGACCCAGTATGGCCATTCTTATGCTCTTATGTTAAAGGAAAAAGCTTTATTTATAGCACTGACAATCATTTTATTTAACAAAGCATAACACCTCATATCAGTAACTGCACTATAACTATTGATCCCATAACATATACTTTTAAGTGCCACATAATTAAGGAGTAATTATCTGGTTACTTTTGTCTGCTAATGTGGGGTATTATCGTGAAAGCTAAAACCCAGAAAGTTTCAGGTAATTAATCTTTGAGTTGCTTGTTAATTTTAAGTACTGCATGAATATCTACAAAGCTGTAGAAATGTTGCTTGCCACATGAAGCTGCTGCAATAGTTGGTACATAAATGCTTGTAGTTTCAAAGTAAAAACTAAGCGATAATTAAATATTTGTTTGATTTGTTTTTTCAACAATTCTGTCCAGACAATACTTCAGGCAGTAATTGCTGATAAGGATTTCAGCATCATGGACAGTCCTTTGGAACTAGGAGTAAAGATTCCATTACAGTATTTCCTGACTTTTGTATTACTTAAGTGGTTGCTAACACAGACAAAGCCTGTCTTCTAAAGCCAGAGTTGCAATGGTTCACAAGGAAGGAAAGAGCATAGAGAAAATATTTCCCTTCCAAAAAAACCCAGCAAAGCAGGATTTCCACAGAACACTCAAGAACAATAGGAGCAAGATAGACAGCCAATGTGCCAACCCATGTACTACATCTCCAACAGATAGCAGTCTACAAAACAACAGGAGTGCCTAGGCCACAAGCTATCTACCACAAATGCTTCTCTTAGACACAAGTGTAGGCCAGCAGAAGATCAAAGAACTGCTTCCACGCTTCTTAAGAACAGCAGACATGCTCCAGAGGATTTCCATCTTTCTCTCCTTCCACCGTCCTCAAACCTGATAGGAAGAATCCTAACCTGTCCAGCAGGATTCCTGTAGGAGAGGACACTCTAGGCAGAGTTTTGGTTCCCCCGAGCTGCACGAGCCAGGGTGGGCTATGGTCCTTGAACTTTACTGGGTAAGTTTTAAGAAACTGAGAACACGTATACAAAAATAAAGAAACAATGGGATTAACACATCTACCATCGTGTGCAATGCTTTAAAACTGTACCTTCAATTATAAACATGAAGCCTTCCCTGGGTTAGAGATTAGATTACAGGCCTATGGGGAGTGCTGCAGTTCAGTGAATTTAATGCTTCCCTTTCCCTTTCCAGAGACTGAATGTGCCAAAACATCACCAAATGAAGGCTTTGAAACAGAGATGGTCCAGAAAATAAAAATTATTTGATCCTTCTGGCTTCTTGAGAGTGCTGCCCCAATACATGTGGAAAATAAGTAACCTGGCAAACACCGAGCCAAAAAGATGATATCCAAACCTAACACAGGCTCTGATTCAGGAAAGCATTTAAGCATACCATTGATTTCAGTGGGACTTTAAGTATGTGTTTAAATGCTTTCTTGGAGAGAGTGCCAGAGAACACAATTGAAATGCATACTGGTAAAAAAAAACCCAACACCACCTTTTTTGAGATGCTCAGATACAATGATGAGGAAGGCTATATAAGTACCTAGACAGAGATAGATACATGGACAGACAGGAGGGGGGATGTGTGGAGAAGTGAGATTAAACATTTAGATAACTTGGCCTTCTACAAAGTTTTCCACTCCTATGTAGGAACTCACTTGTTACCCTCTTGTTAACTTTTATCATTTCAAAATCTCTTAAGTATAACATTCATTAAGCTGGTAGTCCTCTTTGCTCTGAGTTATGAGTATACAATCAATACCCAGAATGACAGCAGAGGGCATGATGCTGCAAGAAGTTCTGACTTTCAGAGGAGGGATGAAGTGACCGTACATGGCCATTGGAAATGCTCTGGCACTTTAACAAGATTAACTAGGTGCTATGTTTCATCTCAGGGAAAGCTGCTTTGAATTCTTGCCAAAAGAAAGGCACTGGAATCATATTACTTATGGACGGAGAACTATTGTCATCAGTGGCTTATTGAGACAAACTTGAAGAATTTTGTTTTTGTTTTCTTGAAAAACAGTTTTCCATACAATGATTTTCTTTTTATACATTTTAAGTTTTCCTAATGTACACAGTTGATCAATAATTGACAAAATTTCCTACCGTACATTTTAATATAGTAGTGGGAGCAACTACAGATAACAAAAGCATGTGTCTAATTCACTTACTGCTTCAGCTGATATACAAAAGTTATCCTTGGGAATCAAACAGGATGTGTTTTGGAACAGGACCATTCAAGGTGCTGCTTCCAGCAAGAAAGCATAACAAACACTATCCTTGTTAAGAATAATTTTGGTTGCATGTTGGAAAGCTGTACTTTTGTATGAATATATTAAATACTCAGTGGAGCTGGATACACTTGGGTTTTTTTTTTTTGTTTTTTGGCCAGTGTGCTGTTAAGATCTGTTGTAATGAAGTGGTTGAACCTGAGAACAGTGGAGGTAGTTTGTATGAATATGAGAAAAGTACGAAACAATGTAAAACTCATTTATAGTGTGAAGGTCCAGATTTTTAAAGTGTTAAGATTCTATTTAGAACTATTAAAAAGGAAAATAAAGAAAGACATTAACAACTCCAGTACCAGAGTCATTCAAACAAAACATGTTGTGTTATTTAAATAACTCTACCAGATATACATATCAAGGATGAGAATGTATCTAAATATATTTGGGTGGGTTGGGTGTTGTTTTTTTTTTTTTGGGGGGGGGGGGGGGGCATTGTAGATTTTGCATAAAACAATAAAGGAAAAAATATTCTCACAAGTAGGAGCAGTCCAAAAGCTCATTTAGAATAGCCTTTCCAAGGTAATAATTCTTCTGATAATGCACAAAACTAGTCTGGCCTCCCCAAATGAACAATATTGCTTTCAGGCCAGATGCTCTCATGGATTAGTTGGAAACAGAGCATTCAACCATTCTGAATATTATCCAATACAATTTCTTTACTTTTACTTAAAAGTATTATCAGTAAGAAGCAGATTTTCAACCAATTACCAAATGGAATATTTCTGTGATGATTATTAATACAGTGCTCTTATCAATGATTATACAGATCTAAGAAAAATTACCTTTTGCCTAAGGCAAGAAGATGTATAGTTTGAAAATAAAGGAGTAAAAATGAAAATGTATATGACAAAAATGGGTTTTCATTCTCATCATTTTTTTAAAAAAAAAAATATTTTTATTGACACAAGAAAAAATTGGCAAAGGATCCTACGAATAAGTTTATCAGTTATGTTTATTGAATCTGTCCCTCTCTATGTGTGACAAGATGTAGCAGCTGCCACTAGATATGGCATATTATCATCATTTAACATTATTAGTGTATGGGAAAAAAAAATCCTTATTCAACAAGGCCATAAACATTTTCTTTGGGCCCATCCCTGTCTACCACAGTATCTAAGTGACAAATAAGACATAAGTGCTAGGAAAGATGAGAAGATGGGGTAGAAAGTAAACCAAAAGAAAGAGGCAGAAAAATTACAGCTCAGTTTAAACATACACCTTACAAATATCAGGATTGTTTAAGCGATCTTGTAAAGCAGCACAGACAAGGTTTTCGTATCAATGACTGAACATGCTGGGGCACAATTTTCAAGCAACATGTACTATGCTCCATACATGAAAAACCTAAGCAAACACTGCAAACTGGATTTTTTAGTTTGGAGGGAATTTGACAATTTCAAAATTTCTTCCATGCAGGAACACAGAAAATCAAAACATTTTTAAAACTTCCCAAAAAAACAAGTTTTACAAAATTGCAGTTTTGGTCAATCAAAATGTTTTGCTTTGATAAACTGAAATGTTCAGAGCCGATCTCAACTTTTTTTTATTTTATATTATATTTTATAATAAAAAGTCTGAAAAATTGAAATGAAAAGTCATACTGAAATGGAAAATCAGAATGTTCAGTTTCAAAATGGTTGAAATGGAATGCTTTGACATTGCTTTTTTTCAATTTTCCCTTTGAAATGAATTTTTGTCAAAGGAGACGTTTTTAAACGTTTCACTTTCAACAAACTGGAATATTTTTCCTTCAGAAATTTCATCGGAAGATTTCCACCCCACTCTAGTTAACATACAACGCTTTTGAAAATGTACCTCACTTAATATTAAGGAAAAAATACTGCCCTGGAGCAGTGTGTTCTCTGCTATAGGACTCCTACCCACGCTGGGCCTCATGGCGGATTAGGGAGAAGAAAGTTCCCTAAAGCACATTTGTAAAGTGCATCCTGACCTGCAGCATCTGTGCTAGTTATCAGTGGCCCAGATATACTCCTTCTTCTGCACACAATGGCTGTTTGGGAACTTAGCACAAGGGTTTGCAAGGTTAACCAGATTTCTTGACTGTTATGGAGAGATCCTCCCATATTGCTCATACAGGCGGGAAAGAGGCTCCTGATGCCCTCTCCCATTTAACAAGAAAAAGTTCAACGGAGAGCAAGCTTTAGCCCTTACCCTACGATTTAAGAAAACATAAGGCCTCAGCAGAGAACACATGCTTCTAACAGAGCCCTGAGATCTTCTATATAGACTAGCATTTGCTAGAGATATCTAAAAGCTATCAGAAAACACAAGAAGAAAGTCGAGATGCACTGAAGTTTATAGTTCTGGAAGGAAAAGCTTTTCATCACAAGATACGCTTGGTAAAATGGCACTATTATATTTCCTCATTATTTCTAAGCGTCTGACATGGCTTTTTTAAAAACTTAGAGCTATTTTCAGTTTGTATCGTCAATCTATTATATCCAAACTGGAGATAGAAGATTGGGGAAAAAATGCAACAAATGCTAATTCAGATTCAAAAGATAACTTAGCACCAACCATATGCCTCATCTTCTGTATTTGCTCAAGCAGCTAAGTTTTATTAGGCTTGTTACTTGCAAAAAGGCAAATTTAATTTTAAATGTGCAACTATTCACTGCAAGCAAATTTTAAACTACATATATAATTGTAATATTTGCAAGTAGGGCTGTGTTGATTAGTCTCATAAATCATCGAATCAGGGAAGAGAAACACCACTACATGATTTAATTAACTAAACAATACAGCACGAATGTTGAAATTCATAGATCAAGTATTCACAACTAACTCTTCACAGGCTATTAATACAGGTTGAAAACTGTCCACTGACAGCTTTGAATAAAACCGAATAAGAATAAAATGGAGGATTTTGTTTTCCCCATACATATACTTTGTAATTTGAAAAGATGACAACTGAAAAATAAATCATTTGTTTAAAATTATTAACTCACCGTAATCACATCCAAGTTATAGTCTGTTACTTTATCTCAAAACACTACTACAGCTGGGTGAATATTGGGGAAGCCACAAATATTTGTTTACATATTTTAAACACAAGCATTTTGGTACAAGTTTAAATACAGACATTTGTACAAGTTTGCTGGCTGGAATGTTTATGGAAACAGAGATTTTTAAGCAAATGTTAGAGAGAATACATGGAAAGTGAATTTAGAATTCACAAGCAAGATTATTTGCCACAGAAGCCCTATTCTAAGAGTAACACTGAGCCAGTTAGGGAACAAAACATATCCTACGATAAATCTAATAAAAAACAGCTAAAATTTTTAATACTCAAACTTCTGGCAAACAAGTTACTATATAAATATTGTATTATTCCCATAATTATTTGGTGAATCATTTCAATTGACAGATACATTCAAGAAAATCACAATTTGCTTGTAGTTAATTTGTGAACAGAAACATAGTTGAAAATCTTGCCATTGAATAAGTTATTCATTATTAATTCTTTTCCATGCTTTAACAATAAAAACAGAGGTCAAATGGGGGAAAAAAACCTTATTCTTATATAACTAGACATAATACATTAAAAAATTTGCCTGATCAACATGCACCTCAGAAAATTAGGGAAACAAAATCAAAGGTCAAGTATATCTATGTCTGAAGTGCAAATAATTTCTCCTGGATGAAGCATGAAGGTGTTTCTTGAAGCATGCTATTAGATATATAAAACATTTCTGTTACATTTCAGCTTAGTTGGCAATTGAGATGCGACCCATCCAATTATGAGAAGTACACATGCAAATGTTGACATCCAAAGAGATTTCTTTAACACAGTACATTCCTTTAGTCTAGACTAATCACAGGTAAGGACACTGCCATATGAAGCAACAAGGTGACTAGGGCAAAAAATTAGTCCCAAGCAAACAACAAATATTGTCTTTTTTATTATTTCCACTGAGCAAGGACTAGCTCCTCTTCTCAAGAAGAATATTATTGCTCTCCCTACAATATGCAAATAAAATCTCATGTCTGCATTCTTGAACAGATTCATGCCTCTTAATGGGTACTTGCAAAGGCACAAAAGTGATGAACTTTTTTCTCTAGGGAGGGGGAGTTACAAAAGGAGTGAGCAAGGTTTCTGAAGAGGGGAATAGGGCTTCAGATGCTTTTAGTCACTAATGGATATTCTCTGAATCAAAAGCTCTTAACCAGTGGGAAATGGCAAAAATGTGTGTCATTTTTCCCTACATGAAATGACAGTAATCAGCATAACATTTCTAAGACTATGCATAGAACAGAAACAGTAAGACAGTCTCAATCTTCCATTTTCTCTCACTCCCCAGTTATTAATAAATGAGGTTTAGTTCAGGTAAAAAGGAAAATTAGTATAGAAAATAAATGAAATTTAATAAGCGAAAGAAACTTTACTAAAAATCACATGTCAAAACATATTCAGATATGTTAGGTATTATTCCATGCATTGTTGAAACCCCAGGTTTCATTTTCATATTAATCAACAGTATACAGAGCTAATATGTGACTGTGTGTATATATGTGGTATATAACACAACAGCGAGATTGACATACAAAATCCTCCTTAAAACATGGTTGTTCTACAGAAAAGCAAGGCTCAAAAACAAACTGCAAGAGAAAAGAAAACTACTTAACATTGGAATGCAATGTATATAAGAGTCTTTTTCAGCTAGGAACTGCAAGAGGGCCCAGTACCAAAAGCATATTAATTGACAGGCTAGTTATGTTTGTTTGGGCAAATTTCCTCATCAAGGTATATAGAGCAAAATAGATATTTTAACTAGATCTACTGTCAATTGCTAACTCTGTCCCTGACTCTGCCATACACAAAAATACAAGTAAGTGCCATATTGTCTCCTGTTCTACCCATATAGTATGTCACTTGCCCAACGTGAGCCACAACACACAACACAATCTTCTCTGGCTCCTAAAAGCAGCATGCCATCACTGCATTCTTTATAAACGTTTCAGGAGAAAATGAAGGTAACATTTCCATTTTTAATGATTTCTCTTTGAGGAAACATCATATAATCCTAAAAACAGACCCCAGAGGTAATGATTTCCTTAGTACGTTGTTATCCTGAGAAGGTTATACACTGAAAGGCCACCTCCATCCCTAGACAAGATCATATAAGTATTGTTTTTGTCATTAGAGAAACATACATCCATCTAAGTAAATTATTACAAAGACGTTTAAGAAACTTTTCATTAGATATACATTTATCATGGATAAAGAACATTCAGGTTTTCCATCAAACAGTGTCTGTACTGTACTTACCTTCCTGTCCGGCCAGTTGTACTTTGCAAATATTGTATCATACGTATCCACAGCACCATCAGTGATCAGCATTATGGCTTGACTGCAAATGCTCCCTTGTCCTGTGTGATTGAACTGTGAGAGGAAACAGTCATTTGAGTAACAGACTTAAATGCAGGTTTCAGAGTAGCAGCCGTGTTAGTCTGTATTCGCAAAAAGAAAAGGAGTACTTGTGGCATCTTAGAGAAGTGCGTAGGTCCTATAGAGAAGCTCTACTGAGCCCAGTGTGTAGGTTAAAGAAACATTCACATAATTTTTGTAATCTTTTATTATATATGTATTCATCTATTACACTACACTTTGTATAATAAAAGAGGTACCATTTATTATTGTGTCTCCACAGAGTGGTATAAACAGTCTGATCAATTAGAAGATACACATTCATAAATACAGCATCCTTAGCATTTTCTCTATCCCCACAAAAAACAACCCATTAAATGAAAAGCCCATATGGAACCAAATCCTCCAGTTGAGTACTGTGGAATATCAGAGGGGTGGGGTTTTGTTTGTTTTGTTTTTGTTATCACAGTAGACATAAGCTACTCAAGGGAAGATTGCATTCCTTAAGGAATCTTTCCCATAAATTTTTTTGGGGGGGAAATTTTAGTATTTATATATGCATATCTTCAAATTTACCAGGCTGTCATACAACTCCTAGTGGATACCTCATAACAACTGTTTCCTCTTCTATTACACAAATACCAAAGTACAAGACCTTAGTATCTAAGTGACTTGCAAATATTATTCCATGTATCAATTGGGGTATGTTAAGAAGCAATATCATGCCAATTTTACAGATGAGGAAATGTGGCACAAACTCAGATAAATTAAGTCATTTTTCCAAGGTCACACAGGAAGTCATTTCCTGATCCAGGAACATATCTTGAGTCTGAATCCAAGAAAATGGGAGATCAGTGTTGACAAAAATGTGAAATGGACTTAGTGAAAATCAAGAAGTGATCTGATACTGAATTTTGCAAAACCAGAAGAGAGAGGCTGGAGGAAATGAGTGCTCCAACACTGGAAGGAGAGAAACAACAACAATATGGAGAAAGAAATTACCAAGCATGGACTTGCCGGACAACCAAAAGCTTTATTCCAAGGAGGAAATAGAATATTCCTTTCCTTTATTCCATTTATGCAAATGGCAACTGAAAGCCTCAAAAGGGAAATTAGTGGTGATGAATCACATGCAAAATGTATTGGTAGATGCAGAGATACAGGATAAAGATCAGCCACAAATGGAAGAAATATGGAGGACAATTATGAGTGAAACAACTCCTGAAGAAAGTACTGGAAATATTAAAGATTTGTTGATTGAACAAATAGAAGACATTGAGCACTGACCAATGCTACCAAGGATGAGGACGAGCAAAGACTGTAGGATATAGTACAAGCACTGGATGAAGCTCTCAAGGAAGCTGTAAGACTAAAACATGTTAGTTAGTTGAACAATATAACTTATGCTACAGCAACAGCTCAACAGTTTCACATCAAGCCAGTTGAGGATTTGAACCACTGGAAAACTCCCTATATTGAAGAACTCCCATGAAAACAAAGGTTAAACCAAAAGATTAAGCTTTTACATCAGGATATCAGCCTACTGAATGAATTTTAAAATATCATTTGAAGAGAAAAGAAAAGTTAATGGCCCTGAAGATGAAATATGAGATCAGTGAAAGAGACTTGAGAGTTGTGAAGGAACAATGCAAATAGAAACTGATCACTGAGTCATAGGTGTGGAAGATATTCAGCACAAAGCTATCAATATCAAGAGAACAGAATCTTCACAAGATAACCTAAGAGATTCTTTGATCAGATCAACATGGGGAAGAATATTAGTGCTAATGGAAGGAAATTTGGTCTGAGGACATACACTCTGCTGTCTCATTTGTTGTATTAAAAAAGTGAGAGAAAAATTTAAAAGCCACATAACAGAGGAATATACAGGAATGTCAAAGACAAAAATAGATGAGGTACTAAGAATGAAAAATCAGAACGCATCCAGACCACATAGGATGCACGGAGTCTGCCTGAACTGCCTAACAACTCTCCATGATTGTTTACTTGAACAACTTAATAAATGTTTCAGAATGGACGTCCAAGATGGTGACAGGGAGAATCATCCATATTATATATATAAAAAAAAAAAAAAAAAAAAAAGGAAGGAGGCCACCGTGATCCCAATCACAAGTTTACCAACTATGTGGAAAGTTCATATGGCAATTCTGGATAGTGTTAGCATGCAATGGATGCTGCTTCCTGAACAAAAAGCTGAACAGTACACACGAAAGGCACTAAGACCACCTCAGGCTGAAAAGGACAAGACATGGAGAGGAGGTACATCCAACTACATGACAGAGGAAAAGCGTCTGCTATTGGTGAATCAAGCAATTGACAATGAAGAATAACGTTGAAATCAATGAGTCAGAGTAACAGATCATCTGGTTGCAGTAACAAGCAATGGCCAAGTGTGCATCCCAGCCCAGAAAGCATAGAAGAAAAGAGAAAGCAAATCACCAAAGAAAGACTCAAAAGATTTATACAGAAATTAATGAAGGGATAGTGGTGGTGAAGGATCATACCCCTTAGTTATAGAGGATAACAAACTCATGGCTTGTAGAAGGATACCTCTAAAGAGAATCAGAAAGCCTCACTATGAGAGCACTAGAGCAGTCCTCAAGGCTTAGTTATGAATGAAACAAAATTGACCACCAGAACTCCTCCCCAAACTGCAGAATGTGTTCCCAAAAGGAAGAGATGGTTGAGCATGTGCTGAACCCCTGCAGGAGCCTGGCTGGGAGAGAAAAAAAAGGTTACTCACCTCTTTTGTAACTGTTGTTCTTTGAGATGTGTTGCTCATATCTATTCCACTTAGGTGTGTGCGCGCGCTGCGTGCACGGATGTCAGAAACTTTTCCCTAGCAGCTACCCATCGGGCCAGCTGTGGAGCCCCCTGGAGTGGCGCCGATATGGCGCTCTATATACGATCCTGCCGGCCCCTTCCGTTCCTTCTTGCTGGCAACTCCGACAGAGGGGAAGGTGGGGGGGAATGGAATAGATATGAGCAACACATCTCGAAGAACAGTTACAAAAAAGGTGAGAAACCGTTTTTTCTTCTTTGAGTGCTTGCTCATATCAATTCCAGTTAGGTGACTCCCAAGCCTTACCTCGGAGGTGGGGTCGGAGTCAAGGTATTGCAGACTGAAGAATCGCCCTGCCGAAGGCCGCATCATCGCAAGATTGATGGATGATGGCGTAGTGTGACGTGAAGGTGTGCACCAAAGCCCACATGGCAGCCTTGCAGATTTCCTGAAGAGATACATGCACCAGGAAGGCTGCAGAGGAAGCTTGAGCTCTCGTGGAATGAGCTATAATAACAGGCGGAGGGACATTTACCAAGTTATAACAGGTACGAATACACATGGTGATCCATGAAGATATCGGCTGGGAAGAAACTGGAGCACCTTTCATTCGTTCCGCTATAGCAACGAACAACTGGGTCATCTTGTGAAAGGGCTTTGTCCTATCTATGTAGGAGGAGAGCGCCCTTCTGACATCTAGTGAATGCAGCTGCTGCTCTCAAAGATTGGCATGCGGCTTTGGATAGAAAACTGGCAGGAAAATATCCTGGCTGATATGGAAACGGGATACAACTTTTGGCAAGAAAGCTGGATGAGGTCTAAACTGAACTTTGTCTTTATGGAAGATGCTATATGGTGGCTCACACGTGAGAGCCCGTAGCTCAGAAACACGTCGTGCTGAGGTGATGGCCACTAGGAAGGCAACCTTCCAGGAGAGGTAGAGGAGCAGACAGGAAGCTAGCAGCTTGAAAGGGGGACCCATGAGGCAGGAGAAGACTAAATTAAGGTCCAAGGCTGGCACAGGGGGCTTCATCGGGGGATGGATCTTTTCCAGCCCTTTTAGGAAAAGTCCCACGATGGGGTGTGCAAACACGGAATGCCCAGAAGCTCCTGGGTGGAATGCCAAGATAGCCATGAGGTGGACCTTAAGAGAGTCGAAGGCCAGATGTTGGTCTTTCAAGTGCACTAGGTAATCTAGGATGCATGGGATTGAAGCCTGAAGTGGAAGCACTTGCGTTGGGCACACCAAATGGAAAACTTTTTCCACTTTGCTTTGTATGTCATCCTGGTAGAAGGCTTGCGGCTTTCCAGGAGCACCTGTCTCACCAAGTCCGAACAGGCGAGCTCAGCCTGGTTCAACCATGGATCTTCCAGGCCATGAGGTGGACAGACTGTAGGTTCGGATGGAGGAGACGACCGTGATTCTGTGAGATGAGGTCGGGAGTGAGAGGTAGACGCAGCGGGGCCCAGATTGACAGATCCAAGAGAGATGGGTACCAGCACTGGCGAGGCGAAGCCGGGGCCACCAATGTGACGTCTGCCTTCTCTCTGCGGACCTTGAGAAGGACCTTGTGGACCAGGGGGAATGGCAGGAAGGTATATAGTAACTGACCGGACCATGAGATCAGGAAGGTATCTGCGATTGATCCCAGACCGTGACCCCAGAAGGAGCAGAAAGTTGGGCACTTCCTGTTGACCCCTGTGGCAAACAGATCGATTCGGGGAAACCCCCAGCTGTGAAAGACAGAGTGGATAACATCCGGGTGGATCAACCACTCATGAGTAAGGAAGCGTCTGCTCAAGCTGTCTGCCAGTATGTTCTGAATGCCCAGCAGGTATGAAGCCTGGAGAAAGATGGAATGGGCTAGACAGAATTCCCATAGTAGGAGGGCTTCCTGACAGAGGAGACAATCGGGCTCCACCTTGTTTGTTTAAATAAAACATCGCCGTGGTGTTGTCCGTCAGCACCACTACACAATGGCGCTGCAAGTGGGACGGAAATGCTTAGCATGCGAGACAGATAGCCCTGAGTTCTTTGATATTGATACGTAGGACCAGTTCCTCTACTTGCCATAGACCTTGAGTCGTCAGGCTTCCGAGATGCGATCCCCAGCCCAGCGCGGACGCATTGGTTACCAGGATCAGAATGGGCTGGGGAGGGTCAAATGGGACCCCAGCGCCCACCATGAGGGGGTCCAGCAACCAACGCAGGGAATCAAGGATGTACTCCGGGACGGTGAGCACCATGTCCAGACTGTCGCAACCCGGGCAACATACATACGCCAGCCACGCCTGTAGGGGCCTGAGCCACAATCTGGCGTGCTGCACCATGTAAGTGCAGGACATCATGTGGCCCAATAGCTTGAGGCACTACTTCACTGTGGTAGTGGGGAAGTCGCGAAGACTGGTGATTATATGTGCAATGGCTAGACGTCGAGCCTCTGGGAGAAAAGCTCTCACTTGATTTGCATCCAGAACCGCTCCGATAAATTCTATTGTTTGGGTCGGGGCAAGAACTGACTTGTTGACATTGAGAATGATACCCAAGCGGTCGAACGTGTCCTTGACCAATTGCACCTGTGATTTCACATGCTGGTGGCACCGGCCTCATATGAGCCAGTCCTCTAGGTACGGGTAGATGTGCATGCAGTGGCGGCGAAGGAAGGCTGCGATGATCGCCATGCATTTGGTGAAGATGCAGGGAGCCATGCACAGGCCAAAGGGGAGGGCTGTGAACTGATAATGCATCTTGTTCACCACGAAATAAAGAAAACATCTGTGAGATGGAGTGATTGAGATGTGAAAATAAGTGTCCTTCATATTGAGGGTGGCATACCAGTCTCCCGGATCCAGTGAGGGAATGATCATGCCCAAGGAGACCATGCGGAACTTCAAGTTGACGATGTACTTGTTGAGCTCCCTGAGGTCCAGAATGGGCTGTAGACCTCCTTTTGTCTTGGGAACGAGGAAGTAACGTGAGTAAAAACCCTTGCCCGTGAGCTCCTGAGGCACCTTCTCCACAGCACCTAGGGCGAGGAGGGATTGTAACTCCTGGATAAGGAGTTGCTCGTGAGAGAGGTCCCTGAAGAGGAACGGGCAAGTGGGGTGGGAGGGTGGGAAGGAGCAGAAGTGGATAGAATAGCCCGCCTCTACTGTGCGGAGGACCCACTGATCCGATGTAATAAGGGACCATACATGGTAGAAGCAGGATAAACGGTTCAGGAAGGCAGGATAACCGGCTGGGATATGGACTGGTAGTCCGTCCTCATGCGCATCTTCAAAATGGGGGCTTAGGGCCTTGGTGGCGAGGGAGGCTTGGACTGCCCTTGGCCCTGTCCAGACAGAGGGTGCGATGGTCTGCGCCTGGTGTATCTACTTCTCCTGTGGGTGAGGGGGGCCAGATGTGGATGTGCCCACCACTGCCTCATCAAGTGAAGACGAGGAGGAGGCGACCGGCAGGATTGGGTCCGAGACAGCCCCTTGGTTCACTGGTTCCGGTTCCTCCTGGGCACAGGGTGTAGCCTCCACCAGGGGTGGGGCTGGATCCAGGGTTTGTGCGGGGTGTGGAGGAGGATGACTGATGGTTGCCTCGGGAACACAGGACCAGAACATGATGGTGGATAGACACCTGGAGGGGCACCCTGGGCTTGGTGGTACGCCCAGGGAATCCAGAACTGCCACTTGGGTTGGCAGTGGGGCGCCGAAGCGTCCTGTCCGAGACTGCCTGGACCTGATCAGGGTGCCTCTGATGCTCCCCATGTCCTGCCCGACCTGGGAGAGGGTGACTGGGAGTAGGACGGCGAAGGAGAAGCAGTACGCTGCGCTGGGGGGGGCGGGGGGTTCCGCGTCCCCCGATGGGCGGGATGGGTACTGTGCGGAGTTGCAGGACCCAGACGGTGATCTATGGTGCTGTTGTGGGGTGTGGTACTGAGAGGTCGACTGGCGCCAAGATGTTGGATTTCATCTTGGTGGGTAGCGACCAGTGCTGTGCTGGGGAACGGTGCCGTGCCGGGGAACGGTGCCACAATGGAGAGCGGTGCCGTGCCGGGGACCGGTGCCACAATGGGGAGCGGTACTGCGATTAGGAGCGGTGGCGCTGCGTGGAACAGTGTCAGTATGAGCGGTGTCGTGAGGTCTGACCTTGACTTAAGCCTCATCAACCTTAAACATCGACCTGTCAGCCGATAACCACCTCGAGCTGGAGAGGCTCAGAGGATCGGGGCTGCGAGAACAGAGCTGCGAGTTGGACCGGTGCGGAGTATGGCAGTGCCAGGACTCAGAGCGGCGCGGTGGAGCTGGTCTGGGAGCAGGCAGCCCAAAGATTGCCAGTTTGCCCCTTGTGGGTGCCGGGACTCAAGATAGTGTGGGCCTCAAGCCTGGAGACTTAGGCACTGTAATATCAATGAGGCCTCTGGCGGTCTCAAGGGTGTCAGGTGTGGAAGGCAACGTGACCTCCTCAACCTGGAGATGCAAGGAGTCCGGCAGTACAGGGCTTCCCGGGGAGGTGGGGGCCCGTGGAGGACGAGGCCTACTGGGAGAACTGTCGGCCTTATTCCCCTGGTCTGCACCGTGTTCTGATGGGGGTGCGATTACCACCTTGGACCTTCGCAGGAACTTCTCCATGGCCTGCTTCTTGTGAGTAGCCGGAGAGTGAGAACGGTGCCAGGGGGAGCGCTTTTGGGCCCCGGGGGACCGCCAAGCCCTAGAAAGGCATGCAGAGTCCTTCTTCGGTGCTGAAGATGGCACCGCTGCAGGTGAGCTCCGCACCGCGGCACTCGGGATCAAGCATTGAGGCGGATGGAGAGCAGACTCCATGAGGAGTTGTTTAACTCTAATGTCCCTCTCCTTTCTAGTGCGAGGTTTAAAGGCTTTGCAAATCTTGCACTTATCCGCCTGATGGGATTCTCCCAGACACCAGAGGCAGGAGTCGTGAAGATCACCCATGGGCATGGACTTGCTGCAGGAGTCACAAGGTTTGAAGCCCTGGGATGGCATGCCCAGGGGCCCCGAAGGGCACTCGTTGAAGGGGAAACCCCTTCAAGTGTTAACGACAACACTTAATACTAAAGATAACAGATAAACTCTTGACTCACAATAAAGATAAGTAGAGAAGCTAGGGAGTAGTGGAGCACTTGCGAACAAGAGACCACTGTTCCAATAACCGTCACTGGCGTAAGAAGGAACTGAAGGGGGGTCGGGCTGACAGGGCCGTATATAGAGCGCCATATCAGCGCCACTCCAGGGGGCTCCACAGCCGGCCCCACAGGTAGCTGCTAGGGAAACATTTCCAACATCCGTGTACGCAATGCATGCACACTCCTAACTGGAATTGATATGAGCAAGCACTCGAAGAAGAATATATGAACAGACACAACGAGGTTGCCAAGTGTCTGCATTGGAGCCTCTGTGGCAAGATCTCATTTAAATGAACCATGTGGAATTACAACCACTTATTCGAAAGCGCTCTAGAGAATGAAGAGGCTAAGATTTTATGCGAACTGGCAAGTTTCACAGACTGAATGCTGCAGGCAAACAGGACATAGTTGTTACAGAAAAGAAGACAAACAAGACAACGTTAATTGATATTGAGATACCAGCAGCAAAAAAAACATAAAAGATTGTGAAGTATGAAGAACTCTGCCACAAAGTGGAATGATTATGGAAAACTAGAACATAGACAAGCCCAGTGATTATTGGAGCACTTAGAGCGGAGGTGGAGAAACTACGGCCCACAGGACCATCCTGCCCGGCCCCTGAGCTCCCAGCCGGGGAGGCTAGCCCCTGGCCTCTCCCCCACTGTCTCCCCTCTCCCGCAGCCATCGCCGCTTGCACCCCCTCCCAGGCTTTCAATAAGCCTGTACCGCTGCTCTGGGCGGCATGGTAAGGGGGCAGGGGGAGTTGGATAAGGGGCAGGAGGTCCCGGGGCGTAGTCAGGGGGCAGGAGCCCGTTGGATGAGGAAGAGGTTTGTGGGGGCAATCAAGAGACATGGAGCAGGGGGGTTGGATATGGGGTGGGGTCCTGGGGGGGGGGAGTTAGGGATGGGGGTCCCAGGAGGGGGCGGTCAGGGGACAAGGAATAGTGGGGGGGGTTGGATGGGTCTGGGGGCCTGTCAGGGGGTGGGGGTGTGGATAGGGGTCGGGACAGTCAGGGGACAGGAAGCAGGGGTGTTGGATGGGGGTGGGGTCCTGGGGGGGGTGGTTAGGGGCAGGGGGTCCTGGGGGGGGAATGTCAGGAGACAAGGAGCAGGGGGGGTTGGATGGGTCGGAGGTTCTGAGGGGCCGGGAAGTGGGAGGGGGCGGATAGGGGGCAGGGGTCAAGCTGTTTGCAGAGGCACAGCCGTCCCTACCCGGCCCTCCATATCATTTTGCAACCCCGATGCGGCCCTCGGGGCCAAAAAGTTTGCCCACCCCTGATTTAGAGTGATCCCTAAGAGTGTGAATGAGCAGCTCAAGAATATGGTAGGAGCACAAGACATCATGGATAGTGACTTCCAGAAGACAACGTTCATAGGCACTGAGAGAATTTTACGGAAAGTCAAAGGAGAACGAGTGTATCTGAACTTCTAAAATGCAGAAATTCTACTGAGGGTTCAAAAAAAAACTCCTGACTACCCAAACCTATGGAGTCGCTTCATGGTCAGGATTTACTGGTGACTTGGGGGGGTAAATTTTAGACAGTAGCTTTCTCCTTTTTATGCTTAAAGATCACGCATGTTGTGAAGGCTATTTGTTTAAAAACCCAAACATCCTGATGATCTAATATTAATAACAACAACAAATAAATTTGCTGATGTTCAAAAACATTCTTCACCTCAAGGGGACACATACATCATGGTAGCAATCCATGGGTGAGATCTGGGGACACAGTTACTGGAAGGCAGTCATGAGTGTCACCCGCTACTAAAGCTTCATGATATTATATATTTAGTATTGTACAGTTAGCCAGAAATACGTGGTATTCCCAGCACAGGATAAAGAAGCAGTCACTCTTGCCATCTCCTCTAACACAGCACAGAGTTAGTATCACATGCACTACACAATCTCTGAATGAACTGGTCTCACAGACACTTTAGTCAATCTTCCAAAGTGATTTTGAATATAAACACAGATATAATTCTCTATTTTCAACTGCATTTTCCCCCAATGAATCTCCATTATCCTTTTCCTTACACTCAAAGAAAGGATACTTTGGGTCTCCAGCATGAAGCCGCTGAAGGCTTTGTCTAATCTTGAGGTCAGCCCACTTGTGTTTTAGCTACTGAACAGATGGAATTTCTTTTTCCATCAGATGTTTACAGATGAGTTGTTTGTAAATAGATCTACTGATGAAGTAATAGAGCCAGAGGCACTGAGAAAATGGAATGATCCTGTTTGGAAATCTTTCTATTTACTTCAGCAGGTTTTGGATCAGGAACAAGATCCCCAAGGCACTGGCATTAAATCATAGTTGGCATAGCTCAGTGGTTTGAGCATTGGCCTGCTAAACCCAGGGTTGTGAGTTCAATCCTTGAGGGGCCATTTCGGGATCTGGGGCAAAAATTGGGGATTGGTCCTGCTTTGAGCACGGGGTTGGACTAGATGACCTCCTGAGGTCCCTTCCAACCCTGATATTCTATGATAGTTCTCCCAAAATTACTGTACATAGTTCTGGCATCTTGTGGTTCAGTCCTTCTGTCATTGCAATTTTAAGTTTCTGACTTGTGCTACTTTTCCAATCCCATCCAGTCTATGAGTGAGAAAGGTGGCATTCCTTTCATTATGATGTCCTTAGATCTAACATTTTCCCATATCTATAAAATTAGTTTGTCAAAAGGAGGATTCTTCACATGGACTACTCTTTTTAAATTATCCTAACTAAATTATGGAAAAAAGGGGCAAAGTATATTAGAATATCTAAAGAATGGTGAATGGTTGAGGTGGGATGTCTTCATATATTTATTTTAAAACATTACTATTCTGTCTACATCCACATTATTCTACGTGGTAATCCTGCTGTTTGAATATTTTGAAGAATGCGATTAAATTCAAATGCTTTGATGAGTAATATCTCCTCATATTTGTCTAGAACTTTATTTTTATTGAATAGCAAGAGTGATGAAAGTGTTTTCCATAATAATAACAATGACAAGGGCCTTATGATGAACTACAATTAACTCAGTGATTCATCAGTTAGCAGTGAAAATTTCAATGCATCCTGACATTTAGAGCATTTGGTTGTGATTAAGTCTTTGAAATGTCACAGAATTTTATTTAATTGGCTATGATTTTTTTTAAGAGGTAATCACTGCAAAGATTGCATTCATCACCAAAAGAGATAATTGCAGTTGTCACATGATATAGTAGGTGCTAACTACTGTACCAAGCACATCCGTATTCTTGCAGCAACTAATGAATACTGCATAAATCAATGGTTGGAAAGAACTTGGGAGTGGATTTAAATGTGCTTTTCAAAGACACTACTATCAACACCTTCAACTTCAAAGACATTAGTATTAACAAACTAGGCAAATACTGAAACTGAAATGCAAGTAATTGTGAGACAAAATTAACGAGTTTAATTACTCTAACCTCTGAACCATCCTAAAAACCCAGCCAGAATCTCAATAGCCTATTTGTGTGATAAATAGCTTTTGTGAGAGTGAGACACCCCTAACTAACCTGTAATGTACAAGAACAGATTTCTACCCCTTAAAGGTCACATACTGTAGATGAAGTAGAAAATAGTTTAAAGTCCCCTTCTAAGGGAGATTAAGTAGCATCCTTCTGAACAAAGCTGTTTAAAAGCACACTTGTAAGAGAGCATAAGTGTGTATATGTATATAGCAGACATATTTCTGTGTTCATAGAATCTTGGAAGATTAGGGTTGGAAGAGACCTTAGGAGATCATCTAGTCCAACCCCCTGCTCAAAGCAGGACTAACCCCAACTAAATCATATTATAAATATGTAAAGTAAAAATATATGAAGCTATTACCTCCATTTTTATATTATAAATGGAAGAAGACATTACTCTTCAGAGTCAGATCTGAAGGTACATGTAGCATGTTCCATCACTGCCTTCCCAATGATTCTCACTCACCATGGTTACAGCTCAGTGGGACATGATTTCACTTCATTCTCTCTGCTATCTATTTACGTAACTAGGTTTTTAAGTAGGCTTTATACTACACTCAGTTTCGTATTGTCTAAGTGTCTTACACATTTTAATACAAACACCTAGGAGCTCAGGTTTTCTTGATCACTGGAATCAATATTTTTTCCAATGTATGTGGATTTGGAGGGCTAATCTAGGATGTGTTTTGTGCATACAATAGCTGGTATTTACTGTGGCACATCAGGTTTCTGATATTATATTCTATGTCCACATTGGGGCTTTTAATAAACTCTACAAACAGGCTAGAGTTGCTCATTATTTCATGTAGCTTCTCCTATAACCATGTTTGGCATGTTCTGTATCAGAGAATTAGTCCCATACTGTTTGGGTGGACAATGCGGCAGTGGAATATATTTGCTTCAGCTTCCCACCATTGTATATACCTTTGTCCGCTAGACTGAAGGGCCCTCTACTGCTCGCTATGAAGTATTTATGAACCATGATCAACTCATCTCTTACAGGCTCTTTTGATAATCTACTGAATTAAACTTCTTAAAATTATTCACTGTAAGGCATATTTTCTGACAAATTTGAAAATATTCTCAAATGGAATTCTGAATTCATAATCATGAATATTCACATTTGTTTTCTTAGCGAACCAGCCAATGGGAGTGCGGTGCTGCTGCTCAGGGCGGGGGCAGCGCGTGGAGCCCCGTGATCCCCCTGCCTAGAAGCCAGACCCGCTGCTGGCTGCTTCCAGGATGTAGCGTGGTATCAGAACAGGTAGGCACTAGCCTGCCTTAGCTAGGCAGCACTGCCGACTGGACTTTTAACGTCCCGGTCGGTGGCGCTGACCAGAGTGACCAAGTACCTTACATGCTGCGACCCAGTATTGGGTTGCGACTCGACCTTTGAAAATCGCTGGTCTAATGTGAATAAACAGCCACTTAAATAATCTTGACAATGTGTGTATGTCTCTCTCTTTGTGTGTGTGTGTGGGTGTGTGTGAGATAGAGCTGCCTCGTTTATTGGATATGGGCAATTTTCAAGTATTACACTGTAGGCTAGCTCATGAAGCACCTCTCTTATCATCATAATCCTAAGGGGGGTGGGGACTTTGAGCAGCAGCTGGTCATGATTTATTAGCTAGGTATTAAAATGAAAGTTCATTTTCGGCAATTAACTTAATGGGGGGGAGGAGCATCAATGCCAATGCTTAAAGAAAGGTGCAAACTTACATCACTGAGAATGTTGAAAGCCTCATTTAAAGCTATATCCAGCATTCCAATTCCTTTTGCAAAAAGTTTGTTGAGGTGTTCCCTGAAGTGCTGAAACATGAAAAAAACAGGTTGTAAAAGCAATATTCTAAGAAATTCAATATACATGTTAATACATTTTATAGAGGTCATTGACTGACGATTTAGGGTATTTTAATATACCTATATAACATTAATGATAAAATACAGATTAAAGTAAATCTGTGATAAAAGGGAACAATTTTGTTACTTACCTGTTCAATTATTTTTCTCATACATATCCAAATCACAATCCTGAATCACTGGACAGCCAGCTGTCAACACTGAGACAGTTCTCAACAATTTATAACACACAATTCCTAGCCTGTTTAGGCAGAGGGAGCCTCAACATATTCCCAGTGGATGTTCCAACAAAAATAATGAAACCAAGAAAAAAATCCACATCTAATAGGATCCGTCTATCCTCAATAAAAACAAATATTAGCAATAACTTTAGGAGTAAAGGGTATTGTGGATTGGATATATGAGGAGGCGCATAGACATGTTTTGTTATTTGATATTCTTAGTTCTGTTAGTCAAATGCAAACGGGAGTGTTATGACACAAGAGAAATTAGAAGTCCAAGATTAATGCACAAATTAGAAATTTGTGTTATTAACCTGATTTGTGTAAGTCGGTGTCTGGATGGGATTTCAATAAAAAGCTACATTATAAAAGAAGCTGCAAAATTGTCCAGTTCTCAAGCTATATTCAGTCCACCAAACCTGGCACGGATTGAAATGAGCAAGTATCATAGACAATAATAGAGAGAAAGGAGAATTAGGAAAGGATGCTTACGAGTTGAAGGGGGCTTGTGCGAGCTCACAAAAGCCCCACGTTAACAGAGCCAGATTCTGGGCTCCAAGAAGAAGAATTTTAGCTTTCTTTCCATTTCATTTTGTTTTAAAAGAAAGTCTCCAGAATTTAAAACATAAAAGTATATAAACCAATCACTGTGGGAGAAAGGAATCAATAGATGGTCCTCACTTCTGCAGGAAGATGTTAGGGAGAATTTGAAGTATGACTTGATCCTGAACCATAGACTACCCATTTGTTTTCTCTTTGACCTCATACCCCAGAATCCTCTATGTGGTTTCAGCAAAAATGACTATTCACACTAATTCATAAGCAAAATTCATTCTTGGTGTAACTCCACTGAGTTACAGCAGGGATGTTGGGGCAGTAATTCTGTGGCCGGTACTACAGGCTTCAGAGGATATTTTTTTGGCAGGAATAAACTCTTATGCTCAGCCATTTAATCAGTTTTCACTTTGTTTTCTGTTTAGGTGTATCTATCACTTCTTGAGCCTTAACATAGCTGCTTTGAAGGTTCTTAAACGAACTTCAATGCAATATTATGGCTGATAAAACAATTCTTCTACACCAGGGATGAGACAGACTTACATCATCAAATTCACCCCTGTGCAGAGGGTTAGCTTCAAACCTATGGATTGCCTATGTCCCATTTAACCCTGTTTTGAGGCTTTAAGTGGGACTTGAATCGTTCAGAGAGCTTGGACGAGTCCTTTCCACGGGGGTAAAATTACTCCCACAGAGCGATTCAGGAAGCTTGCACTGCCACTACCCATGCTATAATATTTGTTTAGTAACTAAACACACTTCATTTTCTGGAACTGTCAAAATTCTGTCCCCTTTCATAAATATTACATTCAGCAATAGTATAACACCACAACAAGGGTATAATAATAAGGCCAGAATATGTTCCAGACATACTGGACATTAAAAAAAACTGTTGGCAATTTTTGAGAGAAACTGTAAATTGCCAGACATGGAATGGTCCCATTTTTATAACCAAACAACTAATTCACTGGATTTTTCTCTCTAAAAACAATGTTTTCATATCAGGCAATTAAGTCTTCTAGGTTTATAATGGAAAGATTGACATACAAACTGACACAAACAGTGTCATGAACCATAAAAAGAAGTTGTATTTAGTATCACCTAGTACGAGTCACTCTCTTAAACAATTCTCTATAATGCAACCTTTTTTGGTAAAATAAAAGTATATTGTAGTTTATTGGAAGCAGAATACTTTCTATTTTGTTAAACTCTAGTAAATTAGAGGTAAAAAATTTACATCTCCGCTCCAGGCAATTTTGAGGCATACGTTTTTGCCACAAGAATAGGCTATTTTTCCAAAACAATTAGTGTAGTTTAATGTTAATAGTGACCTTCTAAATGTGGTTTCAGAGTAACAGCCGTGTTAGTCTGTATTCGCAAAAAGAACAGGAGTACTTGTGGCACCTTAGAGACTAACCAATTTATTTGAGCATAAGCTTTCGTGAGCTACAGCTCACTTCATTGGATGCATAAAGTGGAAAAGTTTTACTAAATTACATTCTTCTAAATGTGGTTCACACAGTTCAATATTTTGAATAGCCAAAAGGCAAAGCCTTGTTTATCTAAATAAGCAGTGACAGCATAAAACCCAGTACAGCCTAGATAGTGAAATGGTGCTTTTGCCTCCAATACCAGATAGTTAATTTAAACTAACACCAATAAATATCTATATTGTAATAGTAATAATAATTTTAATGAAATTCTTTCCTACTCGCTACATAGATATAATTAATAATTTGAATAAAGAAAATCAAGAGTTCGGGCGAGTGGGGAAAGACTGGAGAAGGAAGCCATGTCTTGGGGGAAACCCTGACAGTACATTTGGCTTTATGGCATTTCTACAATTAGAAAAAGAAATAGATAAAGAACTAGATTAACTAGAGCAAGAACTAAATAAATGGATATCTGATCCAGTAGGGGAACACCTACATTTCTATATGGCCAAGCAACATTTGTAATTGGACATTTTCAAAAACACAAAGCCACATGAAACAAAGTAGTAATTATGTTTCTAAAATAAAGCAAAGTATCACTGACCTTTAATACATTTGTATTGCACTGAAATTTTTAAAGTAATAATAAAATGATGTGAATAAAATACTCAAACATTCAATAAATGCATTGAACTTTTTTATACTGTAACCAAATACAAATTTTAAAATCCTTGGAAATTTAAGCTTATATTGACAGCAAACTACATTGCCAGCTTTTCAACCACAATTCTGGGGCTGATTCTTTGTTCCTAGCATAATTCAGAACACCCTCCTGCGTACTCTAAACCGTCTATAGCCCTGATTCAAAGCCCAGTGAAGTCAAGGTTCCAATTAGGTTCAATGGATATCGCCCCCAGCCTAATGTCATGAAAAGGATTACTAAAAAAAATTGCTTTTCAGATTGTCTTGAAAAATGGAAAAATTAAAGCTAAATTAACATTTTCTGTGAAAATTTTTGATTTGGTCATAAATCCATCTTTTGTCAAAACAATTATTTTGACAAGAAAATTTTCAACTAGCTGTAGCAGCCACAGCCCCTCTCTCATAGACCTGGCAGAGGTGGTGATGGGGCAGCGCACAGCTGTCATAGCTGCCTCTTATGCCCCAGACTGGTGGAATCTCCTGGAAACTGGCAGTACCAACTTTGTACAGGAGGGTCAAGGTTCTGAGCTTTTATCTTTTAATAAATCAACTGGATTAAAATAAGCAATTAAGAATCCCAATTGAATTTTTGCCCTTGGAAGCAGATGACTGTTCCACAAACACTAATTAAATTAACAAAGAACTTTGCTATAAAATAATGCCTCACAATAGTTTACAAAAGCTCAGAACGTTTCACAGCCTATTGGATACTGTAAAAACTTTCTGACAATGTATGCACACTATCACATATGAACATACATCAAGAAACAGATTATTTACAATTACCAATAAATAGTATAATTTCTAATCTAGAAATCAATGTATATGATCTATCAGAGGAACAAATATTTTCTCTCCTCATAGTTAGATATATATGTGCTGAAAAATACACTGTTGCAGTATGTATAAATATAATGTTGACATTTGTTTGCTATACAAAAAACAGTAAAATGTTGACAATGGATTTCATGCACTATGAATTTTAATGAATCCATGTTTTCTGCCTCTGGCCTCATAGTGAGCAGATGCTAGTAGGTGATTCTGCAAAGGGACTGAATTAATTAAGGGTTGTTGGTTTTTTTAAACTATGCTTTGTATTCTCTCTCTTTCGTTGGTTTTCAATCTGCTCTTTGTTGTCTGAGAATGCCAATAGCACTTCAACACTATGTTTATCCATCCACTAGAAAATTTAGTCAACGACATTTAAATAATTGTTTCTTTGATGTGCAGTGCACATCTTTACCATACTGGGTTTCATGGCTACACTGCACTAACTGGAGTTACGCCAAAGGAAGTTAAAAGTCTTTTCAATGGTGGAACAAAGAATAGATTTTTCAAGCTGTTAGTCTATGTCTGGTTGAGGGTGGGTTTGTTTTAAAACAATCAAAATGTATCATTGCACTTTATAAAAAGCCAGATTCCAATACCCATAATGACAATGAGTGATACTATATTCCATGAGCAGTCCAAATTACTTCAGTGGGATTACTGATGGCATAAGGTATTGTTCAGTGAATCTGACCCATGATGATTATTGTTTCTAAGAGGAAAAAACAAAGCTCCAGACATTCAGTTTCTTCCTTTTCAGATTTCCAGTCATCTACAGCTATGCGCTAGACTAGAGCGTATTGTAAGTCACGCTTCTGCAACTCCTTTCATTAGTAAAGGAATACTACAGGCATTACATTTTCACAAAAACATCTAATTTTGGATGCGAGAATGCCAGCATTTCAACTTCGCATACCTCTGCTTGTGTGTTTGTACGTTATATTGGTGTCTACGAACACCAATCGGCATTCACATCAGGAAGTATATATATAACACCAGGAGTGCTGCACATGAAAACAATACTTTGTAACTATATCATATTTTGCAACCAATTTCAGTGCATTCCAAAAAAGCAAACCTGACAGCTCCCTGCAAGTCACATAAGTATTACACTGAACTGATTTTACAGTTGAGGGTCAGTGTGTTTAAAGACACCGACTTGAAAAAACAGTATGTGACCATGCAATTAGGCTTTATTATAATGCATATGCACAAGGGAGCAGAACTGAGGTTGCACTGGCAACCTAACTTTCAATTGCTTGACTTTGTAACCTAAATCATTTTCTTTTACCATACATTTTTGAATGTAATTTCCTAGCAGAATTTCCTAGTCTACAGTATAGATTTCTACCACTTGAGCTATAGGACTAAACTACATTAGGTGTCAGCAGAAATAGGCCACTATTGTAGGGGAAAGACTGGGCTGCTGGTGCCATGTTGTAGGTGCAGGAGAGAGAAATCAGGGAGAACCAATCCATGGACTGAGGTGAGGCACTTCTGGCTCATGCACTGCCCTCAAAGTGAAAAACTGGCTGCTGGTGGCATGTGCTGGGTCTAAGGAGGGGTGTGACTGGGGATGGGATGGGAGGAGACATCTGTAGACTGAAAACATGCTCTTTGCCAAATTTCAGAGAGTCGATGCAAATTACGAGATGTTAGAGCTTCTCAAAAAAGGTTGCAAAAATCTTTTATAATGAAAGTGTTAGGAGAACCTAAGTAAGTGTCTCCTGTGATAATATCAGCAAACACCACATTTTAAATTAGAAGCGTGATTGCAAGTTTAGAGTCTCCCTTTAAATTACTTATTCGAGGTCAGAGAGCCCAGAATAGAATCTTGGATTCCCTTGCTCTTAAGCATTAAAAAGGCCCTTGCACCTTCTTATTTTTACATATGATGTTCTTCTGATAGTAAGTAGCAAGAGACACCAGTGAAAATTTCTCTCTCACTTATCTGCCATCTTCCTCTGGACTTTTTTAGTACCTATCACCATAGAATTGGAGCTCGTGCACAGTAATATGAGAGTGTTTAGACGTTGAAAGGGATATCTGCAGATGTACAACTGTGTACACAGACATTCGTGTGTAATTATAAACCTAATTTCCATATGCAATTACCACTATGTGCAATGTCTACTAGCAGACTCAGATACCTAATTTGCATGCATAACCTTGGTAATTCTGAATACAAATTAGTCACACAATTATGACAATCAGGCCTTGATGTCTGATTACAAAATTATAGGTGAATAATATATACAAGGGAAGTTGTGACTTCATTACAATAAGTGGATGTGGATGCATTCAGCTGAGGATCTATCCATGTCTCAATTTAGAGCTGGTTGGAAAAATGTAGGGTGAAAAGAGGAATTTCAGGAAAATTTAATGGTGAAATTCAGCACTGCTCAGAGGGGCAGGACAAGGACCATGTATCACTCAAAGAGAGCTTCCGTGGAACAGAAGCCCTGCTGAACTCTGCACATATCTGACTCTGTTTAAAAAAAAATACTCTCGGATGTCAAAAATCTTATTTTGATGACAAATTTCCAACCAACAGACCCAACAATGATTTACGATTGGCAAACAAGGTTTTATACAGGTCAATCAAGCTGTGGACAGTGGATCTCTTGGCTTCATACTAGCCTTCAAGTCAGAAAGAAATCAAGAAAATAATTTGCTCATCTTAAATTCAGAGTAAATGTTCTTGTCTCATGTCTAAGTACAAAGCATATGTGTCTGAAGAATAATGGGCAGTATACGGCATACTGTGGCTATTGTTTCCAGAAGGATAACACAATAAGGAAAGGGGGCTCCCCTACACTGAAGCAGGAAAAGTCCCATTTCTGATTAAAATTATGGCACCCCAGCAACAGGTTTTGGATTACCCCAGTAGGTGGATGGGGGTTACTTACAGAAAGCTTTTCCAGTTGTCTCAGTATTCTACACTAGGGCCCCAGTACACGTGTTCCTGCAGAAGACTAACAATCACTATTGCTGCATGAGTCAGCAACAGATTAAACAGGAAGATCCAATTGGGCAGAACGTGGTAAACCTTTTCAGATTATTTCTCATGCCTGAATTCTGAATCTCTCCTTTGGGAAGTTACTGAAAAAGTTTGTGTGTGAATCCTGATTTATAAACCATCTTTCTCTAGCCCACTGGGAGCTCAGTCACTGATTGCACAGACCCCAGCCTGTATTTGGCTGAAAGAGTCTACTTAGCTTTCATTGTCTGGGGGTTGCAGGGTAAGGATCTCTTGGTAAAATGAGCTAGCAAGTCAGCTTTCTGCCACTTTTCTTCTCACCCTTTCATTTTTGATTTACTATGTTTTAATTGTTTAAAATAATTAAGTTAAATAAATATTTGTATCACCTTTCTGTAAGGGTCAGTGATCAAGCACTTTTTGTTCTGTTTTGTCCTTTAGTAGTGTTAGATGGAAGCCTATGGGTGACAGTGAATGGGTTGTAAAAGGAGGTGAAGAGCTTGTACATTTCAACAGCTGTAGGGAGGACAGAGTAAAGGTATGTCTGTTGAGGGGGCTTATTGGGGCACTGCTGAAACATGGCAGGGTTAAGTTTGCATAAGCAACCGTAACGATGCATTTCCTGGTTTTCTGACATGAGTTTTGCTAAGCTCAGTGCTCTGCAAGGAAGAAGACATGCCACCAAGCAACCTTAACTCTGCATTAATTTAGTCTTTTTGCCATTGAATTCCCTAGGTTCCCAGGAAAATGTATGTTGTTGGTAGGAGTTATTTAGGCAGTTGTATGTATGTCCTGCAATTAGCATAGTGAGCCAGAGTCCCCCCCAACACACACACACACACACACACACACACACCAGCTGCCTCCCACTAGCCCTGCTTTTGTACATCTCCCTAGCCATGCCCCAGACGCATTCAACATGCCCCCTCCAACCTGGGCCCTCCACACGACCATACCTTGGGCTCCCTATCACAAGCAGGGAATGCCCTTGAAGTCTTCACTCACTGGTATAGAAATGTTTCTATTTTCCTTATTTCCCCCACCCCCCCCAATAACTCAAATCACACCCAGTGCCTGGAGCAAAGATAACTATATTACGGGGAATAATGCTGGGGTGCAGGAAGGTTGAGGTATAGGGTGGTTGTGGTGCCCTAGCAGGGCTGGGAAGTACAATGGAGTTGGGGTGTACCGACACACCTGGGATCGCAGGGGGTTGGGGTGCAAGGGATTTAGGTTGCACTGGCAGAGCTGGGGTGCAGGAGACTGGGAGGCAGTGTTGGGGTGCAATAGCAGAGCTATGGGTGCAGAAAGGTCGGAGTGCAAGGTGGTTGAGGTACACTGGCAGAGTTGTGGAGTGCACAGAGATTGGGGTGCACTGGCAAAGCAGGGGGAGTAGGGGGTTGGGGTGCACTGGCAGGGCTAAGGCTGCAGGGTGGTTGGGGTGCTAGAAGGTTGGGGTTCACTGGCAAAGCTGGGGGCATAGTGAGGATGGAATATTCTGGCAGAGCTGTGGAGTGCACAGGAGTTGGGGTACATGGCAGAGCTGGGGCTGCAGGGTGGATGGAGTATAGGGGGCTGGAGTTTCCTGGCAGAGCTTCCAACCCTGTTGAGACCATTTTTACCCATAGCTCATTGATAGTGTCATCTCGAGCACTGGGCAAAATACCAAACACACAAACACATCTAGAAACTCTATTTTAAAACAGTTGTTTTTTCTGGACTTATAAAAAACGTTTTGTTAAAAAAAATCCAATCAGCTCTCACTCTCTGTCACACGTTTGATTACCTCTATCTGAGGTTACGTGCAACAGGGAAGAACAGGACCCTTTTTATTTTATCATTTACTGTGGGCTAGACTGCGATACCTTTATTTACAGTGATTTCAATGGGACTACACAAAAAGTAAGTTACTACTCAGCATGAGTAATGGTACCCAAACCTTGAAGGTTTTTTGTGCTGGTTCGCAAGACCATTGTTTCACTTCACAACATACGGATCGGTGGACACAGCCCTGCCCGCTGAGCCCCTAGGTGAAACTGAGTTGCACTAGCTGAGTTTTGCAATGGAGCTTGTGCAACTACACTAGCTGGCATTTTTGTGCCCCCTACGGGGCTCGGTTGTGTCACCTGAAGAACAATCTTGTTAGTGGGACCAACTTGGGTCTCCGGGTCAGGGTTAAGAGAGACTGCAGCTTGCTTTTGCAACTCTCCCCATGCTTTGATATGACCCCAAATGTTCCTAAGATATATTTGGCAGAGAGGTGCCAGATCAGCTGGGATGACTGCACCAGGAAAAAAGCCAACAGCAAAATAGCCAAGACCAGCCTATATGTAGTGGAATCATGAGGTTCATTAATTTGTCACAGGGAGGATTACCCATATATTTTTATGACACAATAGCATTCACTTCTCCAGTGCAGATTTGGACATTTTCTTACTGACACTTGGACCTGGTCAGAGCAGTTACTTGTTATATGGTAGAGTGGTGGACATCATCCTGTCTAATCACTTGTGTTCCCGGGGGGGGGGGGGCGGCGACATTTGCAGTAGTGCTGCTCTTGGAGGGAGGCTACAGTTTATCCATAACCCCAACACTGGACTATGAGTAACCTAGTATCAGGGGAATGAGGACTTGCAGCTGCACCTGCTCAGTCTCTGGGCAGCCTATGAGCACATCTGAGCCACAGCAGGGCTGCTTGATTGACCACTCTGCCGGACTGGCCGAGGAAGTCAGCAAGCCTGCTCTGAAGCCCACCAGCAACAACTGATCTCTGACTGTTCCATATTTATGCCTACAGCGGTGACTGCTCCTGTGCCAGCCTTGTTTCCAACCTCACTCCAGTCCTGTTCCCTTACTGGCTTCCTGACTCTGACCTCTTGGCTCTGCTTACTGGCTTCTGCTCCAACAATTAGGCTTGACCGCCCCTGGCCCAGTTTGTGGCACCAGAACCAAGATATACAAAAAAGGAGATGAGGTTTAAATATGTCCAGACATAAGGCATTGCTTGTTACTCCAAATTATTTGCATGGGGAAGGAGTAGGCTGAGAGAAACTGAACTGCATGTCAGTAGTTTGGGACGAGCTGGGGTCTAGTTGTGGTTATTGAATGAAATAAAGGTGACCACAGTGGGATATTTTTATTTATTTATTGTACTGCTGCTTTGTGCCCATTGCAATCTTCCTTAATTACATAACATTTTAAAAAGTTACAGCTATTTGCTGAAACAAAATTATATATGTAGAGTTTTTGTTTCCCAGCCTCTCAGTGGCAATGCCAAACAACTTAGTTGCTGCTTTATTTTCTGTTTGTTTGATTTCAGGTAATTAAACCAAGAAAATAAAAGCTCACTGAAAGCAGTCACACACTAAGCCCTGTCTATTTCTGTCATTTTAATTTACACAAGGGTAGCTCTCTAGTTAGTTCTACTGACTATCCCTATCTGTGCATCTATAAGATGCTCTATAAATTTCATATCATCTGGAAACATTTATAGGGAAATGTCCTCAATCCATATATAGTGTCTATAAAGGAAGAATGTATATTGTGATATTGTAACTTTAAATCTGGAGTTACATTAAATCAGATTGTCATCTCATTCCTATGGGGTAGGTAAATTGCAATATGGAATTTCTCAAAGATGAAAAAAGCTCTTGGCCCAAGAAAACTGGTATTAAAATATGCAATCCCACATGTTTGTAATTTTGTGGAGAAAGTGCAGACAGTGACAGAATAGCGTCTGAACTATTTCCCACTTCTTTTTCATTTGTATATAGCAAATTGATATATTTCAAGGTAGCAGCTGTTTAATGACAAAGCCAAATTATAAATTATCTTGATATTATGCAAATTTTATATATATTTGATATTACTACACCATATTTAGGTACTAAGACTCATTTCAACCTGTTTTTATGTCACCTGTAGCAATTACAGGTTTGACCCTGGTGATAAATTAGATGCAAATCCAATTTTGCACATTATGGAAAGTATACATTCTGAATCCAATGATTATACCTATCTCCTAATATCTATACTTAACTTCCGAAAATGAATACAGCTCAGCACAAGAGGTTTAAGGGAAACACCTTCAATATGACTAAAAGACAGAATTTAGAAAAATAGGTTAAGCTAGCTAGCTGTTACATTTCGTTACTTCATCTCAGTTTTTGCTGTATCATGTGTAAGTTGTGAACATTCCACAACTAAATCGTACACTGTGAACCCTCTAAGTACTTAAAAATCAAAGCAGGAATACTAGACAACACACTTCTCAAGATCCACGGCTCCTACTCATGCCTTTCACACAGTAAAAGTAAAACTGAAAACTTACTGGTACGGGGGCTGGCTCTCCCCTCCCAAGGGGCAGGGCCTTGGGTGGAAGGGGCGGGGCTGGGGGGTTCAGCGTCCCCCAGCCAGCCCTTCCACGCTGCCTGGTCTGCACCACCCGGCGCTCCAGCAGCAGCAACCAGAGCCTCAGGCCCTTTTAAATAGCCAGCCACGGGGGTCGGAGGGGGGTGGGGGGGGCAGCATTTTAATGTTGCTGCCCCTTTTGCGCTCCCTCATTGGCAGCGCTGCTGCTAGGGTCCCAGCAGGGCCACCGACAGGGGGCACAAAAGTGGCAGTGCTTTAAGGTAAGGCGGTACGGGCCAGTACCGGTGGCCACTTTTTACCGGTATGCCGTACTGGCGCGTACCATCTTACTTTCACCCCCGCTTTCACAACATGTGGTGTACCTCACACAGCACACTAAGTGCCCCAACAACAAACTATATGGGTGCAATGAAACAATCATTATGCTTTCGAATGAACTCACACAGAAAAATTAGAAAAAAAACAAACACATCTCATCACCCATGGACAAACACTTTTCACAAAGCGATCAACGATCAACTCCAAATCTGACCTCTCAGTCCACATCCTCAAATGAAACCTGCACAGCTTCACAAGACAAGCCTGGAGACATCAAAAATCAAGGATTTAATAAAGACACTGGATTTATGGCTCATTACAACAATCTGTAACCCACTGTACCCCTTTGTCTTACAACTGGTTGTACAGTGGTAACTGCCACTTCACTTTGAATAGTCTCTTGCAACATGAATTAACTCCTTACTGGTTTCACCCTTGCATTTAGCTGTGACACTCTGAATACCCGGGACCCACCCAGTTACAACACTACTGCAAACAGACTTTGGTAGATCATCTTGGATTGAGATGCCTGCTTTGTGCCTTAATACAGTACCTGGCATGTGCATAAACATTTCACATATTTCACATTTCACGGTCATATCCAAAATAGTAAGTAAGTTTATAAAATCTCTGATTTGATTCAAACATGTTTCTGAAAGCAACAGTGCTTTTCATCAGCTGTATAATACACAGACAGAAATCAAAGGTCCAATTAGGTCAACAGAGCCAGCCATACAGCTGTGTGCAAATTAATTTCTGCAAAAATGTTTCATTAAAACCAATATGCCATACCCAGGTTTCTTCCTTGAGATTTAATGTTGAGGTATTTCTTTTATTTTTATTTAGTCAGATTTTTACAGCCAGGTCTGGACTGTATTCCTTTGCTATCCCTGTAGTAGGCCAGGAACACTCTGTGATTTTCAGAATCACAACTGACTTCCTGGTTCCACAGTGGACAGAGGGAAAGTCCTGGTTAGAATACTGGGAACATGGAGGTCGAATCTCCGCTCATTGCCCACTCCTGTCAGCTCATTCCCTGACAATAAAAATTCGTTAACAACTTTCACTAATAGTTTAAAACTATTTAAAAATCCAGACTACAACACACTGGACATACAAGACACTGAATAAATGCATGCGTCCATCACTCTAGTATATATACAGAAAACATTTATGGAGGAATGTTGCTCAATAGGAAACTGCCTAGTTTAGTATGGGGTGTGCATGGGGCAATTTACCCTAGCTAACTCTTGACTCCAGCTAGGGTGGATATTCATAGCAGGGAAGGCACCACAGTGCAGGTACTACCAGCCCAGCCCAGACCTCAATTATGTACTCAGCTTCCTAGGCAGCTCTGAAACCCACACTTTGCCGTTTTTCTGCTCCTGCTACTCTCAGTAGCTGGATTCAAGCCCGTTCACAGATCTGCTGTGTGGACACACCCAAAGGCTAGGACTTATAAAGAAAATTTTAAAGGCATGATTTATGTCTCAGTCATAGTCTATGTCAGTTATCATGCTGAAAACATTACTAATAAACTAATTACTAATAAATCAAATACAACTTTGAATTTAAGAACAAAATAAATGAGGTGAGCTGTCAGTGGGGTTGAAGGATAACTCAGCCCATTTTCCCCCTTCGTTCTGACTGCTCTTCCTAATCATGAATGCACCTGGGAATCAGGAACCACAACAATAATAATAAGGGATGAGGCAGGACTGAACAGAACTCAGACTTTGGCTAGTGAAAAAATAGCAAAATGCTACAGAATTTACATAAAGATAAGATACGACCGGACTACCCACTGTAAGTTATGGAAACAATGGTTGCTGCTCCATTATTAAGTCTGAGTTGAGTTTTGCACTTAAAAGCAGGGATTTGTCATGTATGAGGAATACGATGTATCCTTCCCCCACAAAAAATTACAGCACTTAAACTGAGTACAGAATTATTTTTCTGAGAATTTAAACGAAAATCTTAATTAGTTTGAATTAAAGCTAATATTAAAATGGGCCCTTAAGAAATTTAGCAATCCGTGATCATCCTTTTATTGTCCCAATTGACAAGGAGGAAAAAAAAAGAAAAGAAAAGAATACATGAGTCTTTAAAAATCAATTTCCTCTCATTTGCAACCACAAACATTAAAGTACATATCTGAGTGCCTTAACTGCATTTCCATACCTTAACATGTTTGGATTTCTTCTAGATTTAACTCTAACTCTGAATTTCCTTGGCTTGTAATACTTGTTGTGGGGATAATTACAACCTCACTAAAAAATGTGTACCCTATATTACTGCTGTATAGACTCAATCTTAACAGCAGGTTAAGATTTTTTTTTAAATCTGGCAATTTATATTCGGTTTGTGGTCCTACTCCCCATTAAGTCCACAGAAGCTTGGCAGTGCCTTTAATAGGAGCAGGATCAAGTGCAAGTAGAACAGAGGAAATTCAGGGCCAAACCCCACAAATATATACTCACAAGCAGGTCCATAAGCTTTAATTCTGACTCTTATACATTTAATTAGTGTTTCATCTCTGAGCTGAAAAGTAGGCATTAACTCATGCTTATCTGTAACAATGTTATTAACACTCATATAAATCATCGATATTGAGCCTGAAGGGCCTTGGAATCTTGGAGGTCAAAAGGACCAGAATCTCTTGTGCTACTTGAGAAAGCATAATGTAAATCAAAAGGGACAAATTTGAGTGCGAGAGAAGGGTGAATCACTTAAGTACTTTGGGCTAACCCCTGCCACTGTCTGCAGGAGTGAAGGCTCCTGCACACTTTAGAACTGGGCCAGTTCTGCCATGAGGCGCAGGGCACTGAAAGTCTGTATAGGACATTAAAACCTCTTGGGCACCATGGCACACAGCGCGATGGAGATTCCTTGCAAACCACCACAGACAAAGAGGAAAATGGCCAGTGCATATGTGATTTTGTGATTCTACAGATCATTCACCCCCGCACCCCCATAGAGGGACAGCACACTAGCTGCATGGGTTACAGCAGCCCTAATATTAGTAATGGTGGCCTAGAAGTAAATCCTTGCACTCCAATCCCTGAACATTTTTTACCTCACATACTGAGGCTGTCCACGGAAACAGTATTTGCCCCTTTTTGCTTATCATGAACAAAGCATACTATAAATATGGTTGGCGTGTTCCTCTTGTAGGCATATTCATTCTAAAGTTCTGAGATTAAAAGCAAGCTTTCAGCAAGCGAATGAACAACATTTAGTAACTTACTTAAGCGACTTCTCTACAGTAGAAAGACTCCATTTGAGCATTCACTATAGGGAGCAAAATACAACAAATACCTTGAAGACAGATGTAGTTTGGGTTATTGATCCTGTGAAAACAACTCATGCTTAAATTATTGAAATAGCTATTTTCCTCCACTATTGTAAAAATCCAATGAAAACCCATTCAGACATGTGAAGTAATTATTTCTTTCCGCTTCTGCTAAGCTTGCTTATTTGTGCCATGTGTGATATAGGCAGATTAAGTTAGCAAGGCGCAGTTAGCAAAAATCAGAAAAAAATTACTTAATAAAAAGACAGTTTATGAGTTATTTTCAATATTGGCATTCAGATATCATGGTGATGTCTATGGTTACACATACACACACACACATATATAAAAAACTTCACCTACAATATACTATAATTTGTATGCACATATGAAATAACTATAATGACACACTAACTGAAAAATATTTTCATTAGTGTAATTATTATTCATACCATAACGCTGCTTTGTCTGTTTGTAAATGTACTCTATATATAGTTGCACTATATACTCTATGTTTTTTTCAATATTAATTCTTTACTCTCTCTAGTAATTGCTATTAAAACATTTTTCACACTGGTATCCAGCATACCACATTTTTCCTCAAAATCTAGACTTGGACATAACTAGTTATCTCAGATGCCAGGATGACCGGTGCAGTATAAGAATGTGAATACAAAAGAAAAGAACAGAACTATGGGTAATGATTGGTAAATATTGTCTTTATGATGGCAACCACTGTGCTGTATTTTCTATGCTAGCATAAAAACCATACAATAGTTTGCAAATGTAGACGCTAATGTAACTTAAAATTGTGTAATTAAAAAAACCCCTAGGTTTTAACATTAAATGTATTTAATGTACTGGAGAAGTCAAATGACTACTAGTATTTATTGACAAGAGCTTTATGAGATGGCTTTAAATCTTTTCCTTTGCTGACATCTTTTTTTCTAACATGTCCAAGACTGCTGTTTTGATACCACAGGAAAATAGTGGTCTATATTCGTATCTTTAAAAAGAAAAGGAGTACTTGTGGCACCGAAGAGACTAACCAATTTATTTGAACATAAGCTTTTGTGAGCTACAGCTCACTTCATCGGATGCAACTCACAAAAGCTTATGCTCAAATAAATTGGTTAGTCTCTAAGGTGCCACAAGTACTCCTTTTCTTTTTGCGAATACAGACTAACACGGCTGCTACTCTGAAACCATTCATATCTTTGTAGTTTGCTTGTTGATTTTAATTATTTTTTGAGAGATTAAACTTGTGGCTTTTGCCAAATGTAGTTAAAATAAGGAATGACAAATTACTAAACGGTTTAATGCTACATTATTTCATAACATACTTATTAATTAGCACTTGATGCTGTAGTAAGTAATCAGGCCACTGAATAGCCTGCAGATTAATTGTACAACCATCTCCATAAACAAAATGTGGCCTGCTATGGAGACTGTCACTTGTTTTAGTCTAATGATATACACTCTGATAAACAAAGTGTATTCGGCTCTGAATTCATACAAAACGACAGAACAGCTGCAGTTGTTAAAGATTACATAATTATTAGGGCAAAGTGAAAGAAAGGCTAAAGCTGGAAGAAACTTAATGAATGATAGTATTTGGCACGATATCTAGAAAAAAACCTAGAATTTTGAAAAATCTTTTGTAACTTTAAAAACAATTGCTTCATGAGAAATTGCTTGCAATTAAACCTAATTTCTAACTAAGCAATGATCTGAGTATAGAGAGACCCTGGAGAGATAGTTAATATCACAAAGATGTGTCTGCTGCTACTTTGTCTTGCAAGCTTATAAAATTCATTGCAGTGTCCACAGAGCTTTCATGGCAATGATGTGATCCATTCCAGAAAAAGTGCGGAGCTTGTGAAAAACTGAATGGGAAAACTGAACGTTTCTTCAGTTACCACAAACTTTCCTTCTAGTTCTCTCACTTTTAATGGACAGGACAGTATTCTATCTTAGTACAAATATATTGGAATAGCACACTTAATAAAAATGCATAGGCCCACCTGTGTCAGTATGAATCTGACATGCCAAACCCGCGAAAAAAACACAGAAATTGGGCTTGTGTTTGGCTTAATTGGCTTGTGAGTTGCTTGTTGGCTAACTTTTGGCTTGTAGCTTGTTTGGCTTGTTGCTTTTTTTTTTTTTTGACCGGCTCCCGGCAAGCAGGGGCAAGGGGGAGCAAGCACGGGCAATGGGGGAGAGAGTCAGGGGTGCACAGTGGGCCCACCACAGTCCCAGACAGCAAGCCGGGGGGATCTAGTCACATAGAGTGTTGGGGTTCCTAGGGATTGGCTTGTTTTGAAATGGGAATAGCTTCATTTTTGGCTTATTGTGAAAGTTGGGGTGCTTATTTACTGCATGAAAGCTGGCAACTTTGGTATGAACATATTCTGGTTCATAGGGTTTTTTGCTGCTTTGGCTATGTCTCTCAATATTATTTTTCTAACTGCATGTATTTAACAGTTTCAGCAGAAGGGGTTTGTATTTAGGTGAGGTGGAAAAGCAGGTACAGTACTTTGAAGGCAGAGATAGTAAGGACAACAGCTATTCTTCTGGTGTTGAAAGAAGGTTCCAATGTAATGGAGTTGTGTGATTCTTTTGATGAAGGGAAGTTGAAATATAGTGAAAGAGCTCACCAGGGAAAAGAGGTAGATTTAAAATCCATGAAGAAAAAATAAGAATCTGATATTGAAATTTCTAGATAAGGGGCCAAATTAATCTCTCACTCAACTGCAATGTGTTTGATTTCTTGTAGAATGAAAGACTGTTAAAATAGGCTGAATCTGTTTATCAGCATAGCCCACTGCCCTGATGTCATTTTCACCTCCCTCCCTCCCCTTGGAGTGACCATTCCCCATTACCATCCTAGTCCCAACTACCACTGGCTTTTGCTCATAGCAGGAGAGGAGAACAGTGTCCCATATTCCACTGTCTCCATAGTCCACTACTTCTAAAATTAATTTAAAAGCAACCGCAACAGTATGCCTCAGTGGGTTACAACACCCACTGGACTCTAGGACTCTGCTCAGTAATAAAACTCTGCCTGAGAAGCCTGTAAGTAGTCACCTGGACTGACGACATTTATTCTGAAAATATATTTTTAAGTGGCTAACATAGGTCTTTACATAGTATCCTAAGGCAAAATGAATAAGCTATGGCTATTTTGAGTGAGTTTATATTTCATTATTCAAATCAAATCTTTGCAGTATCTATAAGCAATTCATCCACATATCAGTGTGCTTTTTATTCCTCTGGGAAGCAATATGGATCTGATGAAGTGAGCTGTAGCTCACAAAAGCTTTTGCTCAAATAAATTGGTTAGTCTCTAAGGTGCCACAAGTCCTCCTTTTCTTTTTGTGAATACAGACTAACACAGCTGCTACTCTGAAACCTGTCAATATGGATAATATTTCTCTAAAAATACGATGTTTCCGATTGTGAATTGTAGAGTAGCAGAATGGCATTGCTTACTATGTGAAATGCAGAGAACAGATGTACAGTTGCTGCTGTTGATACTGAAGATCCTTACTTGTGAATTGTGACTGAGTTTCTTAAATGATCATTTTATTGCGGGTGTATCTAATGAGCCATGTGAAAGTTGTGGAAGTCCTAGACCAAGAACTGAAGATTCAGAAGTACTGCCCAGATGTAATGTCTGGAATTAATCCTACTATTGCACTTTCTGTCATTCTGCAACTGATCAAAATGCAGATTACCACATATCCCTATATTACTTAATGCCGGATTCAATTTAATTGATCAAAACGTTTTTATGCCACCCAGATGATGCTCAACTATTATGAGCAGTATTTCACTATTCAAAATAGCTAAGTATGATTTAATATTTTACTCTCTGGAATACACTGCGACATAATTTATATTTGGCTGAAACCCATTTTGAAATCACATCCAGAATCAATTTGGGCTGGTTTATCCTGTAAGTTAAAGAAGAAGTTAAAGGTTTGGGGAGAGTAACTACACAACCTTTTGCCAGCTAAAGCCACACTCTCCTTATTTATTATTTACCTTCCAGAAAACCCAGACTACAGAATAAGGCTCAGATATGTGGGACATAATACATGGCAGCACTTTCAATTAGCCCGCACATTGTCAATCACTTTTCATTCTTCATAGGAACTAAGAACTGAATGTCATTGCATTATTTTTAAGTTAAGTACCTCTGACACATTAAAAGTATGTCTGCCTAAACACTTTCAGGCACAGAAATGTCATTGTCAATAATGCTGCTTACACGCTTACACTAGATGAAGACAAAGAGCCAATGAGCTGTGACAGCTATTTAATTCAGCATGATATATTTAGTTCATGTGCCTATATCGTGATGCACCCCTACAAACACTTTGTGAATTGTCTGACATAGTAAGGCCTGATGCTGCACATTTTCAATATATCCACGCAAGAAACAGGGCCTGATCCAAAGCCCACTGAAATCAACGGAAAGACTCTTGTTGACTTCTCAATGGACCTGACCCAAAATACATTGAAGAAATATTTAAAAACATCATTACTTGCACATTTAAAAGCTAGGTCAGGAATTAACACAGTACCCTTAAAACATAGCTACCTTACCTACCACTTTAGCTATTTTTGAATAATTGCTGTAACTTCAGGACAAAACAGGCTGACTTTCAAAGGTTGCTTAGGAAGTCAGGCACCCACCTCACACTGACTTTCAATGGGAACTGGACCCCTAATTCTCTTAGGCCTCTGGGGAAAATCCCAGCCTCAAATATTTTGGAATATATTCCTAGTTGCAGTGAATGTGTTTGTATTTTCTCTGTAAAGGATTATGTAAACCTACATTATGATTTAACATTTTACATAGTAATCATGTAACTTCTTTTGTTTAGGCAGTCCTGTTTGAAGTTGAATCACTTTGCCAATGGCCCTACTTTTTGATATCAGGATCCACAAACACTTTGGAATACGTAGCAGTGAAAGCTGCAGAGATGATGGTGATGGTCGTTTCTTAAAATTCTTTCCTAAATGCACTATCAGTTAAACTTCCAGCAACGGTGGAACAATTTAATATTTCAAACATGAAGTGTACCATTACAGCTTTTAAATGCTAGCGTGCATGAGTTTAACATCCACACGCTCTCACACGAGAACTCAAAACGTGCTCATGCACAAACTCACACCTCTTCTCCACAAGACTTTTCTGCCAGTAAAAGGGGTGAGGTTGAGCCTAATGGATGTGAGCCAGGCAAGTAACATTTTGGGAGAAGGGAGAGGAATATGCCTGGTGCTGAACCTCAGATTGAAAAGTGTTGTCAGTGCTCTCCTCCAAGGTCTGTGAAAGGGACAGTTTGGGCTTTTCAGCTGCAAACAAGTACTTAAAAGGCAGTTCTATCTGGCAGAAAGACAAGCACAGTAGGCTTAGTAGCTACTTTTAGAGTCTTTCAAATGTAGCAGAGCTGCTACAAGGCAAAGTTTGATTTTAAAGGGGAAATAAGGCTTGTAAACTACTGGCTCTAGGCAAATATTAAAAAGGCAGTTTGCCAAACAAGGAAGGGCTAGTTGTATTTGCTAAGAAAGCTAGAGGAGGATTTATAGTAAAATAAGCTACAATTTGACTATTTGACTCCACTGAAAAATACAATTTTGTTTGAATTTAGGAGGGAATAGCTTTTCAAATGCAAGCAAATAACAAAGTTGTGAGCATGGTCAAACCAAACAGCCATTTGAAAATCAAAGGAATTTTGATTCAGACAAACACTGTTTATGCATTTTTCTAACCACATTTATTATCTGCTAATTTAGATATGTCAGATACTAGAAAATTTTGATGTACAGCTTTTTTCCTCAGTATTTGCTAATTATAGAGGGACATCTGGCTGATATGTTGCTTTTTTCTTCCTATCTTGAAAATTTCTCCTCTGCCCGCAAGATATCTCAGAGGATAGCAAAAAAAGACACCTCTGCACCTCCTCATTCCACACTGGAGCTGACTGAATGTTGAAAAAATAGTGTTTGTGAACATTTGACAACCAATCCCATACCAATCAAATAAGTAAATAGTTTCTGAATAACTCAAAAGAAAAACTGTTCATTCAAACTATTTGCAATAACTTTTGAATAGAAAATACATTAGTAGAAATCAGGATCACTTCATGAACAAATCACAAACTGAAATGGCCAAATGTTTTATGCAAATGAATTATCTGATGAATTTAGCCCATTAGTCTAACAGTAATTGAGTACATTAGAACTTTTTTTGTTGACTATATTATTGCTCTAAACAAATCTAATATCAAAATGAGCACAGTGAAATGACATGCATAGAACAAAGACTACAAAATACAAAACCAGATGGGATGAACCACATATTTAAATATTGGGTAAAATTTTCAAAAGCACCTAATTGCTTGGGATGTAGGAACTTGGGTTTCAAAGAGATTTTGATGCTTTTTGAATGAGATTTAGGCTTGTAAGTGATTTAAGTACTTTTGAACATTTTACCCATTATGTGTAATGTAATACACATTAACTCGTGTCACAAACCAGGCAATTTTTTTGCACTTTCATTGGTGATATGATCCACTGCATACTTAGGTTACATGACAAAGAAGGGACAGCAGAAATATTAGAACAAACCCACTGGGCAGTCATGCCCAATTTCCTGATATATTTTCCCAACCAGCCATTTCTGTGCAACAATTTGTGCTTTTAAACAACCATCATCAGTGACTGTAACAAGACAGCAGAATAGGTGATGCAGACCGAATGGCAATTTTTTTTTGCCATTCTCTGTTGGATAGATAATTTTGTTTCAGTTTGGTGCATATCCTGCATACACACACAGTACTTGATGTACTGTGTAAGCAGCATAGTTCTGACGAAACAATTGTATTCCTTCAAGGAAGTGTCTTCTTCCACTGAATTGCAAAAGCTACAGGTACCAAAATACACACAAAATAGCTTTAAAATACCTAAATCGTACTGTACAAATGAGAAACTCAATCTCTATTTCCCAGTAGACTATATGCAGTTGTTGCAATTAACTCAGTAGTCGATACACACATTTTATTGCTGACTTAGAAAAACGCTTCCTTAGCTCTCGTCCCCTAACGCCCCCACTCTATTTGTGCTACATTGATGACATCTTCATCATCTGGACCCATGGAAAAGAAGCCCTTGAGGAATTCCACCATGATTTCAACAATTTCCATCCCACCATCAACCTCAGCCTAGACCAATCCACACAAGCGATCCATTTGCTGGACACTACTGTGCTAATAAGTGATGGTCACATAAACACCACCCTATACCAGAAACCTACTGACTGCTATACTTACCTACATGCCTCCAGCTTCCATCCAGGACACTCCACACGATCCATTGTCTACAGCCAAGCTCTAAGATACAACCGCATTTGCTCCAACCCCTCAGACAGAGACAAACACCTACATGATCTCTATCAAGCATTCTTAAAACTAAAACACCTGCGGAAGTGAAAAAAACAGATTGACAGAGTCAGAAGAGTACCCAGAAGTCACCTACTACAGGACAGGCTCAACAAAGAAAATAACAGAACGCCACTAGCCGTCACCTTCAGCCCCAACTAAAACCTCTCCAGCGCATCAAAGATTTACAATCTAACCTGAAAAACGATCCCTCACTCTCACAGATCTTGGGAGACAGACCAGTCCTCGCTTACAGACAGCCCCCCACCCTGAAGCAAATACTCACCAGCAACCACACACCACACAACAAAAACACTAACCCAGGAACCTATCCTTGCAACAAAGCCCGATGCAAACTCTGTCCACATATTTATTCAAGTGACACCATCATAGGACCTAATCACATTAGCCACGCCATCAGGGGCTCGTTCACCTGCACATCTACCAGTGTGATATATGCCATCATGTGCCAGCAATGCCCCTCTGCCATGTACATTGGCCAAAGCGGACAATCTCTACGTAAAAGAATAAATGGACACAAATCTGACATCAGGAATCATAACATTCAAAAACCGGTAGGAGAACACTTCAACCTCTGTGGCCACTCAGTAAAAGATTTAAGGGTGGCAACTTTGCAAAAGAAAAGCTTCAAAAACAGACTCCAATGAGAAACTGCTGAGCTTGAATTAATACGCAAACTAGATACCATTAACTTGGGTTTGAATAGAAACTGGGAGCTGCTGGGTCATTACACATATTGAATCCTCACACCTTCTTGTCAACTGTCTAAATGGGCCATTTTGATTATCACTACAAAAGTTTTTTTTTCTCCTACTGATAATACCTGATTTTAACTAATTAGCCTCTCTCAGTTTATATGGTAACTTCCAACTTATCTGTATGTATATATCTTACTATATGTTCCATTCTATGCATCCGATGAAGTGAGCTGTAGCTCATGAAAGCTTATGCTCTAATAAATTTGTTAGTCTCTGTCATAAATATAAAGGGAAGGGTAAACACCTTTAAAATCCCTCCTGGCCAGAGGAAAAATGCTTTCACCTGTAAAGGGTTAAGAAGCTAGGATAACCTCGCTGGCACCTGACCAAAATGACCAATGAGGAGACAAGATACTTTCAAATGCTGGGAGGAGCGAGAAAAACAAAGGGTTTGTGTCTGTCTGTGTGATGCTTTTGCTGGGGACAGAACAGGAATGGAGTCTTAGAACTTAGTAAGTAATCTAGCTAGATATGCATTAGATTATGATTTCTTTAAATGGCTGAGAAATTAAGCTGTGCTGAATAGAATGGATATTCCTGTCTGTGCATCTTTTTGTAACTTAAGGTTTTGCCTAGAGGGATTCTCTATGTTTTGAATCTAATTACCCTGTAAGGTATTTACCATCCTGATTTTACAGAAGTGATTCTTTTTTTACTTTTTACTTCTATTAAAATCCTTCTTTTCAGAAACTGAATGCTTTTTCATTGTTCTTAAGATCCAAGGGTTTGGGTCTGTGGTCACCTATGCAAATTGGTGAGGTTTTTACAAAACCTTCCCCAGGAAGTGGGGTGCAAGGGTTGGGAGGATTTTGGGGGAAAGACGTTTCCAAACAACGCTTTCCTAATAAAAATAAACCCAGATAAACGTTTGGTGGTGGCAGTGGAAGTCCAAGGGCAAAGGGTAAAAATAGTTTGTACTTTGGGGAAGTTTTAACCTAAGCTGGTAAAAGTAACCTTAGGAGGTTTTCATGCAGGTCCCCACATCTGTACCCTAGAGTTCAGAGTGGGGAAGGAACCTTGACAGTCTCTAAGGTGCCACAAGTACTCTTGTTCTTTTTGCGGATACAGACTAACACGGCTGCTACTCTGAAACTGGTATCTGAGATTGCCACCATTCTTCCCTTATACAAGGACTCTTAGACTTTAAGGCCAGTAGGGACCATCATGGTCACCTAGTCTGACCTGCACATCACAGGCCACGAACCCAATCCTGTAATGGGCCCATAAACTCTGGCTGTTACTGAAGTCCTATCTTGATTAAAGACTTTAGGTAACAGAGAATCCACTGTTTACTTGAGCTCAAGCCAGCAAGTGACCCATGCCAAACGTTGTAGAGGAAGGCAAAAACCAACCAGGGTTTCTGTCAATCTGACTGGGGAAAAATTCCTTCCTGATGCCAAATATGGTGATCGGTTAGACTCAGAGCATGTGGGTGAGATACACCAGCCAGATACCTCCCTGTCTAGTGTCCCATTTCCGGTCACTGGAGATATTTGCTAACAGCAGTCATGGACGGGTCACATGCTATTGTAGGAAATCTCATCATACTGTCCCCTCCATAAACTTATCAAGCTGAGACTTAAAACAAGTTAGGGGTTTTGCCCCACTACTCCCCTTGGAAGGCTGTTCCAAAACTTCACTTCTCTGATGGTTAGAAACCTTTGTCTAATTTCAATACTAGACTTATCAATGGCCAGTTTATATCAATTTGTTCTTCTGCCAGCATCAGTCCCTAACTTAAAGAACTTAAAGACAAAGCCCTGGCTGGGATGATTTAGTTGAGGTTGGTCCTGCTTTGAGCACGGGGTTGGACTAGATGACCTCCCGAGGTCTCTTCCAACCCTAATCTTCTATGATTCTATGAACTCCTATCATTTCCTGGTGTTTATCCCTCTGATGTATTTACAGAGAGCAATCATATCTCTCCTCAACCTTCGTTTTGTTCAGCTAAACAAGCCAAGCTCTTTAAGTCTCCTCTTGTAAGGTAGTAGCCCCTTACTGCACCTGTTCCAGTTTGAATTTATCTTCCTTAAACTTGGGAGACCAGAACTGCACACACTATTCCTGATGAGGTCTCACCAGCACCTTGCATAATGGTAATAATACTTCCTGTCTCTACTGGAAATACCTCACCTGATGCACCGTAGGAATGCATTAGTCTTTTTCATGGCTGCACCACATTGGCAGTTTATAGTCATCCTGCGACTGACCAATACACTCAGATCTTTTTCCTCCTCTATTGATTCAAACTAGCATATCCCCAGCTTATAGAAAAAAAATCTTGTTGTTAGTTCTTAAGAGGATGACTTTGCATTATTAAACTTCATCCCATTTCTATTACTTCAGTTTTCAATGTCATCCAAATCCTCTTGTAGGATATCCTGGTCCTCCTCCATATTGGCAATACCTCCTAACTGTGTGCCATCCACAGATTTTAATAGTACAGTCTCACTTTTTGTGCCAAGATCATTAATGAAAGAGTTAAATAAGATTGGTCCCAAGATCAATCCTTGAGGAACTCCACCAGTAACCTAGCTCCAGCCTGACAGTTCACCTTTTAGCATGACCTGGTATAGTCTCCCCTTTAACCAGTTCTTTACCCATTTTTCATTTCTCATATTAATTCCCATCTTCTCCAATTTAACCAATAATTTCCCATGTGGAACTGTATCAAATGCTTTACTGAAATCCACATAGATTAGGTCTGCTGCATTTCCTTTGTCTAGAAAATCATTTATCTTCTCAGAGATCAATTTGGTCTGGTATGATCTACCTTTTGTAAAACCATGTTGTATTTTATTCCCAATTATCCTTTACCTCTATGTCCCTTAACCACTCACTCTTTCGAAGTTTGTTCTTAGACTTTGCATACAATTGAGGTCAAACTAACAGGCTTGTCATTTCCTGAATCACTTTTCTTCCTTTCTTGAATAAAGGTACTATTTTTGCAATTCTCCAGTCATAGGGTGTGACCCTCGAGTTTATGAATTCATTAAAAATCCTTACTATTGGGCTCGCAATTTCATGTGCAAGCTCCTTTAATATTATTGGATGGAGATTATCCAGACCCCCTGAGCTGGTTCCATTAAATTGTCTAAGTTTGGCTTCCACCTCAAATTTGGTAATTTCTACTTCCATAGCCTCATTCTCATTCACCACCCTGCCACTGTCCCCAAGCTTCTCATTACTCTTGTTAAAAACTGAGGCAACATATTCATTTAGGTGTTGGCCCATACCTAGATTATCTTTAACCTCCACCCCATCTTAACTACTTAGTGGTCCCCCTTCTTCTTTCCTTGTTTTCTTTTAACTTATATGATTAAAGAATATTTTACTATTGGTTTTAATTTCCTTTTGCACGGTTCAGCTCTGCTTGGCTTTTGGCAGTTCTCACTTTTTTTCCCATTTTCTGATCTCCAAGGGACAGGAAATATCTGGGTCAAATATGGGGGTAATGATTGGAAACATTTAATTTGAAATTGCTTACTCTACCATTTTTGCTCTTCTATATTATCATATAAATGATCTTACTAGGTTTGGATTTTCCTGGTGCAACACTTATAGTGAGAAGCATACACTAAACTAGTGATACCAAGTAGTTAAAACATACTGTATAAACTCATTTTAATCTGCACTAAAATGTATGTAAGCAATAAGGTTGTATTTACCAACTGACCTGAAAGACTACTGTGAATAAGTCACATTGTATCTTGTGAGCAACTTGGAACAAAAATCCAAGAGGTATAGGCCAAGATTTTTAGAAGTGATTAGTGGATGCCCAACATCAGATACCTTAAAGAGATCTGATTTTTCAGAGGCTGGCTGTTCAGTACTTTCTGAAAATCAAGTCTCAAACTCATTTATGCAATTTTTTTTGACGCTCATTTAAGGAGTCAATTGTACTCGTTGTATCTTCTCTGTTATAAATGGGTGTCTAAATATAGCAGTTAATGAGTCATTTCCTTTAGCAAAGCCTTAATTCCTTGATTTTAACAGGTTTAATATCACTTTTAAATCCATCACTTATTACTAAATCTAGAAGAAAGTTTGAAAATATTTGGCTAGAATGTTAAATCTTTTCTTTCGTTAAAAATTATGATCAATGAAGTCATAGCTGTTGTTTAGTGGATGTCAAAATGGCCTTAATGAGACACAAAAGTCATAGTCTAGCTCACAAAAAAAAAGTTTTGGGCAATAATTTTATTGCATGTGGATAGCACGTATTACACAAATTGATACAGACATGAACACTTCTGAGGTCGACTGTTCCATCGCCTGACTGATTTCACTGTTTGGAATCTGCCCCACCCGCCACTCTTTCCCTTATTTAGCTTGACTTTTCATTTTACTAGCTGCAGGCCATTTTCCATTGTTTTGCTCCTTTTGACCACCCTGGCTACAAAAAAACCCCACAATTTCAACTGGTGTAATTCTTTTTACCTTCACTTACCAAGAATTATTGTGTAGCTTTGCTGGTGTGGGATGAACACATTAACATGGGAGGCAAAATATCCTATACAGTGTTTGATCCCACAGTCTTTATTCAAATAAATCTCCTACTGAAGTCAAAATAAATGTTCCCTGAGAAATGACTGAAGGATTGCGTTTGAAATTTTCACAGTGTTTTGAGAACTTTCTAGAAGAACTCTGTTATTATAATTTTAGACAGTCTGGTACGAAAAGCTGAAACTTCAGTGTTACATAGAGAAACTACAGTTGCTTTCATTTGTTTAAAGATTTTTGTTTTAACATTCCTCTTTGTGCATAAATATGGAATCTGATTCCATGTAACTTTTGAGAACAGTGAGACAGTTATAATTTAAAGCAATCTAAACCAGTATGGTGTGAGTTGAAAAAAAAAGTGACTAAATCTGATTAATATCCTGCAATTTCTATTGAAATTATTTATATATTATTCCAGTAAGCTTATTTGCTCAAAGTAACTAAGCGAACATTTTTTTCTTACCTGCGGAGTCACATAACAGACTATTTTTAAATAGGACAAGAACAATTAATGTAATAAGTTCTAATAATGGGATCTGGTTTATTCAAAAATATCATTATAACACAGTGATATGCATTGCATCCTATATCCTTTTTGCTTTGTTACTCTCATTCCTTACCTCTTTGTTGGCTCTGTCTGCTTGTACTAATGTTCCATTCAGACACGGTTCTACATAGTGAAGTTCTTCATTATACTGTGGGGGGGAGTGGGAAGATGGAAAATTTAATTAAAGACTTTGAAAGATACAATTTATTTTAATGATTTAGAGCTACAGCAAAAAAATCCATATAAAACAAAAACAATAGAATTCAATTCATTTAAAAAAACTGGGCATGGGATTTTTTTTTCTTCATATCATTCTTAGCATTTCAAAGGCTAGAATTTTAAAAAGAGAGGACCTACATGATCGAATGCCAGAATACAGGTAGGTTTAGTGCATAGTACATAGTTAAATAAACCACACTACAGCAACAGATACAAATGTTCTGAGTCTTAGGAAGACTGACTGATCGAAAAACCTCCCAGGTTGGAATCTGGATAGTATTAAGAATTCAATACTGATACAGTTCCAGCCTTAATTCCCAATCCTCTGCTTCATTTTGAGCAAACACTGACAAATATTTGAGTCAAGGCATGACACATTTTGGGGGGATGGTATTGTAGGAACTGAGCCAAAGCTCTATGAATTTGAACCCATTCTGGAAATGTTTGAAAGTGATCAATCAGAGATTGGCAGTCTTTGTAAAACTAGCTTCAATCACTTGGGCCCAGAGTCTTAAAAGGTATTAGATGTTGCTCCACTCACTACTGCAAGGCCTATGTGACTTAGATGGCTACAGTCTTGTCTGTACTACAGCACTAGGTTGACATAAGGCAGTTATGTCACAGGTTAACGTAAGACAGCTTATGTCAACCTAACTATGCAAGTGTAGACACTTAAATTTCACTCCAACTGACATAACTGCCCTGCTATGCCGACTTAAGAACTCCACCTCCACGTGTGGCATAGAGTCAAGGTCGATGTAGTTAGGTCAGCACAGTGACAATCTGTACAAGTGCTCCTGGTGAGGACATGTACTGCTGATACAAGGAGCAAAGAGGAGACATGCACAAGTGATGTAATTACTGTGGTGGCTGTATGCCAATGTAAGTTAGCTACACTTAATTTTGTAGTGTAAACGTGGCCTAAGTCCCATTTTCAAAAGTGAATCAAGCATTGAGAATAGTAAGTCCCATGAACGTCCGGTGAGATGTATGTGCCTCAGCTTTTGAAAATGAGACTTAGTTGTCTAAGTCACTTGGGCTGAAAGCCTCAAAAGTATTTAGGGTCCTAATCACCACTGATCTGAGGCTTGCAACCCTGAGCAGAGAATGCCAAAATACCTTTTAAAAACTGGGTATTAGTCTTACAGCATGAATGTTACCCTTATTCTTCCTTTTCTGTCTATTCTTCTGCAGCAGTATCACAAGCCAAAATATGGAGGGGGAGGCCTTTCTGCTTGGTTTCACCTCTCAACAGATACCAAGTGAATCAGTAGAATAACCATGACAGCCAACGAAAGAGGACAGCAAGTTCAGCCAAAAGTATTCAGAGAAGACATTTCACATGATTAATGTAAGAACTCACTCCGCCTCTCTCCATCTCAATGGGAATAAAAAGAGTCTTACAATGATTAATTGCAAAAGTGCTGCTAACATAAGGTTCTTCCCACATTACAAGTCTGCATGGTCCATATCTGGCTGGGACTCTGGATTTATTCTACATTCTCTTCAACTTCACACTGCTCCTTTTCTCATATTCTGTCTAACCCTAGACCCCCTGCAGCCTTCTCTTTCTTGGACCATCAGTCATCATCATTCATGTGGACACTGACGGCAGTGCTCTCCAACACTCATTAATTAATTACATGCTCATCAGTGCATGGGGCAGGATATTTAATCTGATCAGTGCCAAACTATTCTGGAGGCATTGTGCCAAATTCTGTTAGTTATACACTGGTATAACTCTCAAATAACTACACTCACTGACTGCACTGGCTATAGTCTGTATTCAAACTGAGTAACAGAATAATGGGATTATTATATCAATGGCATGTGTTATCTGGTCAGTGATTCTCTGTTCTGCAGCTAGTGTGTATACATCTCTAATTATTTTAATGCAGTCAATATCAATCCTTTCTGAGGATTCCTATGCACACTATGACAAAGTTCCTCCTCTGCCTTGGTGGATCCTGCGCGTTCTGGCGGATTTGCTCTCCTCAGAAATTCACAGCAGTCCTCTTTTGTTAGTGGCACAAACCGGCCATTCACTCAGCTAACCTCATCACTGGCCAGCATGGGGGAAAGGGAAAAAAAATCTCCGTAGTCTCTGTTGTCCCACCTAGTGGGTCAGGGACAGGCCAGATCCCTTTCCAAATTAGACCTTTCCCTCTGGTGTGTCTCACACCAGATCACAGATCAACTCCTCCTGCGTCAGATCAGAAGTCTGGGGGGAAACGGGGAACCCAGCCCGCCCTCTACTCCGGGTTCCAGCCCAGGGCCCTGTGGATAACAGCTACAACATCTCCTGTAACAGCTGCATGACAGCTACAACCCCTGGGCTACTTCCCCATGGTCTCCCCCAAGCACCTTCTTTATCCCCACTGCAGGACCTTCCCTCCTGATGAGAGATAGCATTTGTACTCCTCAGTCCTCCAGCAGCACGCCCTCTCACTTCCAGCTCCTTGCGCGACCAGACCAACTGAAGGGAGGTCTTTTTTACACCAAATACCCTGATTAGCCGACCTGCCTCAACTGGTTCTAGTAGATTCCTAATTTGCTCCAGATGTCCTAATTAGTCTGCCTGTCTTAATTGGATCTAGAAAGTTCCTGATTATTCTGGCAAAGCCCCTGTTATCTTACCCACGGAAAAGAGACCCACTGAATCTGGGGGCTAATGTATCTACCTTCTATCACTCTCCTGTAGCCATCTGGCCTGGCCCTGTCACAACACCGATAGCTCCACGGGTCAAATGAAAAAGCCAAAATAGCAATGGGAGATCAGGGCCTCTTGAGAAAATGTTGTACATATCTCAGCATTATAGAAGCTCCTTGCTCTGATAAATACTATACTTTTTCCTACAATGCTCACCTCCATTTCTTCTATTCTGCCACCATGCATGGAATGTCCTTCCAAACCAAGGATGCCAAATCCACACCCAATCCCTGTTTAAATATATCCTCACGACTCTCTTCTTCCATGACTACCACCAACAAAACCCTAAATCTATGTCAAACACTACCACACTGAGAAAATAAATTTAAACTATTTCCACCTCTGGGTCTTGCAGCATGTCCTTTCCACACTATATGTTCCACTTAAGCATGATTCTACAGTTCGATCTGTGTGGGCAAACCCCGGTGGCATTGCAAGTTCAAGGCCTCAGAAAACGTGACGACCTCCTGCCTTTATATGTGTGTCTTACATAGCGCCAAGCACATGGTCTATACTTAGCCAATCAATAACAACAACAACAGTGTGACTCCATAATGTTTTATGGAAATATGCTTATGAGTGTGAATATGATGTAACTAGAATATGGTTTATGAAAAAGATCTCTTGTAAGGTATCATTACAAAGTTATGACCTACTGAATATATTCATCCTATTTGTATGCATGTATCATCCTTGTGTCTGAAGCTAGAAATATGAAGTATAACTCTGAGGTCCTATTGTAACTATGCAAAGTGTGAGCCATTAATGGTGGTTTAGAATCTTGATGGCTCCCATTGACTAGGACAATTGGTTGTAGATGGTTTATTTACCTGCAAGCCTTCCTGTGGACGTGTGGGCCAGCCCGTGGGTAATGAAGAATGAGGTTTTACAGTGACATGTGAGCATGTCACATGATACTGGAATCCACCTAAAATCTGGTACTTTTCCATTTAGAAGGAGGGGTGGGGACCCAGAGAGACAAAAGATTCCCATCTTGTGCCAAAGCTATAAAAGGGGGTGGAACTGAACAAGGGAGGCTGCCAGTCATGAGAACACCCCTAGTTTCACCTAAGATATCTGCTGGAACTAACAAGCACTGTACCAGGGAAGGAGTCTAGGAAGGAGTCTAGTCTGTGAAAGAAGCTTTTTGGAACATCTCTGAGGATGAGATTTTACCTGTAAACAGGTTTCAGAGCAGCACCCGGGTTAGTCTGTATTAGCAAAAGGAAAAGGAGTACTTGTGGCACCTTAGAGACTAACAAATTTATTTGAGCATAAGCTTTCGTGAGCTACAGCTCACTTCATCGGATGCATTTTTTACCTGTAAACAGTTTCTTAATGCTTAGACTTGCGTGTTTTTGCTTTATTTTGCTTGGTGACTTACTTTGCTCTGTCTTACCTGAAACCACTTAAATCCTACTTTTTATACTTAATAAAATCACTTTTGTTTATTATTTAACCGTAAGTGATTAATACCTGGGGGGGAGCAAACAGCTGTGCATATCTCTCTATCAGTGTTATTGGGGGCGGACAATTTATGAGATTACTCTGTATAAAGCTTATACAGGGTAAGACAGATTTATTTGAGGTTTGGATCCCATTGGGAACTGGGTATCGGGGTGCTGGAGATAGGGGACCTGCTGAACAGTTTTTGGTTAAAGTCTGCAGCTTTGCGGGTGTGGACCAGACCTGGGTCTGTATTGCAGCAGGCTAGCCTGCTGCCTCAATAAGGCAGGGTTCTGGAGTCCCAAGCTGGCAGGGAAAATGGACTCAGAGGTAAATTCAGCATGTCAGGTGACAGTCCCAAGGGGGTCCCTGTGACCAAACCCGTCACAAATAGAATCCACCCCATCATATTTTAATCATTACCTTGGTTTCCAGGATCTTATCCATGTGAGCAAAAGGAGAATATCCAACTGCTGCAGTAGTAACACTGATTTCTTTCCATGCCTCTCACCATTACAAGGCAAATGAATCAGTTTCCTACTTTATAACAGGTCACATCTAAGCAGCCTAATTTCAGATTATTAGAAATCTACGAGGTCCCCTTTCAGTACTATTTTGGATGAATCAGATCATCACAGATAACCAGAAATCCTGTGGACTAGTTAGATTGCTCTGTGTGTGCTTGCCAGGCTCCTCATAACCTCTCCATGGCTGCACTTTCCACAATTGTGCAGTACCAAGGAAGCCCACATCATCACAAAGATTACACTTTTAGTCCCTTAGCAGTATAATTTTACAGAAGGGACTTCCTTTCCAGAAGAGTATGAATATGATTAAGAATGTTCACTCTGGCATCAAGGTTGCACAGAGAGTCTCATTCTCATTGTCATTATATGCACAAGGCATAGAAATTTATTCTTCAGAATCCCAGCCAAATTGTTAGGGGTACTATTTGAGTTTGTGGCTTCTAATTTACCTTGACTACATTAGCATATGTATGCTATCACAATCATATGTATGGTATCACAAGAGAAATTGGATTTGTACGGAGATGCGCAGATCTCTTTCCTTCTGACAGGGCAGGAGGCCACACCTCCTCGCTGCTTCTCAAGCAGGGCGTAGCTCACAGCTAGTGAGTCCACCTGGTGATTAGCCAATTAGCAATTAGTCCTTCTGCCAAATCCCTCAGTCAGGGCAGTGAGCAGTTAGTAGGCCTGGCCGACATTCAGCCCAGGCCTTAGCTAGTCTTTCAACCCCAATCCCTCAGGCAGTGAAGTTCACCGTTTATATCTCAGGCTGAGTCCGTGTGATACAGCCCAGCAGTTCAGGATGGGGAATTAGCTCCCAACCGGAAGCGACAGCAAATGCGCCAGGTGCCCTAGCTCCGGCAGGTGCCAGACCAATTCAGGCCTCCTGGCCTATTAGTGGGGACGTGGTCACCCTTCACAGGTGGGGTGCCCAGGGTAGGGGGATGCATGACGTCCCTCTCCACTGCATCCCAGCCCAGGGCCCTATTAGTGGCAGGGTAGTTCGCCACTAGATTAGTGGGGATCTGCCTGCAACACGCTGGCCAGTTCACAATAGTTCCACAGCCGAACCCTATTCGGCGTCCCTGGGCTCCTTCCTACCCTCCCCATCTTGGGGTACCTCGGTTCTGGGGTCATTCTCGGTCTCCCCTGCGTAAACAGCCAATGAAAGCCCCGGCAGTTCATCGGCGTTGCTGGTCTCCAGAAATTCAGGTAACTCCTCTGGTCGGGCAGCCGTCTCCTTCAGCTCCAGGCTCCGGCAGCAAGGAAGAGATATCCTGCTCCTCTGGTAGCTCTCCCTCTACTGAGCTAGGAGGCTGGCCTTTTATAGTCCCGCCCCTCTGCTTCCGGGGGGGGGCAGCCGCGGGTGGCCTGGTTCTGCCCACCGGGTGTGATTTTGGGTCTCTCCCCTTCTGACGGGGCGGGGCCACGCCTCCTTGCTACACCCCTCCACCCCTTCAAATCCAGCCCCCAACCTTTGGGGCTGGCATGCTCTGCCTCCCCCAACCGGGAAAGCCCATCTGCACTTGCATTCTCCTTACCCGCCCTATGGTAAATGGGAACGGCTGCAGAGCAAGGTACCAACTCATCAGTCTCGCATTGGTGTCTCATGTTCTGGAGCCACTTAAGGGGGGCATGATCCATGACTACCACAGAGCTATTCTCCAGGAGGTAGTACCGCAGGGCCTCAACAGTCTACTGACTGCCAGGGTCTCCCTCTCAAAGGTGGAGTAGTTCTGTTCCCAGGGGAAAAGTTTCTGACTGATGTAGAGTATGGGGTGTTCCTCACCATCAAAGGTCTGGGAGAGGACAGCCCCAAGTCCCACGGCCGAAGCATCGGTCTGGACCACAAACTTTCGGTCGAAGTCCAGGCTATATAAAACTGGTTCACAGCAAAGGTGGTCTTTTAACATCTGAAAGGCTTGGGCGCACTCTGGGGACCCGCTGACGCGTTGTGGCTGGCTCTTTGTTAAGAGCTCAGTCAAGGGGGCAGCAATGGAGGCAAACTTGGGGATAAAGCGGCGATAATACCCTACCAGTCCCAAGAACTGCCTTACTTACTTCTTTGTAGTTGTGGCAGGCTGGTTCTGGATTGCCTGGACCTTCCCAACTAGAGGCCGTACCTTCCCCCGCCCCAGGACATACCCTAAGTAGGTGGTCTCCTGGAAGCCGATTTGACATTTCTTGGGGTTAGTCATCAAACCTGCAGCCCGAAGAGACCGCAAGACAGCTGCCACTCGGTTTAGGTGTCCCTCCCAGTGTCGACTGTAAATCACCACATCGTCCAAATAGGCAGCGGCATATTCGAGGTGTGGTTGAAGAAGGCGGTCCATTAACCATTGGAACGCCGCAGGGGCCCCATGAAGTCCGAAAGGTGTGCAGGTAAATTGGTAGAGGGAAGTGAAGATCATTCCGTGATCAATTAGTATTTCCCTTGGTAAGCCTACCTGAGCAAAGATTTTTCTGAAGTTCCAGCACGATACACTAGGCGGTGATGGACCTCATGGGGATGGCCTCGGGGAAGCAAGTGGCATAGTTCTTGACAACTAGGATGTACCGAAAGCCTGTGGTGCTCCTCTTAAGGGGTCCAATTAGATCCATAGTGACACATTCCACCTGGTTATAGGCCCGCCTTAAGGTGAGGTCCTCTTTTTGGTCTCGACAGAAGTCCCCCTCTATGCCCCAGAGAGGTCCCTCATCCTCGGGTGCTACTCGGGGTTCATCTGGAGGGTTCTTCGGCCTCCCTTGGGTGGGTCTAAAGGAACCCCAGGGGGTTGCTCTTCCTCGTCACCCTCGAGAGGGTCTTCTTCCAAACTCAGTCTCTTCGGCCCAGTCTGGAGGGATGCTGTCTGCAGTACCCAGCTGAACTCCAGCCAATCTCTCCCAAGGATGATGGGACAGGGGAGGTTCAGGGTGACTCCCACTGTCAGTTGTCGGGTTACTCCCTGAATTGTGAAGGTCAGTTGAGCACAGGGCTACACCTTCACATCCCCGTGAACACAGCGGAGTTGGATGGGCTTGTGGGTCACGCAATCAGCTGGGATGAGGTTTTCCCGCACCATCGTCAGGCTATGTCCCGAATCCACAAGGGCCTCCCCCTGCCTTCCCCCGAGGATAGCTGGGACGGTCACTTTGGGACTGGAATATTGGCAGGTCCAGACATCCGCGGCATAGATCTGGCCAAAGGGACAGTCCGTGGCGGGGCATTGCCTCTGGAGGTATCCTAACTGGCCACACCTAAAGCAGGGGCCGATGGTGGCAGGACCCGGTCAATCCTCTGAATGCAGAGGACTATCCAGGCTCTCGGAGGAGTCCTTTGCTCGCTGTCACGGCTCATCAGAGGGTGGGGTCTTCGGGATCAAACCCAGGGGTCCTCCACCGTGTCGGCTGTTTTCACGGCCTAGATGCGGGCGGGTTATCTCCGGAAACCCGGAGTATTTTCCCCCATCTGGCAGGGGGGTCCGCCCTGGTCCTGGCAGTCTGTGGGTCACCGGGATCTCGGCTGCTAAGTAGTCCTCCATGAGCCCAACTGCTGCCTTCAGGGTTGTAGGCCAATGCCGCAGGACCCACACCCTCCTTCACCACAAGAGGATGTGGACAAATTGTTCCACAATCACTTGTTCGGCCAGTTCAATGGCCGTGTGTCACTCCAGTTGGAGCCAGCTCCAGCAGGCATCCTTAGGCTCCTGGGTGACAACGCAGGGTCGTGCCCCAAGCGGATAAGTCTTCTCCCGAAACCTACGCCAGAAGGTTTCGGCTGTTGTGTCCAGAGCATCCAAGATAGCAGTCTTAACTGCTCGGTAGTCTCGGGCCTCCTCGTTAGGAAGGCCTCGGTAGGCGGCCTGAGAGGCCCCCATCAAGTACGGGGCTAGGAGCATGGCCCATTGTTCTGGGGCCCACGCAGCAGCTGAGGCAGCCTACTCAAATGTAACCAAAAATGCCTCTGGGTCATCTTCAGGACCCATTTTGTGAGCCGGATGGGTAGGGTGGGGGTCACGGGGGCTCCTGCCCCACCTTCCCCCCTCCCACCCCAGCTCAGGATTGATTTTCGATCCTCAACAGTGATCATATTACAGCAGTAACCAAGTCGTCTTTATACCATTGAGCTAGGAAGCTGTAACCATTTCTTTTGGATGTGGGACTTGTTAATGTTACCCAGGCCTTCATAACCTCAAGATTAGACTGTTGCAATTAGATTAGACATGGGGAACATCTTAAAACCATGTAGAGACTGAAAATGGGGCAGTGTACAGCCGCTTCCTTATTCAAGGCAGCTGCTCGTTGGAGTACATGACACCAGGGCTCATGGCTGCCTATTGGACTGCAGGTGGAGTTTCAGGTGTCGGTTAGGACACATAGAGCCCTAAATGGCAGCTTAGAACCTGCCTCTCCCTTTGTGCCCTATTTCCACTATTACAGTCAGCAGAGGTGCATGAGCTAAATTCTCCTCAATATCAGAGAGAGGGAGGGCCTGAGGACTCTGGAACTTGCTCTCCCTCTTGGTCCAAAATAGCCCAAAATTGAGGACCTGTAATACTACCCTGCCTGAATGAATAGTTAGATAAAAAGGGGTTGTTAAAGAAACCAGACAGAAAAGGTAAAACAATAGCCTAGATAAGGAGCATCCCTTCAAACACAATAGCCAGGTTTATAGCCCTGAAAAGGGACTCTTGAGACCCAACACTAGTGACAGGACTGCTTGCCAAAGCAGAGAATCTGGAGATCAAAAGACACCAATCTGTTAAAAGCTCTACCTTACTGAGACCTTGAGGCGATGAGGGTGGGGAGAGTTGTCAATAGCTGCACGCTAACAGAGACACAGATGCAACGTGGTGCCCAGGAAGAACATAGGGGCACCAGGGCCAATTCAGGTCGACTCAGGTCAATGCCAAGAGTGGGTAAGATAACATGCATGTAGGTTTCTGGCATTTTAAATCCCTTTCTTTAAGCACTGTGTACTTTTTTCTAAATAAATCACTTTGTTTTGAAAAACTTGCCTCTGTGCTACTGCATACTGTTACTACTTACACTCCCAAAGGGAAACTCTGACAGGTACCAAACTCCCTGGTCTTGCTAGGCATCACAGTTGGGTATCAGGGACATACAATCCAGAGACCCAGACAAAAAAAGTGCAGACACAGGCTTGCTACTTGAAAGGGGTTCACCTGGGGGACTGGAAAAGGGTCTCAGAAGGGGAAGCCTATCATGGGACTGTGTATTACTGATTGAGAATCAGCTTTTATAAATATATTTATAGTGCGTGTAAATAAAGACAAGATTGCATGTGACTGGGGCATAAGCCAAACCACATCTACAAAAATCCCATGTAAGAAAGAAGGGTAGTTACAAAAGGTGCTAGAAGCCACAAATTCCCATTGTTAGGAGCCATACAAACCCTTTAACCCCGTATCAAGAAAAAATTAGTTACCTACAGTTTGGTATTCATCAAAACCACTCAATAACACTAATGATCCTATATCAACTGACTTACTGTTGTCTGCTTTACCTGCCTTGCCTGATGAACTGCACAACTTCATGCTTAACTGAGCAAGGACATAGAAAATCCATTTCCCTCATTCAATGTAAGTTGTCACTTAACTTTCATACCCTATAACAACATTAATTGTCTAAAGTAAAAAGAGTAACTTCTGTGGTGAAAGCTTTGAATATTCTTGAGTTTCAATTATGTTTTAAATATATTCTTTTCCATCACATATTCCCACATCCATATACTCTAGCCACTCGTGTTCCTTGACTCTACCACACCTAAAATGGGCATCTGATATAATTAGGGCCCTACCAAATTCATGGTCAATTTCGGTCAACTTCACGGTCATGCAGTTTTAAAAATAATAAATTTCATGATTTCAGCTATTTAAATCTGAAATTTCAGGGTGTTGTAATTGTAGGGGTCCAGAAAGGTTATTGTAGTGGGGGGTTGTGATATTGCTACCCTTATTTCTGTGCTGCTGCTGGCAGCGGCGCTGCCTTCAGAGCTGGGCAGCTGGAGAACAGCTGTAAAGGCAGAGCTGCTGCCAGCAGCAGTGCAGAAGTAAGGATGGCCTGGTATGGTATTGCCACACTACTTCTGCACTGCTGCCGCTCTCCTGCCACCCAGCTCTGAAGGCAGCACAGAAGTAAGGATGGCAATATTGCAACCCCCCTAAAATAACCTTGTGACCCCCCCCTGCAACTCCCTTTTTGGTCAGGACTCCCAATTTGAGAAACGCTGGTCTCCCACCGTGAAATCTGCATAGTATTAGGTAAAAGCACACAAAAGACCAGATTTCACGGAGGGAGGCCAGATTTCATGGTCCGAGACGCATTTTGCATGGCCGTGAATTCGGTAGGGCCCTAGATATAATAGAGAAAGTTTCCCCTGCACCATCCTTTCCCAATTTCTCCTTTAAAATCTCAATCTGATCTTATCTCCCTGGCAATTTAAAATGAAAAAAAATTTCAAACCCAAATTAAATTTTTGACATTGCTGGAGTAAAGTAAAAAGGGTGAGCAGCTGATCAACAACTGACTCTAACCAGAAACATTTACTCCTAGAGAGAGACATGTAACTTGGTATATCCCCCTGCAACAGCTGCTCCTTTTTGTGGAAATTGAGGCTAGAAACATGTGTCTGTTGTAATCTGTATACATTGTTATACTGTATGATCACATAATATTAATGTTTGAAAATATGGCTTGAGATGAGTGTCCAGCAGAGGTAAGTAAGCAGCTTCCATTCATTCAGTTTCCAAATTCCTCCCTCAAGAGATCTTAAACAAAATCCATAGAGAGAGACAATGAAATTCACCTCTGCTGTACTGAGCCAAGATGAGGCCTTCCACTCTATACCCAGATTAGAGCTGCACAAAGATCCCTGGACAGCCTGATACGGAGCATAACAGGCTCAAACCAGGGGAGGTCACTGCAATTTTGTATTTATACGAGTCCTTTATCCCACCACTCTATACAAGTAGCACAGAATCTATAGCAACTGTACCAGCCCAAAGGCAGGAGAAAACATATTACAACCCTACTTGCTGGCTCCGGTTTGGTTGAGGAGGTGAAATCCAACCATCTACACTTCAATGGCACAAAGCCTGATTTACTCAATCAGGCTGAAGCGAATTACACCCTTCATCTATTCTGAATGAATAGAAGGGCTTCAAATGATGCAATTCTGAACAACCACAACAAATTCCGTTGATATGGTTATAATGGAAATTCTGCACATTAAAAACTGGGGGTCTTATTGCTGTGCCTTGAACTCACCAATAATGATCTCCTCTAATCAACTTGGCTAAAAATCATTTGGCTGAGGCATTTAAATTGATTTAACAATCTCATCCCAGTTAATATTTTGCTCATTTCATGTACGGCTTATGCTTCTGAAAAGCATTTTTCAAATTTTAGCATTGGACAGAATTAGCACTCTGGCTTTTATGATAATATTGTTAATTTAATGCATGACTTAGAGTTATACTTCAAAGCAAATTGAAAAAAATATGTCTGTTCTCTTGTTGTTGCAGACATCTCTGTTCATGCACTGATGATCTGACCTTAAATTTTAACTTAGACTGCACAAAATCACTCTCATATTTCAACAATACTTTTGTAATTCAATCATCTAGTCCATCAATTTTGGATAGGTTTTGCAATAACCTACCCGTGAAAGCAAAAACGATTTTTAACATTATCTTTTTATGTTTATTTTCTGGAAGGATCCACATTGGATTTTTTTATGTTCTATGTACACAGATATATTTAATAAATAATTTAGTAAAGGATGAAACAGGCCATATATATCATATATATATATCCCCTGTCTATTAAAATATTTTTCACTATCCTATTTTACGCATACTTCAATTAACTGAATTTTTAATGATGTTCACGTATAGTGACCGTAACTCGTTTTCAGTCAGGCTTTAGTCCTTCATCTGCTCCGAGCCCTTGCGTTCCTGACATATCTTACTTTCTTTCACTGATATGGTTGCTGACTCTCTACATGGTTTACTCTCGTCCACTTGATTTTTTTGGCCCTCTCCCATTGCAAGATCCATCCTGCCAACCCTGTTTCCTGGCTCACCCTCAATATCTGCTTCCTCCCTTCCTGCTCTTATGCTGCAATGTTATTGGTAGAAATCCTATGGCCAGGCTGACTTCCTCTACTACGAATTCATTCTCTCCCCCTCCAGTTCTGCCATCTTCCTAACTAAGCAATTCTACTTCCTCAATTTAATTGAATCCCATAAGCTTAATCCCAGACACATTTTTGTCATCTTTTGACTCAGTCCTCAAACCTTCCCCTCCTCCTGTCTCCACTTCTCTCTCAACACAGGTTCTTGCTGATTGCTTCCAAGAAAAGTTGATAAAATATAACATGACCTTCCCCCTCCCACTGCCTCTCCTTCCCTTCTTCCTTTCCCTCCTGCAACTCTCTCCTTCTCCAGTCACAGACACAGATGTTTCTCATCTGCTCCCCTCTCTAACCTCTCCATTTGCTCCCATTACTCCATCCCATCTCTTGATCATCCTTGTGCCTATTCTCATCCTCTCACTTTTCTCCTTAACCTCTCACTCACCTCTAGCTCATTCCATTCATATTACAAGTGCACATTAGTCCCTACCATCTTAAAAAAAAAATACCCAAACACCCTTGAGCCCACTTGCCGCTCCAGAAACTGCCCCAGCCTCCCTTCTGCCTTACATCTCTAAATCCCCCTTTCTCTTGTCCTGCTACACCTTACATCCGAGTAATCTTGTTCACAAATTCAACTACCAACTCTATGCTGGGGACTCACAGATCTACCACTCTGCTGCAGACCTATCTCCTTCTGCCCAAACTAAAATCTCAGCCTCTCACTCTGATTTGTCCTAGTGGGAGTCCAGCTATCAGGTCAAGTACAACATGGCTAAACAGTACTCTTAATCTTTCCCCCAAAAGCTCTGCCCACTACCTCCTTTTGGGATCACTACAGACACTTGTTGCTCAGGCACATTAACTGGGCATCATCTTCAACTTGGATCTCTCTCTAGGTGCCCACACCCAACTATCTATAAATCTTGCAGATTCCTTCTGAACAACATCTTTAAGATCCTGCCACTCCTAGCCATCCATACAGTTAAAAGTCTTGTCCAGGTTCGCATCATCTCCCGTCTCAATTACTGCAACATCCTTTTCTCTGGGCTTGACACTGTAATCTTACCCCGCTCGTATCCATTCAAACTACTGCTACAAAGATCATTTCCCTAGCCCATCACATTGACAATGTCATCCCTCTCTTTGCATCCTTCACTGGTTCCCCCTTTCTCAGTTGCACCAAATATAAGCTACTTCTCTTCACTTTCAAGGATCTTCACAGTCTATCCCCCCAACATCTCTCTCTTTCACTACTGAGATATTGACTCTCATGTCCAATTAGCCCTGGATGCCAGCCTCCATTTTCAAACAAGCACCTTTGTGTATTCTCCCATGCTGTCCCTCATGCTTGAGAGGAGCTCTCAATAGGAATCTGCAAAACTACCTTATTATCCTTCTTCACAACCCTCCTTAAAATTCTCCTTTTCTGTGATGCCTACAAAAAACGTGAAAACACAGTTAAGCTACTGGTGTGTGGAGATACCACTGCCAATCATGCTACTATTCTCTCATTGTTTCCTTGAACTCCCCCATGTGTCTGTCTGTACCACCTGCTGTTTCCTGTTCTATACAGCTTGTAAGCTCTTTTGGTTCTGTGTCTGCACAGTGCCTAATACAAGGGGTCACGGTGCATGGCTAGGGCTCTTGAGCATTAACACAAATCATCATCAAGAGTAGATTCAGTTTTGTGTCTACAAATAAATGTGGATCCAAAATCTGCAAGCACAAAAAGAAGCAGTTTGATATCTAACGCTCTGTTTGTGCCCATTTTGAAGTGTCTAAGAGACTATCGTATAGAATGTAGTATAAAAATATTATGCTTAAATCATATAAAATGCCTACAAATTAAAATAAAAACTGTTTAAAAAGTGATTTACACTCTCTTAAATGAATCATTTAGTAACTCTATAGTTACAACAATAATAAAATCTCTAAATATCTTTGGGGTTCCTATAATAAACCAAGCATGCAGTAATTCTAGAATTATAAAAGAATAAGTATGTAGTTACTATTATAAGTTAAGCAACTTGCAGCTGTATGGTTATTGTACTAAAGTAAGGTTTCTACCACAGCTTTATTGCAAAGTCACTAGCTTTTATACATTTTTCTAGATAGACAGGTCTATTGGGTTACTCCATTAAGAAAATTCTTTTCATGAAAAGCATTTAATTTTCTTCCTAAATCATTTACAATAATTGACACAACTACTGATAAGCATCATGATTACCGACTAAATATGGCTCTTTAAATATCTTAATTCTTTAGTTGATACATTTTTGCCACTTAGAACCTTATTTAGATTATTTAAATTGATCACAGTTTTGTGGAAGAATAAACCTTTCTTGGTACAGAATGTAATTATGCCTTCCTCATCTGTGAGTTTCTGTTAATTATGTAATGAGTAATTAAAGATTACTAAGAAAGATATTCTGAACTAACTGCCTGTTATCTGTTAAAACAGAGTAAGTACTTGGATATTTAGGGCCTATTTAGTAATTTTACTTACAAAAGATCTGCATTTTACTGGGGAGATTTTGTACTACATACAGTGCACTTGCTTGTACCTGAATAACCTCTTCAGCATATATAGAATTAAACAGTTTGGAGAAAATCCTAGGTTTGATATATTATGATACAAACATAAAGCATTTCTAAAGCTATCAGCAAAGGAACATGTGTAAGCTACCAGCCAAGAGCAGTCACAATATAGAAGTTGAAAAGGCAGCCAACTTTAGGGCCTGTTCCTGACACCCTTACTCATGTGAGTAGTCCCTTTATTTTTAAGGGTTGCAGAATTAGGCTCTTACCTTGTAATTAAAAAAATTACTGTGCCGTGGAAAACTAACTGCCAAATCACACAGAAATAATGACAGCTGTTAATGATTTAATGTATCATCTTTAGTAGCACCGATAATGCATATCAGCTCAGCTTTGCTGCACCCATTCTATTCCTTGCAAAACAATGTCATATCACAAGATCATATCGGAAACTGACCTAGAATTTGAATAGAGCATACAGCAAATATATGTCCTCTCGTATGTATACTATGGTAACTCGGGATAAGTATCACATCCAATTTTCACATATAATTCTACAGACCATTAAAGCAGTGGTTCTCAAACTATTGTACTGGTGACCCCTTTCTTATAGCAGGCCTCTGTGTGCGCCACCCCCCTTAAATTAAAAACACTTCTTTACATATTTAACACCATTATAAATGCTGGAGGCAAAGTGGGGTTTGGGGTGGAGGCTGACAGCTCGCGATCCCCCATGAAATAACCTAGTGACCCCCTGAGGGGTCCCGACCCACAGTTTGAGAACCCCTGCATTAAAGAATGTCGGTGGTGAGTGACATGTGAATTGCCATATTTGCCATTATTTTGTTGTTGCTTTAAAAGTACAGAAAAAGAATGGCTATTAGGAATAAAAGTGAAACGAGACCCACAAAGATGATACGCAGATCAAGATGACACAGTGCAGTGAGTTCTGCATGTTGCTTTACGTGCTTCATGACTTTTCTGCCTATGCATCCAGCAGTTCTGGAACTCAATTAGCTTAGGGGCTAAACGCCATCCCTCATATCTCAGACTGAAAACTTTGAGGGTATCTTTGCAAACTTGATGCGAGTATGTTGCAGTTTTAACTAAGGGGCTCAGACACTACCAGCCTATTTCAACTTATTTTTATGTGCAAAGCATTTCTTAGCTTGCACTCTACCATGGAAAACAGAGAAAAACGCATCAACAGGTTGGGGCGGGGGGAGGGAGCTGAACATACAGATTGCATTAAAAGGTTGCATAAAGTCACAAACCAGAGCTGTGCTGGCTGCAACTCAGGCAATCACATTAGGTTATTATTGCAGTGATTATTGCAACTCCCAGAATGACATACAGAAAACCCTGCCATCTGACACAGAAAGTAGTCATGTGTTGGGATCAAAGAGGGAATAGGTCCAGAGAATTTTCAATCTGTTACGTGAAAGCAAGGAATAAAGTTGCTTTGGAAGAAATCCAAAGAGTCTGTCCAATTATTGAGGTTCAGTGAAGTAGCACGCCATTACACAATCCTCGACACCTGTTGTCTAAATTCAGTTTGTTCATGTACATGGCAGGATGTAGAATATGACAAAGAACACAACACAAAACAATTAATTAGAAAAAGAGGGGAAGAAAAATACAGAGAAACTCACAGCAATTATGTTGAAAAAGTCATCATCTCCGAGGGTATCCAAAATAGATGATACAGTTTGCTTAGCAATTGTCAGACGGAGTCCTTTCATGCTGCCGCTGACATCAACTAAAATGACCACATCTTTTGGAGAAGTAGCTGCCTGTATGTACCTAGACCAAGAAGCAAAATGCAGACTGATCTTATATTTTTTTATATTTCTTAAAAACACATTGGTGGTTGACTGTTACCTACCATTTTCGATTTCTGCAGTCAAATGCAATAACTCCATTCTCATCTGGTTCCCATTTAATTCCTGTTTAAAAAAAAAAGATTAGATTACAATATATCAGAATGTTCATTATACGTGTCTTCGCTACTGGTGAAAGTAGCATTTAAAGGATTCTAATATTTTATTGATTGAGCAGACATGCTTAAATATCACATACAAAGAACTGTAGCAGTTGCTGGTCACTGCAGTAGCTAATGCTGGAAAAATACTTTAACAAAATAGGACCATGGGAAATACAATCATCTTTCTTTCAGCCCACTGCAGGGTGAAGACTGCTTCACCACTATTCTGTTCATCACAACAAAGAATGTGGCTCAAGACCTCGCTATGCTTAGCCATGGTAGTTGGCAAGAGCGTGATGATGCTAATCAAGTCAATTTCCCCACTACTCGTTCTACCATGACTCAACTTGCCAGGGACTGTCATGCTTGATGGCATCACTGACAGGTTGTGTTTCAGACATTTTGCCACAGACCACTTGACTATGATGAGGTAATGTCTCTGACCTGTGGGTCAGAGGAAATATAATACTAGCTTTCAAATAAAGAACATCAACAGGCCAGTCCCCCCTGTTTTTAAATCAAGATATTTCTGGATTTGCATTCAATCCCTAGAACAATAAAGGATCCTTTTAAAATAACAATGCTAGAATTTCCACTATTGAAATGTCAAGGATCTGAAGACCTGAACTATAATCTAAAACCTATAGAGAGAGATGTGTCAGTCATCAGCCAACCATAAATACATATATAAAAACACTGAAGACTTTAAGCTCCAGAAAACAGCCTCTAACTAATCAACTAAAAGAGCAGTTTCACTACTGGCCTGATCTTGAATTAGGGAAGTCAATGGGAGCGTTGTCATTGAAATTAATGGGAGCAGAGTCTGGTGCTATGTAAGAGCAGAGTGTTATGTAAGAGCCTGTATTCTGTTGGTGTTTAATGGGTGTTAATCAATGTATGCTTAAAATAATCCTTTGAGATAATCAGATGGCATCAGACCGAAGATGCCAAGAAAGTGCAAAATAAAAAAAGGAATGAATGAATGAAGAGGAAATATTATTGCATCTGTAGACAGAGCAGAATACCCAAGTGGAGTACTCTCTGAATGACCTGAAAGGTGAATTATCTTCTTTTATCTTCTCACACTACTTCAGTTTAAGAAATTACTTATCTTTTTGCGCCTCGTAATTTTTTCAAGTAGAGAGAGAGCCAGAGACACAGAAACATCCTAAGTGTGTCCCTAAACATTTTTTAATGCCTTGAAACTTATATGAACATTTTTCATGCCTTACAGCAAAGGCAATTTTCGTCTCTATTAACCTAGAGAGAAGATGTTTGAACCCACGTCATCCTATACGTGGAACTTGGCCTGATTTCTGGTTTTCTGTTTTATGTCCCATGGTTATCTAACCCCAGGGAGAGATGAGTCCCACAGCACCAGGGAGAGGCTCCCTTTAAGCCATATGAATGAGGAAATTATTAGCAAGGAAAATGCTCATTTAATTTGATTTAGCATAGAAATAAAGATGTGTAGTAATTACTTTTACTTACCACAATATGAAACAGCTCTACTACTCCAAAATTAGGCTTTTTACATTATTGTTAGCTGTCTGAGTTCTATTTCTACAGTTGCAATGTTGATATAACTTCTGCCTGAAGTCACATTTTCATAATTCCCAGGCAAAATTAAAACATCGTTTTTTATTAAAAATTCAAATCCAGCAGAATTACATGATATCTTATATGATACAGCACTATGCAGAAAAATGCCCCATGGGTCTTACCTGTTCTCACCAAGAAACATGAGTACACCTAAAAAGAAAAGGAGTACTTGTGGCATCTTAGAGACTTACAAATTTATTTGAGCATAAGCTTTTGTGAGCTACAGCTCACTTCATTGGATGCATGCAGTAGAAAATACAGTGTAGCAATAATCAAGGTGGGCCATTTCCAGCAGTTGACAAGAATGTGTGAGGAACAGTAGGGGGGTGGAGGGGGAAATAAACATGGAGAAATAGTTTTACTTTGTGTAATGACACATCCACTCCCAGTCTCTATTCAAGCCTAAGTTAATTGTATCCAATTTGCAAATGAATTCCAATTCAACAGTCTCTCGCTGGAGTCTGGTTTTGAAGTTTTTGTTGTTGGCGAATTGCCATTTTCAGGTCTGTAATTGCGTGACCAGAGAGATTGAAGTGTTCTCCGACTGGTTTATGAATGTTATAATTCTTGACATCTGATTTGTGTCCATTTATTCTTTTACGTAGAGATTGTCCAGTTTGGCCAATGTACATGGCAAAGGGGCATTGCTGGCACATGATGGCATATATCACATTGGTAGATGTGCAGGTGAATGAGCCTCTGATAGTATGGCTGATGTGATTAGGCCCTATGATGGTGTCCCCTGAATAGATATGTGGACACAGTTGGCAACGGGCTTTGTTGCAAGGATAGGTTCCTGGGTTAGTGTTTTTGTTGTGTGGTGTGTGGTTGCTCGTGAGTATTTGCTTCAGGTTGGGCGGCTGTCTGTAAGTAAGGACTGGCCTGTCTCCCAAGGTGTGTGAGAGTGATGGGTCGTCCTTCAGGATAGGTTGTAGATCCTTGATGATGCGTTGGAGAGGTTTTAGTTGGGGGAAGAAGGTGACGGCTAGTGGCGTTCTGTTATTTTCTTTGTTGGGCCTGTCCTGTAGTAGGTGACTTCTGGGTACTTTTCTGGCTCTGTCAATCTGTTTCTTCACTTCAGCAGGTGGGTATTGTAGTTACAACAAAAAACTTCAAAAACAGACTCCAACTAGAGACTGCTGAGTTGGAATTAATTTGCAAACTGGATACAATTAACTTAGGCTTGAATAAAGACTGGGAGTGGATGTGTCATTACACAAAGTAAAACTATTTCCCCATGTTTATTTCCCCCCCGTCCCTACTTTTCCGCACACGTTCTTGTCAACTGCTGGAAATGGCCCACCTTGATTATCACTACAAAAGGTCCCCACCCCCACCCCCGCTCTCCTGCTGGTAATAGCTTACCTTACCTGATCACTCTTGTTACAGTGTGTATGGTAACACCCATTGTTTCTTATTCTCTGTGTATATAAATCTCCCCACTGCATGCACCCGATGAAGTGAGCTGTAGCTCACGAAAGCTTATGCTCAAATAAATTTGTTAGTCTCTAAGGTGCCACAAGTACTCCTTTTCTTTTTGCGGATACAGACTAACACGGCTACTCTGAAAACCTATGAGTATACCTATAATTCTGCAAACTTTTTTCCCCACTTTGTTACATGTGTGTGCTAGCATGCATGCATCCACAGCATTTGCTGGAACCAGTGATGTCTCATCTTCAAATTATGCCAACTCGCTCTGAATTTCTACATTCACAAGATGCACAGTGAGAAAATGTAGGCCTTGCAAATAGGATTGGAGTTTTGAAATGGCAAAATTGCAAGTATGGGCTCAATTTCTTTTGTAATTTACATTCAGTTGTATCAATTTCCTAGTTGTCATAATACAAGGAATTTGTAAACAGTAAGCCAAATGCACTACATTGGGTAAATGTACAAAAACATGGTGTTCTAGTTTCAGGGTAATAACACCCGTATTCCCCCTCAGTGCTCCCTCGAGGGCACCCTCTTAAGGTTCCTGGCTCCCAAATGCCATCTCTCTTGGGCAGAGAACAGCTTCTCTCTCTCTCTCATTCCCGGGGTTTTAAGGCTGCACATCTCCCTGCCTTACACTATGATATCCCCAGCAAGCCAGTATGCCTAAAAGCCACCACCTGTGTTTTACTTTCTCTGCAAGGGTTATGAGCAGCATATTGCCAGCAGTTACAGCATACCACACCAACCCTTCTAAGCAAGCATCTTTATTCTTAAGGTAACAGTATTACAGAAAAACATGTAAGAAACCAATAAAAGTTCCTATACACATGCCAAAAGCGTACCAGAGGTCGGCCATTTGTTTTTGGGGCCCTAGTAAGCCAAAGTCTTTCCAACCCTTCTGCAGGGGTTGGACTGAAGATTCTGCCCATACGTTGGATTAGAAAGAAGGCCCCAAGTCAGTTTAACCGCAAGCTTTTTATATCAAAAGCCTTTTCTTTGTCTGTTGGTCTCTGGAAAATCCAGTTTGAACTAGTTTATGTGAGCCTCCCCAAGGATTGTACCTCTTTAGAGGTGTTTAAAACCTAATAATTCACCTTAATCACCCTTCCACACCCACCCTGTTTTTGGTTCTTGGTGGAGCTGTGATAATCATCCCCCGTAGAACAGAACACAATCATACTTTCAATCCCTGCCCCAGAGTGATACATACATTTAATACAATATGTTCCCACAAAGATACTGCATGCATTTGCAGTATCTGTCACACCCAAATTGGGTAAATGTGCAAAAGCAAGGAACAATATATTTGCTGTGGGACGATTCCCATTTTTTTCACAATTCCAAATATTAATGGGGGGAAGGGGATAAATATTAATAGCCCTTTTTTTTTTCAGAACTCTAAATTAAGTCAATGGAATCTGTGGGTGCTTGCAAAATTCAGGACCTGCAACACTAATTTTTTTCATGGAAACCTGTAGCAATATCACCTGTTCATTTTATTTTAATTAATATGCGTACCTGGATACTGTCTAAAAAATCCCTTTGCACTTCCAAAATACTGCCATATGAGAGAAGGGTCACGGTCAAAGTTATCGACAAACACCTTGTTTAAGGATTCTGACCAAAAGACTCCATTTACGATAGCTGGATCTGAAAAAATAAAGAAGAGTGACACTCAGTTGATAGAATCCCTTGCACCATATCATCTTTGGCTGATTCAGTATCTAAAGTCATTGATCTGTAATTTGTAGCTCATAAGTCAAGTGCACTCTCTATATGTGGCTCCTATGAAGTCCAGTGAGTTTCAGTGACTATTTCTCCAGGACTTTCTGGGTCTCACCACCAATTAACTTGGTGTGTATAGGTCCCTAGAAACTATTTTCCCCAGCCTTCATTCCCAGCATTCAGGAGATGACCCACAAAACACACCTACTCCAAAGACAGCGAAAACTTTCTTCAGTAGCCAAGAGAGAAGAGTGAGGGGAAAATGCACTTTCCAATCAAACTAGCCTCCCAACAGCTAGCAATGTGTGGAAAGATGGGTGTGATGATATTATGTTGTACTATAACATGATACTGCATAAATGGACAATGGTGTTGAGTCATGATGATGTAATGTTATCATGTATTAATGCAACATGACAACACAAATATTGGATAAAGTGGCAGGAAGTCATGATGGGATTATTTTGTGTCTCTCTAACACTCCATTTCTTAATGAAGTTGCTTTGAAGCAGTTACAGGCATACTTACAAACACTTTCAACACTATTTATGTATTTTACTAGTGGAAATATATACATAGGTGTAGAAGATACACAGATTAGTGATGTATATATTGAAAGAGTTCCAAGATATATTTTATAGGTGAGAGTTAAATTTGTTAATTAGAATATATAACAGGAAGGGTCACATCACTATTACTGAATAAATGTACTGTAAGGGTAACAGATTATTAATTACTTTAACTCATAATTTACACACTTTTTAAGACTCAGGATTTTTCATGATAATGTTATTTATGTATTCTGTATGAATGTTTTGTACTTAGTATGGTCTCTTTAACTGTATGTTAAAAGTTTATTTGTGGGGATAACATACATAATATCCCTGTCAAAAGACAGATTCTATTTCACCACGTTGTGACCTATGATGTGTACTCTTACACACCAACACTCCTATCTTCGCTGAAATCTTTAGAGTGAGACCCTCTGCATAGTGTATTGTTTTTTAGTACAATGGAGTCTAATGTATGTTTTACTTTATAAAACCAGATACTGGTCAGCATGCACATTAGAAAGTGAAGTGCCTTTCATTTCCTGTTGGAGTATGTATGCATATTGTGATTTACTCTGCATTCAAACAAATGCATAGCAAACACAGCATAGCACTAACTACGATGTGAAAAAACATGGAGCTTGGATTTCCCAGCACTGACTGACCTATTTTTTTATTCCCATAAACAGAATAGTACATGAAAGCAAACTAAAACTCTCCATGTGAGAAGATATTTTTTCTATTACATTTGTTTTTTCTTTTAATACAGCATGGTATATTCAACCGGTGACACTTAAAATCCTAAAACACCCTCGTATTTTTTGTATGATGTAAAGTGGTTATTTGGCATAAAAGTGACAAAGCAAAATTGAATTAATATGTTTGGAAGCCAAGGTTTTTGAGCTAGATAACAATGTGGTTGTGAAATGAGACATGATAAAGAAAGACGCTCTATATACCTAATACAACCTGCAACTAAAGGCAATGGTTTCAAAAAGAAAAAACAAAGCTAACTTAAAATCTGCATTGTTTTTAAAAGTATGAACATACACACAACTTGTTCAAGTATTTGAAATAACACTTCCACTAGAAAAACAAAGCTAACTTAAATCAGAGCTGTAATCTTTAATTAAAAAAAAAAAAGGCACATACAACTGCACACTTGTCCAAGTGTTTCACATAATGCTCTCACAGACTTGTAAAATAATGGCACTCTGCATTGATTTCAGAAGATTGCTTGGAATGTGATTTTAATGGAGTGGAAAAAAGGTGAATTGTTTTCTATCCTTACATTCATCAAAGAAAAACACCAGGAGAAAAAGGAAAATGTCTCAGCTACACATCTTTGAACTCTGCATTCATCTAAATATTTAGGTTTACATAGAAGGGCTGTTGAAAAAGCAAACTCAACAAAGCAGATTTTGTTTTAAAAACATGTCTAGTACAGTTAAATTTAGTCCTAGAACAAGAAATATATAAATATATATATATATAACCTGTCAAACTAGAGATATACCAAACACAATTTTGAGTTCTCTCCAACAAATCTACTATATGAAAGTAAACCCATGTCACTATACAATTTTGGTGTTGCCTAAAGGTCATTATTCTGTACAGCAGAAAACCTCAGGTATTCACTAGTTTACAGTTACTCCAATAAGTTTCCCTGAAACACCATGGCCTGAAATTCAGGATCATTCTTGCCTAAGCTACAAAAATAAATCATCAGTTTGGAGAAATAGGATCCTAATCTAACAAGAAAGCAAACCTTGCGTTCAGTCCTAATACTGCATTTAGTGATTAGATGACAAAGATGACATGTTAAAATCTCAGCCATGTTCTCACCGCACCATGTAGCCCAACACTATCTTGAATGTTGTGATTCTAGTCCCACTGAAACCATGCTAGCTCTATTGGAGGAGCCAGATTACTATTAAACAGCACAGCTGTTTCAATGATTCATTGCAGCAGTAGTATAGCTAAGGTGGTCAGGAGTTCAAATCTCACTTGAAACACAAAATTTAGTTTCAGGTTCTTTAGGGTTTATTTCCTTTTCTAGGAGCATTTTAAGGGAGATCTCCTCTTCAGAGGACATGCAAAGCACCTGCTCTCAACTCAGCATCTTCATGGTCCTTCCTTCAACAGCAAGAACTAATAACCAATGTGAGGTCGGACATCACTACTTTATGACTTTTAATTTTAAAGGCATTTGGGGGCTTCCTCATAATTTACATCCAAGATTTCATGCCAAAAACATGACATCATACAATCTCAATGGTTCACCAGATTTCTTCTATCCTGCATTCCTCAGAGACTCGAAAATCTTATTGCTTGTCTCTGCCCTATCCCAAAGGCTCCACATCACACCACCACTCATTCCAGCAGAATAACTCAACGCAGCTTTATCTGGAGTCTATATGAGCTCCAGTTCAACGAATGGGAGGCCATTTTCCTGCCACCAGACAACTTTACTTGCCCAGGCTGCAAAGTTTCAGTGTTATAATATGAAAATCCTGAGAGTAAGTATTTGAAAAAAATATTTTAAAATAAACAACACTGCGGATAGCAAGTATCAAGGAAAAATGATGTTTATAAATTAAGACATATTGAAATATCCATGCTTATAACTATAGATTGCTTAAGGATGAGCTAACAATAAGTAATCGCTTTAATGTGTGTGTGTATATCTTTGCCAAAAACCAGGAAATTCTGATACAACAGGGAAAATTTTACCCTGTTTTAACATATTTTCTGCATTACGTTAATATCAATGATCACAACACATCCAAAGGCTGATCACTTAAAAGCATTAATCCATTGACCCTGAAACTAATCAGAAATGGAGAGGTGCATTAAGCAGGGCATTTTAAGTAAGAGGCAACAATTAAAAATCTACCATGACCATTCAAAGACAATCAGATCCCTTAAAATGAATGCTAGAGTGTTGAAAGAGGATTTACTGCCTTCCTGAATGTTGCAGTTTCATTATGCAAAAAGAAAAGCAGTACTTGTGGCACCTTAGAGACTAACCAATTTATTTGAGCATAAGCTTTCGTGAGCTATAGCTCACTTCATCGGATGCATACTGTGGAAAGTATAGAAGATCTTTTTATACACACAAAGCATGAAAAAATGGGTGTTTACCACTACAAAAGGTTTTCTCTCCCCCCACCCCACTCTCCTGCTGGTAATAGCTTATCTAAAGTGATCACTCTCCTTACAATGTGTATGATAATCAAGTTGGCTCATTTCCAGCACAAATCCAGGGTTTAACAAGAATGTCTGGGGGGGGGGGTAGGAAAAAACAAGGGGAAATAGGTTACCTTGCATAATGACTTAGCCACTCCCAGTTTCTATTCAAGCCTAAGTTAATTGTATCCAATTTGCAAATGAATTCCAATTCAACAGTCTCTCGCTGGAGTCTGGTTTTGAAGTTTTTTTTGTTGGCGAATTGCCATTTTCAGGTCTGTAATTGCGTGACCAGAGAGATTGAAGTGTTCTCCGACTGGTTTTTGAATGTTATAATTCTTGACATCTGATTTGTGTCCATTTATTCTTTTACTTAGAGACTGTCCGGTTTGACCAATGTACATGGCAGAGGGGCATTGCTGGCACATGATGGCATATATCACATTGGTGGATGTGCAGGTGAACGAGCCTCTGATAGTGTGGCTGATGTTATTAGGCCCTGTGATGGTGTCCCCTGAATAGATATGTGGGCACAGTTGGCAACGGGCTTTGTTGCAAAGACAGGTTCCTGGGTTAGCGGTTCTGTTGTGTGGTATGTGGTTGCTGGTGAGTATTTGCTTCAGGTTGGGGGGCTGTCTGTAAGCGAGGACTGGTCTGTCTCCCAAGATTTGTGAGAGTGTTGGGTCATCCTTCAGGATAGGTTGTAGATGCTTAATAATGTGTTGGAGGTGTTTTAGTTGGGGGCTGAAGGTGATGGCTAGTGGCATGCTGCTATTTTCTTTGTTAGGCCTGTCCTGTAGCAGGTGACTTCTGGGAACTCTTCTGGCTCTGTCACTCTGTTTCTTCACTTCTGCAGGTGGGTATTGTAGTTGTAAGAATGCTTGACAGAGATCTTGTAGGTGTATGTCTCTGCCTGAGGGGTTGGAGCAAATGCATTTGTATCGCAGAGCTGGGCTGTAGACAATGGATCGTGTGGTGATTATCATACACATTGTAAGGAGAGTGATCACTTTAGATAAGCTATTACCAACAGGAGAGTGGGTTTGTGTGTGTGGGGGGGAGAAAACCTGGATTTGTGCTGGAAATGGGCCTACTTAAGGATCTACAACCTATCCTGAAGGATGACCCAACACTCTCACAAATCTTGGGAGACAGGCCAGTCCTTGCCTACAGACAGCCCCCCAGCCTGAAGCAAATACTCACCAGCAACCACATACCACACAACAGAACCACTAACCCAGGAACCTATCTTTGCAACAAAGCCCGTTGCCAACTGTGCCCACATATCTATTCGGGGGACACCATCACAGGGCCTAATAACATCAACCACACTATCAGAGGCTCGTTCACCTGCACATCCACCAATGTGATATATGCCATCATGTGCCAGCAATGCCCCTCTGCCATGTACATTGGTCAAACTGGACAGTCTCTAAGTAAAAGAATAAATGGACTCAA